>NW_023270433.1:6475156-7049050 GCF_011800145.1 Mirounga leonina
AAAGAAAGAAAGAAAGAAAGAAAGAAAGAAAGAAAGAAAGAAAGAAAAAGAAAGAAGGGAGAGTACACTCAAAGCCATGGGGGCCGGGA
This sequence comes from Mirounga leonina, assembly GCF_011800145.1. Taxonomy (NCBI): domain Eukaryota; kingdom Metazoa; phylum Chordata; class Mammalia; order Carnivora; family Phocidae; genus Mirounga; species Mirounga leonina. The sequence continues at coordinate 6,475,246 of NW_023270433.1, forward strand.
GGGACATCCTTGAGTACCTAATAAGTGTTAGGCACTGTACCCAGTGTTCCCACTTCATTATCTCAGTAGATCCTCCTGAGGACTCTACAAGGCTGGCACTCTATCCTTTTGCACATTTCATTAATGAGAAAGCTAAGGCTCAGAGAAGACCAGCAACTTTCCCAAGGACACACAGCATCCACACACTAGATCTGATACACCAGCCTAGGCCTGTTGGTCTGACTCCAAAGTCTGGGGCCTTTGCCCATCCTCCCTCACCCTGAGCATCTCCTCCTCAAGGTGAGGGTCCAGGAGAAACACCCCGTCACCATTCACATCTTTCAGGCAGTTTAGGAGGCTCATGCATTCATTCCATTAACAGATACCTATCCACACCTCCTCTGGGTCAGGCAACACGGTGCTTGGGGGTTGATCAGTGACAGGACAGGCCCCTCCCTGCCCTCAGGGGGCTCCTTGCTCAGGGGATGCTCAGGGGGCTGACCTCAACTCCTGGCAAATCCCTGATTCACCCAGGCTTAAAAATAAACCCAGGTGCTGTCCAGGCCCAAAGAGTGGGGGACCACAGGCTCCCAGAGCAGAGCTGTCAGCTCAGAGCAGGCTCCTCTCATCAGCATGGGGCCCCAGCCTCCCCGCTTAAAGATCGCCTCGGGCACTCTCTTAAAGATGCTAACGCTGCAGCTGACATTTGGGAAATCCTGGCAAGCGATCAAACCCAAGCTGAAAATCGGAGCTGCTGGGCGGGGGGTGGTCACCAGGCAGCAGGGACTGGGGCTGGCAGGGGCTGAGGGCGACAGGCGCTGGCTAAGTCTGTGCTTCGAGTCTGGCCCTGAGCAGCCAGGCTGGGGATCCTGCTCTCTGCTGGAAGGACTCCGGGACACAGAAAGCAAGGACAAGGAGGACAATGGATAAGGAGAGACCCAAATTTCTTAGCTCAGCCTCAAACTCCAGGTCATTGTCAATAATCTGACCAAGTGACTAAAAACGTCCACAGGGTGATGAGTTATGGAAAAGAGGTAAGATGGGAGGAGGTTGCTGGCGCCAGTTATGTCTCTGGCTGCAGTGCCCAGTGCTGGGTCCCTCCCAGCCTCCCAGTGCAGGGAGGAGAGAGCTCTGAGGAAGCTGAGGGGTCGGAGGGAGGAGTTAGGAGAGAACATCCCCACGCCCCCTCCGCCTTGGACACCATTGCTCTTCCACAAACTTGGACAAGCCTGAGCCAACCTTGTCTTCTTTTGCTTCTTTTACATCCAGTCTCCTTCTGCCCACCCATCTACAACCATCCACCCACCTCCACCCACTCATCTAGCCAATCTCCCTACCTTCCACCTAACCGATTCACCCACTGCTCTTCTGCCCATCCAGCCGTTCATCCATCCATCCAACTAACCAATCATCCTCTTCATCCATCCATCCACTGATTCATCCACTCAGCCAGCCGTCCCCCTCCATTCAACCATTTCCCCGCCTGGCGCCTACCATCCATGCATCCACCCCTCCAAATGTCCATCCATTCCCCAGGTGTCTGGGCCAGGCCATGCTGTGCACAGGAGAGTCACTGTACCCAATGTTCCCAGGGTGAGGGGTTCAGGAAGGGCTTCCTGGAGGGAGACTGTCTAAGCTGAGACATGAAAAATGAGCAGGAGGAAGCCAGGTAGAACGTGGAAGGGAGCGTCTTCTCCAAAGAGATGGGAGGCACGAGAGGGTGGCCTCTTATGGGAACATGGTTCACACTCTTGTTGTGGCTTAAGAGGGAGTAGCTACCAGAGAGCCAGGAGAGGCTAACTCTGAGCCTGAGTAGGCAGCCAGGGCTTGAAGCTGGGACAACGCGCCTGGCACAGAGCCAGGCACACAGGATTGTGGGAAGGGAAGTGAAAGATACAGAGGGCCAAGTCTTGGTCCTAGAGCTGTTTACCACTGGCCGCTCTGAATAGGCCCCCTCCAGGTCCTGCAGCGCTCCCACCCACCTGTCCCTCCTCCGAATCCGAATCCCCGGTGTGTGCTCACAGCGAGATCCGTACGGGCCACCCTCACAGGCTTTGTCTTGGTAGGTGGGAATTCTGGTTTCTCCCGGTCAGGGTTATGCCTTATCCTTCTTGATGTTCAGTTCCACAACACTGAGCCAAAGCTAAAAAAAAAAAAAATCAAGAGATTAAAAAATATGTATACTCCCTCCAAATTCTCCCCTTCTTCCACACAACCCGTCACCCGATCCTGAAGCCTCCGTGTCCTACTCATCTCTTTCCTCTTTCCCAGGTGCCCCCACCCCGCCCAGTCAGTCACCCAGATCTGTCAGTTCCATCTGACAGCCTTGAATCTGTCACTCCTCTCTACCTGCAAGGCCACCAACCTGGGTCAGAGGAGCAGCCTCCTTGCTGTCTCCCCAGTGTTCTCCATCCAGGACACGTACACGGGGCGCTCAGAGAGATCCTCTAAAATTTGAACTTGACCACTCTAGCCTCCTACTTAAACCTTTCATGGCTTCCCATTGCCTTCTGGATAAAGTCCTAGATCCCTGTCCTTGCCTATATGACCCTTCCCAAGTGGGCCGATGCTGCCTTCTCTGGGCTCCAGGTTCATCCCTCTAAAGATATGAAAGCCATCAAGTTCATTGCTGTCCACACGGGTCTTCAAAGCCATCCTGGCCCCCAGCCGCTGGACTGCCTCGGCCAAAAGCCTAGAAACATTCTGAGTCTTCCCCTGACCACCCCTGCACTTGACTTGGTCTTAGTCTGCACATTCTGTCCCAGGGAGCCTAGTCTCAACACCACGTCCAACACCTAGCTGGCCCTCAGGTAAAAGAAAATATTGCTGAATCTACAATAATATTAGAGTTTACCTCCAGATTCTTTCTCCCCCAGATCTCACCATTTCCATTTGCAATTCGTGCCTGAAACCAAAGCCAACTGCTTGGCCTCTTCTCTGCCTACAGAACATTTTTACTGATTTTATGGCTACAAAAAAAAAAAAAAAAAAATTTCCTTCCTGTCTTCACATTTGCAGGAAAGAGAGAGCCCTGGCCCTGACTCAGAATTGGATTCTAGCTGGAGGCATCCTCTCTGTGGCTGACTCTAGGGAAAGGGTGGATTTGTTTGTTCCCTGACCTTGAGCGGGAGCTAAGGCAGCCAGAAAGAGGACACAGGAGCTGGGAGGGAAATGAGGAGACAAGCTGGAGCTGTGGTCCTGGGACCCCCCGTACTCGGCCCCAGGGACCAGCTAGGTGCCGGGAGGAGACGGGCCCCACTGCAGGCAGCTCCTCTGCTCTTGGTTCCCCCAGGGTTCCCCGGGCTGCACTGCCTGCCTGTCCCCATCCCCGGGCCCCCCTGGAAACTGAACACACCAGGTATTCAGATCGCTCTAGGGAGACCAAAAGCATTCAGGTAGAAACCGACTTTGCCATCCACACGAGGACCAACTGTGGCTTGATCACGGACCCAACGCTCCGTGGAGAGCATCGGTCCAGGAAGCCCGGTCCTGGCATGGCACGCCTACAGACTAAGGACGGCGGCACCCGGGGAGGCGAGAGACGAAGAAATAGGGAAAGAAAAGAGCCCTTCCTATAAAGGGTCTTCTTCCTGCTAGTACCTGACTGAGATTGAACTCAAACACGTATCGAGCACCTTCTGTTTGCCAGGATCCTTCTTCTCCCTGAGCCCACCATCTTTTCTCCAACGGAACTGGAAGCAGACTTCCAGCCCAGACCATTTATTTCCTCCCTGAGAACCTCACTCTTGCTACAGAAGTGTTGCATGCTTATTGTAGATATTGCAGAAAATGCAGATGAGCTCAATAAAGAAGATAAAACCACTTTTAATCCCATCAATTGAAGATGACCAGGCTTTTGACATGTAGAGGAGCTGGATCCCCTCCAGGGTCTCCATATCCAGCGTCTTTGTTTAAGAGTCTTGCACACAATTGCCATGTAAGAATGATTTTGTGTCTGATCGTTTACCTTTTTTTCATCATTTATTAATTCCAAAAGTACCCATTGAACCCGCTGTAGTTATCCATTTAGCGGTGTTTTAAATTCTTAGAGGATGGAAGGAGATGTATAGAACCTAAGATACTTGGATACTCTTCGAGAATTATACTCAGTGGCCAAACCCTTTTCAGCCCCTCCTCCAGGTAAGTGGTCAAGGGCCCAGACTCGAGTCCAAATCCTGGCCCCGCCCTCACCAGCTGTGGGGCTTTGGCAAGTCACTTACCCCATGCTACCCGAAGTGTGGTCCACAGACCGCTGCTGGCCTGTGTGCTGTGTGATGACATGTTAAGGGAAGCATCAGACCTGGGAATAATTTAGAAACATTCATTTCAATTGGGCACTGTCCACGTCTGGTTGTGATTGTGTACGTTACAATAATATCCTCTGGGCAGATTGGAAAATTTTCTCTAAAAGTTCCTCCACCACAGATAGTTTGAGGAGCACAGAGTTAACCTACTCAGTGACTCAGTTTCCTCAGTAGTAAAATGGGAATAATAATGGCTCTTAACCTGATCAGGCCCCAGGGAAGGATAAGTGAGCTAATTGATGGAAGTCTCTCAGGACGGTGGCTGGGCATTGCAAACTCTCAATGTCAACGTCTTTGGTGTTTGTGCATATTTTCTGTATCTGCAATTAAAGACCCCCAGTTCTCTGAGAGCAGGGGAAGGAGGATTGGAAAGGGGAGTGGACCCCGATGAATGCATCCTATCCTACCTCCCTACCCTATTCTTTTAGTCAGTCCTTAAGATTGAGACACCCCTGTGACTGCATCCAGAACCTTTCAGGTTTCCAAAGGAACCACTGGGCCCTGTGTTCATCCATTTACCAGATATCTATAGACCACTTACAGGGTGAGGCAGGAGAGCCCAGTGGCCAAGAACTCAGAACACTGGCAAGACGCCCTGGGGTCAAATTCCAGCTCTGCTCCTTATAAACTGAGTGACCTTGGGCAAGTCACTTAACCACTCTGAGCCCCAGTGTTCCCGTGTGAGGGTCCGGAGGGGTCCTGAGGTCAGGACTCAGCCCAGGCTGGGCCCTGGCAGATGATGATTCCCACACGCCTGTAGAAAGCATGATGACTCAGGGTGCTCCCTGCCTCCATGCTCAAATGTGACCACTGTGGGGACTTGCCAGGTGCCAGCACCCAGTGACTTTTTATGGACTAAGGAAGAATAAGTGGTGGCTGGAGATGCCAAACTTGCCGGGTATAACTTCTAGAAAAAAAAAAAAAAAACGAATGCATTTAAGGACTTTGAATATTAGAAAATGGAGAGAGGTAAAAATACAAAGGTCTCAAGATGAGTGGAAGGCTTGCCAATTAGACTCGTATTGTATGCAACAGGGGAGCTCCTCTAACGTCCTCTTCCAGCGTGCACTGTTCTCTGCAGAGGGGGGCCTGAGCAGCCTGGCTAAGCCACGTGATGCCTCTGAAAGCCTCTCTCAACAGCCCGGTGTCACTTCTCCTGATTCACTAGCTAAAGCAAGTCATGCGGCTGAACCTGACATGGGGGGTGAGGTGATGGGGCAGGCGTGGATAATCCTCTCGTTGGGAAGACAGCAAATAATTGGGAACCATGACCCATCTACCATCTTGGCCACAAAGACTCCTCTCTCCTGCACCCATGTGGGGGATTACAGATGGCTGCCAACTGTCTCATTTCTCCCACGAAGACAGGGGTTTTCTCTTCTCCTCTTCTTGAATCTGGGCTGGCCCCACGACTGGCTTCGGACAACAGAACAGAGCCAACCCGATGCTGTGTGACTTCCAAGATTTGAGGCACCCTTTCTGACGTGCTCCCTCTTGGAAGCCAGCCACCACGTGAAAACCCGCCACGTGAGAGCAAGCCAGAGTGCCACGTGGAAGAGGGAGGCCAGTGGGCAGCCCTGGGTGCCAGAGGGATAAAGTGAGCCTTCCTGGACCTTCCAGCCCAGCCACCAGCTAAATGCAACCCTAGTGGATGACCCCAGCCCATGCCTCTCTCCATAAAGAGATCTATAAAATAGGGGGAAAGCTTGCGGGTCTCCACAAACAGTTCTCACCTGAATTGTGTCTCCCCAGAATTTGTATGTTGAAGTCCGAACCCCCAGTACCTCAGAATGTAACCCCATTTGAAGCTAAGGTCTTACGAGAGGTAATTAAGTTAAAATGAGGCCATTAAGGTGGGCGCTGATCCAGGAGGATGGGTGTCCTTGTAAGAAGACAAATGCACGGAAGGACACTAGACCCACGTATGTGCACACAGAGAAGAGACCATGTGAAGACACAGGGAGAAGGTGGCTGTCTACAAGCCAAGGAGAGAGAGACGTCTCAGAAGAAACCAAACCTGCTGACACCTTGAACGTGGACTTCCAGCCTCCAAAACTGTGAGAAAATGAAGTTGTGAGGAGCCGCTCAGTCTGGTATTTTGTTATGGCGGCCCGGGCACACGTATCCACACACCCACTACTCAGGGATGGAACAAGAACAGCATGCCCACAAACACCCTTTTCTAGAAGGGGTAGGAAGGGGAGGCAAGTCCCCAGCACCATGCGCAACAATCCTGAGTCACGCTGGGTGGAGGCTGCGAGGGCCACCTCCCCCGGAGGGAAGGAACACTCTTCAATGGGCCCCATAGTGCTCCCTTGGAACTCCTTCCATCCCCTCTTCTCAGTGGCCCTTGGGTAGCCCTCTGGGTGGACTTCCTTTCCCATCATGTCCTTGGCCACATTGAATGAGGACCCAAGGGCTGGGTCATTAGCAAACAGGCTAATTTCCACATGGAGGGCTGAGCAGATTTCTCCATCTGCTTTCTTCCCTCTGGGGCCCAGATGTGGTTTTAAGTCGTGAACAGTCACGGCCTCTTTTAGTTCAGGCTGACAGCTCTTTTGGCAGTGCGGCCCTCTTCAAAACGCAGCTAAATTTTTACCTATTTGTCCCCACCCAGCTCCTACTTTTCTGGGCATGCCTCTCTAGACTTTGTTGTCCGGGGTTTTAGCAAAGGGTGTGATGGCCACACCCCGATGTCCTCTGGACCCTGAGACTGAATCTCAGCTGGACTCCATCACGCCAAGCGCTTCTGAGTCTCATTATTCTGTCCTAGGTCTAGAAGATTCTTTGTTGACAAGGTGTGGATTACCCGTTTTGAAGAGTCTCTGCAGAAAGTTCAAAATTCACAGTGAGACTCCTCAAACAATACTTTTCTGGGGATGCAGATAGTTAAATTTAAAACTCGTATCTGCTCCAAGATCGTACTATGCATTCCACATACCAATATGTCAGAAGGTTTACTCAAATGTCATCTGTAACTCGAATTTGAAGAATCAGCCACCAGAGGGGCGGGGACTGGGTCTGTTTTGCCCACTCGTCTTGCAAAGAGCAGGCATTTCCAAAAATGGCCCTGGGTCCTCTAGGTTTCTGGAGGACGAACTGCTGGAGGGTGTGTGTTTTTTGGGGGGGGGAGGGTATCACCTTTTTCCACTCGGGGATGGGATGCTCATGCTCAAGCTCGCTTCACATAAGACGGGTGGTCTTCTTCATGCAATGTCATGGCTCATTCTCCGACAGGCACCAACCAAGCCACTGGGCCCTGGGGTCCCGGAGCTCTGGCTTCCTTTCTCTTTCAGTGGATAGAGATGAGAAATAGTTGTATTTTTCAACGCTGCAAATCCAGAATTTCTGGGCTCTCTCTTTCCCTTTCATCCCTGCTTGCAAACAGGCTAATTCCCTCTGGAGTGCATCTCTCTTCCGTGGTGTCTTGGGAGATGGCAGTGCATGAGTTTGCTAGAGCTGCTGTAGCTAAGTACGACAGAAATGTATTGTTTGCTGTTCTGGAGGCTGGGAGTCTCCATGGAAGGTGTCGGCAGGTTGCTTCCCTCTGACGGCCATGAAGGAAGGCTCTGTTCCAGGCCCCTCTCTGGCTGGTAGATGGCCACACTCTTCCTGAGCCTTTGCATCGGCTCTCCCTGTACATGTTGCGTGCAAACTTCCCCTTCTTCTAAGGACACCAGTCGTGTTGGATAAGGACTCGCCCTGATGACTTCATTTTAGCTTAATTACCTCTTTAAAGACCTCTCCAAATATAGTCACATTCTGACAGTCACACTGTGGGTAGGGCTTCAACATATGAACCAGGGGGGACATGATGCAGTCTGTAACATGCAGCAAAGAGCAACTGAGACATGCCAAACGTTTCCATTTCCCCAGCTCTTCAGCTAAAGCCGTCAAGTGCAGGATAGTATCAGCTTTGTGAGTCATCTGTAGGCAGGAATTTCCAGATGTTCCCTGCTGTATGACATGGTCACCATCAATACCTTCAGTAACTGTTTTCTTGTCACCTGGCATCTGCTCCTAGAGCCAGAGCTACATATTTGTTGGGGCCGTTATTTCTAGGTGTCAGTTTCTGTATGGGTCAGATTTTGCCAGGTCATGCTGCGTAACAAGCATCCCCGAAATACGGGCAGAACCCCTTAGCCGCGGTTTATTTTCCTTCAGGTTTAACGTTGTCTATTGTGTGCTTGCCCCATCACCCCGCCCCGCCCTGCGGCTCCACGTGCCGTCCTCATGCTGGGATCCAGGCTAAGGGTGCGGCCCCTCTGTAGAAAGGAAGCCGCCAGAAAGAAAAGAGCTAGGGAGCGGGCACATCCCCAGGAGAGCTGGTCAAGCTTCTGTGGGGTGCCGGCATGTGGGCACCTCTGCTCACATTTTATTGGTCAGAGGGAGTCACGTGGCCAAGCCCCATGTCCATGGGCATGGAAATATATGCTCTGCCCAGAGGGAGGTGCTGTGAGTCACTGAGCATGGGGCGGGTCGAGGTGTGACCTTCTTAGGGCAAGGAATTACTGAAAACAGTGGCACCATCTACCACGATAGTTAACACTGGTTAAGACTGTGTGTGGGGCTTTGGGCTGGCAGCTTCACATCCTGAGCTCATGGATTGCTCATCATAGCCCCATTTTATAGATAAGAAGACTGAGGCCTCCAGAGGGGAGGAGACTGGTTCATTTCCTAGCATTGTAAACAAGACTGTGAACGGACTTTGAAAAACTCTAAGGGTCCACACACATAGGTCTTACGCCTTCTTCTTCTCTTCAGCAGTGGGTGGGACGGACACAGATGCTAGCCGGGCAAGTTCTCAGTTGGGGTGGGGAATCCTGAGTCGGCTGCACCCCTGCCGGGGTGTTGGGAAGCCTATTCCTTGGGGAACCCACACCCTACCTTCCTGCTCAGCTCTGCCCTGCAAATCTAGGAATCTTGCCAGAGCCATGCAGGGCTGAGGGGGGTGGGGCAGTGAGGGTCTGCATGAATAAATACAGTTCCTCTTGGAGGGAAGGGAGAGATGGAGAAGCTCCAGCCTGGAAGCCCAAATGCTGGCTACCCTGCTGATCACCCTCTAGCAGAAGTTCCTTCATGCTCCAAGTGCCTGGAGGATTGAGCAGTTTCTGGTCTGCTTGTTTGTTTGTCTGCTTGTTTGGGGGAGGGAAGGAGGGGCTTAAACAATCTTATGACCTTATTATTATTATCCTTGTTTTACAGATGGGGAAACAGGGGCCCAGGGAGGTTAAAGCAACTTCCCACAGCCAGTGGTGAGGGACCCAGGACCCAAACCCAGCCGGGGGAGGGGGATGAGGCCTGAACCCCAAGGGGGCTGTGGGGTAGGGCCACCTGGGGAAATGGTTAGAGAACAGGGTCTCTTCTGCTCCCTGGGGCTGTCCTGGGGCATTCCCAGGTCACCCCGATCAACAGGCCTGTCCTTCAGGTGTGACAGTGATCTCGGGGAGAAAGAGACAGGCCAGAGGCGCTAGGTAGTGGGAGAGAGCGTCTGGCGGGGGCAGGGGGCCCAAAAGACACCCCAACATAATAGAACACACACACACCACACATAGAAATACAACACACACACACACACACACACACACACCACTATAGGCTTTTTCCTGGTCTCGACATCCAATTTGGAGAAGGTCTTCTCTGCCTTCAGATTGTTGAAAATGTCATTATTAGGAATAATAATTTAAAAATAATAAATGAGAGCAAAACATCATGAGACCTCGTGTGTCGGGGAGCTGGCTGAAGGCTCTGGTGGACCCCTCCCTGTGTCCTCACGACCATCCTTGGATGGTCGTTATCCCCCTTTGCATGGTTAGGACCCTGAGGGTCCAAGGATTCTGAGCTGTCACTGAACACGGGTCAGCCTGTCTCCAAAAACCACATGGGAATGTTCCCTTTGATGCACAAACAACAAAACTGAGAACAAAAGCCCTGCCTTGCTGCAGACAGAACTCTGGGCTTCCTACCCACCACCTCCCTGCTGACTTAGGCTCCATGTGTGGACGTGAGGTTTGGGGGACCCCTCTGGTATGGGGAGGCAGTTTGGAGGGGAAAAAGAACCAGAGCCCGGGGGCCACGGAAGGTGTAGAAGGGCAAGAGGAAGGGGCTTGCTACTGATATCCGTCCCCTTACAGAACACAGATATTCCCCCTTCCTCACGGAAGGACCAGGACAGCCCAGGCTGGGTCCTCTCTCCAGGCCTTGACATCCCCAGGCCTGGGGTAGCCAGGTGAGGGCTTCCTTCCCCTGGAGGGATGATGGCTGGGTCCCTGCTTTCCCTGAGGCCACCTCTCCTGCCAGACCTGATCCTGGCAGAGCCCTACCCAGCTTCTCCCTATGGAAGGGGTTGGAGGCCCCACGACCGCCGGCTGCTCCCTGTGTGTTCATCCAGTTCAGTGGTCCTTCTGAAGCCCGTAACAGCCCCTGCTATAGAAGGCCTGCTCTCCTTGGTGGCCCCGAGAGGACAAGCCTGGACACAACCTCGATGCCCAGCCCCTGGGGAATCGGGTGACTGTGGGCAGGTACACGTGCACGGGAAACACCATGAGAAAGAACTTGGAAAGGAGACCACGGTGCGTAAAAGAAAACAAACCGCCAAATGGGATGTGCAGCATTGCCCGACTTCCACACAAGATTTCTATGTGCTTGTATTGACAGAAAAATCTGGAAGACTTCGTCCTGAACTCTTGGCACTGATTATCTGGGGAGTGGAACTGCGAGGTGTTGGGAGGGAGGTAATTTTACTCTTTTCTCGATACCGTCTGTATTGTACCAATGAAGACCTTTCATTTTTGTAATTAAAAAAAATAAGCACATGTTGGTGGGGGTGGGTAGGGAGTGGGGTATCCTGAGTCTCTGCACCCTGGCTTTGGGCAAGAGTGGGCAGCTTCCTCTGCAGGGCTGGGCTGTTTCTTCCTTCCCTGAGGCCCCAGCTGGGGCCCTACTTACTGCTTTTAACATCGCTCTCCTAGGTTGGGACCGAGGGACCTTCTGACATGAACCACAGAGCCTTGGCCTTGAGAAGCCTAGAATCTGGGACAGGTGGGCCCGTAATCATCATGATGGGGTGGGGCACCTGCAGGTACTCCAAATGCAGGAACTCATTGCACCCCAACAGTAGCTGGGTGACTTGTCTCATTTTACCAATGAGGACTCAGCCTCAGAGAGGGGCCCTGGGGAACAGACCTGGCCCGGGGCCCTGAGGGTTCAAGCCCCAGCCTGCCTCTTCAGGGACAGAATGGTCTGGCCACCGAGCCTCATGTCATCCCCAAGAAGCAGGAGAGACACCGGGCAAGGAGGGACACCGGCAAGGAGAGCGGGTGTGGTGCTGGAAGGCCATCCAGTGATGGGGCTGCCCCCACATGCCCAGTGCAGTGCAGTGCACGTGCTGATTTGGTCCTGGAAGGAGGCACCATGGGCTCCATCTGAAGGTCGGACAGGGGATGGGGGCCAAGGTCACCATGCCGGCCAGTGTCATGACCTGCGTTCGAGTCCATCTCCCTCAAAGCCCTGGTCGCCAGCACCAGCCCCCGTCCAGTGCTCTCTGGTGCCCGCACAGCGCTTGGCACGGAGCACATGCTTGATACACGGTCAGCTTCCCTCCTTGTCCTGGTTTTGCCAGCGTGACCTTGGCCATGCCAGCCTCGGTTTCCGTTATCCGTGCAAGGAGGGGGTTGCCCTGGGGGGGGATCCTAGCTCCCCTCACAGCCCCAACATCCTAGACTTCCACCTCAGAGGCCAAGAAGGGCTGGTGGTGGGGTCTCCCGGGGCTGGGCCAAATTCCGGCGGCCACGGCTCTTTTCTGGGGTGACTGAGGAGAGCCCTGCAGACGGCCCCCAGCACCCCCAGTGCAGCAGCCCTGGCCAAGCCCAGCTCTCCACCTCCACCCCCCCCAATCAGGCCCCACCCACGGGTGCCCAGAGCGCCCTGAAAAATCTCTCCCTGGCACTCCTTCCCCGACACCCAGCCCAAGCTCTGCTGCGGGCGCCGAGCGAGGGGGAGAGAAGGAGAGCGCCCAGCGAGCCGGCAGGCAGGAGAGAGAGAGAGAGAGAGAGAGAGAGAGAGAAATGCAAATGTTTTTTATCCTCCTTTCTTTTAAATGCTGAAACCAGCCTTGACAGCCTCTGAAAATAAATGGCACCGACTCGCTGGGATTTCAAATTCCGTGATTAAGGGCTGAAGCAAATACTTTTCCCCTCCCGCCCGCCCTCCCCCGCCCTCCCTCCCTCCGTGGGCCGGGGACAGCTTTTTGCGAGCCTGCCAGGAGCTCTGATACGCAGCCTCCCGCCGCCGCCAGCGCCTCTACTCCGGGCTCTCGGGCTGTTTGTCAGGAGCGCTCACGCCGGCAGCGCGAAAGCAGCTTGAAATCCCCTCCCGAGCCCCGGCCGCCCCCTCCCCGCGCCTGCACACCGCGCACGGGCACGCACACGTGCACACACACACGCACACAACACACACACGCACATGTGCGCAAGGGCACACATGCACACAACACACCTAGCCCGGGGGTCTCCGCCTGTTCTCCAAGGGGAGCCGCAGAGCTGCGGGTCTGAGGGAGAAGGGGAGGCGGGAGGGAATGCGCAGGGGGGGGGGCAGGGGGCCAGGAGGAGAGAGGCGTCGTCCTGGGGTTCTCAGTTGGCGGGGGCTGCCTTCCTCTGGGTGGCCTAGAGTGGGGGCAGCTTCGACGCAGCAGGAGCTGAGGCTCCCCCCACTTAACTGCTCTCCTTCCACCCCCCCAGCCCCCCAGCCCCCCAGCCCCTGTGGCTCCAGGTGCCTCCTCTTCTTCCTTCCTGCCCAGATTCGGCGGGCACCGCTGTCCGGTCCCCAGAGGTCCTGCCGCCTGGAGTCCTGGCTGCTGAGGGGCCAGACCAGCTCTGGAGGGGGTGCCTTCTCGGGGGTCTGGATTCCTCATCTGGAAAATGAGGGGCTTGCACAGGACAGGCCTCCGGTGCACCCAGCCAGTGCCAGGCGGAGCGAGGGTCCATCAACTCCTGGGGCCTCACCTGTGAGGAGGCTGCTGATAACCCCCTTCTTTCCCAGGGCTGAAAGCTGGGGCCCATGGGGGGCGCGGCATGCAGCTGGAAAGAGGGGACAGTCAGGGTTCACCATCTGGCAGGTCTGAGGGGGTGTGGGGGTGGGACAGAGAGCCCTCCCCGCTCCTGTGAGGGCCGCCTCTGCTCACAGACAACCCCCAGTGACTCCCTGGCTTTCTGGCCGCTGGCCTGCGCTGCCGTCTGGCTAGTGCTGGTGGCTGGACAAAGCAGGTGCGCCCAGATGCCTGCTAGAGGGGCCCCACTCCCTGGGTGGTCATTCGTGGGGAGCTGGCAACTGACGTGACATCTGGAAGCAAGGCCCCCTTGGGGTGCCCACTGGCTGGGTTACACCAGCTCCCAGCAAAGCACCGATGGGGACCTCTGGCCCCCCATCGGGGGCACCGATGGGGACCTCTGGCCCACGGGACTCGCGGCAATGCTGGGGCAGCAGGGGAAGAGGATCCTTGGAGCGTGAGGCTGGTCTCCAGACCCGCTCTGCCAACACGAGGCACCCTGCCCACACTCCCCTGCACACAAGCCCTGAAGCTGGTGCCTCCCCGGGGATGCTGCCACCAGGGGACGGGCAGGGTGGACAGTTTACAGAGAGTAGCAGGGTTGAGGGAGATGCTACTCCGGCTTGCCGGGCTCAGCTCTGTACTCGGTACACATGCCTAGTGGAACCTCACCGTCAGCGTACCCATTTTACAAATGAAGACAAGCTGAGGCTCAGATACGGAAGGGACTTGCCCAAGGTCTGCTAGCTGGGAAGACACAGAGTGGGGATTCAAACCCATTTGACCCCATTCTGGCCCTGAAGGCAGAGATGTCCCAGGATCCCCATCTCCCTGCTCTGGGTAAAACTATTAGGCTGAACAGTATGAAGGTGCCAATGTTCACCCGTTTTGACCTATAAAAGCCTCAATTTTGTGCCATTCAATTCAAGAGCAGCCCTCGCGGTACATCATTTCAGTTTCTGGTCAATACGCCCCCAACACAAAGGAACACCAAGGACAAATTGGACCATGCTGTCCCTCCTTCATCAGTGGAACCTGCCTGGGTTCCCTTGGGTGCCTCACAGTGATCTGGCCCTGCTGCGGTGGGAACTTCAAGGGACCCCCAACCGGAGATGGGGCCTGGGAAACCCAGAGAGGGGAGGCGACGTTCCCAAAGCCACACAGCACGGTAGTTTGCGACCTGCCCTAGAGTCTCTCCCTCATACTTCCTAGCTATAGACACTGAGACTCTGGGAGTTAGGATGCCAGATTTAACAAATAAAAATACAGGACACTCAGTTAAATTTGTGCTTTGAATAAATAATGAACATTTTAGTTTAAGTATATCCCATGCAGAGACAGTAAAATAATACGTCGTTACTGTGAAATTCACATTTAACTAGATGGCCTAAATTTTATGTGGCAACTCTATCTGGGGGACTTGCTCTGAAAAGAAGCTTTATTTTGGGGTGCTCTTCAAACCAGAAACCCCAAAACAGGCAGGGACAACACTAGTACCCCTGAATTGGGGACCAAAGTGGATCTATGAAGGAGCCTGGGATTGCAGGCTGAACTGGCTCTGCCGGCAGCTGCTTAAGGAACTGGGGGCTGGAGGCCACCGTCAGCCATGAGAACCCAGGGTTCCACACAGACTTGAGGGAGGGATAAAACGAAACGAAAGCTGAGACTTTCCAGAAAACCAGATGTGCAAATGCTCATTCCAACCCCCTTCCTTCTGGCCTTTCCTACCGCAGAGTCCAGAAAGTGAAAATACTCAATTTCTCGGCCTCCCTTTTCGAGCTCTGGGGTGCACACGTGACCCAGTTCTGGCCAATGAGCTGAAGGCAGAAGATCCGAGGGAAGGTTTTCCCTCCTGAGTTAAAAGGCAAAGGTTTCAAGGAAAATATACTTCACCCGGCCGCCTTCCTCCTGCCTGGAATGTGGGCGTGATGGCCAGAGGTGGAGCAGCCATCTTATGACCATGAGATGTTCCAAAGTACTACGTTAGGGACCAGTGCTGGGTGCCTGTCTGTGGCAAACCTGTCCCAGGTCTTAAAGCGTAAGAAACATTTGTGAAGTCTCCCAATGCCCCTTAGAAGGAGGACGTTCCTTCATTCTAAGATTATGTCCTTCATACTTCTGGGGTTTTAAAATATAATTTATTTCATTTCATGGGATTTCTTAAAAGTTTATCTATTTATAATCTCTACACCCAACGTGAGGCTTGCACCCACGACCCCAAGATCGAGAGTCATGTGCTCTACCGAATGTGCCAGCCGGGCGCCCCGATGATGGGATTTTCAATGCATGTGTTTCTTTGTTTTGTCTGTTCTCATTAACACCCTTCCCTAGCAAAATTTAAAACTGGCATCACCCCATCAATCCTCCAAGTTTGCTTTGGAAATTGTGTTGGTCCCTGAGACCCAAAAGCTTTGGGGATGTGCCCAAGAATCCCTCAACTCACTCGTGCACCCAGGCTCAGCTGGGAGAAGAAAAGCAGAGAGGAGAGGCCGCCCCTGCTCAGAGCCAGTAGCAACAGTAGGGACGGATGGGCCAGGGGCCACCCTTCCGGGTGCCTGCACTTCGGGCCCCAAGGGCCTAGCACTGGAGAACATTCCCAGCCCCGCGCTGTGCTTCCAGCTGCCCGCTCTCCTCCCCGTGGAGGTGTCTCCAAAGGAGTGGGAATAGCTTGTTACAGCTCCCCAGGAAGGTGCAGCCCTGAGCACACCATGTTCCCAGCTGAGGTCAGTGGACCATGTGTGCGCACCTGCTCCAAGGCCCAGTGGCCTGGCAGGTCCCTGCCAGGGACAGCCACACTCAGCCCAGCAAACCCCGAGATGGCCAGAGAGAGCAGGCCCTCCTAGCGTCCAGGACCCCACTCCCAGGGGCCCTGCCAAAGGCTCCGGAGACCCTGCCGACCCAGCCAGCAGGAGAGAGAGGACCCCCGGGGGAGAGTGATGGTGGAGGCAGTGGGTTGAGAAACTGCTCAACCAAGGAGATAAAAGGAGCAGAGGGTGCTACACTCACAGCATTTTAAACCTTGCAGTTCCTGCCACTCAGCAC
The DNA here is from genome assembly GCF_011800145.1 of Mirounga leonina. Lineage (NCBI taxonomy): Eukaryota > Metazoa > Chordata > Mammalia > Carnivora > Phocidae > Mirounga > Mirounga leonina. Next base: position 6,491,617 of record NW_023270433.1, read on the forward strand.
CAGCGAGGAGGGAGAACTGCAGGAGAGGGAGAGGCTCGGCGGCCAAGGGCAGGGCAGGGCAGAAAGGAGCCAGGTCTCCGTGCCCTGCCGCCCCAGGGACCATCCTGCCCGCACTCACCCCGGGAGAGCGTTCCAGGCCACAGAGAGCGAGTGGAATCCCGGGGCTGTGTTCTGGGCTCACACACGTGGTGCGGACCAGAATGCCCGCGAGGATTCGCCTGGGGAACAGGAAAGGCGTGGGGACCACTGTGCCCACGGGACCCTGCATCATGCCGGGAAGGTCCCACGACTGTTGCAGCACGACCCGGCACCCCCGCCCCCCCTGATATGAAAACGTAACAAGGGGTGTACAGCAAGGGGGTATTTGGTTCTCTTCTCGGGGCGAGGCCTGGCTTCATCAGGACCGAGCGTTACAGCCACCTCGCTAAATGTGTCTGCTTCTTCCAGCCCCAGCCCCTGGCCCGGCCAGCTTCTAACAAGGCGGCGAAGAGTGTCAACTTAGGTCTGGCTGGCATCAGACAGTGTTGAGTTCAAATCCCTCCCTGGCTGGGGGACCGTGAGCAAGTAGCTTGCCCTTCCTGAGCTTCCACTCCTTTCTGTAATGGGGCAGGTGACGTCCACTCCCAACATCTGCCGTGAGAGCTCACGTCAGTGCCGAGAAAAGGCTTTGGCCTGCCGGGGTAGAGAAATGGCCTGATTCCTTCCAGAATGTTCCAACGTGTCCGTGTCCACGGGGCTTCTGAGAGACGCCTCCAGATCTCTTACTGTTCGGGGAAGCATGGGCTCCCCTTGCATTAGGGAGGATTGGTCTTATTTTTAAAGGAGTTGAGGCCACTTTGCAATCAGAGCCCTCGTGGTTGGAGCAGAGAAGATCCTAGGAAGGGCTATTAATCAAGGCGCCTTAAGGACATGCAAATCAGGAGACAGCTCAAGTGATTAGGGTTTGTGGGGGCCTGGGGTCCAGCCTTTATCCTCGTCTGAGAAGAGAGAACCAGAGGGCCTGCTGAGGGTGGCAGCCAGTGGGCCTCCATGGGGGCTGGGGATGGTGAGTGGAGGCAGGGGGGAGGCCCCAGGAGAGGGGCCATGTAAAGATGGCCAAAGTGCTGATGAGGTACCCCTCCTGGCTTCCTGCCTTCCCTGCAGGGCTTGGGGGCTCTGCTCTAGCAGGACCCTCTAACTGGCCTGGATGGGCCCCTCTTCCTGATAAGCAGAGAATGGTTCTTTGGAAGAGACGAGCGGGGGCAGGGACTATGGTGTTGGCAATCACAGCGTCTACAACGTGAGGGATGTCCCCACCCTGCGTGGACCCAAGGGTTCCCCATCTACGGATCTGACCTAAGGAGACAGGCCAGTGTGTGCACAAGGATGCCATTGTGGGAAGGTACCCATTAATGAAAACACTGGAACAAGCAGTGTACAACAAGGGGGTTGTTTGAACTGGTTACCATTACCGGGTTATGTTTACCGTTTCCCTGTCTCCCTGAAAAGCCATGACTCAGACGTGGGAAGATGGCCACTGCATACTGTTCAGTGATGGGGAAAATGCAGGTTGCAAAATACTGGGTGGTGAAACCCAGCTTTCTTGGGGGGGAAAGGATATCTCTAGAAAAATCTGGAAGGCAGGGTAGCCACAGAAACGCCAATAGTAGTCACTGTGGAGGGGGTAGATTTCAGGTTGTTGCTACTTTCTTCTTTTGTATTAATTTTCTGGTGATGATGAGTACACATTACATGTATAATCAATAAAGCTCTTTTCTCTTCTCTTTTTAAGAAAACTGCTCTGTGGGGGCGCCTGCCTGGCTCAGTCGGTAGAGAGTGCAACTCTTGATCTTGGGGTTCTAAGTTTGAGCCCCACGTTGGGTGTAGAGATTGCTTAAAAATAAAATCTTTTAAAAATAAAAGGAAAGAAAAGAAAAACAGAAAACTGCTCTGTTGCTTGACCTCACATCTCCCTGGGTCTCATCAGTGAGCACCCTTTCTAGCACAAAGCCGCTGTCCACCACCCAAGGAACAGGCAAGGCAGGGACTGGGGTCATTGCCAGATCCTCATCTTTCGATGATGCAGAAAAACATGGAATATATACAAATAGCAGATCATTATGTTGTATACCTGAAACTAGCATGATGTTGTATGTCAGTTATATCTCAAAAACATTGGCGTCCATGGCGATCATCCTGTACGGGGTGTCCATACAGGTCTTGTGTGAATCCAAATCTCTTTTCCTAAACCCTGGGGCCAGAGGTGTCAGGAAACTCCCAGTGGTTCCCTTTAGTGGAGTAATATGGTGCATACAGTAAATATTAGGTACCACCCTGGCAGAGCCTGGGCAGCCTCCACAATCATATCCATTGATAACTCTGCAATGAAATGTACAAATGTGGGGCGCCTGGGTGGCTCAGATGGTTAAGCCTCTGCCTTCGGCTCAGGTCATGATCCCAAGGTCCTGGGATCGAGCCCCGCATCGGGCTCCCTGCTCCGCGGGGTGTCTGCTTCTCCCCCTCCTTCCTGCTCGAGCTCTCTCTCACTATCTCTGTCTCTCTCAAATAAATAAATAAAATATTTTAAAAAAAAGAAATGTACAAATGTTCACATCAAGGGGAATAAATAAAACGATACATACCTTCCTGTCAGGTGAGGTCAGGTTTTGCCTCCAAATGAATTTACCATCATCCTACAAAAGAACTTTAGGTGTTCAGACCCTTTATTAATTTCAGGATCCCAGCTAAGGGATGGGGGGCCAGGTCAAGATCAGGGCTCAGGCTCATTGGTTTGGCTGTCCCTGCCCCATCCCCCAGCACCAGGGCTGGCTTCATGGGAGAGCCAGTGACTCAGGGCCCCAGCTTGGTTTCGTGGTCTGTGGTCACCGTCTTCAAATTCTTAACACATTTTGGACAAGGGAGCCCTAATTTTTCTTTTGCATAGGGCCCTGCAAAGCATGTGGCCAGTCCTGCCAGCATCCAGAACAAGGCCTGGCACCAGGGAATTGCTCAGTAAGTGCTGGTTGAATGAGTGAGGGGAACGTCACCTCTGTCCCACAGGCTTCCTCCTTCCTGATTTTCTATCAGCGTGGGGAACGGAAAACCAATCTTCGTCCAGGTCCCGAGTGGCCTACTCACTGGAGGGCTTCGTGTCCATGCAGATTCTCAGGGCACCAGATCCGCATCCAGAATCTCAGGGGGAGGCGTTTGAGTTTCTAACTCAAACCCCCAGTGATTCAGACTCACACGACATTGAGAATCAGCCGTGTGATTGCTTTGTTTTTTAAGGATTTTATTTATTTATTTGAGAGACAGAGGGAGCAAGAAAGAGAGAGAGAGAGAGAGTGAGAGTACGCACAAGCAGGGGGAGCAGCAGAGGGAGAGGGAGAAGCAGGCTCCCTGCTGAGCAGGGAGCTCCATGTGGGGCCCCATCCCAGGACCCCGAGATCATGACCTAGTCATGTGATTGATTGTTTTGAAGGCAACCTGCCTCTCTCTGCCTCCTTTTCTAGCTGTGTGATCTTGGGCAGGTTGCCGAACCTCTCTGAACGTCCTAAAATGGGCAAGCCCTACCAGGCCAGTTGTCCGGGAATAAGCCCCTTCCTCACTGGGGGCAGGCATCCTTGTCTATCTCACCTGTTGTGGGTCCCCAACACCCAGCCTCGGGGTGGGGGGTGGGCAGGCACGCAGAGGGCTCGAGAAACAGGTCCTGCGGGTGCAGACAGGAAGGAGAGTGAGCCCCAGCTCGCAGGGCTGCATGAGGGCGGCCAGAGGGTTTGTCAGCACAGGCTGGGCACACAGTAGGTGCCACATAAATGCTGTTACTGGCCTCACACCCTCCTCCTGGGGCTGTGGCAGCAGGCGAGCCCTGCTGGGGGTGGAGGACTGCGGGCTGGAGGCTGCAGCAGGAGGGGAGGAAGGCAGGGGCCGGGAGGATGGAGTCCAGACACGTCCTGATACCAATTAAGGCAGCTCTGGTGCAGGGGGGCTCGGTCGGCATTTATCAGCCTGCCTGGGAGGGGCTGACAAGCTGTCCTCGGGCTGACGGATTAGACAGCGGACAATTAGGTTTCAGGCGGGCGCTCTGTCTCTCTCTCTTTCTCTCTGTCTCTCTCTCTCTCTCTCTCACACACACACACACACACACACACATCCCTCTCTCCATCACGCGACAGAGCCCAGCTGGGTCCCTGCCCAGCCCCAGTGATAGGGCCAAACAGACCCAGAGCTCCCACCCCAAGGAAGTAAGGAATGCCCCTCAAAGAGAATAACCAGAGACCCCCCTGCAGCCCTCCACCCATGAGGACCATGACTCAAGACCCCACATTCTCTACCCCAAGCATTGCTTCCAACTGGATCAGGAGAAAACAGCCTCTCTCCTTCCTGAATCGGAGCCTTTGACCCATGCGTCCCAATGGAAGGAATGTGTGAGCAAGGAAGGGCACTTTGAAGGACTCGGAAAACCCAGAGGAAAAGTCTTCAAGATTCTAGAATGTTTTATGTTGCAGACGCTCTGGGATGAGTCAGAAACACTAGAAGGGATGAATGACATAAATTTTCCTTTGAGAAAGGCAGAATCTGGCAGGACCCTCGGGCTGCTCCCCCAACCACCCCCACGGCTGCAGGCTCCGCCTCCGCCCTGGTCTTGGATGCTTCCCTCGAAGATTGTCTCCTGCACCTGATCCTGGACAAGCTCAAGCTGAGCTCATCAATGTCCCTAGGCTCTCCATGCCAGCAAATGGCATCGTTGTCACCCCAAGGCCTGGTCTAGAAATCCGGGGTCAGCCTCATCCCCAACCCTCCCAGCTATAATCCTCACACCTGTCCCTTCACCTCCTAGAGCATTCTCAGATCCACCCTCTTCTCTTCTCTCAGTCTCATGGCCGCCAGCCTGACCCAAGCCACCATCCCTTGCCTGGATACTCCATCAGCCCTGCCTTGGGTCTTTCCTCCTACTGCATCTGGCGCTAGGAGTCGTGGAAAAGGCTCTCCATTCATGCAGCTCTCTGCTCCAGCCTCCGCGGCTCCCACCAACCCTGGGAGAAAGTCCCAGCTCCGGGCTGCCACTGTATCTTCCTCTCCCCACCTCCCCAGTTCAGTGGCTTCACTCACTCTTCCTCTCTGTGATGATCTCGTTTATTTATTTGATTACTTGGTTGATGTTTGCTCTTCTCCATCCAGCACTGGGATGTAATGGGGTGGGGGAGCGTCAAGGACCAGCTTTTTTTGTTCACCTTTGTCAGCACCGGCACCCAGAGGGACTCATGACCATGACCATGACCCACATCGTCTCCTGAGGGCCACGCTTGCCTCACACCCCCTCTGCCTGGAATGCACCCCACTCACATGCCTCCCTCCAGCCACCAGCCTCAGTCTGGATGTCACTTCTTCCCGAAGCCTCCTGACTCTCCACCTGGGTCAGCCCCCCACCTCCGCTGATCCCAGCCCCGATGACCCCCGAGTCTAGGTGGCCAGTTCCCTTGTCTGCCTCTCCCCCAGCCCCATGGGGGGCGTTCCTGGAGGCTGTCTCATTCTCAGTGTCTGGCACACAGTAGGTGCTTTAGTGTGCTCAATTCTCACCAGTGAATGAGCGCAGAATGCCGGCTCTATTCCCAGCAGAGTCCCTGCCTTCCTCTGGCCTGGGCTCCCCTCTGCCCCCGGGGCGCCGAGGGCCCGGGGGCCAGAGTGCACATGACCAGGCACCAGGCTGAGTGACACAGACAGAAATTGCTCTGGGGACACCTGTCACTGGGGACTCTGCCTTGGAAAGGGGGCAAAGGCTTCTGGGAAAACTGAGCTTCGAAGGACAAGTTGGGGAGGAAAAGGAGAGAATATGAACTTTATTCATCCCAAATTGCTCCTGGCCACCATGCTGGGCCCTTGACACAGGTCTGCTTGTTTATTTCTTGTTACAACCTTTGGAACAATAGCTTTGCTCCCCATTCTCAGGAGGCTGGTGAAGAGATGTGAAGTCATGTGCCCAGGACCACACAGCTGCACGCGGCCGATCCAAATCAAGGCCAGGTGTGGCGGGTGCCAGGGGCCCCGTGCTTGCTGCCTCTAGCGTGCCAGGGACCGCTGTGCCACCGTCTGCCCCCGCCATCCCTCCTGCCAGCATCAGGCGGGGTGGGGGAGGGAACCTGTGCGCACAAAGGCGCGCGGGCTGGATGCAGCCTGGCGAGTGGACACAAGACACCCAAGAAGCCTGCAGAAACTAACTTCATCACCCCAGAAGGCGGCAGTGAGAGCCCGAGGGGAAGTGGGTCGGTCCCGTGTCCTCTGTGCCTCAGTTTCCCTGTCTGTAAAATGGGGACACGATGGCACCCACTTCATACTGAGGATAAATATCTCTAACGTACTTAGAACAATTCCTGGTTCAGAGAAGGCACTGTGTAAATGGGTTTAAAGAAATCAGTGGGGAACCTCGTGGGTCCGAGTCCAGGCAGAGGGGCTGACGAGCCCAGGGATGTCTCTGGACTGAGCAGCTCAGTGGGGCCTGGGCCAGTAGGAGGCATGGGGATGGATTTCCTGGGAGGGGACAGGGAGGTCATGGCTTCATTCTCCCCAGCTAGTGGCTGGAGCAGATCCCTAGAGAGCCCTTCAGCGAGGCCACCAGATCTGACAGCAGTGGGCAGCTCGGCCCCCCTGGTGCTCAGAGGCTGAGCCGCTGGGAGACCACCCAGCCCAGCCCCTTCTGGATCCAGGCTGGTGAGGGAATAAGCCTCCTCCTCCCCTTTACCCAAACGGGCCGGGTGTGCACGCGTGCTCCTGGGTCAGACCCCTAGGAAATGAGAAGGGGGGGAGGTCACTCCCTGAGGGTGAGTTAGGCAGTCAGGGTGAGGGGGTGAGTCCCCCCCATCAGGACTTTGAGGTATAAAGTCATGAGGACCCTGCAACGCAGAGGGGCGGCCACAGTTCTTGACTAGGTGGCCTGGCTGGTTGTTTTCGGTTCCGACACCATCATTCCCCTTAACACACAATGGGCACCTACCCCGTGCCTGGTTTGGGGTATGAAGCTGAGCACACAGACTCAGTACCTGCCCTCAGGGGACTGACAGTCCAGGTAGCACACTGGACACGGTCATTGTCACTGCCAATAGGCCCCGAAGGAAAGGTGCAGGGTGCTTCAGAGCTGGATGGGGCCCCCGAGCTCCAGGGAGGTCAGGGCAGCCTCCCGCGGGGCCATCACGGGGTAGCGGTGGGGGTGAGTGGGGACTATCTGGGAGGCTGAGGCAAAACACAGCGCCCCTCTCAGTCTCCGCTCCCACATTTGTAAAGTGGGGTATCATGGCCAGGGTGCCACACAGGCTAGGGGGACCTCAGTGATGCCGTCAGACCAAAGAAAAGGTCCTTTAAGAAATCCCTGCTGATTTACTCTGTCAGTTCCTCAAATGGGGAGCGGGTGTTGTGAAAGCCAAGAGGCACAGCCATACCTGGGGATCAGTGATCTATTCCCAGGACCCCAATAAACCAAGATCAAAGGCAGAATTCAAGGCTGTCAGACCCCTGACAGGCCTGTAGCCAAGTCACCTGGCCTTCTGTGGGTCCCCTGGACCAGAGTCCTCTCCTCTCACCACCTCCTGACTGAACCCACAGGCAGGGGGCTCCTCACTAGCAGGCTCTCACTAGTCTCGCTCAAACAAATCCCCCCAACTCATATGGACCACCCAGCCCAAATGCGGAGCTTCCATAAAGCCCCTTATTAAGAAATTAGTCAATTTCCTGCTAATTAAAATAAATACTATTCCACATTAAAGGCCAATTAATTTTCGGAGCTGCCAGGGAACAAGAGCCTGGAAAATGTGCACCCCCAGCCCCCCTCCAGCCCCTCAGAAAAGGGCAGCCAGGCAGCGCCTGCAGGGAGGGGGTGGGAGGAGCCACAGATCACGCACTTCCAGGGGGTGGGGAGGAAGCCAGGCCCAGTGGTGATTAGTGACCAGGCTGTGGCAGGAGGGGCTGCTGGGCGGGGCTTCCCGGTCCAAGGAACCAGGCTCGCTCAACCCCGGAGCTCTAGACTGTATTTCTCCCAGGAAGCCTAGGACAGAAACCAATTCTCCTGGGCCAACCCTACAATCAAAAAGCGAGCACTTTCTCCATAACAGGCATCCTTAGTTTGTGAAAAAGATGGGGTTCCAGGCTTGTGGTCACCAGGTCCTGCGCCCTTAAGTTCTTTCACTGAGCCCCACAGCGGCCCTGGGAGGGAAGGGCCAGTGTCCCCACTTTGCAGATGAGCAAGCTGAGGCCCAGAGCCCCAAGTCCCTCTCCCGTGGTCACAGCTTCTAGGAGCAGAGCAGGATGTTCCCCTGGTCTCCTCACCTGTACCCAGATAAGCCTGCAAGGGTTCCTTTTACAACATGGAGGATTTCACCACAGCTTAAAAAGGGAAGGGCCATTGCCATGTCCACATGAGAACACAGTTCGTCGGTTGTGTTTGTTCGAGGGGAGGCTCACCTGCTCCCTCGTCATAAGAAAGCTCCTTGAGAGTTTGGTGCAGGCCAGGAGGTCTACTCGGCACGGTACAATTGTGATCTCATGGAATCCTCAGCAGGGCATGAGGCTCAGAGAGGTTAGAGAACATGCCCGAGGTCACACAGCCTGCCCACAGCTTAGCCACGGTAATCTGCTGTCTTTAAGGTCCAAGTTTTTCCATTTCCTCAAGGTCAAAACCAAGGTCTATGGGTCTTCTCCTCTCCTGGGGGGCAGCCAGCTACAGAAAAGACCACTGGGTTTACCACGTGACCTTAAACACGCCCCTTTCCCTGGGGCGGGGGGCAGGGGGCTTCAGCTTGCTCAACTGCCAAATGAAAGGGCTGAACTCAATACTCCCTGGGACTCTATTCAACTGGAGCATCCTGCAGGGACCCTCAGTCTGGGGCAGATGGCTGGGAGCAGAGCATCCAGCCCGACGGTAGCAATAGCCGTCCCTCTGCTGGGACAGGGGCACCTGGCTGCCTCACAGCGAGCCCGACAGGGACACAGTGAGAGCAGTGGGGACAAGGGCCCAGCCACCAACTCTGGCTGTCCCCACACTGCAGACTGCTCACAAGGCAATGCCAGGGACATCCTCTCTGACCCCAGCAGCTCCTATAGGATCTGGGAATCTGTGGCCCACCTACCCCCTGCTCTCTGTTCCTCACCCGATCCCCAAGATCAACACTCTGCCCAGGCCAGGAGGAGAAGGCAGGGGAGGTATGCAGGGGAGGGGCTAGAAGTGTGGGGGCTGGGGGGGGAGCAGATGGTGGGGGGCCCTTCTGACCCTCCATGGAGCCCCCATGCCTCCCCCTCCCGCTGAGCTCTAACTTAGAAACCCCAGCATTTCACAGAAGCTTCTCCCCCGGGAATCATCAGAGAAGCACTGAGGCGTCCTGTTTCTCCTTGATAAGGAAGGCGAGCGGGAGTGGGAGCCGTCTGTCTGCCGTGCTCGCTCCCTGCTTGGGGAAGGAGGGCTCCGAACATCCAGCCCACTCTAAGGAGCACCTGTGTGACAGGCACAGTCTGGGCACCGAGGACAGGAAAACGGACCAGCCATGGCTCTTGTGCCTGAGAAGTCACCCTGAAGTAGGAGAATCAGACAGAAGATAAACACGGATGCCACACCAGGACAGCTGCCACTTGGCTCTGTGAGCACAGAACTCTGGAAGCGACTTGTCAGGAGGGTGGTTCCCAGAGCCATGATTGACCAGGGTCTGAAGGCAGCGTGGAGAGCAGAGGGCACTCCTGGCAGAGGGCGTAGCACGAGCAAAGGCCCTGTGGCACGAGTGAACAAGGTTTTCTGCAGGGGAGGGGGAGAAAGCAGCCTGGTATAGTCCAAGCGCAGTCATATGGGTGGAGCTGATGAGATAGGAGCGGCCAACTGGGGTTCAAGTGCTCAAGGCCTTCCGCCTCGTGCTCTGTCAAGTTTAGACGCAATAAAAGTAATCATGAGAGTAGCCACCCCACTACTGAAAGTTTACGGTGTGTCCAGCACCATGCTAAGCCTGCCTCAGGCACTAGGGCTCACTGAACCCGCCAACGAGCGCATCAGATGGCTACTGTTATCATCCCCGTTGACGGATAAGGAACTGAGGCCCAGAGAGGTCAGGTAAGCTGCTGGCGGTCACACAGCTGACAGTGGCCAGGCTGGTACTCGGATTCAGGTTCCTAACTCTGACCCAGCAGCATGTGCTGCCTCTAAGGGCTTTGGATTTCCTCTTTTTTTTTTTTTTTAAAGATTTTATTTATTTATTTGAGAGAGAGAGAGAATGAGAGAGAGCACATGAGAGGGGGGAGGGTCAGAGGGAGAAGCAGACTCCCTGCCGAGCAGGGAGCCCGATGCGGGACTCGATCCAGGGACTCCAGGATCATGACCTGAGCCGAAGGCAGTCGCTTAACCAACTGAGCCACTCAGGCGCCCTTGGATTTCCTCTTAAGGGCACCGAGAGCCACGAAGAATTTTTTAAGGGAGGTGGGTAGCACAGTCTCAGTGCCCTGAACCCCTAAGTCAGGCTCGTGGAGACTTGGCACGTCCGTTTTCCGGGTCCACTGGCCATTCCAGGTTCCCCAGCCTGGATCTGTTCTTGTTTTCCTTCTGCTCTTTGCTGAATACCAAGGTTTGGCCTGAGTCTTCTGCCCTAGCCCACTGTCCCTAGGTTCCAGCCCTTGGGCTGTGGGGGCCCTCCCTTCCAGGGCCTCCACAGAACCCAGACTCCCCCTGCCCCCAGTCAGGGGGCTCAGCCCCTCTGGCCCTTCCTGGGGCCCCCACGTTGCCCACTCTTTTCCCTCTTGCCTGCCTTGCTCTGGGAGAGCATCCAGGGGGTGTGCCTGGGATGTGACCTCCCAGTGAAGCTGAACGACCCTCCGAAGCCAGCAGAGGTGGCCTCCCCGTGGGGTGCTGTGGCAGCCCTGTGCCCCTTTCTCAGCCTCCAGCTTCCTCAGCATTGTAGGCAGCACAAGACAGCAGGTGTGGGAGCCCCCCCAGCATGTCCATTCTCTAACTACCCCATTGTACAGATGGAGAAGCTGAGGCCCAGACATGGAAGGTCCGCAGAGCAGCTGGGGACCCGGAATTCCTGTGTTCTTGCCACAGCTCCAAGATCCCGGTCTTTCATCGTTCCCGCCCCATATGTTTCACTGAGCGCTGTGTGTTTTCACACAGGGCACATCACATTTGGTCCTCACGTAAGGCTAGAGCAGGCCGGGTTAAAACAGGAAGTCTGGGCTCTCCTGCCGTAGCTCCTTCTGCCGCTAAATATGCAGAGTCCCACGTCAGCCTCTGTGCCTCACAGAGTGGTGGAGGCGGGCAGTAGGTCAATGACTTACCCAAGTCCATGTAGCAGGCCAGCCATGGTCACGAGGGTCTCCTGTCTGAGGTCCTTCCTGTTCTTCCGTGTTAAGACTGGCAAAAGCCTTGGCTGATGCTCCCCTTCCTGTGTTCGTGGCAGACATTACTAATTGATCACAGCACTCTCTCAGCCCAGATGCAGCCTCGGAATCCTTCTCAACACACGCTTCTCAATACAGCTTTCACCCACTGAGAGCTGGTGATCGAGGTGACACCTGTTCACCACTCTCCCCAGACTTCAGATCTAGTCTGATCTCGTCCCTGGCCAGGGGCCCAGCACACGGTGCAGGTCACAGGAATAAACATTTGCTGAGTGAGGGAAGGAGCAAATGGTAGCCACTGAATGAACAGCACCGGCCAAAGCCAGTCACTCTAAACCTGCTTCCTCTGTAGTAACAACGTGACAATAACAATAAGAGTAATGTCCCAGTGGCTGAGGTCTCCCGCGGCCTCCAAAGCATTTCAGCCGAGCTGAAGGACCACTCTGGGAGGTCATGTCCCCAGGGCCACACACCGCGTGACACAGTCAGGACCTGACCCTGCCTCCTGGCCCAGCACTCTGCCCCTGACCCCATCTCAGCTTGTTGTTTACCATCTGGGCCAGCTGGACTGGACCTGGGTCTCAACTGGGGACATTACGGGTGTCGAGGGCAGATCCCAGGGACTAGGGTGGCAGTGGGTTGATTAGGAGCTTCCTCACCCTACTTGAAATTTTAGAATCGCAGGGGAGAACACAGGGCACCCCCTTCTTTGTACACGTCGGCCGGGAGGGGAGGTCGTCTAGAGAGCTTGGCTGAGGTGGGTCTGCACAGTCCAGTCTCAGAGCCCCCAAGATGTCCTCTCTCCCGGCATCCTGTGAATGCATAGTTAGTTGTTTATTTAGTGCCTTTTTTAGAATGTGAAGCCCTTGGAGGGAGGGACCCCAGGCACCTAAGGTAAGATTTGGCTCAAGAGGGGTGCTCAATAAACACTGGATGGATGGATGTAAGGGAAGGAGGACATGAGTGAGTAAATGAGTGGATGGATGGATGGATGGATGGATGGATGGATGGATGGATGGGTGACTGTCCCCTGCACTGGGAGGCATCCAGTGACACAGGCAGGGAGGAATAGAGGATGAACTCTGAGATGTGAGCAGGCAGGTCACCCCAAGGATCTCCCCCTCCCCAGCATTTTCATTAGGACACATCTGCCGCACCTGGCCCCTTGGCCCCTGCCCCGGAAAGATATAGACGCCTCTGCCGGCTTTATTAAGGACCTATTAACCCAGTGTCTTTCAGACCTGGGTTATAGAAGCCAGCCCTGGGCAGGGCTGATGATGTTATCACCGCAGACCTTGGTTTAGAGCCCCAGAGGGGCTCCAGTGGGGGCAGGGGGCTAGGAACCTAGGTCACAGCGAGGGCTTCAGGGCCACACAGGTCTGCCTGCTTTAATCCTAGTTCCTCTGCTAATTGGCTGTGTGGCCTTTGGCCGCTCACTTGCCTTCTCTGAGTTGCCGCTCCCTCACGTGTAAAATGGGCTAATAATGTGCTTGTTTGAGAATTCACTGAGCGAACGCATTATATCACTCAGCACAGAGGAGACGCTTGCTATAACCAGTAACATCCCGAGGACCCTCTGGAGCCAGGCAGGGCGGAACACGCACCCCATCAGCCACCTGACCCTCTTGGGATAGGCAGGTGCAGTAACCCTCCCTAATTTATGAATGAGCAAACTGAGAATAACAGGGAGATTAAGTCACACAGCCATACAGCCGGGAGGGGCCAGGGCCAGGATTCAGACGTAGGCACTGGACGTCACAACTGGGTAATTTCCTCCCTGGCTGCTGAGCAGGAACAAAGCCTGGGCCGGGTGGGTGGGGCTGGAGGGGGCCTCTTCCATCTCCAGTCGCCCACCCCCCTCAGCGCCTTGAGGTGACAGCACAGCAGAGCAGAGGGGGAGCTAGGATAATAACAGAGATTTACAGTTTCCAGCGCAATTAACTGCACCATCTGGATGCCACACGTCCACCTGGGTGTGTTAGGGACCCCAACCCTTCGGCATAAGTGGCAGGAAGGGACAAGGGGGATGGGAGAGCTGTCGGGGGGCTGCCAGGTTGGTGGCGGAGACTGCGTGGGGCCCACCTGGCTCTCCTCGAGCCCCCCCGTGTGCCCCTGAGATCTTTCACTAAGGGAGCTGGGTCCCTGCCAGTTTCCGAAGAGTCCAGAATGGTTGAACCCAAGGATGCAAATGCAGAGGGGGTCGTGGCCTGAGCCAGGAGAAGGTCAGAGGACACACAGTAAGAGCAGCAGTGACACAAACACAATGCCTGTTTTCAGGGGTGCACGACGGTCCAGGACTCGACCACCTTGTGTTCTGTGCCACCTTCCAGCCTTGTGATCCCCCGCAAGTGGCTTCACCCGTCTGAGGCCCTGTCTTCTCACCTGTGAAATCAGGATCATCATGGTACATATCATGGTCGTCCTCAGGAGGGCTGTTTTGAAGGCTAAACTGGGTAAGGAAATGTACAGACCCCAGTGTAATGCCTGGCACAGAGTAATTCACAACCAGTGGTTGTTGAGATTAGTGTCCCATTTACCAGAGGGGAAAACCGAGGCCCAAAGAAGGTAAGTGACCTGCCTCGGGCTGTACTGTGGTTTGGTGGCGGAGCCTGTGACAAAGATGGACCTACCCTGAGATAGAGCCAAGCCCAGAGTCTTGGGCCTCCAAGGTGGCAACCCTGGGTCACGCCAGGGAGAGTGGTAACCCCTTCCAGCTCCAGTAACAGCTGCCCTGTTCTGAGTACCTACTCCATGCCAGCTGCTGCTAAGAGCTTTGATACATCACTTCGAGGAATGATCACAACGTGGGAGGTGGGCATTGCACTGTCCCTATCATCCAGGTGCTCAAGCTTCAGGGGGGCCCCAGCTGGGATTCATCACCGGGACACTCTGGTTCTGAAGCCCTGGTTCTCGGCACCAGCTACTGTCCTTGGGCAGAGGTGGGGTCTTCTCTTCACTGTAGCAACTGCTCTCAGCTTCTGTGTCTTCATTTCCTCCTAAAAGAAGGAGAGGGCTAATTATGATGCCAAGTCAGCCATGGTGGACCTGAAGTCTTCTGGACATCAGAGAGAAGCTTCCCCTTCAGGGCCGAGGACCCTCTCCCACATGTGGAAAGGGGGCTGGAGGAGGGAGGAAGGAACATCACCCCATGCCCCCCAATCTCTCCTTAGCTCTGTGGAGTCCGAGTGGCCAGATCCCCTCAGCCAGCAGGAGGCGGGGAGCGTTGGGGGGGGGGACCAGGCTGGCTGGGGGCAGGGGGAGAGGAGAGCAGTAGGAGGTTTGAAGCTTCCTCACACACTGTCCCCCTTCCTCACACACTGGCTCCCTACGTTCCCATCTGGTCAGCCTGGATGCTGCAAGTCTGAGTCCACCCCGTACAAAAACAAAAGCGCGCCGTTTCCATTAGAGAAAACCCCAGAGACATGGGCTGCGCTGCTTGCCTTCCCTCTTGGCCAGTGTGACCACGGCAGGGGCCAGGAAAATGACAGCTGTCCTGCCCAGGGGAGAGAGGTCCCAAAGCCCTTGGCCCCAGGCCCGGTCCGGGCCATACCCTGGGGACCAGCCCCGAGGGCCAGGGGCCCACTTACACCCCCCTGCCTTCGAAGAGCGGTGCCAGATGGGGAGGCTCTGGCTCATGGCCTCTGCCCCAGCTCCGCAGGCCCCGTGACCTGTCCTCCTGGGATCCCCTGGCCTGTCCATCTGAGATGACCCTTCCCCCTTCCCCGCAGAAACCCAGACCTCTGACCCTTATTAAAAACAAACCAAACAAAGTCTGGAAAGAAAAAAATCCTCCACAAACAGCCTCAGAGATGATCGTGTGTCTGCCCCAACACACACACACACACACACACACGCATGCACACACCAGCCTCAGACGTGCGCGGCTGCAGCCAGCTTTCGCGTAAACAAGTTGTCGGAGAGTGCTTTTGTTTATGAAACATTTAGGTTTCCCTCAACTTCCTTGGGGGGGAGGGGGGGACTGTTTCATAGTTTTCTGGCGACCAGGAAACCGAGACGAAGCCTGGGGTTTGGCGGGATTTCATTTCTCCCTCTGTGCTCTCTGCCGGGTACAACCTGGGGAAGGGCACGCGAAAAGAAAAGGAGGGGGGCCCCTGGGCATCACCTGGGAGAAGTCCCCCACCCCCACGGGGAGGTCAGGCTCAGAGAGGGCGGCAGGCAGGCCCGGGCTCCCCTCGGCGCCCAGCGCTCAGAAAACATCGGGGACGCTCAGTGATGCGTCCCTGCCGCCTCGGCTCCCGCTTCCAGCGCCGGGAAACCGCCGAATCGGCCAGGAACAAAGGCGGGGCTGCCTCCCAAAGGCGTACAACAAACAGTTTTGCTTTTTTCTTTTTTTTTCTTTTCGCACCCTAGCGTACGGCCGAGCAGCTTTGGGGTCCGGGCGGCGCCGGGGCTGCGGCTGGTGCCGCCGCGACGCCCGCGCGGGGCAGGCCCCGGGGCGCATGCGCGGGCCGGGGCGCAGGAGGCCGCGGCCGCCCGCGCAGCCTCGCTCGAGCCGGTCTCCGTGGCAACGGGCTCGCGGGGGGGAGGGGCCGGGCGGCGTGGGCTGCGGCGGCTGCTATTTCTGCCGCTTCCTGTTCCTCGCGGCCACGTCGCCATGGCAACGGTGTTACTCACCGCGGCCGCTTCCCGGCTCGGCTGGCGCGCGTGACCCCGGCCGCCCGCGCCCCCTCGTCTCTCACTTGCTGCGCTGCCGCTCCCCCCCCCGCCCCCCGGCGGCGTCCTCCTCCGGCGCCCCGGTCCATCCCGCGCGCCCCGGCGCCCCATCCTTCCCCCTGCTCCCCGCCCCTCTCCGCCGGTGCCCGCGGCCCGGGAGGGAGGGCGGAGGGAGAGGCAGATTGATGGGGGACGCTTATTAAAAAACATTGTAACCGTTTCCGTTTTTATTACGTTGACAAGGGAGCGTTATTTACTGTTATTGTTTGCCGAGCGGGCCGCGCCGGAGCGCGGGCGGCCTCCCGGGAGCTCACCTTTCGGGCGGGCCCGGGGAAGTCGCGGGTGGGAGCGGGAGGCGGGGGCGGCGAGGGGGCGCCCCGGGCAGACGCGGCCCCCGGAGGTCCTGCCCCTCGCCCTTTCCCCGGCAGCCCGGCCGACCCCCGCCGCGGGGCGTGTGTGCGCGCGGGGAGAGACTGCAGAGGCCGGGTGACTCGTGCTGAAGGAGAAAGGCAACAAAAAATAAAAAAGGAACAGATGACTTCATTCTCGGGAAGGCTCCGTCCTACGTGGACCAATTTCCTGGGGACACAGCTCGGCTGCCGTTGGAAGCACTTAAAACTAAACCAGATAAAGACCAGAAAATTCTCAGCATTGCCTGAGCCGATCAAGGGCAGGTTGGTGGCGCGTGAGCCCTGGGTGTGCAGGGAGGAGGGTCGCATTCCTCCACCGCCCCTGGGGCTTCGCTTCCAACACACACCTCCCCGCCTCCCCACCCATACTCCCTCCGCTACCCCGAGAGGGTGAGCAACTGCCCCAAGGTCACACAGCCAGTTTTTTATTCTGCTTGGACACCCGCAGGGACAAAACCCGGCGGAGGCTGGGGAACGAAAGCCAGTGGCTGGCCTGGGAGGCTTGGAAGAGGGTGAGGCTCAGCTGGAGGCCCAGCAAGGGAAGATTAACTCGGCAGGTCTAAGCTCTGGCAGGCCTGGCTCCTGCTTACCACACTGGAGCCTTCAGCTGGGGGGTTTGTGGGAGGTGTGTCCCCAGGGATCTGAGGGGCCTGAAGGATGCCCCCACCCCCCAAGCCCCTGCTGGGATGCTAATCTCATCCTGCTAATTAAAGTTTGCAATTCTGTCCCTAACTCAGCTCCCCACTCTTGAACGTTATTAGCTGAAAGGCAAACAATTGGTGCTCCAGACAGAAGCCAGAGGAAAAAGGCCTCTGCAGTTCACATTATAAAAAGGATTTTAAAAAAGATGTTTATACTTATAAACAAATGACTCCTAATGAACAGACCAGGTTTGGGAAACTTAATTTTCAGAGCACACCCCACCCCCAACCTATTTTGTGTTTTTATCCCCCTTCCAAGGACACGAGGCTTGGGATTTGGTCGCCGCAGCCTCTCCTGGTCTCTTGGCCTTAGATGATCGACCACGGCTTTTCCGGGCCCAGGATCGCCTCTCCAGACTCCCTGGAGTCTAAAGCGACAAGCCGCTTCCCGATTAAGGCCTCTGGGTCTGGGGCAGCGCAGCAAGATAAAGTTATCTTCAGCTCTGTTCCCAGCAACCACCAGTTCTCAGCTTTGGAACCCTTCCTGAATGCATGAATCAAAAGTCTTGGGCTCCAAGAAAAGAGAGCCCCCAACCCCCAGTCCTTCCCCAGTCCTTTGCTGCCAGCTCCATGATATGGGAAGGCAGCACCGCCCTCCACTCCTCCCCCTGCCCTGGCCTTCCAAGCAAAACTCATCTCTGGCCACAGGTTTAGAGTTTAGCTGATGTCAGAGTCCTGCCCCTGGGCATTGTGTGAATAGGACTGAGATGACAGATGACACCCAGCATCATCCAGAGGTAGGAGGACCTTGGAGATTATGCAGACCAACCACTCCTGCTTCCCTATTTTACAGGTGGGCAAAGTGAGGCCCAGAGAGGAGAAGAGACCTGACCGAGATCTGCCACTGGTTAGAGGTGTTCTTGCCTTCCATTAGGGTGCTTCACTACCCCACTCTGATCCTTCTGTGGAATTATCTGTACGGATCATAAGTTCAGGAGCTGGGGGGCAGAAGGCTCTGAAGTCAGACTGCCTAAGTTCAAGTACTTACTTCCAAGTGAGACCTGGGACAAATGAATTCTTCTCTCTGAGCCCCCACGGTTAAGTGGGGTTGACAGCACCAGCCCTGGGTTGTCTTAAGGAATAAAGGTGGTCCAGGAAAAGTCCTGGGACTAACACCAGTACATACTAATACTTAGCTAATGTTGGCAATGATGCCGATGGCGGGGGGAGGGGGGATGCTGGTAGTTGTAGTGGGTTGAATGGTGGCCCCCTCCCCAAAAGATATGTCCACATCCTCCTCCCTGGAACCTGTGGAATGTGACCTGATTTGGAAAAAGGGTCTGTGTAGATGTCATGAGGTTAAGGATATTGACATGAGATCATCCTAGATTACCCAAGTGGGGCCTCGGCGACATCACGAGTGTCCTTATATGAGACAGAAGAGAAGAGCGGGACACCCAAGGGGAGAAGGTCAAGTGCAGACTGAGGCAGAGAGGAGAGGAATGCAGCCACAAGCCAAGGAACACCTGGAGCCACCTGAAACAGGAAGAAACAAGGAAGGATTCTTCCCAGGGTCTTGGGAAGGGGCACAGCCCCGAGGACCCCTTGATTTTGGCCTCCTGGCCTCCAGAAGTCTGAGAATAATCTTGGTTTCAGCTACCAAGGTTGTGGTCATTTGTTATGCAGCCCCAGGAAGCCAATACAGTGGGGATGCTGGCCAGGAGGCTGGAGTGGTGGCCGCGGTGACAGTGGCCGTGATGACGGCGGGGCTGGTGACACAGGAGGTGGCTGCATTCATTTCCTGGGGCTGCCTAACAACGTACAAACCGTGCGGCTTAAAGCAACTGGAATGTATTGTCTGAGAGTTCTGGAGACCAGAAATCCAAAATACGATGTCAGCAGGGCTGTGTTCCCTCAAACGTGCTGGGGAAGGAACTGCTCCGGGCCTCTCTCGGGGCTTCTTCAAAGGTGTCCACACTGCCCCTTTCTAGAAGGACGCCAGTCATATTGGATGAGGGCCCGCCCTGATGACCTCATCTTAATTTGATCACCTCTGTAGAGACCCTGTCTCCAAATAAGGTCACATTCTCAGGTGGGGTGGGGGGTAGGACTTCGACATATCTTTTTAAGGAGACACAATTTACCCCCGAACAGTGGTGCTGGTAGAGGGGTGTTGGGGTGGGGGTGGTGGTGACAGATGGGAGAGATAGAAATGGTGATGGTGATGGGATGAGGCCTTGGCCCTGGACCCCCAAACTCTGCAGGAGCTTCCTGGGATAGACTTGGTTGCTGAGAGTTGTATTCTGGGGCACTTCAGGCCTGGGGGAGGTCAGGGGGAGCAGGGGGCGAGGAAGGGGGGCTCCCTCTGCTTCTGCCTCCTCCCTCTCACAGAAGAGCAAGAGCCGAGTCAGGCCGGCCTGGCCTTTCTGCGGGAGCCCCTAGCAGAGGCAGACCCAGCCCCGAGCCCAGAAAGCCAACTGGTCTCCGGCAGAAGACAGGCAGGGTTAGGCCACTGGTGTTTTCCTTACCAGACACAGTTACATTGCCTCCCTTCTCAGCCTGGCTCTCTCTGGCTTTCGAAGAGGAAGACTGATAATGGCCATAGCCCTCACTCATACTTCCGTGTGTCCGCTTGTGAGCGTCAGGGAACACAAGCTCTTGCCACCGTCCCGTGCGCCGGGAGGCGGTGGGCAGCAGGACCGGCTTCCCACGTTTGCGCTGCTCACATTCTAGGGAAGAGAACGACAAAGAGCAAAGAGACAGGCCCATCCCAGGATCCAGGGAGGAAAGGAAAGCAGGGTGAGGAGCTGGTCTGGAGTTCCAAAACAGGGCTCACTGAGGTGAGGAGGTGACCATGGACCCGGTGCAGTGAGGGAGTGAGCCCCGGGAGAGGTCGGCAGCAGGGGGGGCAGCAAGTGCAAAGGCCCTGAGGTGGCGCATCCTGAGCCCTAAGACGGGGAGCAGAGTGCTCAGGTCACCTTGAAATCTCAGATTTTTTTCTAGGTAGGCCTAGAAGCCAATGCAGGGTAGAAGGCAAGAGCGAGCCCAGGGCTAATTTGTGTGGGGTTTTTTTGTTTTTTTAAAGATTTTATTTATTTATTTGACAGAGAGAGAGCACAAACAGGGGGAGAGGCAGGCAGAGGGAGAGAGAGAAGCAGGCTCCCCGCCAAGCAGGGAGCCCAGCATGGGGCTTGATCCCAGGGCCCTGGGATCATGACCTGAGCCAAAGGCAGACGCCCAACCTACTGAGCCACCCAGGCGCCCCTGATTTGTGTTTTTAAAGAATTTCTGGTTTCCACGAGCAGAACACAGACTGCAGGGGCTGGAGAGAAGCTGATGGAGTCCAGGCAAGAGATGGTGGTGGCCGGGGACAGCAGCGGTGGGGAGATAAAAATGGCTGGATGTGGGGTGTATTTTAAGAAAAGCCGTCAGGATTTGCCAAAGGATGGGCCGTGGGTGTGGAAGGAAGAAGAGTCGAGGATGACTGCGTCATCGTGAACAGTGGGAGGTACCATTTCCGGAGATGAAGAGCAGTGGGGGTGTGGTGGGGAATTGAGAGTTTGCATTTCTGAAAAGCTTGTCTGATACTCTTAGAACGCACACTTAGGGCTCTCACACACTGCTGCTTGATCCACATAACCCCCGAGAGGCAGACTCTATGAGTAGCCCCCTTTCTCAGATGAAGAAACTGAGGCCCAGAGAAGCTAAGTAATTGGCCCAAGCGTGGGAGCTGGTAAGGATACCATCCAGGTAGTCCAATTCCAAAGCTCATTTTCTTTTTTTTTTTTTTAAAGATTTTATTTATTTATTTGAGAGAGAGAGAGAATGAGAGAGAACACATGAGAGGGGGGAGGGTCAGAGGGAGAAGCAGACTCCCTGCCGAGCAGGGAGCCCGATGTGGGACTCGATCCCGGGACTCCAGGATCGTGACCTGAGCCGAAGGCAGTCGCTTAACCAACTGAGCCACCCAGGCGCCCTCAAAGCTCATTTTCTCATTTGTTCAAGTGTTCCTTCATCTGCTCATTCATTCATTCATTCATTCATTCACTATTGTGGGTACTATATGCTAAGCCTTGTTCTAGGCTCTGATAATGCAGCGATTCTTTCAAGCTATGCACTGGGGAAGCACTGGGGAGGCACTGGGGAGGTGATGGTAAGCAAGCCAGATGCAGGCCCGACCTGCGTGGAGCTGACTTTCTATGGAAGAGATAGGCGGGTGAGGAGCAGAGAGAAGCGCGGTGACAAGACGCTCCCAGATGGTGCTAAGCGCCGTTGCGGAGAGTGACCATGTGCTGATTCAAGGCCAGGAGACGGGCACACACTGCAGAGAGCTTGGGGCTGCCTGGGAGGAATGGAGACAGGTCAGGAGGAACGGTGTTCCCAGCAGAGGGAAAGGCAAATGCGAAGGATCTCTTGGTGGGAGAGTCAGGAGGGGAGAGGGCCAGGGAGTAGCCAGGGGGCTGAGAGACCAGCCACCGGGAGGAGGCCACCTGGTCCAGAGGCAAGTGAATGGGGAAGAAAACCAAAGCAGAGGGGTGAGCGGGGCTGGCCCCACAAAGCAAGCAGCCCTGGGACTCTAGGAAGGACATGGAGGGAGCATTGACTGCCAAACCAGAAACGTGTGTGTGCAGGCCATGACCCCAGGGGAGACCAGGAGAGGGATGGCCCAGCCCCCAAAAGGGTGAGGCACACCCCCCAAGACTGAGCCCGGGTCAAGTCATTCACTTGCTCGCTCACTCATCAGACAACTAGTAACACCTCAGTGCATCCTACCCATCCTGGGATGCAGCAGGGAAAAAGCCCAGGTCCCTTCCACGAGGAGGGTGAAGATTTGTAAATACATGTAAAGTCAGAGAGAGGTATGGGTGCCATGGGGAGCGAGGAGGCACCGCCAGCCCAAGGAAGAACGGGTTTCCCTGTCGGAGCTAGAACAGTAACTCCAGCTTTGGGGACCGAGCCCTGTTGAATGCTCCTTAAGTCTTGGGGTCCTCCTAGCTCCTGCAGTCGTGGGCAGGCCCCTAGTGAGGAGGGTTCGCAGAGCCTTTGTCCCCCTACCCGCTCGTTCCCACACTCAGCCCTTCCTCCTAGCCCTTGGCCCTCCTTTCCTTGGTCAGCTGCCCATCGGGGGGCAAAGCCAGATCCACAAGCAGAGCAACCTCCCAATGCCCAGGGGCTGTGTCAGAGCCAGGGAGAGGTTTAAGGTACCTGCCCCCAGCCATAGTCGGGGGAAGGCTTAGCTCCTGCAGGCCCTATCCCTCTCTCCTCCCCACTACCCCATCTTCTGTCCAGGCACACAAAGGGTTGGGGGGACAGGGCCCAGGAGCTCCAGGCCCCGGAGGCTGAACACTTCTTGTGGGGCAGAGGGCAGGGCTGCATATTTAAAAACACACTCCCGGCAGATAAAACAAAACAGCTAAGAACAACCACTCCCGTTGACGCCCTCAGCTGAGCTAGTATTCCCAGATGATCTCAGCACTGCTGCATCCCCATTGGGGTTACTCTCATTAGCCCCCTTTTATGGGGGAGGAAACAGAGGCTCTGTGGGTCCGGTGACTTGCTGGGGGGGCAGAGCAGGACTCCGGGCCGATGACACGCAGCTGGGGTTGGTGGAATAATGGGGAAACGGGGGCGTCAGGTGGATGGGCCCAGCAGCTCCCACAGATGCCCTCACAGCGGCCCTCGGGGCAGGCAACTGCGTTAGCCCCACGCTAAAGCAGAGCCCTGGGCAGGGGGCGGCGGGGGGGTCAGTTACCCCCGGTGTTGCACAACTAGTGAGAGGGGGTGAGATTCGAACCCAGAGCTGTCGGACTCCAGGGCCCCGGGAACCTAGAACAGAAGGGACTAGTGAGGTGATCGGCAGGCCTCACCATGTCCCCATGGTGCCTAGGTGCCCACAGGGCGTGGAGGACCAGGCACCTCCCTGGCTGCCCCGGTGGCCAGCAAGGCTCCTCTATCCTCACACCTTTTCACTGTGACAATCTATGCTACCCCAGCCTGGACCAACTGCCCTGCCCTCAGGGCTGCCCTCAATGGCCCTCGATGGCCGGTCCCTCCACTATGATGACCACCAGGAGGGCACTCTGTGGATACCGGCCTTCCAGGAGCACTGGCCTGTGCGGGGGTGCCCCTTGCCCCAAGGCCTCAGAAAAAGCAGCTGCCAAACCCCGGAGCCTACCAGGCCTAGGCTCCCACGCTACCCTGGCCTTAGCTTAGGCTGAGCCAGGAGGCGCCTCCGGGGGTGGGGACCCAGGGAAGGGGTATAGGGTCCCCTCCCACCACCTGCTCCTGGGGACAGCCCTCACCTGCATCACTGCTACAGTGAGGATGGGCTGCGGCCTTTGTGCGCGTTAGGGTGGGCAGGGTGGGCAGAAACAGCAGGATGGGAAAGGGAGGACGGGAAGGAGAGAAAGGAGAGAGAGATGGAAGAATGAGAAAGCTGGAAATCGGGAAATGCCGCTGGGCAGAGGGCCTCAGAGGGAGGGGAGACAACAGGGAAGAGGGGCACCAGGGAGGGGCCGGCTGGGGAAGGAGGATCCTGAAGGCAGAGCCCCAGGAGCAGAATGGGGAGAGAAAAGGCCAAGGAGAAGGGAGAAAAGAGGAGGGGAGGGGAGGAGGGTCATGTGCCCAGAGTAGAGCTGGGGGCCCTGAGAGGGGGCTGGGGGCTGAGGCTGGGGGGTCTTAGGGGGCCCAGATGGACAAGGCCAGCACATTGGCCACATAACATCCCTGGGGCAGCCCCCTGGGGCTGGGGGGAGGCAGGTGGCCAAAGGTGGCTCCATCAGCACCACCCCCTCCTCCCCAACTGAGCCGGGGAGAGGACTGGCTCTAGAAGGGGGATAGCCAAGAAGGACATAGTGGGGGTCCCTCAGGGCCTCAAGCTCCCCGCCCTTGAGTCCCGAAAGCCCCAAACCACTCTTCCCCTGCACCAGCCTGGGCTGTGTGACGTTGGGCAGGGAATTTGCCTCTCTGCAAGGCCCTGCAAAGGTGCGGAGCTCAGTGTGGAGGCAAGTGCTCAGGAGTTGCAGGGGTGAGACCCGGATAGGCCTGGGAGCCGCTTAGAGCCGGTGGGCTGTCCGTGCCCGAGGTGCCTGGCCTCTCCGGGCCCCACAGTGTGGGATGATAGAATAGGGTCTGCAGCGCTCAGCTGCAGGGATGATGAACAGAGAGATGTGTAAACTGTAAAGTGCGGAGGACAATGGTTTGCTTATCTTAAATGGTCATCCACAAAGGTAAGTTTAGGTTTGTGCCAAATTGAAGGGGGAGGGAGGTGTGTTGAGAAGAAGCCCCTGAGGGACCCAGACCACCTGGGTCAGGAGGCCTCTGCAGCCTGGACCCATGAAGGGCAGGCTGTCCTGGGGGCTCCCGCTGGGCACAGGGGGTCCCACTGGGGCCAGGTTGGCCGCTAGTGAGTCGTGGAAAGGCATGAGCATGCAGGTGGGCCCCGGTGCAGGTTAACCTTGGAGACAGGGCCTCCAGGAACCCCCTAAACCCCAGGATCCCCTCACAAACCCCCACTCCTGTTGTCCAAGGACAGAAGGACGTAGGGACGGGGAGGAGGCTGAGGTCCCTGGTCCACCGGGGATTTTTCCCTTTTGCTCAAGGCAAGGAGGGGTGAGGGGAGAGGAGAGAAAGCCGTGGCAGGGAAGAGCTGGAGCAGGGAGGCAGGGAAGGAGAGGAACAAGGAGAGAGGGGTTGGAACCTTGAGAGAAGCAGCCCAAGGAAAGGAGTAATGAGAAGAGAAGGAGGGAGCAGAAGCAAGAGGTGGCTCAGCCTCCCGCAGCCCATCTTCCAGAGACAAAGGCCCCCGGGGGCCGAGGAGGGGAGGGGGGTGCAGGGAGAGGGAGGGAGGGCACGCTGAGCCTGGGCTCCAAACCACCGAGACCCTGCCCCTCATCCAGCTGAGGCTCTGACCCCGGGGAGAGGGAGAGCGCTCCAAACTTAAGAGGGAAAAAGTCTACCAGCTGCCCCTGGGGCTGTCACAACAGATAAAACCTCACCCAGGCTCCAGCGGGAGCGCCCCTGCACACTAATGCACAGCAGCGAGCTAAAAATACTGGCTTGAGTGGGGAGGAGGGTGAACAGGGAGGAGGGGGTGGGAGGAAGGAGGGAGGAAGATGGGGAGGAGGGAGGAAGGTGGGGAGGAGGGAGGAGAATGGGAAGGAGGGAAGAGGGAGGAGGATGGGGGTGAAGGAGGAGGATGGGGAAGAGAATAGGGAGGAAGGAGAGAGGAGGAGGAGAGAGAAGGATGGGGGTGAGGGAGGAAGAGGGGGATGAAGGAGGAGGAGGAAGGAGGATAGGGAAAAGGAAGGATGGAGAAGAGAGAGGTGGGGGGAGGAGGGAGAGGATGGGGAGGAAGGCGGAGAGCAGGGCTGCAGGTCTGGGCTCAGGCAGCCCCGGTTTTCCCGAGTGTCCTAATGACCCAGATGTGCAGCATCAGGGAGATGCCTGCTTTGGGAGCTGCAAATCGCTGCCCCCAGCTGCCCCTCCCTGGGACAGGGTGAGGTGGGGAGGAGAAAACGGGAGAGGCAGGGAGCAGAGAAAAATAGGAGAGCTGAACTCTGAAGGGCTGGGGTAGGGGGGAACCGGGAGGTTGTGGGAGGGAAGGAGGGAGGGAGGGAGGGAAAGAAGAAGGAAGGAAGACAAGGAAGTGGAGTGTCCCTGGGGCTCTGGGGCACAGACCTCCAAGGGACCACATGCACCAAATCTCCGCCCTGTTCTTTGCTCCAGATACTGGGGAGCTTGGCTCTGGGTATCTGGGTTGATCAGGTGGGCCTGCCCCCAGCCCTGCTTCTGGTAGACCCCTCTCCTTTGGTTGCCTGAAGAACGTCCCTGGTCTGGCTCCTTGAAGAAGACCTGCTAGTGATGTAACCGGGGCCCAGAGCCCGGCCCCAACTAAGCCTTGACATCTGGTACCCAGAACATTCTAGAGAGGGAGGGACCCATGTTGTCCCCATTGGACAGACTCGCTCATTCATGCAACAACACCTAACGAGCACCTTCTCTGGACTGCCATGTGCTGGATGCTGGGGGTACAGGGGAAAACAAGACAGAAAAGTGCCTGTCCCACATGGACAAAGAAATCCTTAGGCCCATAAACATGCAAGGAAGGGAGAGAGAGAACATCAGCAGGGCAATGACGGGGGAGGGTGGTCACGGAGCCCCTCCCAGGAGGTAACCCGGACCCACAACCTGAGTGGTAAGGGGGATACAGCCTAGCAAAAATCCAGAAAGAGGGGCACCTGGGTGGCTCAGTCGGTTGAGCATCTGACTCTTGGTTTCTGCTCACGTCATGATCTCAGGGTGGTGGTCTCGGGGTCGTGGGATCGAGCCCTGCATCAGGCTTTGCACTGGGCATGGAGTCTGCTTGAGACTCTCTCTCTCCCTTTCCCTCTGCCTCTCCCCCAGCTTGTGAGCTCCCTCTCTCGTGCTCTCTCTCTCAAATAAATAAATAAATAATTAAAATCTTAAAAAAAAAAAAATCCAGGAGGAAACTGAGGCTGACAGACACAGAGAGGTCGCTAGTACCAGACGGGTTAACAACAAAGCCGGATTCAAACTCAGGCCCAGCTGACCCCAACCCACACCGGTAACCCCGGGCTCTCCTGCAGCTCCCGAGCCAGTGTCACTAAGGGCTGGTGGATGGGGAGGCAGGAGGCCAAGGGACCCAGGGCCCAGGAGTCGTGGGAAGCAAGACCTCCCTCTCCTTGGTTCCTGAGCAACCTCGAGGTCTCATCCCCGTGCATGAAGCACAATCCCAGCACGCCACCATCTTCAGAGCTGTCCCTGTGGCAGTGGGCAGATGTCCCCGCACTGGGACAGACAGACACCACCAGGCCTTGAAGGGTCGGGTGACATTGGGAAAACCACCTCAACTCTCTGCGAAGCAAAGCCTCTTTGCTTGAATTCGCTGATCTTTTTTTTTCATTCTGAGCTGCGTCCCCAGTGCTAGGAACTGTCCTGTGCCTTGTGTGGGCAGGGCGACACGGTGGTGGCCCCAGGAACTCAGGCCTGTCCCCTAACTTCTATGTGCCTCAGTCTCTTGTTCTCAAAAATGGGCTCCTGTGAGGCGTGGATGAGATGCGTGTATGTAAAGCCAGGCATCAGCCCAGAGAACACACACAGTCGGGGTTTGGCGGGGGCGGGGTGTGTATGGGCAGCTCAGCTCAGACACCCCCTCCCCAGAAATGCCTGTCCTGACCACCCTCACTCTGCCTCCTTGCTCAGTTCCTCAACAAAGCCTCCAGCTGCGAGGTTTACATGCAGGGAGCCTTGGGCAGGGACCTAACGGTCTAGGCCTCAGTTTCCCCATATGCAAAAGGAGAGGGCAGTGACTGCCTCGTGGGACCATGGTGAGGGGAGCTGCCTGGCACGAGGGGCATGTCCTTAGGCCCCGGGGCATCCTCACTCTCCACAGCCTCTCGCCTCCCCTGGGGGTGCCCGTCTCCTGAGCACCAGGCCTCCGGCGCCCTGGCCGGTGCTCAGCTGCTAAGTGTCCCAGTGGTGCTCGCTGAGCAAACGGCGGCTGGAGCTTCTCCCCCTTGCCTCGCGCGCTTCTTCTGGTTTCTCTGAATTCACATCGCTGACAGAGCGCACAGCCCGAGACCCTGCCCTGGGACAACACAGCCTTCTTGCCCTCTCTTGCTTGCCCAGCAGCAACGGCCCAAGCCCCTCCTGTGCCCTCATCCTTCTCCGAACCTTCCAGGTCCCCTCTTCTGCCGCTGCCTGGGGCTCTGCCTCCCTCCCCCCTTGGACCCCTCTGGGTCCCCAGCAGGACAGCGACCCCTTGCAGCTGGGGTCCCCTCGCACACACAAAACACAGAGCAAGGGAGTGACCTGAAGAGGAACAGAAGGAAGGAGGAGGAGACAGAGGGTCAGAGAGAGACCCGAACATGATTTCCAGCAGACTCGGCAGCTGGACTTCAGTTATATTTAAGTTCTACATATCTGGCCTTTCCTTGGATTTGTATCCTACTGTCTTGCTAACCTTTTAA
Organism: Mirounga leonina; assembly: GCF_011800145.1. Lineage (NCBI taxonomy): Eukaryota > Metazoa > Chordata > Mammalia > Carnivora > Phocidae > Mirounga > Mirounga leonina. The sequence goes on from NW_023270433.1 coordinate 6,519,673, forward strand.
TGCAGCCCCTGATTCTAAGAGTTTTCCCACCTTCCCTGTCCCCCTGGGCGGCCGTGCTCCTCCTGCAACTGCAGCTGGGTGCGTGCATGCGTGCATGCGTGTGCGTGCATGCATGTGTGTGCACGTGTGTGTGTGTGTGCGTGCATGTGTCTGTGTGTGCGCCTGGGGCCGGGGAGTCGAGGACAGCCCGAGCTTCTTCTGGGGGCCGGAGGCAAGGAGGCGTTGGCCCCACAGCTGAGCAGAGCCAGACAAGCGCCCCCTGTCCCCAGCACCCAGGGCCCAGCGGGGTTTTGCCAAGGTGACAGGCGACTGGCAGGCTGTGGCGGCTGTTTGTTTGATTTCCCCCTATTTCCAAACTAGTTGAAATTACACACCAAGCATCCATTTAATTAAGTTTTCCGGTGTGTGGCATAATTAGTCAGACACATGACTGGTACAGGGTGGGCGGTCCCAACCCGGCTCTTTGCCTGTTAGAATTCGCAGCCCTCGGGCCACAAAATATGGCAAGTTGTAATCTGGGGGCTGGAGGCGGCAGGCGAGCCAGCCAGAGCTGCCACCTTCCTCCCTCAGCAGGCTCCTGCCTCCGCGGGAGGGGAGCTGGGCAGGTGGCGTTGGCAGAGACCGAGCTCAGATGGGAGTCTGGGAGACCTTCACCTTCACGGGGGCCCCAGAGTCGGGCAGAGTCCGGCAGTACGGAGCCAGGAGACGGACTTTGCCCCTGCTATAGAAGCAGTGAGTTATCCATAACGGCCCATTTCCAGGACCTAGTCACCCAGGGCTTAATTGCCACCAGGGCTGCCCAGCCTCTTGGCCACAGCTGAATCCCAGATGCACAGGGACATAGGCACTGAGTCCTGTCGAGGGCGGTAGGGTGCTCCCCTCCTGTAGACCCCAGTTCCTCCATCTCTCCCACACATGCTGGCTGGACCTCGGGAGGACAGGCCTGTGGCCTGGCTGGCACTTCTCCATCCCTGACAGCAGAGGCAGGCCACAATGGCAGGCTCCCTCCCCATGGAGGAGAAAGTTCTCCCGCCTACTTGGATGAGGTTCGGCCACGGCCTGGTGGCCTGGTTACCGACTGAGCAAGCGAGAGACTGTCAGAGAATCTGCCCTATTTAAAAGCGCCTTCTATGGCCGCCTGGTCCAGCCCCTCACTCCCAGGCATGGACCACAGCTGTCCCCCTCACCCCGGCTCCTGGCTTCACCCCTCCTTCCAGCACTGGCACCCCTCGGAGCTGAGTGAGCTTCCGTGGCTGCCAAGGCGCTAGCCCTGTCCCGAGTGCCCTATGATACAGGCCCCGAGCCCCACCCCTAACTCACCACCCTCCCCATTTTCCCCCTTCTCCCTCCCAGCTCAGGCCACCCACCGACCCTGCTCTGTCCCTCCTGAGGGGCAGGATTGATCACCTTGCTCAGGGCACTCTGAGCCCCTGAGGGTAGCCCCAGCATGTAACTTAACCACCATGGAAGACTGAGTTCAGGACACGGGAGGAAATAATAGAGCAAACCTTTATTAAGCTCTTACAGTGTGCCAGGCTCTGTCCTGCCCAACGTGCTTTGCTTAATGTGCGAGTCTCCAGTTTACGGCTCCTTGCACTGCCCCCCACCCCCCGCCAGCCTCCTATCTGGGGAAGTAGCTGGGATTGGAATCCCTGGGTCCATCATCAGAGCACACGGGCTTGACCACCACGTAAACAGCCTCCCCGCCATCCTGCCAGCCAGCCTCCTGTCCCGTCTTTATCCAGTCTGTTGGTCTTCCCAACCATCTCTCGTCCAGCTTCCTCTAACCTCCCATCACCCTCATGTCCATCCTCCCTGCTATTCCCCTGGCCAACCACCCAACTTTATCCCACCCGTCCTCCCAGCCTCCCGAGCCCCGAGCCTTCACTCAGGCTTTGTCATGTCCCCAAGCCTGCACTGGGGCTGTCCCCTCAGCCAGGCACACCCCTCCTGCCCTCCATGGCCTGGCCACTCACGCCCGCAAGGAGCTTTCCCTGATCTGCCCGGCACCCCCCACCCCTGCGCCTGGCCCTGCCCTGCAGCGCTGGCCCTTCTGCACCGCCCGGGGAGGGCACCTTGGTGCCACCACCGAGCCGGCCCCCAATTAGGAGCCCGAGGGCGTCGCTGGCCTGCCATCTCGCTGGGTCCTGCTCTCCGCAGTGGCGGGAGCAATGCCACCTCAGGGCGCATACAATGGGATGCGCCTTGGGGGACACAACTAATTTTAACAACAGCCTTAGGAAAAGACAAATCTGTCCCTTCTTCCCTCCTTGGGGAAAAGAGATGTATGTGTGTGCACACATGTGTTTATGCACACGTGATCCAGAGCATCACACACCAGAAGGCCGAGGCTCGGGCACCACCCAGCCAACATTGGCTGTAGCCCACGTGCGGACTCTTGGCACCCAGGGCTCCCCGGGCGTGTGCTCGGACACCCCAACTCCTGGCAGCGCTCGGGCGGGCCCAGCAGTGTCTCGGTGGTTCCTGACCCACGGGGAGAGGCAGCTGAGCAGAAAGGGGTGCAGGAGAGCCTGGCCACTGGCAAGCCAGGCGCCCTCGAGCCAGCTGGCGACCCCCAGGGACCTCAGCCACCGCCCCTGTCAACCGAGGAGGAGGCCAGACAAGGCAGGGAGCCCCCTGGGCACCCCGCTGGTGCCCCCCCCCAGCCTGTGTTCCTTCTCTCCACACACAGCTGGCTCCCCAGCCCAGGCCAGCTGATGGACACACAAAGGAGGGCACGCGGCCCAGTCTGCTCTGCCTGGACCCACCTTGGAGCTTGGGGTCTCCGCGGGGCTAGGAGGCATTTGGAAACTCTCCCCCGCCCCATCCTTCTCCCTTCCAAAGCAGGATCCGGCCTCTTGAAATTCTGCACACTAATAAAATTGTAACTAATTTACATCCGAGATGGGGAGTGAGTGGCAGCCGTTGTCATGGAGACCATCTCCAGGGCCCTGGCCGCCTCCGCCTCTTGGTGCAGATGAGAGATCAAGAGATCCTCGCTCCGGCTCTGCAGCTGGGGCCAGTCCTCCAGCCCCCCGGGCACCCTGGCCTCCTTCCCCCACCCTGGGCAGGCCCCGAGGGAACGGGATGGGGGCCGGCACCCTCAAACACACCCGCCAGAGTTGCAGACAGTTCTAAGCCAGGGCTGAGCATCCGGCCCACCCCGGCTTCTCTCACCCTGTGGGGCCCGCCGGCTTCTCGCACTTCAGCTGGAGGCCCCCAGAGGGACAGGAGGCCCTTTCCCTGAGCACAGTAAACAATGGCATTCAGAGTGGGGACAGTTTCCGGGGACAGAGGGCAGAGCAGCAGAGCCCTGAGCTAACCACAGACCCGTCCTCCACTTTGGGAGAGGTCCCATCCCGGACCCCGAGGGTCCAAAGATGAGGAGATGCACTCCCTGGTCTCACAGAGCCTGTCTGCCAGAAGGAAAGATGTCAAAATAATGAAGTGTGAACTCATTTAAACTTCAAGGCAACCCAACGCAGAGGAAAATATGTTAACCCTCAGCTTACCAATAATGAAAAGTTCTCGGAGAGGGGGGTGGACAACACCCAAGTCCAGGCCCCGGGGAAGCATGGGAATCAGAGGGAAAGCCACACTTTCTGATTCTAAAACCATGATAGTAAAGATTATAAACTGCCTCCAAGGAAGCAACTGAACAAAATAATTATGACCAAGCAGGGTACATGCAACCAAAGAAGCGGTGAGGGCACAGAGGGGCCCTGAGGAATCATGGAATCTAAACCAGGTTTTGAGGGATGAATAGGAGTTCTCCAAGGAGCTATGTGGGAGAAGAACATTCAGGCGGAGGGAACGTGTACAGAAGGTACAGAAGCGAGGACTTGCCTGGGACATTCAGAGACCAGAGGCTGGATTCAGGAGGGTCATGTGGAGAAGGGAGGGGGTCCTCAGGGGCCCAAGAGGAAGGGGGTCCTGAGGGGCTTTGCTCACCAAGCTAGGCCCCTCGGAGCTTATCCTACAGTTGAGGAAATAAAGCACTGAGGTCCAAGCAGGTCTACCCTGGCAGGTGTGGGACCCTGGGCAAGAGTACAAATGGAGGGGTGCCTGGGTGGCTCAGTCAGTTAAGCATCAGACTCTTGGTTTCAGCTCAGGGTACGATCCCAGGGTCATGAGATCGAGCCCCATGTCGGGCTCCATGCTGGGCATGGAGTCTGCTTAAGATTCTCTCTCTCTCTAGGGACGCCTGGCTGGCTCAGTCAGTTAAGTGTCTGCCTTGGGCTCAGGTCATGATCTTGGGGTCCTGGGATCAAGCCCCGCATCCGGCTCTGTGCTCAGCAGGAGCCTGCTTCTCCCTCTCCCTCTGCCCCTCCCCTTGCCTGTGCTCTCTCTGTCTCTCTCTCAGATAAATAAATAAGATCTTTAAAAAAAAAAAGAGAACAAATAGAGGTACACATACCAAATGTCTAGAACTTGACAAGGTTAGTGATCTGGCGAGAAAAGTGTGAACTGGAAACCTGGGTTCTGGCCACCCTCCTTGATAACCCTCTTTGATCACCCACCTTTGCACTGTTCTGGAAGGCCAGGTTCAACATTCATATCCTTGTGTCTCAGGAGTTTTGAGCCAGAACATGAGAATGCAAGTAGAGAGCCAGGCTCTGGGCCCCTGGCCCCAGCCCCAAAGGGGGACTTGGGAAATGTAGGTTCCTAGGCGCCCCCTCCAGACCCAGGAAACCATACTCTTGAGGCATAGGTCCCCATATGGTGACATTTGAACAGGTTCCCCAGGTGATAATTATATAGAAAACGCTGGAGAAGCCCCTGTTGAAGGTAGTAGGAGTCTCTAGGAGGGGGCGGGTAGCACGATCAGATGAATGTTCTAGAAAGAGAGCCCCAGCTGCCAGGCAAGAGAGGAGAGGCGGGAGGAGCAGGAAGGGGTGGTGGGAGCGGCATCCAGGGGAGAGAGGTCAGAGGCTGGGGCCAGGGCAGGCACAGTGGCAGGTTGGAGCTGCAGAGCGGGTTGGAAATTCAGGGCCTGGTGCTCATGAGGTTTAGGGGTGAGCAAAGATCCAGGGTGGCTCCTTTGGGAGCAGAAAATCTAATCAGGCTGCAGAAGGTCTGGACAGACTTCATTAGGCAAGAGGCTGCTCCCCTCTGCCTGACCCCAACCTCTCTGGGGCCCTTCGGTGTTGCACTGAGGGTCAACTCAAGGCTATGAGGGGGGATAAGAATTCCAAGCTGTCCCCCCAAGCCTGTGGCCCTGGAGGGGAGGCTGGAGTGAGCCGCACTGAGCCTCAGGCCACCAGCAGGGCACGGGGCCGGTGTTCCAGGTGGGGGTTCCAGGGTCAGGGTAGAAAGGAGGGGAGCTTCCTGCCGAGGGAGGACTGGCTTCTCTGTGGAGAATAGCAGACCCTCTCACCTTCCGTAGCCGGTGACACTGCTCCAGAGAGCGTCTTGGGAATGAGAATAATAGCCATGAAAACAATGCAGCAATTCTTGCCCCGATGGAGCATTTACAGCATGTGCCAGACAGAGTCACACAGCAAGAAAGTGGCAGAAGTGGGCCTGTTGGCCCCTGAGCCATGGGCTGCAAGCCAGACAGAGAGGGGATTTAAATTTAGCCCCTGCCCTCAGAGTGCTCCCAACCCATTTGGGGCTGAGACTGCTCTAGAGGCATCCCTGGGTGCATCTAGAAGGCTCTAGAAAGTCCATGCATCTCTAGGAGGCTCTGTTGCCAAATGCCAGCTTTTCAGACCATATGGGCCTAGACTGTATTTATCAGCAGCAGGAAGAGGAAGAGCTCATAGGAGCTGCTGGGGAGGCATGACTTGAGCTGGTTGCTGACACAGTCATCACATTTGAGCAAGTGAGAAGTGGAGAGGGTCTCCTGGGCAAAGGTGTGGGGGTGGGAATGCACTAGGAACATGGATAAGGTCAACGGGCTGGAATGACCAGTTATGGGAGGCAGGGACCCCAAGTGCAGGGCCAAAGACAGACACGTATCAGCCCAGGCTGGACACGTACCTTCATGCGTGTGCACTGTCAGGAGGATATAATAATGGGACACAGAGGCATTCATCATCATCAGGCCCAGATGGCTCCCCACTGTTGGGGATAGGTTCAATGACTTCCCAAGAACAAGAACTATCCAGGAGGAGGCATCATCATAAGAGGGACTGAGCTGAGGCTCTCGGGAGAACGGAGGCCTCTGATCCTTCCAGAATCCTAGGAGAAAAGCTCACATGCCCCGCACCCACCCCAACCAAGATCAACAATGTAGAGCCAGCCATTAGTTTGGGCCGACTGTCCCCCGCCTGTCTCTAGGAGAGGTGGGTAACCTAGGTTCAAATCTTCTTCTCTCCTTCACTGTGTGACCTTTGGCAAGTTTCTCAACCTCTCTGAGCTCAATTTCCTTACCCATAGGGTGGGCATCAAAATACCAACTTCTAAAAGTTTGTTGATTGGTTTTAGGAATAAATGAGACAATGCAAAGAAAGCACTTAGTGGAATGCTCAGTGCAGAGTTGACATGTGATGAGTGCTGGTTCCCTTACTCCCATCCTCAAACCCCAGACAGGTCAGGTATGACCACACAAGGCTCCGACTTGACTTACCGTTCACGCTTGCATATCTCACCACTTCTGTGTCATCCAACAGTGGGGCCAGATCATATGACATAGATGTGGTCACTGGTGGCCTTTCCATTTCAATTTAAATTTATGATCCATTGTGAGTTAATTTTTGTATAAGATAGGAGTTTGAGGTTCATTTTTTATCAAACAAATGTCCAACTGTTCTAACATCATTTGTTGAAAAGAGTATCCTTTTTCCATTGAATTGTATACAGTCTTGGCCTCCCCCACTTTGCTAGCCTTCCAACCTGCTCCTTTGTGCCTTTCATTCACTCATTTAATAAATACTGAGGGACAACTGGACATCCATATACAAGAAGAAGAAAGAGGAGGAGGAGGAGGGGAAGAGGATGGAGAAGGACAAAAAGGAAAAGGAGAAGAAGGTTGACTCTTACCTCATACCACATACAAAAAATCAACTCACAGTGGATCATAGCTCTAAATGTAAGATCTATAACTCCACAACTTTTAGAAAACAGAGGGGAAAATCTCTGGAACTCAGAATTAGTCAAGGAGTTCTTAGACATAATAATAAAGCACCATCCATAAAAGAAAAAACTGATAAATTTAACTTGACCAAAATTTTAAAAACTTCTGCTCTGCAAAGGACACTCTTAAAAGAATGGAAAGACCAGGGGGGCCTGTGTGGCTCTGTCAGTTAAGCATCTGCCTTCGGCTCAGGTCATGATCCCAGGGTCCTGGGATCAAACCCCACATCAGGCTCCTTGCTCAGAGGTGAGTGTGCTTCTCCTTCTCCCTCTGTCTGCCACTTCCCCAGCTTGTGCTCTCACTGTCTCTCTCTCTGTCCAGTAAATACATAAAATCTTAAAAAAAAAGGAATGGAAAGACCAACTGCAGGTTGCGAGGAAACATTTGCAAATCACACATCTGAGAAAGGACTTGTATCCAGAATATATAAAGAACTATGGAAATTTGACCATTAAAAAGCAATCCAACTTAAAAATGGGCAAAAGACTTGAACAGACAGTTGGTCAGAGAGGATACACAGATGACAACACATGAAAACACACTCAGCATCATTAGCCATCGGGGACGTGAAAGTCAAAACTGCAATGAGATCCCACTCCACACTCACTAGGATGGCTAAATAAAAAAATCCTGACGGTACCAAGTGCTGAGAAGCACGCAGAGCAACTGAAACCCTGTGGATGAGAATGCAGAATGGTAATGGTCCAGCCATTCTGGAAAACAGTTGGGCAGGTTCTTAAAAAGTTAATCCGATATTATTGCCATATGATGCAGCTCTTCTACTCCTGGACACGTATCCCAGAGAAATGAACACTTAGGTCCATGCAAAGACATGTGTGTTCAAAGACACAGAGACATGAATGTTCACAGCCGCTTTATTTGTAGCAACCCCAATCTAGAAACTACCAAATGTCCTTGGATGGGTGAATGGATAAACAAACTTAGTGTATCCATGCCGTGGACCATTACTCAGCAATACAAAGGAACAGACTACTGATACACACAACAGCTTGGATGGATCTCAAGGCCACTATGGAGAGTGGAAAAGGCCAATCTTCAAAGAGAGTCTACTGCATGATTCTGTTTTCTAAAAGACGAGATTAGAATGATGGAGAACAGATCAGTGGCTGTCAGGGCTTGGAGCAAGAGGACGTGACTACAAAAGCGTAGCATGAAGGAGTTTTTTTGGGTGACAGAACTGTTTTGTATCCTGCTTGGGGTAGGACTTACCCAAATTAATGCATATGATAGAATCCCTAGAACTGGACCCCAAAAGGAAGCCAATAAAAATGCAATTAAAAAAAAGACTATGGGGGTGCCTGGGTGGCTCAGCTGGTTCATCGTCGACTCTTGATCTCAGCTGAGGCTGGATCTCAAGGTCATGAATTCAAGCCCCATGTTGGGCTCCACACTGGGCGTGGAGCCTACTTAAAAGAAAAAGACATGGATGTCCTCAGGTTCTCAGATAGCTTCTTTCTGCAACCCACACAGGCCACAGCCCTCCTTTATGGCTCCTTTGAATGGGTCCTAAGAGGCTGTATGGAATGCAGCCTGAGCAGAGCCCTCAGTTTTGCAAGTGGGGCGCTGGCTGAATTGCAGCCCCACTGGCCCCCGCAGCAGTAGCATTGTACAGTGAACAACCTATACAAATGTTCATGTGGGCCCAGAACCTTCTCAGCTGTTTCCTTCTTGGCTTCTGTTCTCTCCCCTACCCAAGGACAGAGCTTTGACAGGCAGCCCCCAGGGAGTAGGGGCGAGGGGCGGGCTGTGCATTAGCCCTGACTAGCCAGGCTGGGGCCTCTTGCTAATGGTTGCGAATGCACTTAGTGCTGAGGCTGCAGGCCGCTGCTTTCGGGCCTGGCACTTAATGGCTCACCTGCCAGGGAGAAAGAAGGATGGCCAGTTAGCCAGACACAGAGCAAGGCTCAGATGGACGGAGGGGGTAGGGGGACTCGCCCCAGCCTGGGAACTCCCTCAGACATGCTGGGTGGGTTGTGAGCAGGTGCAGGAAGAAGGACTTTGCTGGAGAGGCCAGGTTTGCCTGAGCTCGGGTCCCGGCAAAGCCTATCCCACAACATGCTTTCCTTGCTCATTGATGGTGGATGTATCACTCCGTTGGGCAGGTGGACTTCAGGTGGACCCAGCCATGCCTGCTCTGCCCCAGGGAGCTGGGGATGATTGGTCGGGGTCCTGACCATTCTTTCTGAGCACCTGCTGGGTTCCTGGCACAGTGCTAAGGGGTCTACCAAAGTGGCCATAATAACAAAGTCATCAATAGCAAGAACATGAATAACAAGTCATGTTCACTAAATGCAAAGGAGGGTGGGGCCTTGACCCTCCTAATCACCCCACAGGCTGGATACTGTCTTTATCTTACAGTGAGTAAGCTGAGGCTCGGGGAGACAGAGCCAGGGGCTCTGACCAGATGTCTGCCAAGTGGGACTGGACCCCTTGACCCATTGTTCACCCTGTGGGCTGTTTCAGCCTCTTCAATCCCATGACTGAACTGTTCTGAGCCTCGAGATTCAGTAGAGGTAAGAGGGCACTTTGCTTTCTCAGTTCTTTAAGATCAGTTCAGGCCCCATCTCCTCCAGGAAATCTTTCTTGGTCCCCTCCAGGCTGGGTCAGAACAAGTCTGAGAAATAAGATTCCTCACTCTTCCTCGGGAACCGAGAACAAGCTGGTCTCACCTCTGCTAGTGCAGGATGAGGATAGAATCTGGGACCCCACCAGCCATTGCTGCTACCCTCACTCGACCAGCTGACACCACGAGAAGGGCCGAGGGAAAAGAACTGCGGAGAAGCCAACGCAGAGCCTCCACATCATGAACCTCTGGATCAAACCATGCCTGAAACCCACAACCACTGCTGCATTGTTCTATCCCATGAGCGCATAATTCCTATTTCGATTGGATTTTCTATCTGTTGTCACTGAGAGAGTTCAAACCGATACAGAAGCTCACCAAACATGGATACTATTTCTGGGAGGCAAATAGCAAGGGGATTTTTAGTCTCTACTGTACATGTTTTCTATTGTCTGCTGCTTTACAATAAGCACGTGGCAAAATCAACGCTAGTTTCCAGCTTGAGCAAACAAGTTGGCTCTGAGCTCGTGGCTTGAAGAACCAGATGGGGGACAGCATCAGGGACAAAGGAGTGAACTGGGGGGAGAGATGGGAGGTTTGGACATGGGGCGTGGGAGGCCTCTGTGGAGCCCCCCTCATTAGGATTTCCAGGGGCTGGGGCTCAGGAGGGAGAAACTGGGGTGAAGGAAAGTCAAGGTGGGGGCCAGGTGGCAGGTCACATGCCACAGCCCATGGCCAAGGCCTCACTCATCAGTGGAGGTGATGATGCTTCTTCCCCCGCAAAATACTCCCTTTGGGGGCTGTCACAGTGATTCAAGTACCCCCATTGTTAAAAGTGATGAATAAGGCCAGCTCTGAGCAGCAGAAGCCATCAAGCTGTACATTTGTTGGAAGTGGCCTTCCAGCTACCTCCTACTAGCGCAGGTGGCAGGGACCGCTCGGATCCAGTTGACAAGTTGATTCCTGAAGCCTGAGTCGAGGCTCTGAGGATGGGGATAAATCACAGCAGCAACACGCTTTCGTATGTGGCTTTCGCTGCTCAGAACGACGCCTCTCCCGCAATCGATGCCATCCTCCAAGGGCCCTGAGATGTAGGCCAGGCAGCCTTCTGCCTCCGTTTCACAGAGAAAGAGGCTTAAGCACGGGGTGGTCAAGCCACTCGTTCACAATTACACAGGGAGGCCGAATTTGCTGGAATTTGGACCCAGATCTCCTGCCTCCAGCAGTGGTGGAGCACGGAATTGTTTGGGATGAAGGTCAGCCAATGAGGCCTTGAAGAGACCTTGGGAGGGACAAGGGAGGTGGGAGCAAAGAGGCCCTTTGAAGGAGCGAGGGGAGAGACCCCAGGCAGGGGAACCTTCTGCCCAGTCCTCACATCGGCCCTGGGCCCACCACATGTATCCTCAGCGCCCAGTTTCATGCACTACATTGATCATCATCTTGAACCCTCAAATATCCTATTATGAGCCCATATTCCAGGCAAGGAAATGGAGGGTCAGAAAAATTAAATAATTTGCCCAAGGTCACTAACTTATTGAGGAGCCCAAAGCCTGTGCAAAGGCCCTGAGGTGGGACCCAGGAACAGGGTGCACTTTAAGGAGGCCAGATGGCTATGGCCAGGGGAAAAGGGGAGGAGGCCCCAGCCAAATCTTACTTTCTCAAGCAAAAGGCTGGGGCCTCTGCAGGATGTGGCCTCCCGCTCAGGGGGGCGCGGCTTTCCCACTCGGGCGGGGGTGGGGGGGTGCAAAAGAGAGGCCTCTGGAGTCAGGAGAAGTAGCAGCGGCTTCAGGGGCGAATTGTTGTCTTTTTAATGACCCAAAATGCAAAGAAGTAGGCGGGGGCTGAAGGGGAATGCCTGCTCCCCGGGGCCTTTTCTCCTCGCAGATCCACCCAGGACCCGCATCTCCCGGAGCCACGCGGCCTGGGGTGCAAGCCAGGGTGTCGTCGGGGCGAAGGGGCAGGCAGCGCAGGGCGGGGCAGGCCGGAGCGCCCCCACCTCACGCTGCTCCAGGGCGCGGGGTGGCTGGGCAGTGTCGCGCCTGACGCCAGGGTTCGGGGACCCGAGAGCCCGTCCCGCGGGCTGGGGGCGGGATTGCTGGGAGCGGGCGGACACGCGCGCGCGGACACACACGCGCGCGCGGACACACACGCGCGCGCGGACACACACGCGCGCGCGGACACACACGCACACACGCGCGCGCGCGCGCTCCCGGGGCCGGCGGAGGAGCCGAAGGAACCAAGAAGTGAAAGTGAGCAACCTCTAGTGAAAGAAACAGACACGCACAGACAGCCCGGGAACTGCTGCGCGTGCGGCGAGCTGGGCACGCCCGGGAGGCACACGCGGCGCGCTCCCGGCGGCCGGGCGCGTGCTCGGCGGTCCCCGCGGGCTGTCGCTAGGCTCGCGGGCGTCCCCGAGGCCCTGCGGCGACAAGGCTCCCGCCGCCCCTGGTTCCTGCCCGCCCCCCGCCCCAGGCGCCTGGCCAAGTCGTGCTGCCCGGTCTGGGCGTTAACCTTGCGCCCAAGGGCCCTTTGGCGGTTGGGTCCCTCGGCCTCTCCTCTCCCCACCCGTCAGCACGAACTGTTCCTTCCCAGGGGTCCCAGGAGCGCCAAGACCCTGCGGTGGTCGTTGCTCACGTGGCCAGGGAAGGAACCTCCAAGCGACAGCCCTGGGAGGCCAAGGGCCAGCGGCGGATGGGAAGACATCCCTGGCAGTGGCCCTGGGGCCTCGGAAGCCCCGCCGCCGCCACCCACCCCATCCCTTGCTGCCCAGAACCAGCTTTTCCAGCTCGGCAGCATGGTCTGGGTTCTGGCGGGTGTGGATTGTTTTCTACCCCTGGGGCCTGGGTGGGAAGAGTGAAGACAGGCTGGTGCCCACAGAGTGTTCTGGCATTCCCTCACCCCCTCCTCCAGAGGCACCCCAGGGCCCCCTCCCTGCTGAAATATACAAACCAGACCCTTCGCCACAAAAAAGGCACAGATGCCAGGGTTCATTCAAATAGGGCCTTTTGGACAAAGCTCAGGTGGAAGCCAGGAAGAGCTTTGTGAGTGTTGCTGAAGCTGGCGGCCCTTGGCAGAGAACAGCACCAGCGGCTCTCAAGACACAGGAAAGGCTGGGCCTCTTCCCCGTGGTGAGCAGATTGGTGGGAGAGTGGGAAGACCCATCCCAGACCCAGACTCGGGCCTGCAGGGTGTCCCCCACTAAGCTAGGATGCTGGGAGGAAATATCCCGTCCCAGCCTAATGGGAGACAGAGAAGTAAACATTCATGGGGTGGTGAGAGCTCTCCAGCTCCAGAAGAGGCCCGAGCCAGGGAGGCATCTCAGAGGAGGTGACATCCCTGCGGGGCCAGGGATGTGGGGGGCAGGGCAGGCTCAGGAGGCTGCAGAGCCAGAGAGTGCCAAGTTGCAGAAAGCCCGGGATACCATCCCATCAAAATGAAGGTGAGAATCCCTCAGAGACCTGGGCTGCCTTTCACTCTAAAGAGGGAGAAACTGGGGGTCAGGGAGACGGAGCAAGCTGCCCAAGGTCACCCAGCTAGCTGGAATTGGGGCTGGGCCCTTGCACACAGTAAGTGCTAAATAAATGGGACTGTGAGGCTTGAAATCCAGGCAGCCAGATCCATGTCCACTGCCCTTCCCTTGCTTTCCTACAGATCTGTATTGAGTACTTTCCACCTGGTGATTAAGACACAGAGAGCCCCATAAACAAAAGTGGTAAGATCATTGTAGCTATTGCTAAGTGGTGTGACAGTGAGTGACGGGGAATTCTGGAGAGAGCATAGTTAGCAAGGGCCTCTCTGATGAGGGTGCCTCTGAGCTGAAGGAGGAGCCGGAGCCAGCCATAAGATGATGTGGGGAGGGGCAGGCAGGCAGAGGGAATGGCAAACGCAAAGGTCCGGGGGCAGGAACAGGCCTGGTGTGTGAGAACAGAAAGAGAGCGGGTGTGGCAGGAGCAGAGGGAGGGAGGGGCGCGCAGGCCTCGGAGAGGAGTTTGGGTTTGATTTCGAATGCATACCTCACACTCAACCAGCGTGGAGAGGCCAGAGGCAGCTCCGGGATAAGCACTTGGACTGAACATCTGCTCTTCACACCCCTGACTCCTACAGCCGCAGCATTTTCTGGAAGCCCCGTGACCAGGAGGGGGTGGTTATAGTCATCCACCCAGGGCAGAGTGCTGCTTTGGTTTGCCTCCCCAGTGACTCCGAACCCTGTGTCCTCTGGGTCACCCTGCTTTGCTGCCCCCGGAGGACAATCGCCACCGTATTACGGTGGACAGCACCGTGGTGGCACCCTCACCATGGACCATGGACCAAGCCCTTTCTGTGTGTCTGTGAGCTCGGGGCCCACTTTACAGATGAGAAGACCGAGAGAGGCAAAGGCATCCGGCCAAGACTGCACACTTGATGTGCTCTTGAGTCAGATTCAAGCTCCAGGAGGCGTCTGGGCCCTGAGTGCAGCTGGCTGGAACGGCATGACGGAAGCCTCGCTGGACTTAGAGTCTTTTGTGGGGGGCCTGTAGGGGCTGGAGGGCTGGGGACGGGGGTTGGAGGACGCAGCAAGCCAAAAGCTGAGAGGCAGGCTGCAGGTCCAGGAGAGAGGGTAGACATGCGAGAAAGCTAGGTGGGCTCTTCCAACCCTGAGCGAGAAGCGGCGTGTGCACTCGGCACAGATGAGCGCACACGGGCGTAGACCGGCGTCTGGGAAAGCCTGCGCACACCCAGCACCCGGAACCCGCATTGCACCCACGACCGGGCACACAGGCCCGCGCGCGCACCCCCCGCGTGGGTGCACATGTAAGCGCACCTCAGCGCACATGCACGCGGGCACAGAACCTCCTAGCAGACCATCTGCACAGTTCTCTCCTTAGCAATTAGCATGGTTCAGTCACTCACGCAACAAACATATGTTGAGCCATTTTCGGGGCCTGGCCAGGGGGGTGGGCACTGCAGACCCAGCCAAAAGGACCCACTGTCCCACCCCGACTGTCCCAGAGCTCCCAGTCTAGGCGGGGAGAAGATAGTCAGTAAACAGTGGACTCAAATCTTGCAGGACGTTTGTCCCTGGTGCAGGACAGGGGGCTGGGGTCCGGGCGGGTCTGGAGAGCCGGTTTGGGGGGACTGCCCAGAGGAGGCATGTTTCCATGTGTGAGGGGACCAGGGTTTGGTGAAATGACAGGTCAGAAAGGAGTTTGGCTGGGAAGGAAGAGGCTAGTGTGCTGGGGCTGGGGGTGGTGGAGAGGCCCAGGCAGGCCTGAAGGCATGGGGTGGGGGTCTGCGGAACCAGGGAGGCCAGCCTCAGGCCCAGGAGGGCCCCCACACTGACTCCCTTTCCATGGGAGCTCCCAAGGGTGGGGCCATGGTGGTCTCCAGTCTGTGCCCCACTCAGCACCCAGCACAGGGGCGTGCCCAGTCCCTTCATACAGGGTCCTGGCTTGCCTGCAGTCAGCAGCGAGGGGAAGGAGGGGAGATCAGGGGAGTGACCACAAGCAACACCCTATCTCTCCCTCCCCTTCCCTTCTCTCCTCCCCCTCTTCCTCTCCCCCGCTTCCCCCATCCTCTCCCTTCCTCCTTCCCTCCCTCTTTCTCACACACACAGCCCTCAGTTTCTCTATGTGGGCAACTGGGTGGGTCCAGCACCTTCCTCACAGAGCTGGGGGGAATTGGCGGGAGACTGCTTCACAGAGGGGGCTTGGGCCGCTGCCCTTCATCTAGGCAAGGATCAGCCTGTACCTCACAATACCCTCACACCCTTACCCTGCACCCTATCATGCCCCATCGCATACCACACACACACACAGCACTCCCCACGCCATGGACCACACGCCCCCCCCCCACTTGGCCACCTTGGGCAGCCGGGCCAGTCACACCCTCTCCACCAGCCGACCTCCCCATCAAGATCTGGGCCCGTGACAAGTGCATGGCCTGCGGACCCCCCTGACCCCGGCTGCAGGGCTCTGCTCATTGATCCAAAGATGTTCTTTCCTTTCCCTCAGGCGCTTCTCTGAAGGATGGAAAAATCGATGCCCACAGAAGAGCGGGTGCAGGGAAGGTACAGCAGCGCTGGAGAGAAGACCGAGGGCAGGGGGTACGTGGGGCGCCTGGGGGTCCCCGCCGCTGGGGTACTGCTCCCCATCTCCCGGAACAGACTCGGAGGCGGGCGTGGTCAGCACAGGCCTGAGTGGTGTGGTTTGGTTTTGTAATATTTTGTTCTGATGACAAAAGCTACATGTATTCATTGTAAGAAATAAAAATCAGCCAATCCCTCCCCAGAGGTAACCTCCCTGTTAACGCACACAGTAAATCCTTCCAGCCTTTTTTCTCTGCACATCGAATGCATTTTTTATTTTTGCAAAACTAGGCTGTGCTCAACTGCTCTTTTTCACCAGCACGCTCCTGTGCCATTCCAGGTCGTGGCATCATTGTGTCTGATGGCTGTGCCCGGAGCCGTCTCGTCTGATGGTGGAGGCACTGCTCAGGGCCTGGGGTCAGAATCTTGGCCCGTTGGCTATGTGACCTCAGGTAGGTGGTCTACACCCTCTGACCTGACCTTGGTCCTCTCTGTGTGGCTGCTGATGCCTGCCAAGAATCACATGAGAGAAGAGGCAGAACACACTCGTTCCATGCAAGCACATGGAAACGTTCCATCAGCTGGGGGTGGTGCTATTTTTTATCTTATTACACAGCCAACCCCTCATTATTTAGCCAATCCTCTGTTACTGACCATTGTGGTTGTTGATTCAATGTCCCTTAAAGAAGAGGCTTCAGTGAATATCCTTGCTAAGGAATCTTTGACAAATCCACAAGTATTAATTCCTGAGTAATTTCTAGGAGGAAAGTTATATACGTTTTAGGACCTGTGTTCCACATTTGCCCCACTGCCCTCCAGGAACCTTCTGGTGACACTCTTGTATGAGTTTCGTAGGGTGACAAATGACCACAACCTTGGTAGCTTAAAATCGCAGAAGTGTATTCTGTCACAGTTCTAGGGGCTCGAAGTTCAAAATCAGGTGTTGAGGGCAGGGCTACGCTCCCGCTGAGGACTCCAGGGGAGCTTGTGTCAGCTGCTTGCGCCCCTTGACGTGGGGCCTCTTCACTCCAACTTCTACCCCTGGTCTCCTCCTCTGTCTGTCTTCTCCCCCGTGTGTCTCTTACAAGGACACCATCCCATAATCCGGCATGATCTCCTCATCGCAAGATCCTTAATTTAGGGATGGCTGGGTGGCTCAGTCATTAAGCATCTGCCTTTGGCTCGGGTCATGATCCCAGGGTCTTGGGATCGAGCCCCCCATCGGGCTCCCTGCTCCATGGGGGGCCTGCTTCTCCCTCTCCCACTCCCCCTGCTTGTGTTCCCTCTCTCACTGTGTCTCTCTCTGTCAAATAAATAAATAAAATCTTTTTAAAAAAAGATCCTTAATGTAATGACATTGGCAATTTTCCCAAATAAGATAACATTCCCAGGTTCTGGGGATTGGGACATGGTCATATCTTTTAGGGGGCTACCATTCAACCAACTACACACTCCTACTGAGGAATGAAGGTTGTGTAGAATTCTCTTTCCCCTCACCATACAGGACATTCCCATCTTTTTGAAATGTTTGGCCAATTTAGTAGGATAAGCAAACAAACAAACAAACAAACAAACAACAGAACCTTCATTTAAAGTGTCTTCCTTTGCTATTAATGAAGGGGAACCTGTTTTCAGAGGCCTTTGTTGGTCATTTGTATTTCTTATTTTCTTACTGATTCAGGTCCTTGGCCCAATTCCCTATTGGGTATTAGTGATGAAAGAAAATATTTGCCAACTTAAGCTGTCTTTCAGCTAAACTATCTTTCAAGACTAAGAGCAAAATAAAGACAGTTCAAAGACTAAGAAACTACCACTCACAGAGCTTTGCTGAAAGAACAAATGGAAGATCACCTAAGGAAGATGGAAACCAAGCCCTGTATCAAGTATGTAATGAGCCATGAGCAAAGATGTTAAAACGTGGGTAAAATCTAAATAAGAATTTACCATTAAAATCAATAATATTAATGACAAATATAGGCTCAAAACAAGTTCAATCCAAAATATGGGCAATCGTACATGGTGATTGGAAGGTATGGCTGGAGTTAAATCACTCTGAGACCTTTACTGTCTAGGACGAGGGTGGGCAGTATTGATTTAGATCATGTTGAGTCAATTATACATGCTAGAAATTTAAAGATAACCTCTAACAGGCAGAAATGGAATGTATAACTTTCACACCAATACAGGGAAAAAGAAAATAAAGAAAACATGACCGGTCTAACAGAAGGCAAAAAAGAGGAGGGGGGGGGAAGAACACTATTGATTTTTTGCATTTTTGTAGGATTATATGTTATTATTTAATAGTTTTTATCTGCTCCCCTTGGGTTTTCAAGTAGACAATTACATGCTCCAAAAATAAGGATAATTTTGTCTCCTTTTTAGTTGTTGTTCTTTATGTTTCTTGTCTTATTGCATTGTCTAAAAGTTTCAGAGCTATGTAAAATTATAGAGGCATCATTAAGCATCCTCACCTTATTCTGGACATTACTAAGAATGCTCCCGGTACATTACCATTAAATGTGATGTGGGCTCCTGGCTTGAGACAGATATTCTTTGTCATTGAATCAGTCAGGATAAGTTAGATTCAGCTGCAATAACAAATAATGTCACAACCCCATGGCTTGAGAGGGGTTTATTTCTTGTTCATATTAAGTCAGCTGCAGGTCCAGGCACCTCTCTCTCAGTTACAGCTGTGATTGGCTCAGCATCGTACCTCCACATCATCAAATGCTCACATCCTTGCTGCGGCAAGAGAAAGAGACTTCGAGAGTCTTGTACAAGCAGTGACATGTTTCTACCTAGAAATGACACTGATTACCTCAGCACATGGCCCTGCCTAATAGTCCACTGGAAAGTGCAATCCCAGACAGGAAAGCATCGTAGATGTCACCATAAGCATATTAAGGAAGCATCCTTTCATTGCTGCTTTTATCCTTGGGACCCTGAAAGTCCACCTGAAAAGTCACCAGGTCTTGGCCGTGTCATGAGTAGCACTGGGGGCTGGTATAAAAAGGAAGTTGAAGTCATGCCTTCACAGGCTCTGACAATTCATGTCTCTGTCCGAGCCTGGCTGCACGTGTGACCCTTCAGTTCTGTGAAGTCTCCGAATCCTCATACCCCATCTCCCCTTTTTCCCGAGGTCGTTTGAGTGGATTTTGGTTTCTTACGACCCGCACAATGTTACCAGGATTATTGGCTGATGTTTTGTTTGGAATTTCTTTTTATTTTTTTTAAAGATTTTATTTATTTGAGAGAGAGAGAGAATGGGAGACAGGGAGCATGAGAGGGAGGAGGGTCAGAGGGAGAAGCAGACTCCGAGCTGAGCAGGGAGCCCGATGTGGGACCCGATCCCGGGACTCCAGGATCATGACCCGAGCCCAAGGCAGTTGCTTAACCAACTGAGCCACCCAGGTGCCCTTGTTTGGAATTTCTATCATATTCCTAAGCAAGACTGGTCTGTAGTTATCTGCCAACTCTTCGCGTTAGGGTTATCCTACATTCTTAAGATGGCTTAGGGAAGATTTCCATCTTTCCTGTGTCCCAAAACGGAATATTTGAAATATGTGAATAGTTGCTAGTGAAAGTATCGGGACCCCACACTTCTCTAGAAGTAGCTCTTTCCCTACCTTTTCAATTCACTCTGTAGTAATAGATTTTTTGGTTTTCTTCTACTTGTTGAATTGGTTTGGGTTATACATATTTTCCAATAAAACTATCTGCTTATTCATATTTTCAAATTTATTATCATAAGGCTTCACTTAATGTAATTTGATTTTTAAAATATTTTTGCTCCTATTGTGCATTCATTTCTCTCTGCTTATTATCTTTGGATCTGCCAGAAGTTTACCTAATTTATTAGACTTTCGAAAAGAACAAGCCATTGATTTATCTTTTATTTCTGGTGGGGTTTTTTTCTCTTCTCTAATTTATGGAACTCTGCTTTTTATTTTTATTGACTTCCACCCTTTCTTATTTAAGAAATTCACAACACTGAGCTATGAATTTTCCTCCTTATAACATTTTAACCACCTTCCCATCTGTTTAGATATGTGGTATTTGCAGTGCTATTTTTTTTAAATAGTTAATCATGTAGGTTCTACTTAGAGTTACCTACAAAAGTGGTGTTTAATTTTCAAATGGTTGGCTTTTTAATTTAAACTTTTGTTAATAATTTCTAGCTTAATTGCACGGTGGTCAAACAATGAGGCTTTTGCTATATCTGCTTTGGGGGTTATATTGAATTTTTCTTTATGGCCTAATATATGATCAATTTTCATAAATGTTTGATGGGGTCTGGCACACAAATGAGTATCTTTTATTTGTAAGGTACAAAGTTCAGTTATTAAATCAACCTCATTAATTCTATTCTTCCAATCCCACACAAATGTGTTGGGGGGATATGATTTAAAGATGTCAAAGACAGAAGTGTGTTAAGTCTCATCTGGAGGGTTTTTTTGTTTTTCGTTCTATGTGTGTCTAAGTTATTTCTCCCCTGGTTGGGTCTAATGCTGTATAGGATGTAAAAGTTTGTGATGACCAGATCTTTATTCTGACTTGTACTCTTTATCAATACAAATGACCTTCTGTCTCATGTCTGGATTTTTGCCTCTGATTCTTTCTCTGCTATAAATATTACTGTTTGTCTCATTTGACTTGAACTTGCCTCGGATAACTTTGCTCCAGTCTTTGATTTTTCACCTTTCCGTGTCCCTTGGTTTGAAGCTTATTTCTGGTAAGCACCGTAGAGTTGGCTTTCCATCTTAGTTTTTGTTTTAACCAATCCAAGAGTCTTTGGTATTTTACTAGGAAAACATCACGCATTTATATTTGTAATTAACATCGACCTGGTGGCTGTGGGGCTTGTTTTGGCGAGAAAGCTGGTCTCAGCCTGATTCCTTCATCCCAGTGGCTGCTTCCCTTTGATTCCTGCATTTTGTTTTACCATTCTGAATCTTCCCTTTAGTCTTCTCCAGACTTTGGTCAGTAGATATTTTGTTTCTCATTGTGCTAGAAAGTTACCTCTATCTTGAAAAAGCCTCATTTGTAGCTGCCAGCTCATCTGAACACAACTGGAAAGGGCGCTTGGTGAATTCCTCTTATTTAGGGTGTCTTGGAGGGTCCCCGCCTGCCTTGGATCCATGTTGATATGACTTAAAGCTTCAGATCCAGATGGTTCGATTATTATTTTTCCATTCTATGATTTGTCATTTAACAATACCTTTTGACATTTGTATTTTGTCTGGAGACGATATTTACAATAATTCTTCCAACTTGCTGCTTTTTAACCAGTTTCAGTGCTAATGCCCAGACTTTTTAAGCCACGGGGTTATCATTCTTAGACTCCCAGCTGATGGGAGCGTATTTCTCCTTAATAAATGCTTCAGTATTTCCCCCAAACCTCATAAACAGGGCTTCCTTATCACTTAGCATCCAGTATAACACAATCTAAACCGGCTTGGGTTTATTCTTTCCTTCCTGGAGGCATGTACAAGTTGTTCTTGTTTGCATAAGTCACACACTGAACATGCCTCGATAGAAGTCTCCATTTATTTTCCCCGGAATGCAGTGAACCTTTCCAGTCTGCACAGTCAGATCTTTTTCGTTTTATTTATTTATTTTATTTTTTTTTAATCTTTTTTTTTTTTTATTCATTTGAGACACAGAGATACAGAGAGAGAGAGAGAGAGAAAGCATGAGCAGGGAGAGAGGCAGAGGGAGAGGAAGAAGCAGGCTCCTCGCTGAGCCAGGAGCCCATTGTGGGGCTCGATCCCAGGACCCTGGGATCATGACCTGAACTGAAGGCAGACGCTTAACCATCTGAGCCACCCAGGCGCCCCGATCTTTTTCGTTTTAAAGCACCGGTGAGTTTCCATTCATTATATTTCTCAGTCATCTCCTACTCTGGTCTTTTCTTCAAGTACCCCAGTTGTGTGTTCACTGCCTCTTCATCCCCGTGAACTTCTCATGCTTTGTTTTCGGCTCTCGTCTGCTGTCACACTTTTTAGAAGTGTCTCTAAGTTGGCCTCTCCATCCCTGATTGTGTTTTCTGTATTACAATTTCTGCTTTTTAATGCCTCCAGTGTGGATCTGAATTCTGCTTCTGTGCTTTTTCCCTTCCTTGAGTCCTTCCTCACCCCATCTGCACCCGATTCCTAGGGCTGCTGTACCAGTTACCACAACTGGGTGGCTTGCAACAACAGAAATTCATTCTCTTGCAGTTCTAGCGGCCGTAAGTCTGAAATCAAGGTGCTGGCAGGTTTGGTTCCTTTGGGAGGTTCTGAGGGTGAACCTGTTCCATGCCCCTCACCTAGTTTCCAGAGGCTGCCAGAATTGCTTGGTGTTCCTTGGCTCATAGCCACACCACTCTTGTCTCTGCCTCGAATCTCCACGTGGCCTCCTCCCTGCATTTCTCGCTTTCTCTCTGTGTCTTCTCTTCTTAGATGGACACTTACCATTGGATTTAGCGCCCACCCAGTTAATCTACGGTGATCTCATCTTGAGATTGCTAATTATATCTGCAAAGACCCTTGCCCAGATAAGGTCACATTCATAGCCACCAAGGGTTAGGACTTGGAGGAATCTTTCTGGGACCACGGTTCAACGCAGTACACCATCCGCGCCCCTTCTCATATCCTGCGCTGCCTTTCTCGATTTGTCCGGGCTGCCCTGTGGTTCCTGCTCCTGTCTGGCAAGGCATGTCTTTCCATTAAAGTTGCCACACTGTTTCCTGACGTTTCCTTCTGGTTCCTTCGGGAAGCCTCTGCCCGATCTTCCGTGTTTCAGATGGCTGCTTCCTTCTCCATGTTCTGCACGTTTCGTCCACCATCTTTTATTGGTGGTGCCTTTTCTTCTGGATCGTCCCTCAAATACAGTTAACATAATCCTCACTCAGAGACTGTAAGTCGACGGGTGTGTGTACGTTGCCCATGTTCCTGTTCTCTTACCGCTTGGTGATGGCTAATTCCCATCCTCAGTGTTTGGTCTGGGCAACAGAATCAGGTGGGCTTTGCTCAGTCCATTTCCCCGCTCCCTACAGGTTTCTGCTAACTGCAACTCTGCTGAGCAAAGGCAGTATCTGCTCCTGCCCGGCTGTCCGCTTCTAGGCTATTCTGGACGGATGAAACAAGCAGAAGTCCCAGCATGCACTGCTACTGGGGGGGGAGAGGTTCCTGCTGCTCCCCCCGCCCCCCACATTCACGTTTGCTTCCCAGAATACCATGCACCATGACAGCCGCCTGCCCTGCCCACCTTCTCTGAAAGACATTACTCCAATAGCATCTGTGGGAGAGGGACAACTGTCCAGTTGTCAGACTGGCTCAGATTCCAGGTCTCGGAGTGGGGGACAAATGATGGAGGAGGTCTGAGCACCTTCACACATTTGTCCCCGATCTCTGTGTCCCTTGGTTTCTCTCCAGTACGGCTCCTCCCAGATGCTCGCACGAAGTTGGCAGCTATTCCCCACGCTGAATGGGGTTCTGTCTTTCTCTCTGCCTTCATGAGAATTTAATGGAAGAATAAGAACAGCTGTATCAGGGGGTTTCTCGTTAGATGCCATTTTATATGGAAGGCCACAGATTTTGTGTGTGTGTGTGTGTTTTTTTAAACCCAGACTCACTCATTCATTTACATTTATTTATTCCCAAAAAAGTGCCTTCACTGCTTGGCTTCATAGTGGATGTCAGGATAAATCAGCCAATAACCCAGAAGAGTTTTTGCAAAGATGCAGGAATCAAGGAAAGGCCCCGGCCCTCACCCCTTCCTCCCTCTGCTCAGCAAAGCTGACCTCCCCAGCAGCCCTTCCAACTCGGAGGCCTCATTCTTGTGCCCCCAGATCAGCAGTCTGTGAAATCAAACACATTTATTGAGCACCTAATTTGCTCCAGGCACCGAGTGGTTCTAGGGGAGAGGAAGAGAGAATCACCGGGTTCCTGCCCTGCAGTGCACAGATTCCTTCTTCCTGTTTTAGAGCATGGTATCCATTTGTTACGATGCTTTGTGATGGTTATTTGATTAAGGACTTCACTTGAGCCCTGCCAGACTTGCACCCCACGCGGACAGGGACAGCGTCCTTATCCTTGGTAGTTAAGCACAGCTAGGACGGGGACAGGGTTGCCGGGAGGAGAGACCATCGGAGCTAGACTTTGAAGTGTAGATAGGAGTTCGGTGAAGATCAGGCAGGATGGGGGCAGGAAAGAGGGCTGAAATCTCTCTCTGGGGTCTCCTCAGTCCAAACCTGGCACTCCCTCTTGGCCTTGTTCTCACTGTGGTTTCTGCTGCTAAACAGAGAAGATGCTTCTCTGGATCTTCTGAGAGGCTGAACAGCCCTGGGATCTGGGTGGCACTGGGGGTGGGTGGGGTGGGCACGTGGGGAGGATGAGGTTGATGTTTGCTTCCTCTGGGTTCCCTTTCTTTGGCTTGCTTCCTCTTCTTTATCTTTTTTAAGCAGATAAAAGTGGTGCCCGCCCCACCGAGGAAGCCTCGGGGTTGTCATTACTTTTCCAACAGGCACGTTCATGGCTGGGTCTCTTGGACGTGAACCAAAAGCCATTTGCTTCAGAGGCAAGATTTGAGTCAGGCCCAGCTGGGTTTTCCCATCCTTTATTTGCCCGATCCTATTAATAATTAATGGTACAGTAATGAGAATTGCTTTTAATAGAATCTGCTGCCATCACTGCATTCTGTTCCCCGCCAAGGGTTTCCCCCAAAAGGATTCATGCTCACAAGGCTG
This sequence comes from Mirounga leonina, assembly GCF_011800145.1. Lineage (NCBI taxonomy): Eukaryota > Metazoa > Chordata > Mammalia > Carnivora > Phocidae > Mirounga > Mirounga leonina. The sequence goes on from NW_023270433.1 coordinate 6,544,127, forward strand.
AGTTTCCTGCCATGGGCACCCCTGGGAAGCAGAAGGTCCCCTGCTGTTGTCCTTCCCAGCCTCTCCTCTCTTCTGGGCCTGAGCCCCACTCCCACCGCCAACCTGGAAGCCCCTCTCGCTCCTCTACCATTTCCTATCCCCCTCCCTGAAGCCCCGCCCACCATCCCCTGGAGGTTCCCACAGCGGAGCAAGCCTGCCCCATCCAGCCCAGCCAAGCATGGCACTGTCACGCCTCATCTGTCACCAGGGCAAACTGGTCCCATTAGGCAGGGACAAGGCAGGCTGGAAGCTGCTGAGCACCCGGCCCAGGGCGGGCATGAGACCCACACTGTGCACACAGAAGCCTACATTCTGGACGAGAAAGCCCACCTCTAGCAAAGGCCAGTGGGATGGGTATGGGGGAAAGGTTGGGTCCTGGCTTGGCCACTGTTTGTGGCACCAGGGGACAGTGTTGTAGACCTTGCCCCAAGTCTCCACTTATTCATCTGCAGAACAAGGATGTAGATGGTCCCTACCCCTCACCCCCCACCCCCACAGAATGTTCTGGGGGGAGAAAGGGAGCAAATGTGGGGGAAGCAGAGTTCAGGGGAGCTCCTTAATATTCACGCCAGGAAAATATCCATGATGTGCCCAGGGCTTTAGCTATTCATGATGCTATTCATTGTGGTGTTATTTACGATATCACAACTGGGAAACCACGTCCATGTTCAGTAATAGAGGACCGGCTTAGGAAGTGTGAGCATAGCTACACAACAGGGCATAGGGCTGCCTTTGGAAAGGGGGGCCTTGGGACTGCTCCCCAAACTGTACCATGTGGAGGAACCCCCAGGAATGCTGGGAAAATGCATGTTCTGGGGGTTGGGGCTGAGATCCTGCACCTCTAACAGCTGCTGGTCCGGGAGCACCCTTTGAGTACCGAGGGGGCAGACTCTGGGTGTAGACGTTTGGGTCCTGCTAGTGGATGGAAGAGCCAGGTTGCAAAACAGAGCGTGTTCTGTGGTCCCCTCGCTGGGCTGAAAGCAGAGCCCATGCTTCACATTCATTATCAAGTCTGGAGGCTAGAAGCTCAAGCGCTCAAAGTGCTTCTAGATGGGTGATAAATTATAGATAATTTAAAATTTTCTCTTTGGTTTATCTTAATTTCAAAATTATCCACAATTAACATGTATTACTTTAGTAAATGGAGAAAAATATTATTATTATTTTTTAAAAGAACAAATGTTCTCTTCCCTTCCCTACAACACAATCAGGGTAATATTCAGCCTGGAACGATGGAAACCCTGAGAAGACGAGGATTCTGGCCTCGCTCCGGAGTTGGCGTATAAGGCTGTGGGCTAGACCAAGCAGGCCACCAGGCTCGGGTGGCCCCTCCTCAAGCGCTCAGCACATGCCTGACGCACCCATTGTCCCCCTGTCCCCCCACAACCCCTGGGAGGGGGCCATCACCATAGGGGCTGGTATTATGAGCGCCACTTTGCAGCCGAGGGAGCCAGCGGCCCTGGGAGGTAAGTGAGCCACCCCGGGTCACCCAGCTCCCCGTGGGGGACATGGGGGGAGCAGGGAGTGAGGGGCCAGCTGGAAGGAACCCTCTTCCACCTCAAATGCCTTTTTGGGCCACTAGTCAGGACAGCTTCACCAGAAAATCCAGACAGACAGGTGCTGAAGAGCTCTGGAAATTAGCTGGAGTTTTTATGTCCCAGGAGAGGCAACGGGGAGCCAGTGAATATTCCGCGTGAAGACGAAGTGGTTCAGTCATGAGCAGCTGGGTGCAGAGGGCTGCAGGGGAGACCCAGCCGCAGGCTCGGGGTGATCACAACAGGCCAGGCTGGGGGATGCCCAGCAGCAGCAACAAAGCCAACAGTGGACACTCTGTGAACTCCTATGCCGTCCAAGGACGTGAAATCACTCCTCACTGAATCCTTATACAGCCCTCGGATGGCCCTGCTGTCATTCTCCCCATTCCGCAGATGGGAGAACTGAGGCTCAGCACCACGAGGCGGCAAGGCAGGGTGGGCTCCCAGGTCTGTGCGATTTCAAAGTGGGTGCTCTTGATACAGTGCTCCGCTGCAGAGAGAACCGAGGGCCGGAAAGGAGCGGGGTGTGGGCAGGAGGGGGTGGATGGAGCCACACTTCGCTGGCAACCCCAGTCCCTGGTCAGGACTTGGGGACCTGCAGGCCAGGGCCGCGGAAGAGGCTGGAGCAGCAAGCACTCCGGGCGGGGGGCGGGGGGCGTTGAAGGAGGAGCAGACAGGGCTGCGGGCAGGGGTGCGGCGCCTGTGGCAGAAGAGTGGCTGTGGCCGGGGGAAGTGAGAGAAGGAGAGGAAGCAAGGTGGCCAGGAGCCTCCGGTGGGCGAAGGCTTCCCGGATGGACAGTGAAGTGTGGGGCTTCACCGTCTGTGGGCAGCACGGAGGGGCTGGTGTCGGAGACCCGCCCAGGCACCCCCCTCTCTCCAGGGCGCCCTGGTGTCCCATACCCCAGCTTCGGCTGCCGGGAGAACTGGACCTGCCCCCAGCCCCCACCCACGGGGCTCTGGCTGCGGTCCCTGACGGGGTGGAAGGCGCCTGCCCACACCATGTTGGAGCTTCCTGCAGCTGAGGCAGGGGCAGCATCTCACACAAGCCTCCCGCCAGCCACTCAAGGCAAGAGCATCACTGGGGTCCGAAAGAGGGGGAAACTGAGGCCTGTGTCCTGTGCCCAAGCTGGAGGGTGGTGGGATCCATCAGAGAGACTTAGAGACTGGCCCGACGACGACGGGCGGTTTGGCTGGTCCAGGCCAGGGAGGGAGGGGAAGCAGCCAGCTGAGTGGGGAAGGGGACAAAGCAGACCGCGGAGCTCATTGGCGGCACTCCCCTGGTCCCCCGGAAGGTCTGCAGACAGCCCACCCTGCACAGGTCATGCAGGCACTAGACTCGGCCAAAACTGTGTCCCACCCACTGGGTCCCTGCTGCCAGCAGCCAGGACTAGGCCACCCCTAGACCTTTGCGGTCGAGACCTTTGGGCTGGGTCTCCATCTCTTTTTTTTTTTTTTTTTTTAAAGATTTTTTTTTTTTTTTTGTCAGAGACAGAGATAGCGAGAGCTGGAACACAAGCAGCGGGAGTGGGAGAGGGAGAAGCAGGCTTCCCCCCGGGGGAGGGAGCCCGATGTGGGACTCGATCCCAGGACTCTGGGATCATGACCTGAGCCGAAGGCAGACGCTTAACGACTGAGCCACCCAGGCGCCCTGGGTCTCCATCTCTTAATTCCATGCCTGGTACCCAGCTACTCCTCACCGAACCTTATGCGGTGGGTACCATTACGATCCCCATTTTACAGAGGGGGACACTGAGGCCCAGAGAGAACGACATGAGCCAGAGCCTGAAACTTGCTGGGTACAGGGCCTGCCTCCCCAGTAGACCTCCAGTGAAGACTGGCCCCTGGAGAAGTGTCTTCACACACAGCTGCTGAGAGGGGCCTTCATCACTCTACATGAGTGAGCTGGAAACAGGCTCAGCTTCGGTGGAGACTGGGGCAAGGTCACACACTCAGGCAGCGAGGCCCCTTCACCTGCCCCCGACTAGGCCTCCACAGAGGGGAGTGCTGGGAGGCCCAAGGGAGGAAGCCCCTTTCTTCAGGGTCAGGAAGGAAGAAGAGAAGGGGGGGTGGTGATCCGAGGCTGTGGTCACCTGAGCTGGTGCGACCAGGCCCAGCCTGCCAGGGGAGATATAACCCTGGCTGGCAGGTGTCCCAGGAGGGTGCCAACAGCCACAGACAGACCCAGCTTCATCTCACCATATCCATGCATGGTACTCTGGAGGCCAGATCTGAAAGTTCTGGAGCAGTGTTGCCCAGAGTGGGGTGCTCAGAAGGAGCCTCAGGCCCCAAGCCTCCTATCTCCCACCCAAGATGTGACCCCCTTGGCCGTCAAACCAAAACTGGGTGGGAACTTCTGCAAGCTCCTTCCCTATATTGGAGCTGGGCATCCACATCAGCATGTGAACGCTCTGAGAAGTCCTGCAGGACAGAACCCTACTTGACTTTGCTTAATCCAGCCTTTCCTACAACATATTTAGCCAGAAACTCCACTTTTTCTGTGAAGTACGTATTAGCGTCTGGGGCAGGTCTAACAGGGCCACAAATTCTCTGCACTCCCATCATGGAGAGGTGGGACCTCCCTTCTCTCTGGCTGGGTCATGAGGCTCATAGAGCCTGGAGAAAGCAACACAGGAGCAGTTCCTTAACTGGCCTGGCAGCTTCACCTCCTGCTTCTCAGAACCTTGAGCTTTGACATAAGAAATCAGTCTAGGCTGCTGAAAAGGGTAGAGGAGACCCCGAGATGAGGCCATCTTGGGCACCCGGCCCAGTGGAGCCTTCAGATGACCCCATCTGACTGCAGCCGCAGGAGAGACCCCAGGCAAGAACCTCCCAGCTGAGCCCTGTCAACCCCAGCATCACAAGAGAGACAGAGGAACTATTGTTAGAAGCCACTGAGTTGGGGGCGGTTTGTCACACAGCAGCGGATCCCAGCCGATAACTGGAATAGCGTCCTGCAGGACCCCTCTGGGTGGACAGGAGGTGTCCGCCCCATCCTCACTGCCCGCCACCCCACACCAGACCTTCAGGCCTAACGGCATTCAGGCACTCCCACGCTTCACCATGCCCCTGTTCAGGATACGTATGCCCTCGACCTGGAGTGTCCTCGGCCTCCTTTTCCACTTGGGAAGATCCTTCTAGAGTCAGCTCCTAAGAGGCCTCCACTTTAAAGACTTTTCTAATAGCCATCAAGGCAGCCGCATCAACCCAAGCCTGGGATCTGCCGGGGCTCACACTTGCCCGCTGCACGAACTCGGATGGGTGCCCGCCTCTATGGTCCCCAGCTTCTCACGTGCAAAGTGGGGATAACACTGCTAACAACTGCATGAGGCTTCTGCGCAGGATAAACAGCAACAGGGCTAGAGCAGAATAGATGGTGCTGAATAAATGGTGGCCATTACTAGCTGTTCCGGGCCTCCCTGGCCACAGCGTCTAGAGCTGGGGGTGGGTCATTGCACTCTGGCTCCCCCGAGACCAGGCCCACACTCCCGCCAGAGTGGGGCCCCTCTACCCCCACGGCTCACCGCCCACTGCACCCAAGCACAGCCTTCGTGAGGTTACTGAGTTACAAGAGAGGTTTGGTGGAGGATGAAAAGACTCAGAGAATCCTCGACTATTCTACTTGGAAGGATCCTCAGAAAATAGGGAACACAGCCCCCTTATTTTGACTGAGGTCCAGAGAGGGAGAGGGCCTTGCCCGAGGTCACACAGCTCACCCTGGAACTGCATCCCAGGCTTCGGCTTCCGACCCCGTGCCTTGTTTGACAAGGGGAGCTCCGAGTCTCAGGGACAGGTCCTCTCTGACTCCCCTAAAATCTCTTGTGCCCTCCCTGCCCTTGGAGCGGCCTGGGATTCAAGTTGCTCCACAGTCTAATCTCTGGCTATGCCGTGGGACCCACTCACTGGAGAAGGCACAGCCTGACCAAGGGTCCTCCTCGCCTCGCTCTTCTCTCGCTTCTCTCCCATAGAGGCAGTCAGAGGCGTAAGCTGTCCTGCAACCCCCTAAGGCCTGGGGGAAACCCCAAACCAACATTAGGGAAAAGACAGTGGGATGTGTTCAAATGGCCCAGCCTGCAATGTAATAAAAGGGACCAGCACGGAAGGTCAGCCCCACGGGCAAGTGCTCCTGAGCCCACCCATTGTACAGATGGGAGACCTGAGGCTGGTGAGGTACGTGGAGCCTGGGCCCCAGAGATTTGACTCAAAGCTCAGCCACTCCTCTTGGTAGCTAGGGAATCTTGGGTGTGTTACATCTCCCAGCCCCACCTTCCCCATCTGGGAAATGGGAGTGAGAACACTTCCACCAGGGACGAGCTCAAGCATGGCGAACCCTGGGCCACATTGGGCATCTAGACCCACTCCCCTCCTTCAACACCTGACAACCGCTCACCACCACATTTTCACCCTTTCTTCTGGTCAGTTTCTAGGTCGGTCCGGGTTCTAAACACACTTGGGGAGTCCTGGGGGCTCTGAGGGTATGTGGCAAGGAGCCTAGAACCTTTGAAGAGGGCCACAGGGTTCTGGAGAAATCCTTCCTGCAGAACAGCCGGAGTGGGCAGGCCAGGCCTCCGGTTAGGGGCCTGCAGGCTTCAGACACACAATGTGGTCCATGTGGGAGTGTTGGGGGAGACAGGATGGATTTCTGTGTTTGTTGCACAAAATGGTGTGTGTGTGTGTGTGTGGTGCATTTGCCCAGTATGGGGGGCGTGGGGACAGGGAGGGGTGGCCCTGCAGCTGTCCCCAGCCCTGGGAGAGCTCTGCAGGCCACGCCTGTCCCCACCACTGGAGCAACCCCAGGGCCCTGATTTGGAAGGGTTCTGCTGCTGGATTAGAGCTACCAGCTTCAGACCCAGCAGCAGCCCCGGCAGTGAGGCTTAAAGGGGCCGCTGCAATTATCCAGAGCCACCTCGGTGGTGACTTGCCTGTCCTTCCTGGCGGGAGCATTCCTCCAGCCCCTTCACCATCTTCCAGTCCACCCACCAGCCAGCTTCAGGAGGGAGGCGCTGGGCAGAGCGGAGCTGGTGCTTGGAAGAGGCTTGTGCTCCCACCAACAAACAGGAGTTCACATATTAAATAACACACTTGGTTTGAAGTTGCAGTGAGTGGGGATGTGTCTCAAGGCCCCTTCCTGCGGGTGACCCTGAGGACGCTACCTGAGGATTCCTCCATTATTAACGAACATGCTTCCCTCCCCCCACCTCTCTGGAGCTGATGTGTCAGGCTCAGAAACAGCTTAAGCGGAGGAGGGTCTGGCATCCAACTCCCGGGTCTAGGCAACCACGCCATCCAGCTGGCTTCTCTGGGACTCAGTTTCCCCACACTTGGAGGAGAGGAGAGATAAAGGGAGCAGGTGATACAACACAAACCCAGGACCCCTTCGGGTGGGACGCTGAGTCAGGTGCTGTCAAGGGCGGGGTCACCTCTAGTCCAGGTCCCGCTCACGGAAAGCAGGCCCAAGCAAGGAAATTTTGTCGAGCTTGTTAAATGGCAGGTGACCCTCCCAGGTCCCTCTGTGACCTCCAGGGGTTTCCCGTCTCAGGGCCTCCCTTTTCCATCTGCGAATGAAAGGGACGGACGGGGTGACAGTGACCGGCCCGGAGGGCGAGCGCTGCAGGCGGGGTGCAGGGACCTACTCGCTCAGGGACGCAGCGCTAGGACGAGGCCCAGGGGGGGATTAGAACTCAGTTCCCCCTCATTCCACACCCCCAGCTCTTAACTTCCGCTCTGTGGACCTGACTGCCCCACCGACTGATTAACTGATTGGTTAACTGATCCCCCCACTGACTCCCCAAAACCCCCTTTCGCCCCCATCGCCCCGGCAAGAGTCTCCGAAATGCCACCTCAGGTGCGCCCCCGCAGCCGAGCAGGGGGCGTGGCTGGGGGCGTGTCCGGGGCGTGGCTCCCGCCGTCCCCCGCCCCCGCCCGCCGGAGTCGGCTCGTTAATCCGTCGCGGCTCCGCCAATCGGCCGCCGGTTGCCGGGGAAACGACCTCTCCCCTCGGAGCCTTCAAAGGGTTTCGCCCCCTCCCCACGAGGGTTCCCCTCGACCCCGCGGCCTCCTGCGCCGGGAGGGGCGGGGGCTGGGCTCCCGGAGCGGAAGAGACGCCCACCGACCCAGAGACAGCGAGAGACGGAGAGACAGAGCGAGAGACAGGGCTTAGAGACGCACGCAGGCAGGGGAGACTCAGGCAGCAAAGGACGGAGGTGGAGAACAGAGAGGCAGCCGCGAAAGCACACCCCCGGCCCCCCCCCAGGCGCAGAGGCCGAGAGGGCGAGACTGGGAGAGACAGTCACGGCCACGGACAGAGACAGCGAGGGCGATCGTGGGAGAGACGGAGACAGCGCGGAGATGGGGGGAGGTGGAGGCCCCCCCCCCAAAGAAAAGACCAGGGCCAGAAAGGGGGGAGAGCGTCGGGAGGGGGCGAGCTTGTGAAAATAAATATTTATAAATTGAGAGTTTCTAAATTCTTTTTGCATTTCTGTAGTAAATTATTCATCTGTATCTCCCTCCCTCCTCCTATCTGCTTGGGGAGCTGCCAAGGGGGGTGTTCCTTTCTGTGCTATTCCTCCCCCTCTCCCCCTCCTCTCCTTCCTGCCCCTTTCTGCCCTCCTACTCCCTCTTTGCCCCACTCCGTGTTCTATTCCCCCTCTCCCCGCTCCCCGCCTCCCTCTCCTACCCCCTCCGACCCTCTCCGTGTCCTCCCCTTCTCCATCCTGCTCCTCCTCCTCCTCCTCCTCCTTCTCGGTGCCTCCCCCCCCTTTTCCTCCCCCTGCTTCCCGTCTCCCCCCCTCCCTTTCCTGCTCCAGCCCGGGCTGGAGCTGGGCACCGGAGGCAGGCGAGGACGGGCCGCCGCCCGGAGGTGACCGGCTGCCACGCTCTGGCATTTTGTCCCTGCCTTAAATAAGAATAATCCTTTAAGTCAGCCGGGCTGGGATTAAAAAAACACTCGTCACTGGCAGTCTGGCACCCCCAACCGGGACCACGGAAATCTTCCTCCAGAGGACTGGGGCACTGGAGTTGGGGGAGAAGGTGGGAGCTGGGCCTAGGGGGTCTGCTGTCCCAGGAGGGCCTGAGCTGGAGTCAGAGGCCACACTGCTGCCCCCAGTGACCGCGACAAGTCCCTCAGCTGGCTGGGCCTCGCTTTCCCCCTCTGTAAGATGGGCCCAGGGACTGACCTCCTGTTCCCTAGGGCTAAAACCACTCTCAAATCTGTTTGGGAGTCCGGAAGATTTCAAGGCCCCTCTGACAAATCCCCACAGCTTATGAGGCACAAATGAGGAATGGGGAACTTGTCATAAAGGTGTGATGCCAGTTCTAAAAATCAGGCAGGGGTGGGGGGGAAATAGTCAGGGTCTCCAGTCATAGTGCGCTGTATGCAGCCCATATCCTGTCTGTGGCCTTGAGCAGAGTGCCTCAATTTCCTCATCTGGAAACTGGGCCAGTGATGCCTCCCTCCCCTCATCCAAGGACAAGGGGCTTCCCCATACTCCCTGCTACACACGGTGCCTAGGTCAGTGTCTCAGTGGCACTGTTCCCTGATCTAGCTCACCGATGCCGACTGTCCCTGCCTCCACCCCGGGTAGCCTCCTGGTGGCGCACAATACAGTGCAGCAGGAACTTCTCTCGGGGCAGGGAGTGGTCAGCACCAAAGAGCTCCCCTGCCCCTGTGACCAGCCCAGAAGTCGCTGGCAAGCCTCTGCAGGGGATCTGTATCCTTTCTTTCCATGCGATGCTGTAGGTAGAAGGTGGCCTCCACTCAACTAGCCTTCCCCTTCAGGGCACGGAGCCCTCGGCTTTGGAGCCTGAGTTCTGACCCTGCTGTTTGACCTTAGCCCAGTCCTTTCCCCTTCTGGGGTGAGGGTTCTAGATTCCTTTCAGCCCTCATTTGGGACCGCCCTTGCGACTGCTACTAACAAGTGCTAAGATCCGTTATTTACCAGGAGCCTTGCTCAGGGCCCCACGGCTCCTCTCACCGCCCCCCCCATGCCCCTCTCATCCGGGGCCCCATTTTACAGATGAGGAAGCTGAGGCTCAGAGCGGGGACTTGCTGCAGGTCAGGCAGCTGGAAGTGAGCTGATGGGGGTTCTGGCTGGGTCTGGTTTTGGCAAGGCAGAGGGGCGTGTCCTCACCCAGCTCCCCTGTACTTCCCATAAGAACTTTCTAGGCCATGTCAGTGCTGCTGGAGGGGAGATGGACCCTTGGAGTCAGGGCTGCCCAGCCGGTCCCAGCCCGGTGACCTCAGAAACACCCATCTCTCATCCAAAGACTTCCCTGACTTCTGTGGTCTTTTTACAGAAGCACAATGAGAAATGCTTTGGGAAAATGACCCCCTTCTGGGAATCTATCGGCCACTCTACTTCTGTGGCCAGTGATACTCTTGTTGGCCTAAAGCAGTGGTTTTCAAGCCTTTCAGAGACCCTTGGGGGCATTGGGACTGCGGGCAAAGAAAGCCAGGTCAGTGGGCTCTCAGCCCCGACCCCTGCTTCGTTGGGTAGCGATCACTTGGATAAGATTTATTTTGAGAAGGAATAAAGCACAAGGTTGAGACTGGAAAGTGGGGGTAAAAGCCCACTTTTGTAAATAACTAGGAGCCCTTTGGGACAGAGAATCATGGCTTCCTGAGGTCCCCCCGCTGATGTAACTCAGCGCCCCCCAATCCACCGCCCCAGGGGTGAGCAGACAAAACCACAACTCTAACTTCAGTGTTGGGAGGCCTCCCTGAGGACTCGCAGGGCCCAGAACATTGGACAAAGTCATTGTGTTCAGTCCCTACTCTGGGCCCACCGAAGTGGGGGCTCTTGTGCCCGGTGTGGATGAGAAATTGGAGCTCCAGGTTGTACAGCCAGTCCAGGCTCAACTAGGTCACCCAGATCTGTCTGACCCCAAAACCCATGCCCCCGACGCTGATGGCCCTCCCCTAAAGCGGTAGCAGAGTCACCCCTGCGTGCCATTGGCTCTTACCCTTGTCCTGCTCATGGTCATTGTCAAGCCGCCCCCAAGGGTTTCTGTGGGCCTCAGGAAGGACTCACAGACGTTAATGAGACAACTGTGGCCCCGGGCAGAGCACCTCTCCTGCGGGCACTGTCACACCATCCACATACCCACCCCTCAGCCAGGGGCACCTGCGTCCCCACTGGGGGTGACAGCCACATTTGCCACTCCCCGGTGGATGTTGTTGCCAAAGTGTCAGACCCTTTGTGCCTCCAAGAGTCCCCAGAGCTTGGCTGCTCAGGTCCCCCTGCACCTGTTTTCCTTACTCTCTCTCCCCATCCCATCTGTATTGGACTGGGTTCCAGAGCCACCACCACCATGCTGCCCTAAATCCGGGCTCCTCCCAGAGCAATAAGGCCAGGCCCCGGTCCTTAGCTGCGGCCCCTTCTTCCCTAGAGTGAAGGTCCTCCCAAGAGGGAGGTCTGACCGAAACAGCCTGGGGGCGACCCACCCTCTCCCTTGCCAGAGAGACCCTGCCAGGGAGGACCACCCAAGCCCCAGCTGGGGCCTGGAGTGGGAGGCAGGACAACAAAGCAGAGAGAGAGCGCCTTGCCTTTCCACAAGGGAAAGACACAGAGGGGGCTGGGTGTCAGCCTCTTGCTGTCTGGAAGGTGAGGGACCGAAATCCCCTGCTCCCGGGGTGTGGAGGGGATGGAGCTCTCTTTGGAAGTTGCCCCCAAAGGAAAGAGAATTTAAAAATCAACAAGACCGAGCCTTGTAAGTAGCCATTCCCTCTTGCAAAGAGATGAAGCGGATAAGAAGACAAGGAAGGGGGAAAGGAACAGGCTGATGGGTCTGCAGCCGAGGAGCCATAGAACTAAACCCTCCCTGCGAGTCCCTGAGGAAGTGAAGATGAGTTTCAGAAACTTCCCAAAAGAAAGCTCTTGGGGGATATGAGTGTCTTTGAGAGGAGCCAGTAAAGAAAGGATCCAGGAGGTCTCCAGCGTGGAGCTGGGATCTTGGAACCAAGAGAACTCAGCCCAGGCTGGGACCGTGGCTCAAATGCTGCTCCCTGGGTGGCTGCGGGCAGGTGACTCAACTTCTCTAGAACTCAGTGGTCGCTATCTGTGAAATGGGCATGGCAGAGCACCGGTGTTAGAACTGGGATCACAGAGTCAAGATGGAAAGGGCTTCCCCTCTTCCTGCTTCCCCTCCTCAGTGGCCCATCTGGAAACTCCTCCCCAGGACGGAGAACTCAGCCTGGTCCCCGGAACTCACTGGGCTCCATCAGCCACTATTCTTAAAAGCTCCTCCTGACCCCGGAGGCAGCACCTGCTGCCAGAGAGTTGTCAGATTGTTCAATGCACTTGCCCTTTGACCTAGCGATTCCATTTTTAGAATTTATATCACAGAAACGCTCACATGGATGACAAGGGAAGATGCACAGGAAATCCATTGCATCACTGTTGATAATAGCAGAACTTTAGAAACCACCTAGACACCCATCTAGGGAGACTGATTATATAAATGTGAAGGCGCTGCCCGATGCAAGAGCAAGAGGCCATGACAAACACCTGCCTGCTTCTTCAAGGAGGGAGAAAGAATAATAAGGCTTCCTTTGTATTTCAGGAGGGGCACCTCTATACACACTCTGCTTGCAAACTCACGGAATCCACAGGGTAAGCGTGGTTGTTCCAAGAAGGGAGCTGGGGGCTCAGGTTGGGGAAGGAATCATTCCAGCTTTAAACCCTTTTCTCTTTGACTCAGTTTACCTGTGAGCATGAACTCCCACTGGCCTTCATCCCACTAGGATGGTGAGTAGTAACCCACAGCCATTTCCCTCCTCCTCGGGACCTCCCACCCTTGTGGAGGGGGAGGCGATGCGGCCAGTGCTGGCCAGTGAATTGAGGGAGGAAGTGATGGGATGATGCTGTTTTCCCTGCCTCAGTGACCCGGAGATGGAGGTACCGCAAAACAGAGGCAGCCTGGAACCCTGGGCTTTCACCTGGAGGGCAACTGCCCTGGAGAACCCCTTGGACTCATAGCAGACTGTGCTGGATACAAAATAAACTTTCGTTGTGTTGAGACACTTTGATATGGAGCTCCTTTGTTACCGCAGCATAACCTAGCCTTGCTAACCGATACAGATTTGGAAAACCACATTCTGGTTCCAGGGATGCCAACAGACCTTCGACAAGTCCCTTGACTCCTCCAGGCCTCAATTTCCCCACGTGCAGGGTGGGGCAAGCGGTCTTATTTCCACTGACCAGGGCCCGTGCTGCTCATATTCCCAAACCCCAAAGGCCTGAGGAGTATTTGCCAGCTCTAAGGGCTGCTGGGTGTAAAGTGCTCACTGAACACCGGCCACTGGAAGGATCATCTCGGGGGCATCATGGAATATCATGGAATCCTCAGTGATCCCAGGAGGGAGGCAACATCATTATCCGCATGGCCCCATGAGGAAAAGTGAGGCTCAGAGAGGTGAAGTCACTTGCCCAGGAACACCAGCATCTGTGACTCTTAACTGCTTCAAAGACAACCCCCATCTAGTAGTTTAATTTTTTTCTTATAAATGCAGCTAAAAAGAAAGCCCACCGGTGACAACATGAAAGAACTTAGACTAGGGATTCTTTTTATTTATTTATTTATTTATTTATTTATTTATTTTAAAGATTTTATTTATTTATTTGGAAGAGAGACATAGCGAGAGAGGGAACACAAGCCGGAGGGGGGAGTATGGGTGGGAGAGGGAGAAGCAGGCTTCCCGTGGAGCAGGGAGCCCGATGCGGGACTCGATCCCAGGACCCCGAGATCATGACCCGAGGCGAAGGCAGACGCTTAACGACTGAGCCACCCAGGTGCCCTAGGGATTCTTTTTAAAGATTGTATTTATTTATTTGAGAGAGAGAGAAAGAGACAGCATGAGCAGGAGGGGCAGAGGGGAAGGAGGGAGAGAATCTCAAGCCGACTCCACGCTGAGTTCAGAGCCAGATGCGGGGCTGGATCCCAGGACCCTGAGATCACAACCTGAGCCAAAACCAAGAGTCAGACACTTAACCGACTGAGCCACCCGGGCGCCCCAGGATTTTTTCTAAATTTGCCATCTTTGAAGCGTGCAGTTCAATAGTCATAAGTACATTCACCATCTTGTGCAGCCTTCACCCCCATCCATCTCCAGAATGCTTGTTAGGTTGCTGAACTCTGTCCCCATTAAGCACTCGCTCCCCACTCCCCCCAACCCAGGCACTGGCCTCCACCATTCTACCCTCTGACTCTCTGAATTCGCCCCTTCTAGGGACCCAGTACACGCGGAATCACACCGTATTTGTCCTTTGGTGTCTGGCTTATTTCACGTAGCATTATGCCCTCCAGGTTCATCCATACCGAAGCAGGTGCTAGAACTGCCTTCCTTTTTAAGGCTGAGTGATATTCCATCACATGGGCCGACCACAGTTTGTTTACCCGTTTGTCTGCGGAGGGACACTCGGGTCGTCTCTCCCTTTCGGCTCTGGTGCATAACCCTGATGTGAACACGCGTGGACATATATCTGCTTGAGCCCCTGCTTTCGATTTTTTTGGGTCTGTGCCCAGAAGTGGGATTGCTGGATCGTATGCTAATTCTATTTTTAATTTCTTGAAAAAACACCACACCGTCCTCCACAGTGGCTGCACCATCCTCCGTTCCCACCATCGTGGCACGAGGTTCCAGTTTCTCCACGTCCTCATCAACCCTGGTGAGCTTCTGTGAAGTAGTATCTCGTGTGCTTTTGATTTTCATTTCTCTGACAATCCCCGGGGGAATAAGAATTGTTTAAATGCAAAAAAAAAAAAAAAAAAAAATGCCGCTGGTGAGTCCATAGTGGTCCAATCCTCTGGACCCGCTTCCACGGGAAGAGGAAGCAGGGGATTGGGGTGCTGCCCCATTCCTGGGGATACTGTAGCCGCGTCTCGAAGTCCTCAGCTCCCGAACAGGTGAGTGAGGCTCTGCTCCTGGGGATGCAGCGTGCCCTGCACCCCAGTGAACAGGCTACGACGGAGGCCCTACCTCCCTGGGGTCCCGACTTCTCCAGAACTCTGCCTCTAATGTTGTAACCTCTACTTCCCCCCTACTGGGCCTGACGGGAACTGAGCTGGGCCTTTCCAGCGCTGGCTAACTCTGTGACCTGGAGTCTCCACCCTGGCCTGGGACACGGAGCAGAGTGGAGGAAACACCACAGCCAGGCATGGGGCAAGGAGGGGACAGGTATCATCTGCATGTCTCTTGGCCTTTCACATCCAGACAGGGGCAGCTTTGGGTGTGGGATAAGAGCAGGGCCTTTGGAGCCAGACAGACTCAGTCTGGGTCCATCTCTGCCATGCACCAGCTGCGTGACCTTGGATGAGTCACTTCCCCCTTCCCCCTCCAGCCCTCACTTTCTCCTCTGGAAAGTGGCTGAAATGGTGCTTGGCACACAGTAAGCACTCACTAAGGACTTTCTAGAATTGCCAGCATCATCCTTGTTGTCACAACATCCACACGAATGGTCAGGTCACGCCTGTGTCAAACATTTCATGGCTTCCCAGTGCCGGCAGGAGAAAGTCCACCACGCTCATGGACTGGTGGGCACTGCCTGGACTGACCCTGGCCGACATCTCCAACCTCCTCTACCCCTCACTCATCACATTCCAGCCACCTAGGCCGCCCTCCTGGCCCTCCGACCCCCAGCATTCCTTTCTGCCACAGGCCCTTTGCATGTGCTCTTCCTCCTGCCTGAAAAGTGTTTCGCCCACCCAATTCCACTCCCATCCCTTCAACAACAAACCTAAAAGACCCTGTCTCACTTCAAACATCACTTCTTCAGAGAACTCTTCCTGGACACCCCCCACCCCCATCCACTTGGGACTGCTTGCCCCACCCCCGACCGCATAGCATTTCCCACATGTGACTTGTGCAATTACTGGAGGAACGTCAGCCACCCCACAGGAGTTCCATGAGGCCAGGATTATGCCTGTTTTGTTCGTTGCTATAATGGAAGCTCCAGCAACAGGGTTGACCCGAGTGCCCCCCCAAATATCAGTCAAATTGAATTATTAATTTCCAGAATCTCCCTGACTTTGGAAACTCAGATTCTTTTCAACAAAGACAATCCATTCCCTACATAGCTAAATAAGCTTTAACTTTCATACCTTTGATGAGACAAATGTGAGAAAACCCTCAGCTACATCCTGTGTCCTAATTTCTCAGCTCAGAAAAATATGGTCACTGCACTCAGATCAGCTGCTCACAGTTCCTGCCGTGCCTCCTCCCAGTCCTGCCTCCAGCCACCCCTTCCTCCGAACACAGGGGAGGCTTCGGGCTGCTCTGCGGGTCAGCCCTTGCTTGGGGATAAATGCCAACCATGAGGAATGGCGGGTCGCAGGGGGAGATGCAGATGCATTTTCAGCCCCGTCAGCAAGATCAGCGAGAGTCTCGGTGGCCCCTTGCCCGGGGTGAAGGCCTGACTCAGCTGGTCCACACACAGCAGCCCCCCAACCAGCTGGAGAGTGAGGCGCGGACCCCAAGGGGGCCACAGGGCAGAAGCCCTTGTGTTGCCAAAACCCACGCGTGCACTGACTGGTCCATCCTCACACTTGTCTGTTGTGCAGCCACAACCAGGAGCCGGGTGCTCTGGGAGAGGCCCTGGTGAAGACCCAGGTCCCGCCCTCCTCTAGCAGGAGAAAGACCTCAACCTCAACAGGCCATTGCACAAACACACGAATTACTTCTCGGGGAGGCCGGGGCTCCACCTCTTTCCCCAGCTCGCTACCCTTGCTTCTCTGGGCTTCCCCGAGCCTATGGGTGGCAGGGCTGGCTTTACAGGATGCTTCGGAAGGCCCCCAGGGAAGGAGGTGTTCAGACACAGGCAGTGTGCATGTCCATTCAAAACGCTCTCAGTGAAAGAACTTCCTTGACTCTGAGATGCAAACTAGTGCCATGTAACAATCCCCGTTGGCACCACAGTGCTGATGGTGGTTAGGGCCAGCTCAGGGAAGGGACATCCGCCCTGAGGAGACCTGGAAGAAGGGCGGGGTGTCTCAAGACAAAGGTACGTTGAGGGAGGTCTGGGGTCACTGCCTGGTTGGGCTCCGTGGTGAGGCCTGGGGGTGAAGGAGGCCCACCCACAGGGCAGACCGGGCCTGGAGGAAGGAGCTTGGCCTGGGGGTGTGGGGTGGGAGAGGGAGGAGGGCAGGAAAACCGGGATTGTCCTATTCCCCCGCTCACCCATACTCGCACACGCGTAGGCACACGCACAGACCCACAGAGGACTTCCTGCCCGGGGTTCCCAGGCTTACCCATCAGGCAGCAGACTCTGCCCATCCCCCCAGGGATCAAAGTCCTCAGCCAGGCAGAGCTTCGGGGGCGCTCAGCCTTTCTGGACCCTCGCCCCCTCATTCCTCCTGGCTGCCTGGCTCCGTGTCCTACCCCGGCATTCTGCAGCTGGGGCCACAGAGGCTTTCTCTGGAAAGGGGAGCAGATTCGGGTAGGGATGGAGAGGCAAGAAGCCGCATTTCCCGAGAAGGGAGGCCTAAGCCACGGGGAGATGGAAACCCTCAGGGAAACTGGCACCCCAGCTGCTTGCAGCCCAAAGACAAGAGTTCTCAGCCGCCGTCACATGGAGACACACACACATGCACACCGACACACATGTGCCCACACACGGTCCTCCCCTCGCACTAAGCACACACTGGCATGCAGAGGACACCCTGACACACCGACACAAAGCACCAAGGCCGACATGCGCGCGCGCACACACCCACGCACACGTAACACTGTCAGTCGGTGTGCGGTCTGCTCCGGAACAGCCCCCTCTGCGAACCGCTCCTGTGTTCCCGTGATCCTCCAGGCTGCCCCCCAGCTGCCGCATCGCCTGAAATCCTGAGAAATTAGGGAAGATTCTTTTGAATCTCACACCTCGAATCTTAGGCTTAAACAATATTTTGAAAAATTGGGGCTCAGTTCTCAGGCTCAGTCGGAGGTGATCTTGTGTTACCAGGCAGGAGGGGGCTGGTAGGAGGGAGGCTGGGGCGGGGTTGGGGGAGTGGAGAGCAACGGGGTGGGGGGGAGGGCGGCGGCAGACTCCATGGTTGGGGGGCAAAGGCCATGGAGCAAAAGATGGCTGAGGGCCATGGGGGTCAAGGACACGGGGGCCTGAGAATCCCAATCCGCTCCCCACTGCATTCACTCTGCAGTCCTTCCCAAAGCGCTTCTCTCCACAGAGCCTCAGTTTCCCCATCTGTACAATGGGTGCGACCTACCCCATGGGGCTAGTGCGAGAATTAAAGGACATCATACCTGCAAAGTGCTAAGCTTTGGAAGCCCCAGAAAAGAAAGTGGGGGTGGGATGGGAAAACCTCGCCCCAGTTCCCCCCCCTTCCCCCCGGCGAAACCAGGCTGAAAATAACCAGCATTTTACTTTTCACTGCGGCTGAAGCAGCGCTTCCCGTAGGACTGTGCCTGCTTATCAGGAGCAAAGCCGCTCTCTCCGCCAGAAGGTGACTGTGGGGGCTCCGGCTCCCCGTCCAGCCTCCAGCCCGACTCCCACGGAGGAAACGCTGCATTTTCTCCCGCGTTCAGGTTTCTCCCCCACCAACCCCCAAACAATTTTGCATATATTTAAATCTCCTCTGCTGTTTCCAGTCTGAGCCGCTCCCCCCCGCCCCCCGAAAAAGAGAAAAAGAAATTACAAAGCCCGTCATTTGTCTCCGTCCCCGCACCCCATCTATCAGGGCCCGAGCCCGTCGCCTGGAAGGAGGCGCGCGCCCGGACGGCCGCTTTAATGGGGCGCCGCGTGTGACTGTGCGGCCGGGCGGGCGCAGCCGGCCGGCATTTGCATACATATTAAACGGAGCAGTAAAAAATGCAGACATGCAAACCATTTGGACGGGCTCCTCGGCGCAGAGCCTGCCAGGAAATCAATCTTCTGGTTTCTTAAAGGAAACCTGCTCGGGAGGAGGTGGCGAAGCCACGCAGCCCGCAGGCCCTGGGAGGGGGCGGCCGTCATCTGTCCATCTGTCCGCTGGAGCCCAGCCGGCTGTGGGGGTCCTTGCCCGCTGGGGCCCCGGGACAGGGAGCAGGGAGGGACGCGGAGCCCCCATCAGCCTGGGCGTGGGGCCTGGCTCGGCTGGCTGTGCGCCCTATGGAGCAAGAGGCTTGGCCCCTCTGAGCTCCCCTCACCCTCACCCCGCGGCAGTGATCCTTTAGCACAGCGCCTCCCCACCCCCAGTGGGTGCTGAAGATTCTTCCCTCACTTTGTGACTCTGGAGCTTAAGCGACTCAGCCAAGTGGCCCAGCCCTCTATGCAGGGCCAGGTTCCCAAGCCAGGTGTGAAGATTGGCCAAGAGCACAGGCTCTGGAGGCAGGTGGCTTGAATTCAAAGTCAGGCTCCACTCCTTCCAAGCTGTGTGACCCTGGGCGAGTGCATCAACCTCTCTGTTTCCTGGGGGGAAGAAAAATGAGGCTCAATCTACCTCTCTCTTAAGCATGTTGTTGGATTAAAGTAGGTCAGCCATTGCCTGGCATGAAGTAAGGAATCCATAAATGATGGCAGAACACAGTGTAGGAGGGTCCTTGGTGTTACTGGTGTGGTTTTCCGGGTTAAAATCCCTCTCTACGTCTGCATGGCCTGGCCGGTCACTGCTCTCTGGAGCCTCCTTACCTGTAAACAGGGTGTTTGATTCTCATAGGAATGTCTAGCTCACACAGATCACCTACCCTGCCCTCCAGACATGTATGGTCCCAGTACCTCCACTGCTGTTTCCACCAGATGTGGCCAAGGCAGCACCTCGGAGGGCTGCCGAGCCCATCATCCTCTGGCAGCTTAGGCAAAGCCCAGGGCCTGGATGGGGGGGGGGGGGGGGGGGAGAAACACCCTGAGCAAGCCCCAAACGGATTGAATGTCTGTGGGACCGGGAAAGGCAAGTGGCCCAGAGCCTTAGCAGAAACAGCCTGCTGCTGACCATTTCACCCACCTCTCCTTTAATTCCCTTAATTCCACTTTACAGAGAAGGAAACTGAGGCTCAGTAAGAGGTGCCATGGCTACGAAGTTGGAAGGAGGTGGGAGCTGGGATTCAAATGTGGTCTGAATGACTATAGAGGCCGCCTCCCCAGACGGTCCCTTGTAAATACTGTCAGCGGACGGAGCTCATTCTGGGGTGCCGGGGCTCATTCTGGGGTGCCGGGAAATGCTGCGTCTCCCAAAGAAGGTGTGTGCTCGTGGAGAAAGAAATCCATTTTTGTGCCTGGGCGGTACCCGTGAAGGTCCTTCCTTGAAAGGGATGGGAATAAGGAAGAAAAGGGGGCTTTCGAGAACCAGCTCAAGTTTGCCCTCCATCCGTTCACTCCACACTCCCGGAGGTGAGGAATGGAGGTGACCAGTGTCCCCAGGACAGGCTAAGCAGTGGGCAATGCTAGAGCGGTGACGGGGGTGGGGGGTGCACCCAGGCCAGTGAAAGCCACCTTCCTCTCTGAGCCCCTAGGGCTTGAGTGAAGAGCCAGGCCAGGGCTGGGGGGTGGGGGGGCGGTCTTAGCCTTCAGTGGAGACAGCGTCCCATCTGAGTCGCACGGTGACCTCCATGCTGCATGGAGCTGTAGCCTGGTGCCATGGGGAAAAAAAGGCTGAATCCAGAGTGTGGTCCGGTTCAGTGGGGCCTCCCTGTGTGACCCTGGGCAAAGGCCCTGCCCTCTCTGGACCAAGGTGGCTGCGCTAACCATACTCCTTCTCTGTCTCTCCTTGGAAGCCCCTCCCTTTCGCCCCTGGCCTCCCAGCTCCCTGGGCCTCTGGCCCTCCACCTCCCTCGGCCGCTCCCGCTCCTGAGCACAGGCCGCCCCCACTGCCCGGCAGTTGCGGGTGGAGGAAGCCGGCAAGGCGGGAAAAGGCGGGAGGGGCAGGAGTTACAGGAACCGGCTGGGGCCCCAGCGATTGCTCAACTGGGGAGCCTGGCCCGGCCAGCCTCCACAGGCCTCCACCTCCACCAGCCCGCCCTCCCTTCTAGCTCCGCATTGCAAACATTCCTCGCCAACCTCGGTTGCTGCAGCCCTGGAAGAGGGAACTGCCTGCTGCAGACACAGCACGAGGCGGCCAGAAACACTTAACCCCTTCTGTCCTTGCAGGCGGAGCCTTCAGGCGGGAGGATGGAGCGGGGTGGCCACCGGGGTGCCCAGGGTCTGAGTGAGCTGGTCAGGTGAATCGCTGGCAGCCCTGGCTGGCCCTGGGTTACGAACCTTAATCAACAGGCTGTCTCCAGTCATGGATTCACTCAGCAGACATTTGCAGAGCTCTCCTGGGCACTGGACCTGGGTAATCAGACAGGGAGGTCCTCACGGAGCCCATGTTCTGGTATGGCGGGGAAGGGAAGAGGGGTCGTCAAATAAAGAGGAGTTTTTTTAGATCATTACAATGATGAGTGCTACAAAGGAGAAGTACAGGGTGAGCCTGCGCATGAACTGAAGTGGCTCAATGAGGCAGGGAGGGCTTCCTGGAGGACATGACATTTCGGGAGCCATGGAAGAGGAGAGGGAGTGTTCTAGGCAGAGGATGCAGCCCGCATGAGGCTCTAGATAGAAGAGGGAAGGAGAGGTGGGCATGTTCTAGTCTGTGTGTCTGAAGGAGAGAGGGTAAAGGGGTGGAGAGCCCTCAGATGGGAGGGCTTGGCCTATGCCAGGTTCCAGAAGGCCTTAGGGCCACTCCCAGCCTTAGATGGTCTTCGGAAGGCAGTGAGGAGCCATGGATGGGTTCTACCTGGGGAATCATCCAGCTCCAGGCCCTATGATTCCCTCGAGTGAAAAACAGAATCTTCACAGAGAGAGGGAGCTAACATGTTTTCAAGTACAAACCAAATACACTCTAAGACCAGAACACCTGAACCACGCCAAAGTGCCACCAACAGGAGACATTTCAAATGGCAGCCTGGCAGCCGGGCCTGGCACTGGATTCTCCTGGGGCCTGGGTGGCCACTCCGAGCCGTGCTGTCCCCAGGCTGTCCAGAGACCACAAGCGCAGGCTGGCTCCTCCTACCAGGATGGTAGTTGGCCCCTTCCACGCCCTGGACACGGCTCTGCAGACAGCTGGACCTCAATAAATGCAGCAATTAGAGTGTCGAAGTTAAGAGGAGCTGAGAGATCATCCAGGTCCACAGCCTCGTCACTTCCCAGGTGAAGGAACAGACCCATGGGCAGCTTCCGTGAGAGGCAGGTGTGGCGGAGCTGGGCCGGCCGTGGTGGGTGTGCGCCGGGCCCAGGGGCGGAGGGGCAGGCATGCCCACAGCATATGTCCAGGGAGGAGACCAGCCTGCCCATGACCTTGGCACCCACAGAGGAGACCCCCAAACCCAGGAAACCGAGAACTGTTTGGAAATGGGCAGTCACTAAACCCAGCTCATGGAAGAGTCTACTCCTCTGCTCCCATAGAGCTTGAAGGAATGAGCCAGAGGACAGAGTAAGCTGGTAGGAAACTTCTGGACCGTATTGTTTTCACTGTGGACATGTTTTCTTTTCTTCTTTTTCCTTCTTCTTCTTTTTAATGAAGTACTACTTAGAACACTGACATACAGGAGATGAAAATGGGAGTTGCCCTGATTGGAGAGGAAGGGGGGGGGTCCTTGGACTTAGCCCGTGCACACCCACGTGGGCTCTGTCTTCCTGGCCAGCCCCAGGCTCTTCAGAATGGACCGCGGGCCAGCAGGGGAGTCCATCCCCAGACTTTAGAGATGGAGAAACTGAGGTCCAGAGAGGCTGAGGCACTTGCCCAGAGTCACACAGCCCCAAGGGATGGAGCCAAGGTGCTCCCAGGTCAGCCTGACCCAGGCCTAGGCTGAGGGATCAGGAACCAGTGCCCGCATTTCGTTTCTCGAGAGTCCATGCCTGGTCTATTTGCTGGCACAGAACATGTAGCCAGAGCTCCCCAGGTCCTGCTCAGCGGGTTGAGATTTCTGGGGGGAAAACACACCCAGGATGCTCCCTCTGTTAAAATCATGCCCCAACAGGACAGGAAGGGGCTGGGCAGGCGCCACGCCTGCACATGCCCCAAACGGAAGGAGAGGCTGAGTTCCTTCCAGCCCTCTGAGGTTACCCAAACAACGGCTGATGTCTGTTTTGGGGCTCTGGGTCCACTCTCGGTCACAGAGCAGGGCTCCTTCCAGGCAGTGATGCTTCTGTAAGTGTTCTTTGAACCTGGGGCGCCACCAGCTTTGTCAGGGTAAACTAATCCAGAGCCCTCATGCTGGGCCAAGGATCATCTCTCAGAATCAATACAACCTGAGGGGTTCACCAGCATCACCCCGCTTTGCAGAGGGGAAACTGAGGACCCTGAAGTCACTTGCCTGGGGTCGCACAGCAAATAGCAGATGGGCAGGCCTGGGATGCAGGCATCTCAGGCACCCGGGTCCACGCTCCTGACCCCTCAGCCTCCCTGCCTCCCAGCCTGGAGATGGGACCACTTCTCACAGCAGTGAGGCTCCGGTAAACCCAAGATTCCCCTGGCTCGTCTTGACCCTGCACCTTGTTCATGTACATGAAAGCAAGACTTTATCTCACCTCTTATTATCCATTTATCCATCCTAAGTTTACTCTCCACTCTTCTCCACATGGGTTCACCGGGGTCTCTGAACTTCCAGAAGGTAGACCCGCTTGTGTTACTATAGCCCTCATCACAAAATCATCTCATTCTAGGCACATCATAGAAAGGAGTGGCCTAATCTGGGGACACTAGTGGCACTTACCACTTAGGGACAAGGATTGCACAGTGCCATGATGCCCATGACACGCCCAGCACACGGAGAACGCTCAAGAAATGGGGCTGGATGAATACGGAGCTGTCGCTGTGTTGGTTGGTTGCTGTGCTCTTCCCTTCCCTAGATCACAGGTTAGCAGGTTCACCTGTCAGAGTTACTAATCGGCACTCAATGTAAGACCCCAACTGTGTGAAGGAGACATGCTTCCTGGCCTTCTTGTACTGAAGTGATGGCGACTGGGCAGTCAGCCTTCAAGATGGTCACCAGACGATTCCTACCTCCTGCTGTTCACGCCTCCGTAGGCCCTTCCCACGGCGAATAGGGCTGCCCTGGGTGACCAACAGGATGCAGCAGAAATGACCCAAGGTTAGGTCCTAAAAGGCGCCATGGCTTCAGTCTTGCTCTCTGGGGTCGCTCAGCCTGGGGGAAGCCAGCCACCATGTTGTAAGGGCACTCAAGCAACCCTACAGGGAAGGAACTGTGGCAAGGAACTGAGCTCTCCACCTTGCCAGCCCTGTGAGTGCGCCATCTTAGGAGCCCATTGTCCAGCCCCGGTCAAGCTGTCAGATGATGCAGCCCCACCAGCACCTTGGCAGCCACCTCAAAAGTGACCACGAACCGGAATCATCTGGCTAACCCACTTCTCAATGCCTTACCCACAGAAACTTTGAGAATAAATGCTTATGGTCTTCAGCCCCTAAGTTTGGGGTGATTTGTTATGCAGCTGTAGGTAACTAATACAGGAACGGGGAGACTTGTTAGTTATGAGAGCCTTTCATTGACTTGCTTCCCGCAGTGTGCTCTGTGGAGTACTGATCCCAGACTAGGCTCCGGAAAAGCACAGTCTGTCCATTGTGGGCAGACCATGACTTGAGTCTCTTATTTGAGATTCCCAGTGCTCCTTGGCATATCCCAGCAGACCCCTCTGGGCAAGGAGACCTAGCCTTCTCCTAACCCTGCATTTCTCAGGAGTCTTTGTGGAACTCTGGCCTCAGAGCTTCAGAGCGCTCTTTGGGAAACACAGCCGAATTGTCACGACAGCAAGTTCCTTGAGTACATTAAAGGATTGTGCCCAGCGTAAAAACAAAACACCCCCAGCCTGACATTCAGAGTGTGGCCTATGGTATTCTACACAAAGACATGGTGGCCGGCGTGTCATGACAGACAGCCTGTCCGGGCCCCTTTCCCAGTTGAGGGGCTGGTTTGCCCTGGGTCCCGCCGGTCCCACCAGCCTAACACTCTGTGGTATTGGTCAGGGGTGCCAGGCCAGTGTCTGGCATGGACCTCAGACCATTAGGGGACCATTGAGGGCTCAGATTTAGTTCCCAAACTCTGCAGCGCCAGCTCTCCTGGGTTCCGTAGCCCCCCCGGCACGCGGGCCTGCTGTGCCCTCCCCACCCCTCAAGTGGGCAAGGGTCGAATCCTCAATGCCAAGGCCTCAGAGTTGGAGATTTCTCAGTGGGAATGCTACCCTGGTCTTAAAACACGAACTGCTGGAAAATAGCATTTGATATAGAAAAATTCATTTTACAGGCAACTTTTTAAAAGCGAATCCACCCCCTTCAGCGAGGGAAGCTGTGCTGAGAAAACCGCATTCTTTCGGGCCCCTGGGGCTGCGTGGGGGTGGGAAGAGAGATCTTTCTACATGGTAGGAGGCAGAGGGCTTTTCTTTTGTTGAAAACATAATTTTACCCTCATGTTGCATTGTCTTTCCAGGCATGGACATTCTGGGGCTCTCAGGCCTTTCTGGAGCCATCTCTCCCAGATACCAGTGGCCTGGCCTCCTCCTTGGGCCAGAATGCAGCCCCAGCAGCTGCCTCACCTGGGAGCCCCTGCCCAGGCCTGCTGCATCCGAACCTGCATTCGTACAAGATCCCCAGGTGATCTGGGGCATATTAAAGTTGGGGAGTGCTCAGATGCTTCCCAGAACTACCATGTCCAGGTGCCCCCAGCCTGCCCGCTCCTGGGCTCCTCCCTCCCCTTCCAGGCTCTCCATCCCATCACAGATGGCTTCTCAGAAGGGCTCCAGGTGACTTCTACCCCTCTGCACCCGCTTTCGTCACAGATATCCAGTGACATGGTCAGGGCATGAGGGGTGGGAAGTCAGGAGACCTGAACAAGAGGTTATGACAACAGTAAAGACACCCAGGCCTTATGGACCACTCACAACCCAGGAGGGAGGCAGTGAGACCCAGAAACTCAGAGAGGGAAAGCCATCTACCCAACGTCACACAGCCAAATACCAGCAGAGTCACGATGCCCTGCTGCGTGAGGACTCCCTCCATGGGGAAGTGGGAGTGGCTGTGGGATTGTCAAAGAGTTACGCCTCCATCCTAGCTGGCTTAGCCCCACGGTTCCCAAACTGGGTTCCCTGGGGGGCCCTCAAAAGCTGTCTGCAGGGGCGCTCCATGCTGTTTACAGCTTCTTGCAATTTCCCATGGTCACCATGGCTTTACTGATGACCAGGCCACTGCGAGCTACACACGCACCATCCCGTTTCTTCACTTTGGGTGGGATTCTATCAACCCACCATGTTCAGACAGATGTTTGGACAGAGTCATTCAGACTCTCCAGGGGCGGGGGGTGGGGGGGTGCGGAAATGATGGGATTTGAACAGGCATCCTTGTTGCACCTGATTAACCTAAAATGTGAAAGGCTTCCCAAATGCAGTTTGCTTGTTGGACAAACATGGGCCTTGGGGCAAATAACAGCAGGAGGGACTTTTCTGGAGGGAGTGTAGAGAGCAAGAGGAATTCATTTAGAACTTTGAGTTACCGAAGAGAGGGCAAGTGTCTCCATTTCTTTGTTCAGCAGCGGCACCTGCTTTCCCATATTTTCTTTAAAATGAGGTGGGGGCCTCCCAGCCCCCTCCCAGCCCTGCCGGTCCTGGGGTGCTGGGGTGTAGGGACAGCCCCCATGGGCGGCAGCGCTGGGCCGCCTCAGGCTGCCCCAGGAAGCAAAGGACAATGGGGCGGGGCCAACCGTGCGCACATCCCAGGTCCTCGCTGGATGCTCTTCAGACCAAGTTCTCAGCGAAAGCTGTCCTTGAGGATGATGTGCAGGCTCTTGTTTGCAGGTTTTCAAGGGAGCATATTGGAAATCAGCCACAGAGGAACGTGAATTTCTTGTAGAAAGCTGCAAGATGGGGCACGGACCTCTCAGTGCGGCTTCCCTCCACCCGGCACCTTCCTTCCCATCTTGGGCACGTGGGTCTGGGCTGGTGCTTCTCCTGCTCTTTCTAGGCTGACCCTTGCCCTCCATCCCCCATCCCCCACCTCCACCCCATACCCAGAGAAGGTGTGAGGCCTTGTAGGTACTAGCCAGGAGCACTCAGAGGTTGAAGACCCAGGGCTCTGAAGTCTGGTGGATGCAGAGGACTCGCAATCAACTGACAATCTCACCTTGCGGCCCGTTGCCAAGACCGGCTTCCCCCATCTGAAGATGTCTTGGTGGTGGGGGGGACCCCAGAGCTCAGGGCCACTGAAAGGTGTCCTTCCATCTGAGACTTCGGGCACAGGATAGGGAGGGGGAGGGGCACAGTGATTTCATAAAAATGATTGTCACATGTCTGAGTAACAGAAGCTGGAGACCTTAGTTCAAGACCATGGACTAGAACACTTGAGTGAATGCCAAGCAAACTGGGCTTCTCTCTCTCTTTTTTTGTTTTTAAAGAAAAAAAAAGATTTTACCTATGCATTTGAGAGAGAGAGAGAGAGCAAGCAGGAAGGAGGGGCAGAGGGAGGGGGAGAAGCAGGCTCCCCGCGGAGCAGGGAGCCCGACACGGGGCTTGATCCCAGGACCCTAGGATCATGACCTGAGCCGAAGGCAGATGCTTAACCAATGGAGCCACCCAGGCGCCCCCAAACTGGGTTTCAAATACAACACAAGAGGAGTCTGTTTTGCGATATAAAAAATGCACCGTCGGCCTCAGCCACAGCAAAGGGCCTAGAACTCTGATGTCGACGCACCAACGAGGGGGCTTTTTAAAGCAAGGTCCCATGGGAGTTTTCCCAGTGGTTCTTTCTGGGATGGATCAGTAACCCAGGCTTGTGTGCCCCCTGGTCCGCCAGGTGTTTTCATTGGTCTGTCCTAGGAGATGTAGCTCCTCTAAGGCAGGGACCATCTCTGGTTCATCTTTATGCCCTAAAAGCCTGGTGCCCTACAGTCAGCACTCAAAGTCCTGAGGGTGTGTCTCCCCCACCAAACTGAGCCCCTGTTGGAAGCGGGGCTCTGTTTTATTCATTAAGAGCAAAGTGCCCGGGCGCCTGGGTGGCTCAGTTGGTTAAGCGACTGCCTTCGGCTCAGGTCATGATCCCAGGGTTCCGGGATCGAGTCCCGCATCAGGCTCCCTGCTCGGCGGGGAGTCTGCTTCTCCCTCTGACCCTCCCCCCTCTCATGTGCTTGCTCTCTCTCATTCTCTCTCTCTCAAATAAATAAATAAAATCTTAAAAAAAAAAAAAAAGAGCAAAGTGCCCACATCCAAAGCCTGGCCTCTCAGTTTCTCCCAGCGGGATCTTCAACAAGTCACTTCCCCTCTCTGGGCCTCTGTCTCCTCACCCAGGAAAAGGTCATCCCGGGGGTTGTGTTAGGGTGGCCTGAGCAGGTGAAGACTTCCTTCACTCGTGCCTAGCATGCATGACACGCCCTCAAGTGGGATATCACCATCCAGTCTTCCAAGGGCCCAGTGCAATGCTGGGCACACAGCAGGGGCTCAGACATGTTCGGACAGATTTTTTTAACCAACATTTCTTAAAGTATAGGGATAAAAATTTTATGCTGTTTGTGGAAATTGGGGGGGGGGGGGGGGGCAGAGGGAAAGGGAGAGAGAATCTCAAGCAGGCTCCATGCCCAGTGCAGAGCCTGACACGGGGCTCGATCCCACAACCCCGAGACTATGACCTGAGCAGAAATCAAGAGTTCAACCCTTAACCAACTGAGCCACCCAGGTGCCCTGAAAATGTTTTTTTTTTTTTTTTTAAAGAGAGAGCTTGATCTCTTTCTCCCCACCTACAGACAGGCATGAAGATTGACACATGCACGTCCCCATTTTACAGATGAGGAAGCCAAGGCTCAGAGAGATCAGATGAGGTTCCCAAGGTCACTCAGTGGTAGAGTCAAGCTCTTAACTATTAGCATCTTGGGTTTCTAACCCCTGGCCTCTCTGAGATGCTTGCTTAAACCCCCCAGAACCAGGGGCCCCATCCCAGAGATAAGCAACAGTGACCAACTGCACATATGAATTAACCTGGCCAGTAATCATATAGGAAGGCCAAATCCACTTCAAAGATTTCTCTGAGTGGGAACCAAAAGGACAAAGAAGGAAGGTTTGAATCAGGTCACACACAAAAACCACCAACTCTGGAAGAGTGCAAATTCCCTAAGACCGAGCTACCTCCGGCCAACTTCTGTCTGATTCCTTAGGAAGCAAGGAAAAGGTGGGGAAGGGGCAGATTCAGTTTAGAAGGCTCCTGGGTTTCAGTACGAGACCTGAGAACAGTTGGTGGAGGGTGGGGGGTGGGAGGATCTGTGCTCTGTAGCTTCCCCGAAGGGTCTTTCAAGCAGCTGGGTGAGCTGGTGATGAGAATCCGGGCTCTCAAGCCACAGAAACGCGGGGGTCCCTCCTGGCAAGCTATGGGACCTCCCTGACCTTCAGTCTCTTCATCTGAAATGAGTCCAGCAAAGCTTTCCTGTCCTACTGCATCTTGTGGAGCTAGTCTGGGCGCTGGGGTCTCAGCAATGTATGTCCATTGAGCAGGTGCCGAACACTCAGTCGGTGAAAGCAGCTCTGGTCGCTGGGGTTGCTGTTATGATCCCTGTAACCTGAATAAAACCGGGCGGCCTCGGGGCCCAGTCTCATCACCGCGGGGGGGCGGGGGGGTCGTTCAAAAGAAACACCACTCTGACATTCCCAATCATTGGAAAGCAGTCTAAATGCTCCTAATCTCTCACAGAGACCCCAACGGAGAATTCCTAGGCACACCACCCACAAAAGCATCCTCAAGACTCTCTGCTCCAATAACCTCAGTTTCCTCATCTGCAAAATGTAAACAACAATAGTCCTGCCTTCAAGGAGTCCTCGTGGGTGCTCCGTGAGATATGCCTTGGAGTGTCTCAGATGGGCAGACACAGCCAGGCTGGGAAGTATGAGTGCGAACCATGACAATCTCCTTCTCCTGCCCTCCCCCACCTGCCCTTTGCGTCCCACCCCAGTTAGGAGCTATGGGCAGGGTCTCCTGCCGGGGAGTCTGGGCTGCCCAGGTCCTAGCACCCAGGCAGCTCCACCCACTGCCGCACAGAGCTCAGGAAAAGGACCCGTGCCTGCGTAGGCAAACTCTGAGGAGGGGGCAGCAAGGGCCAGGGCCCTGACATTAAGGTGGCATTCCCCCTCCCCTCCCTCCTGCGCAGAAGCAGCATCCCCTGGGTGTCACCTCAAATGTCAGTGCTCAGAGGGCCAGGCCAGGGGTTCCCCAGGCATTTGGGGCCTGCTGAGACAGGGGAGCAAGATGGCTCCCCACCGACCAAGGCCACTGATTGCCCTAAGCTTGGGCGGTGTGGCCCAAGGTGGCTGCCAGGGCCACGGGGTAGGCCCCACATCAGGGACCTGTAGGTCTCCCTTCTCGAGGGGCCCTGAACAGAAGGTGAGACCCCCAGGTGCGGCACAAGAGGACCAGCCAGGGCGTCAGGGAGGGCTTCCCAGAGGAAAGGCACAGAAGGGAAGGGTTGGAGGGGAAGGAAGGGAGTTCCAGGCAGAGGCCCTGGAGAGAGAAAGTGGTGGGCTCCAGGAACAGAATGAAGCTCTCTCCTACCATCACCTCCAGCGTCACCTCTACTCTCACCTCCGCCAGCCCATTTGGACCACCGTGCCCCCTTGGGAGGTCAGGGGACCAGAGCTCTTACTCTCAATTCACAGATGGGGAGACCAGTCCTAAGAGAGAAAGGGATCAACCCCGGCTGGGACTAGAGCCTGCGTCTCCTGGCTCCCAGCTCAGGCGAGAATCAAGACGCAAGCCCGGGCCCCACGCACCCCTGGATCTGCCACGGGGTCAGTGGGCCTGCTACCATCACCCCCATTTTACTGGTGAAGAAACTGAGGCTTAGGGACGCATCCCAACATCCCTCTAGTCCTGCCGTCTTCGTCTATCTCCGGGGATCTAGGACAAGCCGGAGGTGCCCAGATGCCCTCCCCAGGTGGGGCAGGAAACAGCCCCGAGTGGGTGACTCGGGGTGAGGATGGAGGGAGCCCCCCATGGGTTGCAGAAACCAACACCAAGCCTGGGAAAGGCTGAGGAATGTGGGTGGGGATGGGGTGGGCCTCCACAGGGGGCCGGTCTGAGAGGGGCCCAGGGCCCGAGGCAACCCCCTCACTCAGTCCCGGGTGAGACCCCGGCTTCGCGAAAGACACCACCCCCAGCTGGGCGGGGAGAAGGACCACCGCCTCCAGGCCGCCCAATCAGATGCACTCCCAGTCTGAGGGAGGAGGCAGCCAGGGCGGAGGGCTGCCGGGGCCTTCCCGGAGGAGCCCCCGGGACCTCCCCCGGACTCGGCGGCCCCCCGCGCCCCCGCCCACCCCCAGCCTCATTAGCGCCGACGCCCGTCGTCCTCCCCTCGGCTTCCGGTGGCTCCAGAATGTAAAGGTTAAATCCTAACCTCCTCTCAGCAGTTTCTCCCGGCTTTGCCTACCCAGAGCCAGTTGCTGGTAATTATATGCATCTCCGAGCAGCCAATCAGCTGTCAGACTGACAGATACTGATCTTTTCGTTTTATTTTTAGCTCTGTGCTTCCCCCTCTAGTTGCAAAAAAAAATTCTGTTTGTTCTGTTTGCTGCTGCCTGGTCCCAGCTCTGCAGCCGGCTCTCATCTCCGCCAGCCCGGCGGGAGCAGGAAGCCGCAGGGGCTGGAGCCTCCTGTCCTTCCAGAAATGGGGGAACAAAACATACCGGCTGCCCCCCAGCTGCGGACCCCGGGCTGCGATGGGGAAGGGAGGAGGCCGGGTGCTGCGCGCAGAGGCGCCCTCGGAGGCTGAGGGAGCCCGAGAGGCTCTGCACTTGGCGTGTGGCCTTGCACGGGAGGAAAGCAAGTCCTTACCTGCAGGCTGGGGGCTAGCAGAGAGAGGCAGACACAGAGCTAGACTGAGAAGGGGAAAGGGAGGGCAGTGGAAGGGAAAAGACAGGCTCTCACCCCCTGGAAATACTCTCCCCCCCTCCCCCAGAACTGAACAGAAGGGGGCAGGAATGGCTGCCGGCCTGCGAGCACTGGAATGGGAGTCAGGAGGTGGCTTTCCAGCCAGGCCTGCAGGGCACAGGCAGGGGGTGGGAGTGGGGGTACCTGGGCCGCCTCTCCCGGGCCTGGGTGCCTCATCTGCTTCTTGAAGGGCAAGTGAAGTGCTCTGCAGAGTCTGTTTGTGGGTCATCCTGAAAGGTTCTGTGGACCCCCCTGGGGGCACCAGGAAGCTGGCAAGTGTAGGCCGGCCAGCAGGAGGCCCCTATTCACATGGGGTCTCTGGAAGGAGAGAAGGAATCTGAGGGCCAGGCAAGCTCTTAGGTCCCAGAGTCACCCAGACTCTAGTCAAGGGCCTTGATCCAGGAGAGTGTCAGGGGGCTCCTCTTCTCCCCCATAGTTAGCCTCCGGCTGCAGTGACCCAGGGGCCGGGGGCCTGGCCAGGATCACCTCTGCTCTGATTGGCCTGTGGGGAGGGGAGGCAGTGTAGTCTAATGGTTTGGTCTTTGGGGCACAATCACTCAAGTGCAAGCCCCAGGGCTCCCTGTTTACCAGCTCTGTGAGCCTGAGTGAATGCCCCAAGCTCTCTGGGCCTCTGGGCCTCAACATCCCCATCAGGAAAGGGAACCCCAGGGCCACCCCCCACTTCACAGGATTGCTCTGCAGGGTGAGGGCACATCATATGGGTACTCACGGCCCTAGCATCCTTGTGAACGGGTATTATTAGCGTCTCTGTTGTGCGGATGGGGAAACTGAGGTTCATGTGACTCATAATTGGCAGAACAGGGACTAGAATCCCCCCCCCACCTTGGCTTCCTTTTCTCTGACACCACAGATGGTGTGCTGAGAAAAAAGAGAAAGGAGAGCGGGAGAAGGGAATTAGGAGCCTGAGAGAGATGGAGGGGAGGCAGCGGCACCGTGATCAATTACTTGGGCTATAAATTTCTGCGGTTTTGCAAAGTGAGCACACAGCCTCGGAGAAGCCACGCTCGCTGGGTCTGCTCACGAGAAACGGAACAGCCAAGCCCACGGCAGACGCTTCCGATGGTGGGAGCCAGAGAGGGAGTGGGGCCGAGCTCCAGGGTGGGGTCCAACTGGCTGGTGGCGTTGGCAGAGGACGAGGACCCACGGAGAGGAGAAAGGAGGGGAGGGGCAGAGCGGAACCAGAGCGCCAGGCAAGCGTGGGAGCTGCCCCCGGGTGTCCCCTTGAGGCGGGGGGGGGGTCACCTTCTTCGTCTCTTCCCAGCATCCCCCCCCCCACCATCCCCATCCCGGCTGGGCAGCCCTGTCCACCAAAACACACCTGGCCGGCCAGCCCGCTAACGCTGCTTTCTCTGCTGGTCTGGGGCTGCTGGGACAGCAGCTCGCCGAACTTCAACTTCCTCATCTGTAAAATGGAGACAGTGTGGCATCTGTCCTGTCCCTGGGAGTGAGGGATCAGGGTGGTCTAGGATGTCGATGGCTTAGCCTGGGACCTGATGCATACACAGCAAGTCGAGTTAATGCTGCTATTACTAGAAAGATAACCAAGGGCTTAGGTGGTTTGGAGGCCCACTGAAGTATTGAGAAGGTGGAGCCAGTCGTCCCTCTGAGGAACGGGGTGGAAAGGGTTGCCCACAGTGGGGATGTGACGGGCCCTGACCTGTCCCTCCGTCTCCCAGCATGTAGGGGCCAAGGGCGGGGGCTGGGGTGCACTTTGTGCTTGGGAAATGGGCCCAGATTCCCAGCCTCCACCTTCCTGGAGCCTTGCTGAGTCCATTTAGGAAATGAGACATAGGCAGAGTCCAGCGAACCCCTCTGGAATCCAGGTGCTCCAGGAAAATGGGATGCCGGGAACAAGCTCTCAGGCCTTCCACACTGTGGACTTGCAAAGACCGCAGCATTTCAGAAGCACCCCCTGTGTGCTCGTCTTCTGCTGTAGGCATGAGGAAATTCAGCAGCGAAGCATCTGGGCCCTGCCTTCAAAGAGTCAGTTTTCAGGGAGAAAAACAGATACAGCAGACCCTGAACCCTAGTCTTTGGACCCCAGACAATGGCCAAAGTAATGGGAGGCCATGGATGGAACAAGAAGACCATAGACTACAGACACAGTGAAATGAGCAAGGGTAGGGTGGAGGGCCTGAGGGCAAGGGGTAAAGGCCACACAGATGGTAAATCAGGGTCCTGATTTCAGGGGGGGCACTGGGCACAGGACCAGTGGTCCATACTCTCCAGCCTCGGAGATTCCAGGCTGAAGGTGGTGGAGAAGCTTGCTGTTTTAAAGGAAACCTAAGATGGATGCCTTTAAAATGAAGAGAAGAGGGCACCTGGGTGGCTCAGTTGGTTAAGCGACTGCCTTCAGCTCAGGTCATGATCCTGGAGTCCTGGGATCGAGTCCCACATCGGGTTCCCTGCTCGGCGGGGGGTCTGCTTCTCCCTCTGACCCTCCTCCCTCTCGTGCTCTCTGTCTCTCATTCTCTCTCTCAAATAAATAAATAAAATCTTTAAAAAAAAATAAAAATAAAAATAAAATGAAGAGAAGATCCTCTGGATGAGGATAATAAAAATGTTGTATCAGTCAGGTTGGGCTAACAGATATAACAAAGAGCCCCCAAATAGTAAAAGTTTTTTCTTGCTCACATTAGTCTGCTGTGAGCTGGTGGAGGGTGGGGGGGTGGGGTTCTGCTCACTCAGGGGCCCAGGCTCCTTCATCTCCTGTCTCATCATTTTCTAGGGCCTTGTCCTCCTCTGCAATAATCTCGTGGAAGGGGAAAGAGTGTGGAGGATGGCAAAGGAGGAATTTTATGGCCCAGGGCGATGGTGGGGACGCATCACTTCAACTCACATGCTATTGGCCAGAGCTTAGTCATGTGGCCACAACGAACTGCAAGGGAGGCTGGGAAATGTAGTCCAGCTGCATGCCCAAGAGGTAAAGCATGAAGCAGGATTTAGTGAAAACATAGCGATGTGTACCACAAATGTTATCCCGTTTAGGTGGATGAACGGGTGCTCACAAAGCACCTCGTTGTAGGGCCCGGCCCCTGACTTGGGTGCCAAAGCTGGTCATTTGTCCTATAAATCCAGAGGCTGCTCTCCTAAGGGTCAGGCCAGGCATTTGAAGGCTGTTCCTCAGGAAACTGTGCATTAAAACCTCTCTCTCTCTCTCTCTCTCTGTGTGTGAGAGAGAGACAGACAGACAGAGAGACAGACAGAGATGGAAACAGAGACAGAGGGAGAGAGAGAAAGAGAAAGAAGAGACATGGATGGAGAGTTTTCTGGTTTAAGGGAGCATCCAGAGCTTTCACCAGATTCTCAAAAATTTGAGGCATAATGGTTTAAAGAGAGACAGACCACTCTGGTATTAAAGCAGCAGCTTAGCTGTGCAGTGCTGACTATGTTTGGGACTTAGCAGGGCCTCGGTACCAGGTGCATTGATCCTTCTGCCCCCCCCCCCACACACACACACAGTAGGAGGAAGAACAAGGATTCTCCAGCCAGCATCTCCCCTCCCCCAAGCATGCCCCAGAGACCCCAGGGCCACGGCAGAGAAGGCCTCAGCTGAGCCATGACAGTGGAAGTGGTGCTCCCAGTCAGCTGCAGCGCCCAGATCAGCCATGGGGTCACAGGATGTCAGCACTGAGACAGGCAGGTGGAGGGACTGAGGCTCAGAGAGGGGACATCTGGCTCAGGGTCACACAGTGAGTTGGGGCAGAGCCCTTCAATTCCAGGCAGTCAGGTTTCTGTGATCGTAAGCCACAGCATCGGGCTGTTCACCTTGAGCGGAGAAGGGCTCAGTTGCCAGACTGAGGAGGAGCTCAGAACGGAAGGAGACGCAGGAGAGGCAAGCAGTCCCCAGTGAGGACACACAATAGCGGGCATCTTGGGGAGCAGGGGAGACTCAGTGACCACCCTCAGGGACTGGCCATCAGGATGAGCAGTGAGTCCCGCCTCCTCAGGGAAGGAGGGCTAACGACCTAGCCAGGGCTGCAGACCCGCCCCTTGGCAGGGAAGGACAGGGGCATCTGGACTGACAGCCCACTCCCCAGGCTGCGCACATGAGGCGAATTCCCCGTGAGGCAACCGGGGGGCTTTTGCCAGAAAGAGGGGCGTGGGTCCTGGACCGGCCAAAACAGCAGATGTCCGCTCCGGCCTCCCAAGCCAGAATTGTGCAATCGAAACAAAACAATCACGGGGCTGGTTTCCTGCAGCCCAGAGCTGCGACCTAAGCGGGGAATCCAGCCCAGAGCATGGCTGCAGGGCCCGCAAAACCCAAGCAGCCAGCGGGCTGGTGTTCCGGGCTCTGCTCGCTGCCCCAGGAGGCTGGTGGCTCCCTGAGGGCAGCGAGGCGAGCTGCTTGCTCCACGCCAGGCTGGGCTCATGTGGGGCTTGCCCAGGCTGGTGAAGGGACATTTCACAAGCAAGGGACATGCAGCTGGAGGAGGAGCTGGGGCCAAGGGCTGAGGGTCCAGGTGAGAATTCACTGCAGGAGAGCTGGGAGGGCTGCCAACCTCACCCCACCCTGGCAGAAGGAACTAGAAACCACAGACAGAGGAGGGATGGTGTGATGTCAGGATCAACACAGTCCCCAGTTCCTCAATCAAACGCTCATCTCTGTGTCTCCCGGAAGGTTCCATGTAGATGTGATTACAGCCCATAATCGGTTGCCCTGAAGTGAGGGAGGTTGTTCCAGACATTCTGGGTGGGCCCGCCTCCATCACTTGGAAGACCTAGGGCAGAGCTGAGCCTCCACTGATGGGGAAGGAGTTCTGCCTGTGGGAGCTCAGCAGCGGCAGCCCAGGTCTCCCTGACCCCCCTGGGCCCCCCAGCTCCCCCAGCCCTGCCTTCTCTTCAGGTTCCCCCACTTGTCCGCCGCCCCGCCCCCAGCTGCATAGCCAGCGCCTTGCAATCAGTCTCTTCACACAGATCTGCTCGTTCTGTTTCTCCCGCTGAAGGCTGACTAAGGCCGATGGGGAGGGCAGGGTGCAGGGCTGTGAGCGGAGGTTCCCAGGCCAATCTCTGGATGGGGGAGGGACCCTCACCCCTACAGACAAGCGCTGATGGGGTCGTGTCCCTAATATAGCTGGGGAGCAAGGAAGTGCCCCCTGTAGGGGCCACACAGCCCCTTGGGGTCGGTGTTCAGAAAGATGGCTCAGAGTTCTGGTGCTGCTGGGACAGCCCTGTCCTCCTGTCCCCTTGTCCCTCTGACCCTCTGTCCCCCAGTCCCCCTATCCCCTTGTCCCCTTGTTCCCCGTCCCCCTGTCCCCTTGTGTAGCAGACTTATCACTGAGCTCTGGGCTGCAGAAGTCTGACACTGATTTCTCAGACTTCGAGAACCTGGAGGGCAGGGAGGAAGCACCGTCTCCTAGGAAATGAAGAGATGGGCCCAGATCACTGGTCTGGGGGCTCAGATGGTCACTGGGGTTAATGCTCTGTTTGGCATACCCTCCCCCAGACAAGGTGGGGACACAGGGGGAGAGGAGAGAAGGGGAGACGCCCCTGACTTGAACCACAGGCCTGCAGGCATTCGAGGCACACCCACGGGTGGGCAGGACATTTATTCATTGATAAAACATGAATATGGAGCCCATCACCCCAGGCTCTGGTCCAAGCCCCCGTGGTTGTTCTTTTCATCCTCACCAGCTCCCTGAGAGGTGGAGGAGCTGTTATCTCCATCATGCTCATTTTACAGAAGGGGAGACTGAGGCACAGGGAGGTTGACTTGTTACCCAAGGGCCCACAGCAAGCTCTGTTGCCCTCAAGCCCAGCCCCACTCTCTGATCCTGAGACCCGGCCCCACTCTCCTTTGTCTCTAGGCCTCTGGATAAACCTCCCCTAGGAGGCCTTCCCTCCCCTGGCACTGGCTAAAAACACCGAGTCAAGAGGATTCTGTCTGACTCCCATGATAGCACATGCCCGGCCCTGTCCCCTTCTCTTTCATCATGATGTTGGTTTGGTCTTTTGGGCTCCCGCCCCCCATTATCCAAGCAATAAACACTCAGATGGAGAGCTTAGAGACCTCACACCATGGTGTAATTGATCTGTCCCACGTCTGCAGGTCCCCTCCAGACCTACATACAGGGTCTATGTCATACCCGTGGCTGCTTCCGGGGGGTGGGGGTCCAGCCCAGAGCGAGGAGTGCCTCTGCCACCCACCAGGGCTTTGCAAATCTTGGGTTGGTTTGTTAACCCCATGCCTGGTGACATCCATCACAGTTGTCA
Source organism: Mirounga leonina (assembly GCF_011800145.1). Classification (NCBI taxonomy): domain Eukaryota; kingdom Metazoa; phylum Chordata; class Mammalia; order Carnivora; family Phocidae; genus Mirounga; species Mirounga leonina. Next base: position 6,581,791 of record NW_023270433.1, read on the forward strand.
TCTGGGGCGTCTGTTGTGTGCCAGGACCAGGCTGAGTGCCTGGCGCCCTTCGTCCTCCCAGCCTTCGGACATGCTGTGGTCCCCACCCCTACTCTTCCGATGGGGAAACTGAGGCTCAGAGAGGCTGGGCCATTTGTCCAGGGTCTTGTGTCTGTGGCTCAGAACTGGAGCTTCGCAGCAGCCCCTGCCTCCCACGGAGAGGCATCCAGGGCCCCGTTAGTTACCTACCACCAGGCTTAGCGCAGACATGTTCTGCCCAAGACCTCACAATGCTAAGACAGAAACAAGAGGCTGCATTGAGCAACATCCACTCGCTACGTTAAACAGCCACAGGTGAGAGCCCCTGCCGCTTAATGCACAGGGCTGAGGCTGAAAAGCATTTTTACCTTAGCCGTGCTTCCAGAGGTTCTCATCAACCTCGTTTGCCTAAAGCCAGGGAAGCAGGGATTAACTGAGTCTGGGCGGTTTCCATGGAGCCCAGATGGTGCAAAAACGACATTTAGCCTCTATGGGGGTGGGGGTGGGGGATCGCACCTTGGGCTGGGGAGGGAGTCACCCGGTCCCCCGAGAAGACACCTGGAAGATCACCCTGCTGCCGACCACCAGCATCAACAAGAAGATGTCTGGGTCCATGGACAATCCCAGCAAGTGACACAGGGGCTATTGGACACCATCCACATTTTCTGACACTTCCCCTTGCCCCAAAGAACACGTTTTTCCTAGCACTCTGGCCCCTGCCCTTCCCAGGCTTGGCTGCAGCAGCTCCGCCCAGCACCCTGTTTCCCAAGTCCTGTCTGGGACCAGGAGACACCAAGGAGACAGAATGTCACTGTCAAGCAAGGAATCCCAATACAGTTATTCATCCATCCATCCATCGATTCATTCATTCCATGTATTCACTGCAAAAGCCTTAATCATTAGATCCTTTCTCGTCAGCACCTAGAGGGTTGGGAGCAGTCATCTCTCTCTCCCCAAATCCCCCCAACCATCACTGACCTTCCATACGCCAGGTTCACTGGCACTGGGCTGAATGGATGACATGAATCACAGGAAACGACACCTTCTCTGGGCACCAGATTTGATTAGACAGTTCCTTCAGTAATAATAACAGGAACTGGTACAGAGCTCCTTACATGGGCTCAGGACGCCATACGTTATCCCATCCCAATGGCCCTAAGATGCAGGTGCTGGTATCGTAAGACGCTCTATTCATTATTGCAAGATAATGTATTCATTCATTAATTCTTCCAACAGATTCTTCTTGAGCCTGGACTCCACCCCCGACCCCTGCCCAGAGGGCCCAGGGAGACCCAAGGTGAATAAGGCAGGGCTGCTCTGAAGGAGCTTAAGGCCCTGGCAGCCAGCTTCCAAGATGGCCCCTCTGGGTATTCCCGCCTTTGTTTCGTGACCAATAAAGCCGAACGGAGCTGACCGTATGTGACAATACGTGACTTCCAAGGCTAAGTCGCAGCGGGTACTGTGCCTTCCGCCTCGCTCCCTTGGATTGCTCACTCCGGAGGAAGGTAGCCACCATGCTGGGAGGACCCTCAGGCAGCCCTGGGCAAGGCCAAGGGCTTGCCAGGCCTGCACTCGAGCCTCGCTGGATGGAGCGACTCTGGAGAAGGCTCATCAAGCCTTCCCCGACTGCTGTCCCTGCTGACACCTGACTGCAATCTTCGAAGAGACTCCACGCCAAAACCACCCGGTTAAACTGCTTCCAAATGTCTGACCCACACAAACAGTGAGATAATAAATGTTTGTTGTTGTTTTCAGCTACTGTGTGTTTGGGGGTTGTTATGTAGCAACAGATGAATACAGTGGTGTGTATGTGTGTGTGCGCGTGTGTGTCAGACTTGTAAGCAAATGAATCAAGTGCTAACAGAATGTAGGGGCTGGCCAGGGAAGGAAGGATGCGTGCTAGCTGGGGGAGGTATTCCCGGTGCTGCCCTTGGAAGTCCAGCAGAGGACACAGACAGTACGATAGTGATCCACGAACCATTCATTCATTCAAAAAACACAACTGTGCACTTGCTCTGGGCTCAAGAGGACTCCTGCCGGGGCTTCCGTGGGAAAAACACAGACTTAATGCCAGCCATGATAAAGCTCTCATCCTGGTAGGGGAGACTTACCAGGTGAGGTCGTAAATAAACACAGAATCCCAAAGGAGATGGGGGCCAGAAGAGACAGGGCAGGCCTCCCTTAGAGCCATACAAACTGAGACCAAAAGGATCTACACAAGTTGGCCAGGTGATGCTGGGAGGCACAGGGAGACAGCACATGCCAAGGCCCCCAGGGGGAGACGAGCCTGGTGAGTCAGAAGAAAAAACTCTAAGTCAGTGTTGTGGGAACAGAGAGAGCAAAGGGAAGAGGGAGATGAGGTATGGCTGGCAAAGTTAGGCACAGGCTTGGGGGTCGGGCTAAGGCTTTTAGTCCTTGAGCTATGTTGGATGGAGAGTTGTTGATGGTTTTGGTAGAAGAATAGGTGTGCACTTGAACACTTTTGTTGCTACCCATAACAGAACACCTGACTCTGAGTGGCTTGAGTCATAAAGTTTATTCAAGAACTACTGGGATGGGGCGCCTGGGTGGCTCAGTCGTTAAGCGTCTGCCTTTGGCTCAGGTCATGATCCCAGGGTCCTGGGATCGAGCCCCGCATCGGGCTTCCTGCTCCGCGGGAAACCTGCTTCTCTCTCTCCCACTCCCCCTGCTTGTGTTCCCTCTCTCACTGTGTCTCTCTCTGTCAAATAAATAAAATCTTAAAAAAAAAGAAAGAACTACTGGGATAAGGGGCACCTGGGTGGCTCAGTCATTTGAGTGTCGGACTCTAGATTTTGGCTCAGGTCTTGATCTCATGGCTCCTGGGATTGAGCCCCATGTCAGGCTCTGAGTTCAGCAGGGAGTCGGCTTGAGGATTCTCTCCCTCTGCCCCTCCCCCCCTCAAATAAATAAATAAATCATTAAAAAATTTCCTGGGATAAGAAGGAGTACTGGGTCGGTCCAGTGGCTTAAGAGTGCAAGATTACCAATTTTTTTAGAGGGGGGAGGGGCAGAGGCAGAGGGAAAGAGAGAGAATCTTAAGCAGCCTCCACACTTAGCACAGAGCCTGACCTGGGGCTTGATCTCACAACCCTGAGATCATGATCTGAGCTGAAATCAAGAGTCACCCCTTAACCGACTGAGCCACCCAGGCTCCTCAAGAGTCAAGATTAAGATTTTTAACTTAATCACATCTTCAAAATTGCTTTGCCACATAGACTGACATATCAACTGGTGCTTTCTGCCCTTTAACTCTATTGTCCCTGAGGTTTTTTTAGTCTCACAATTGTCACCTCATTATTGCAAGGAAGCTGCCACAGTTCCAGGCATCACATCCTCACCCACCAGCATCCAGAACAGCTCTCTATGAGTGTGAGGTTGTGGGGGGAGGGGAGGGAATCTTCCCAAAGCGCCCAGCAGACTTGGGTCACATGCTCACTCCATCCCCATCATTAAAAATGGGGAACAGGATTGCCATGAATGGTTTGGACTGACGGTGATTGATCCCCTGGGGCTGGCCTCAGTGTCATCAAACAAGACTGGGATTCTGAGCAAGTGGAAGTGATAGGATTATGTAATTGTGGCAAGTGCTTTGAAAGAGGAGTACCAGACCTCTTCCTAAATCCTGCGTATGTTTGTCCAGCACGGGCTGTGCCCGACGCCGACGCTGGGCGAGAGCGACACGAAGCTGAGCGAGGTCCTGCATCCGGGAGCCTGCATGAGGACGGAGGTTGTGAGCTGCCTGCAGGAACAAATGAGTCCTTAGAACCGTGTCCGCCTCCGAGCAGTTTCGGACCCTCGATCTCCCAGCTGGCTTCTGCAGCCATTGACGCCAGGCTCTCCCTCCTATTGTAGGACAGGAGTTCAGGGTCCCCAGCGACAGCTGCACTCCCTCTGTTCTCCCAGGTGACACCTGTCTCCCACCCCTGTTTCCCCAGCCCCCAAGGAAGCTTGGTGTTTCTGTGGGACATGGAGAGCTACAGGGTTTCCGAGGAAAGGAAAGGGATGGAGTGCTTCCTGAAAAGACTCATGGGTTGGCTAAACAAGGAAAAGGCATTCGTGGGAGAGGAAAGCCAAGAAGCTGAGATGCTCGCGAGCCATGCAGGTGGCAGGGCGAGGCTCCTGTGGGCTCTCCCATCCCGCCCGCTTGGACAGCCTGAATGCGGGCAGTGCACTCAGGCTGGGTGGCTTCTCTGGGGGGAAGGTGTGCCAGCAGGCGCGGTGCCTTTGTTTCATGTGCAAGAGAGAAGCTGCGATTCTCAGGGGGAGGGGAAACCCAGACCCTACTGACAGCCCAGTGGAGGCGAGATGCCACCATCTCACCGCACAGCCCTGGGTCAGGTTGCTGTTCCTTCTGGTGCCTCAGTCTCCCCATCCTGTAAATGAGGGTGCTCTACGGGCGATCATTGGCGCATTTTAATACAATGAAACTCTGCATAAGTACAAAGCGGTCCACCTGGAATGACACTTTTGCCCTCTGGATTTTATTTTTACTTAAAAGTGCAGCAGAATTTTATCACTGTACGCAGGTGCCCGACTCACGATAAACAAAGGCTTCTTCTTTAGAGGAGCTCACAGAATTGTCATGCGCTGGTTGCCCAATTACTCTGTGTGCAAGCAGACATTCATCTCCAGAGCTACCTTCCTCTAAGGCAAAGAAGATTCCAGAAGTATTGGCCCATCACCTTCTAACCCATCATGGATAATCTGCTTATTATATATCGGGCTTATTGTTGAAGTCAGCGTTTTTGTTTCTTTTCTTTTTTTTTTTTTTTTAAGATTTTATTTATTTATTTGAGACAGAGAGAATGAGAGACAGAGAGCATGAGAGGGAGGAGGGTCAGAGGGAGAAGCAGACTCCCCACTGAGCAGGGAGCCCGATGCAGGACTCGATCCCGGGACTCCAGGACCATGACCTGAGCCGAAGGCAGTCGCCCAACCAACTGAGCCACCCAGGCGCCCCAGCGTTTTTGTTTCTTACGGCTGCAGTAACAAATTCCAACCAACTCCATGGCCTGAAACAACACAAATTCATGATCTTGTAACTCTGGGAGGCTGTCTGAAATGGGTCCACTGGCCTAAAATCAGGTGTGGGCAGGGCTGTCCCAAGAACCTAAAACAGGGCCTGGCGCGTGGTTGGGGCTCAATGAATATTTGGTGGCTCATGAACGGACGTGCTCCGATTCTCGCAGGGAAAGGGCCACAAAGCTGTGACTAGAACCAAGGCGCCCCGTTTCCAGCCCAGTTCTGACTGGGGGGAGGGGGGAGCAGGCCAGCGGCTTCTCACCTGCTGGGGCCTGAAGGTGCCCAGGGAGAGGGTGACCGGGAAGTAATGTTGGGCTTTGGTAACGGAGGAAGGTTCATCCTCGGATCCCAGCTGCTGAGAGGCAAAGCATGGCTCTGGCAGGTGCCACGGGCCAGTGGCCTCCGCAGGTGGGAGAACTTGGCCTCTTCCAGCAGGTACAGGGAGTGCAGCGAAGAACTCTGCCCCAGCCAGGCGTGAGGGTGGCCAAGAAGAGGGAACCAACCAACTGTGGGTTCTTTGCATACCTGGGGGACGAGTCCGCGGGGGCTGTGATTCTGCCGTAATGCCTGCTGACCGGTTTAGTGTCCTTTTGAATCTTCGTTTGTTTACAGTTCAGGGTGTTTTAAGGTAAAATGGACACATGGTGAAATGCATAAATCTCATGTGTACAATTTTATGCGTTTTGACCACCGCGGACACCTATGTAACCCACACCCTTATCAAGCCGTAGAAACTTTCCATCATCCCCCAAAGTACCTTTGTGTCTTCCCAGATGATCCTGCAGCCCCAAAGGCAACCAATATTCTGATTTTAACCGCGGAATATTTCTGGGCCTGTTCCAGAACTTCCTATAAATAGAATCATACAGTTTGTGCTTTTCGGTGTCTGGCTTTTTTCATTCAGCGTAATGTCTGTGTGAGTTCTCTGTGTTGTGTGCTGATAGTTCATTCCCATCTTACTGATGAGTAGTATCCCATAGTATTCTCCATTACATACAAATTGTGTTTGGACATTTGGGCTGTTAATGGACATTTGGGTTGTTTCCAGTTGTGGGGGGGTATTAAAGAGCTGCTATAAACATTCCCATACAAATCTTTTTGTGAACATATGCACTTATTTCTTTCGAGAAAATATCTAAAACTGGAATTGCTGGATGATAGGGTAGGTGTATGTTTTACTTTATAGAAAACCAGGGAAACTCTTCCAGAGTACTTGTAACATTTTGTGTCCCCATCAGCAATTTCTGAGAGCTGGTTGTTCCGTGTCCTTCCCAATATTTGGTGTTGTCCATCATTTAAAATGTTAACCATAAACTCTCCTAATCATGAAATGCCATAGTAGTATCTCATGGACTTTAATTTGCATTTCCCAAATAACAAAGGATGCTGAGCACTTTTAAATGTGTTCACTGGGGGCGCCTGGATGGCTCAGTTGATTAAGCGTCTGCTTTCGGCTCAGGTCATGATCCCGGGGTCCTGGGATCACTTAGTGGGGAGTCTGCTTCTCCCTCTGCCTCTACTTTCCCCCTGCTTGTGCTCTCTCCCGCTCTCTCTCTCAAATAAATAAATAAAATCTTTAAAAAAAAATGTGCTCACTGGCCTTCTGCATACATACTTTTGTGAAGTGTCTGTTCAAATCTTTTGACCATTTTTAATTGGGCATGTGCCCTTTGATTAGACTTATCTATATAATCCAGATACCAGCCCTTTATCAGATATATATTTTGCAATGTTTTCTCCAAGTATGTGGTTTCCCTCTTCATTTCCTTTTTTTAAATAACTATTTATTTACTTATTTAATTTTCTTTTTAAAGTAGGCTCCATGCCCAACATGGGTCTCGAACTCACGACCCCGAGATCAAGAGTTGCATACCCCACTGACTGAACCAGCCAGGCATGCCCCCCTTCATTTTCTTAACAGTAAGCAGAAGTTTTCAATTGTGAGGAAGGGAAATTGTCGATATCATTTATGGCTAATGCTTTCTGGGTCCCACCTAAGAAATTCTGGCCAGCTCACAGGTTATGAAGATTTTTTTTCCCTATGTTTTCTTCTAGAGGCTTTATAGTTTTGGTTTTTACATGTAGATCTATGATCCATCTTGAGTTAAATGTTGTGTATAATGTGAAGCAAGGATCAAGTCTCATTTTTCTCAATGTGGACATCCAGTTGTTCTGGCACCATTGGTCCAAAAGACTTCTTTTCCCCATTGAAATGCTTTGGCCCCTTTGTCAAAAATCAACATGCTGTGTAAGCATGGGTCTGCTGCTGGACTCACTAAGAGTTACATTAATCTGTTTGTTTTGCCTTGATCCCTTAGTCTTGAAACCAAAGAATGTGAGTTCCCCAGCTCACAGCAAGTTTTTGGCTCCTTTATGTCCTTTAAATTTCTTTTTTTTTAAAGATTTTATTTATTTATTTTTGAGAGAGAGAGAGAACGAGCAGGGGTGGGGGCGAGAGGCAGAGGGAGAAGCAGACTCCCCGCTGAGCAGGGAGCCCTATGCGGGGCTTGATCCCAGGACCCCGAGATCAGACGCTTACCCGACTGAGCCACCCAAGCCCCCTAAATTTCTATATAAATATTAGAATCAGTTTGACAATGTATGTGCTTCCCAAGGCTGCTGGGATTATAATTGGGATTGTGCTAAATCTACAGGTCAATGGAAGGGAACTGACCTCTTCACAACACTGAATTTTCCGACCCATGAACATACTCTTTCTTTCCATTATCTTAGGACTTCTTTAATTGCATTGTTTTAGTAAGTTTACTACCAAGCATTTTATGCTTTTTGTGTTATCATAAATGGAATTTGTAAACATTTCATTTTTACCCCTCCGCACCTATCGGAATGGCCCAAATCCAGAACATTCACACCAAATGCTGGCGAGGATGCGGAGCAGCAGGAACTCCCATTCATCGCTGGTGGGAATTTAGAATGGTACAGTCACTTTGGGAAACAGTTTGCAGGTTTCTTACAAAACTAAACACATTTTTGGGGCGCCTGGGTGGCTCAGTTGGTTAAGCGACTGCCTTCGGCTCAGGTCATGATCCCGGAGTCCCGAGATCGAGTCCCGCATCAGGCTCCCTGCTCGGCAGGGAGTCTGCTTCTCCCTCTGACCCTCCCCCTTCTCATGTGCTCTCTCATTCTCTCTCTCTCAAATAAATAAATAAAGTCTTAAAAAAAAAAAAACTAAACACATTTTTATCATGTGATACAGCAATCGTGCTCCTTGGTATTTATCCAAAGGAGTTGAAAGCTTACAGTCCACACAGAACGTGCACATAGATGTTTATGGCAGCCTCATTCATACTTGCCAAGACTTGGAAGCAACCAAGATGCCCCTCGGTAGGTGAATGGATAAATAAACTGTGGTACATTCAGACAATGGAATATTATTTCAGTGGTTAAAAAAAAAAATGTGAGCCATCAAACCATGAAAAGACATGGATGCCATAAAAGAAGGGAACACTTCCAATTCATTTTGTGAGTGCAGTGTTACCCTGATACCAAACCCAGACCAAGACGGAGCAAAAAAGGAAGACTACAGACCAATATCCATAATGAACAGAGATGCAAAAATCCTTAACAAAATATAAGCAAACAGAATTTGGGAAGACATAAAAAGAATTATATATCACAATCCAGTGGGGCTTATTCTAGAGATGTAAGACTGGTTCAGTATTTGAAATCACTGCAATCCAGTGTATATAACAGGCTAAAGAAGACAAATCGCATGAGCATAGTAATTAATGCAGAAAAAAACGCTTGACAGAATCCAACACCCATGAGAAAACTCAAAGAAAACTAGGAGTAGAGGGGGGCTTTCCCCACTCAATAAAGAATATCTCTCAAAAAATCTACAACTAACATTATACTTAATGGTGAAAGAGTAGGGCACCTGGGTGGCTCAGATGGTTAAGCGTCTGCCTTCAGCTCAGGTCATGATCCCAGGGTCCTGGGATCGAGCCCCACGTCGGGCTCCTGGCTCAGCAGGGAGTCTGCTTCTCCCTCTCCCACTCTGCCTGCTTGTGCACTCTCTCTGTGTCTCAAATGAATAAATAAAATCTTTTTTAAAAATGGTGAAAGAGTAAATGCTTTCCCCCTCTGGCTGGGAACAAGGAAAGGATGCCCAATACCAAAATCTATGCTTAGTGCTAGAAGCTCTAGCCAGAGCAATAACGTATGAAAAGAAAATAAGAGGCATACAGATCAGGAGGCAAGAAATAAAAATGTCCCAATTCGCAGATGACATGATTGTCTATGTAGAAAATCTCAAAAAAGCTACAAAAAAAAAAATCTCCCAGAACTAATAAATGAATTCATCCAGGTCACAGAGTATAAGATCAAGACACAAAAAATCAATCATACATCTATATGTGAGCATTGAACACATGGAAACTGAAATGTAAAATATAACACCATTTATAATCATTCCAAAAAAATGAAATCCTTAGCTATAAATAACAAAACATGTACAGAACTTATATGTTGAAAGCTACAAAACACTGATGAAGGAAGTTTTTAAAAATTTGTTGTTGTTGTTTTTTTAAATAGCTTCCACACCCAGCACAGAGCCCAATGCAGGGCTTGAACTCGTGACCCTGAGACCAAGACCTGAGCTGAGATCAAGAGTAAGATGTTTAACCAACTGAGCCATGCAGGTGCCCCTTAAAAATCTAAATAAATGGAGGGAGAATTCTTGTTCATGGATTGGAAGAATCAGCACAGTAAAAAGTGTCAGTCGTCCCCAAATTGGTATGTAAGTTTAACACAATTCCCATCCAAAGCCAAGCACGATATTTTAAAAATATAGGCAATATTGTTATAAAATTTATATGGAAAATCAAAGGAATTAGGATACCTAAAACAATTTTGAAAAAGAAGTGAGAAGAATCACCCTCCCCCACTTTTAAAACAATATCAGCTACCATGATCAAGACTGTAGTGCTCGTGGAGGAAAAGACGCATAGGTCAGTGGAACAGAACAGAGAATCAGCAAAAGACTCACACAAATACATCCAAATGATTTTTTTTACAAAGGTGCAAACTAATCCAGTGGAAGATGGTTAGCCTTTCAACAAAGGGTGCGGGAGAAATTGGATAGCCACAGATGAAAAAAAAAAGAGAAAGAAAAACTGAACCTCACATGTTATACAAAAACTAAGTCTGAATGGATTGCAGACCCACACGTAAAATTATAAGACTTTTTTTAAAAAGGAGACCATAGGAGATAATGTCCAGTATCTAGGGCTACACAAGGAGTTCTTAGATTTATCACAAAAAGCATAAACTGTCATAGAAAAAGAATTGGTAAATCGGACTTAATCAAAATTTAAAATGCTTGCTCTGCCAAAGACCTTGTTAAGAGGATGAAAAGACAAGCTACAGACATGGAGAAAATGTTTGCAAATCAGCTCTCTAACCAAGAACCTGTATCTAGATCGTACAAAGGATTCTCAAAACTTAATAGCAAAAAAAAAAAATCACAAACAACCCAAGTAGAAAATGGGCAGAACACCGAGGATATATTTCACTGAAGAAGATATATGAATGGCAAGAAGGCACATAGAAAAGATGTGCTATATCATTAGTCGTTAGGGAAACACAAATTTAGGCTACTATGAGATGTCACTACACACCTACTAGAACAGCCTAAATTAAAACAAAAAAAACCCCCAGAAAACAAAATAGTGACAACATCAAAAACTGGTGAGGATGCTGAGAAACTAGGTCATTCCCGCATGGGTGGTGGGAATGAAATATAGTACAACCACTCTGCAACAGAGTTGGTAGTTTTTTTCAAAAAAACTAAGCACGCGCGGACTCTACAACCTAGTGATCAAGCTTCTGGGCCTTTAGCCCAGAGAAATGGAAACTTCTATCCACACTAATTCCTGCACGTGAATGTTCATGGAAGTTTTATTGGTAATAGCTCCAAACTGGAACTGACCAGAACACCTGTCAGTGGGCAGATGGTTAAACAAATAATGGAATAGTACTCAGCAAGAAAAAAGGAACACACCGCAGGCTGGATGGATCCCAAGGGCATCATGCTGAGTGAAAAAGGCATTTTGAAAAGATCACATGCTGTATAGATTCAGTTACATCACATTCTCTAAATGACAAAAGTCATTTAGAGATAGAGTGGTTGCCAGGGGACGGGGTGGGGGGCAGGGGTCGTGTGTGTCAAGGAAGGGGACTATGAGGGGGAATCTTTGTGGCGATGGAATGTCCTGTGTCTTGATTTCCATGGCAGTCACAGGAGTCTGTGTGTGTGAACTACATACTCGCGTCGTGCTTGGCGTACTTGGTTTTGCTATTGTACGACTCACATATCGCTATTGGGGGAAACTAACTGGGGGGACCCAGATCTCGCCATGCTATTTTTGGAACTGCCTGTGAATCTGTAATTATTTCAAAATACAAAGTTGTTTTTTTTTTTAAAGAGGAAGGAAAAAATTATTTCAACCCAAGAATTCTATATCTAGTAAAAAATACCCTCTAAGAAGAAAGGTAAAATAGTCATTTTCAGATTTAATTTTATAAAAATTTTAAAGGAGGAGGCTTTTTGACCAGAAGCCATGGAGCACAGGCAGTGAGGGCTAAGAGGGAAAGGGAAACTGCTTTCGTAGGCTGGCTTCCGGCCAGATCCAGGGATTCGGGCAATGTTTGCTGAGTTCCTCCAGGCAACACGGTATTTACTGAGCACGTACTGTGTGCCAGGCTTTTTCCAGGCCCTGGGGCTACCACAGTGAACAAAACAGACCCAGACCCTCCCCTGAAGGAGTTTAATTCTGAAGATGGGTTGGGGAGGGAGAGGTGGGGAGCGACAGTAATCAGTAAACATCATAAAAAATAAATAATAGTTTGTTAGAAGAAAAAGTGCTACGGGGAAACCAAGCGGAGCAGGGTAGGGGGTGGGGGCATGCAGGGGTGGAGCCGGAAGGGGTAGAGGGAGCAGGGGTGGAGCTAGCAGGAGTGAGGCACACAGGGTGGGGAGTGCGGGGGTGGGGTGGGCAGGGATGGGGCTGGGCAGGACTGGAGCATACAGGTGTGGGGTGGGGCGGGGGTGGCCCCATGCAGGGGTGGGGCTGGGCAGGTTGCTCTGGGTATAGAATTCTTGAAGAAGTGATGTTTGTGCCAAGCCTTGAAGGAGCAGGGGAGTGAGCCACCCTGATGTGTGGGGAGGGAGGAACTCCAGGCAGAGATAACCCCAGGAACAGCATGGGGTTGAGGGGTGTCTCCAGGGCCACCTGGGTTCAGGGAAGGGTAAGCATCACCCCCAAAGGCCACGCCCGGGCTCCGTCCTTCAGCTGTGGACATGCAGGTGATCCGCCAGGTGAACCTGAGGCCCTCCCCCATGGCTGAAGTCTCCCTCTGGCAGGATTTGTTGGGGAATCTGCTCCCCTCCGGCCCTGCTGTCAGAGCCCACCCCCTGCCTTTCCCCAAACCCAGGACCCTGGAACACACCCCCTAAGGGGCCCCCCCCGCCCAATGGCTTTGGAAAAAGTTTGCTCCAGGTCTCATCTTTGGACACTTTGTTCCCACACCCTCCCTGTAGCCGTCAAATGGCCGCACAAGTCTTGGCCAGGCCTCCGATGCATCCAAACCCAGTTGTCCCTCCTTGTCACTCTCCCATCCCAGCAGAGCCCTGCCTGGGTACTGGACAGCCCTCACAGAGTCACCTTCTTCCTCGCCTGCTCATGTCCCTCCGGAGACCCCCTCCCACACACCTCCAGTGCCCACCTGATCCCCTGTCCCCCTTCGGCTGGTATTAGCAAGCCCCATTAAGGAGCATGCCGTATCTTACAGGTATTTGATATTCCAAATAAAATCTCGGCAGCCCCCGTGAACCATCTTAACTGTCGAAATGCCCACAGGACTTGGGATTAGAAGCTCTACAGCACATGCGAAATGAGGGGATTTTATTTAGTGTTTAGGATTTATACATGTATATGTGTGTGTGGAGGGGTGCCCAAATATGTATTTAAATCAAGTAACTTAATCCACGGAGTTCAAGGCTAAAACCACCACAGGAAAAGGGTATTTGCATATATTAATCTCTTAACATCCACAAAGGAGACTGTGCGGGAGAAAGCCCAGCGACCTGGAATTGGAGGGCCCCCGAGAACGTGCCAGGTGGTGTTGGCTTTCTGTTCTCACCTGCTCGGCGCCGGCCCAGCCCCGCCCACCCTCAGCCCACCCCTCGCACACCTGGCTGGACACAGGACGCAAGAGGGTGGGGGCCGTGTCCCTGGCGACACTGCCCTCCCCAGTGGTTCGTCGTGGGGTTTGTGAAGGAACAAATGAATGGACGAATGTGTGCCCTGGAAAGGGACACGCTAAACAAAAATGAGTTTCATGACGCAGCCCACTTACTGCTTCTTCCAGCAGACCCTGAGGGCAGGACGGAGGAGGTGCCATTCTGCCTGGGGCGAAACAGGGAGCTGGGGACACCTCTCAGAGGACAGGGGAAGGGGGAGGAGGAAGCGGCCGCAGGGGAGAGGGAGCTCAGGTGGAGGGCACAGCCCTGGCGAGGGCGGGGGATGGAGGACAGGTGGGCACGGGGGCAGGGGCCAGCCTGGGGGCACCTCGGGAGCCGTGGGGAACTGCGTACTTCCTTCCAAGCACTTGTGAGGGACAGTGGTGACAGCCGGGAGAGCCGCCTTGCTGGAGACAGGACAGCCAGTCTTTCCTAGTCAGGTGATGAACTGAAAACATGGGGGGGCCCAGACTGCCGTCCCCCCTCCTTATCATGTATACCACACGCTCACACGTTCACACACTCACACACACACACACTCACACTCACTCACACCACACACGCTCAGTTGCAGCCTGGAAGGCAGGAGGGAGCCTCCAGCCTCGATACGGAGGCAGGTCAGAGGGAGGCCCAGCCTCTGCCTGACAGAGACCGAGGGGCCCTGGGCCCGAGTCACGGGCGGTGTTCCCTTCTCAGCGGTTCCCCACAGAGGAACCAGAGCCGACGTGCTGCCTCCGGGCACAGGGCTCCCCTCCCCGTGCCCTGTCCCTAATCAGCTCCAGTGGCAGCAGCGGGCACTTCATGGCGCTTTGGGGGGGGGTCCGAGGTCATTAAACTCCCTCTTTAGAGAGGTGCCCCTTCACCAATTACCGGCCACCTCTCTGCCTCACCAGGACTTAACTCAGCAGAGTGACATTCATTCAGAGCTCCTTAAGGCTGAATTCCTGAGAGGAGGAGAGTCTCCTTTGCACCAAACCTGGGGGACGCAGGGTTTACCATGCACACACAAGGCTGATGGGAACTGGTTAACCTGGGAGGACAGACGGCTCCCACACTTCAGGGGGCGCATAAGCGGTCCCACAGTCAGGGCCCACCAGCAAAGGTCTCCATAAAGCAGCCCGTGCCTCTACGGTCCCGGTTCACACAGCCGGGGAGGCGCTGGGCGGCACCACCTGGGCCTGGCTGAAGAAAGACCTACGTGGGCTCCCGGCTGTGTGACCTGGGGCCAGGTACAACCCCTCTCTGAACCTCAGTTTCCCATTGAAAGCCTACATAAGAATGGCTTCCCCACAGAGCTGTTGTGATGTGTGTAAACACAGTGTGAGGCTTGGTGCCCGGCAGGTGCTCAGGAACGCACAGCTGCTTTACAATAATTAAAAAGTACATCTCGGTGTCCCCACTAATTTGCACTGGTCTTCACAGAAATCGATGAGAGTTCTGCACACAGTTCTCCCACCTGGCTCGGGGTAGGTTCTCCCGCACTCATCCATGGGTGTTTACTTGCCCAGCACCTGCTTCGTGTCAGGTTCTCTGCTGAGGGCTAGGCATCCAGCCGTGGCCTAGACAGACAAGATCCCTGCCCGTAGGGGCTCACGGTCTAGCTATTAAAAGTGCCTGACAAGGGGGCTAAGAGGCACAGGAGGTGGGAGGGTTGCCAGATGAAATATAAGATGCCAAGTTAGATTTGAGCTTGATATAGACAACACATTTTCAGTATAAGTATATCCCATTCAATGTTTGGGACATACTTATATTCAAAAGTTATTTCTGGCTTATTTTATTTCTGAAATTCATATTTAACTAAGTGTACTACATTTTTTTTACTTGCAAAATCTGGCAACCCTACAAAGCAGATCTTTAGCATTTAGCAGCTCCTGAGCACCTTCTACAGAAGTCCCCCTCCCAAATGACCAGAACTGTGGGCTTCGGGATAAACAGAGGGACAAGCCCACAAGATAAGCACAGAGTGTGGTCTGGGAGGCCCCTCAACAAAGTGACCTTTGAGCTTAAGACCTGAAGCATGGAAAGGAAAAGAAAAGAATTCATATCCTAGGAAGAGGAGGAGGAGGTCGGAGGCATGGGTGAAGCATGGCCAGGAGCCACCAGCTTGGAGGACAGAGCAGGGGCTTGGAGGGGAAGAGATGGCAGGCTCCATGGGGGAGGCAGAATGGAACCGGACAGAAGGTAGCTGGACAGAAAGGAGGGGTACCGAAGGGCCCCAATTTGGGAAAGGGATGGTCTCCCCTCCCTGGTAACCCCAGCAGGAGGTCCCTGAGGGGCTCCATCGGCAACAAGGGCCTTTTGCACACAACAGGATGTTCAGTGAAAAGTACAAGATACAAGGGTGCCTGGGTGGCTCAGTTGGTTAAGCGACTGCCTTCGGCTCAGGTCATGATCCTGGAGTCCCGGGATCGAGTCCTGCATCGGGCTCTCTGCTCGGCAGGGAGTCTGCTTCTCCCTCTGACCCTCCTCCCTCTCCTGCTTTCTGTCTCTCTCAAATAAATAAATAAAATCTTAAAAAAAAAAAAAAAAGTACAAGATACAAAACAGACAGCGGCTGTGGTGTCGCAGGGCTTGACCTGGACCAGCTGACCTAGGGTGTAGTAGGCGCTCAGGTAAGCGTGGGGTCAATTGAACCATAGTTTTCCTATTTGCAGACAAACTCAGGTAAGTAGAGGCATCGCAAGCCTTTTCATTCCGTTTTGAGAGTATTTTACGGAATGAATGAATGAATACATTGAGCAGACGTAACGTTAATAGAACTCCATCCAGAAACACTGGGCCCAGACTTAGAAGGTAATAAAACAAGACGAAAAGCCAGAACCTGTCTCCTGGTCCCCAGTGGGAGCCATGGCTCTGGAGTCCGTGATAATTAGTGCCTTTGCGAGTTCCTGCTCTCTCCTCAACCTGCTAGGGCTGCGAAGCCTCCTGCCAAGCTCAGCAGGAGAGATCGCCTCCCCGGCTTCCAACACTCCAGCCCTCCTCATGTTCTCAGCCCGCTGGGCCTGCAGAAGGTGTAAACTCCTGGCTCCCTAAGAAGGGGGGAGCTGAGGCAGGGGGCATCCCGCACGTCCTGGAGGTCTCGGCACCACTGTCCTCCTCTGTGTCCCTGGGGAAGTGGTTTCGCCTCTCTGAGCTTCCGTGCCCCCCTGCTCCGACCCCGTGAAGCAGGGATGGATGACAGTGATGCCACCGTTCACTGATGCACACGGGTTTGGGGAGAACCAGTTCCAGGCTGGGCGCTACACCGGGGTGAAGCTACGGAGCAAGGTCTTGGGACTCCTGGCTCCTGTTCTCCCGTGAACATCGGACGCCGAACGAGGAAGGGCACAGCCCCTGAGATGAGCACGTGGGTGGTCTGGGGAAGGCCCTGGGACAGGCTGGCCTTGGAGCTTAGACCTGAAGCCTGGGAGGGAAGAGAAAAGGCAGGATCCCTCCTTTGCAGGCTGCTGTGCAGAGGGTTCCAGGCACCCAGCTCCCCACCCGGAGAGCCAGCTGTCGTGTTTAAAGGGCCCCTCCAGACCCCTCCAGCTTTTTAAGCACTTTATTATTAACAGTAACACATGGCTAATGTTTACGGAGCACTTCCTATGGGTCAGCCTCGGTGCTTTGAGGGGTGAGTGTGCCCAGACCACACAGCGAGACAGTGGGGACACGCGCCAGGGCAGCGCGCAGCATGAAGCGGGCACGCCCCGTGTGGTGCTGGCGCCTCGGGGGCCGCTCTTGAACAGAGCCGGGGGGGGGGGGGGACACGGTCCGGAGCCCAGGACAGTGGGGGCCCTTCCCACCGCCTCCCCACCCCATCAGACCACCGAAGCCCCTGCAGACACCAGGCCTCACCCTCCCCTTTACGAAGGAGAAGCTGAGGTGCCCCCGGAGACTCAGGTCTCCCCCCTCCTACTCCAGTGCTCTTCCCAAGCACCTAGGCCATTGGTCAGGCCGCCCCTGCCCAGCAAAGGTCTCCACAGCCAGGCCCAGGATGGCAGTGCGGTGTATATGTGTGGGTGTGGGGGAGGAGAGGGGCCCAAAGCTCTGCTCTGAGGCCCGAAGCGGGGCCTGGGTGCTCAGAGCCCCTCTAGGCCCACCCGGGAGTGTCTGGCCAGTGGGGGCTGATGCTGAGCACAGTGGCCTCTCCCTCCATGCCCCACCCCCACCCCAAGGTGTCCCGTTCAAAGCCATGTGTACCCCGGGGGCAGCGGTAGGAGGGGGCCACTGGGTCAAAGGGTGCCCCTGCAGAATGCAGTCGTGGGTGGACATCAGATCCAGTGAAGGTGGGATCCCCGGGTTCCAGGCTCCCCCCAGTGACCTGGAGTGACTGCTCCTTCTAACGCACGCACACACTGCCCAGACTCCTGGGCCTCTTTCTGTCCCCCAGTCCCTCCCCACCACACATTCCCATTGCTCCACACCCTCCCCCTCCTGAATGACCAGGATGAGGTAACCAGAAGCACCTCCACAACTGCTAGACCCCTAGCCGGGTGAGGTGAAGTTAGGCCTGCTCCTGGGCTTGCTGGCTGTGTGACCTTGAGCAGGTCACTTGCCCTCTCTGAGCCTCTGCTTCTTCGCCTATAAAATGGGGGTCACATCAGCCCCTGCCTTATAGGACTCTGATGGGGGGAGGGTCCCAGAAGATGGACTCAGCATGGACCCAGAACCAAGTGCCTACATTCACTTGAGCACCACCCTGTGCCAGGCCCTTCTCTGGGCACTGCAAGGGCAAATGGGTATTTTCATGGCACACCATGAAAATACCCATCTGCTTAGGTCCTGCTTCCTTCCTGCAGGGGCTGAGGTGGCTCCTAAGGGTGAGGAAGACGTGGCCTCTGCCACCGTCTGTCTGTCTGTGTACATCAGCAATTCTCAAAGTGTGGTCCCAGAGCCAGCAGCATGAACACTACCCAGGCTCTTGCTCAGGCCTATGAACCAGAAACTCTGTGTGACCCTCG
This sequence comes from Mirounga leonina, assembly GCF_011800145.1. Lineage (NCBI taxonomy): Eukaryota > Metazoa > Chordata > Mammalia > Carnivora > Phocidae > Mirounga > Mirounga leonina. Next base: position 6,600,061 of record NW_023270433.1, read on the forward strand.
GTCTGTTTTAACAAGGCCCCCGGGTGATAGGTGCACACTCGGGTTTGAGAAGCACTGGTGTAGACCACGAGATCCTGGGAGGGAGGGTAACCCCTCTTACCCCCCAACCCTTACCCCAACTCTGAGCACAGTCCCACCAGTACCATGCTCTCCTAAATCCAGCCTCTCATCAGCTAGTCAACAGTCTGGGGACCCAGGTCCCTCAAAGCGTGGCCCTCAGAGCACCCGCACCAGAACCACTGGCAGCTTGACAAAATGCAAGCCCGGGTCCCACCCGAAACCAGAGTGTGACTCTTTAAGGGGGCCCAGGAGTTTGCCTTTGACCCCCTCCCGGCCTGATCCTAAGGCAGCCAGCAGTCCAAGAACGGTGTAGAAATAAGATGGGGGTGCACCTTGGTGGCGCAGTTGGTTGAGCGTTCGACTCTTCTGTTTGGCTCAGGTCATGATCTCAGGGTCATGGGATCAGGCCCCACGCTGGGCTCCGTGCTGGGCGTGGAGTTGGCGTAAGATTCTCCCTCTTCCTCGGCCCCTCGCCTGTGCATGCTCTCTCTCTCTCTCTCTCTCTAAAATAAATCTTTAAAATAAATAAATAAATCTTTTTAGAAGAAGAAGGAGGAAGAGGAGGAGAAGGGGCAGAAGCAGAAGAAGGGGAAGAAGGAGAAGGAGGAGGAGGGGGAGGAGGAGAAGGAGAAGAAGAATAGCAGAGAAGGCCAAGCCCTGAGGCGAGGTGGACGGACGGGCAGGGACGCCAGGCTCTCCAGGAGTGCATGCAGGGTCCTGGATGCTTCCCAGACTCACCACAAACAGGACCCATAACAAGAGGGTCTGGGAGCCCCACCCTGGGCAGTGCATCGGTGGGTGGGCACCATTTGCGGGGCCAAGGATGAAATTTTGTGGGGAAAAAAAACACCATTCCCTGTTCTTTTTTTTTTTTTTTTTTTTTAAGATTTTATTTATTTATTTGACAGAGAGCACAAGCAGGGGGAGTGGCAGGCAGAGGGAAGGGGAGAAGCAGGCTTCCCGCGGAGCAGGGAGCCCGATGCGGGGCTCGATCCCAGGACCCTGGGACCATGACCTGAGCCAAAGGCAGACACCCAAAGACTGAGCCTCCCAGGCACTGCACCATTCCCTGTTCTAACCCCGACGGAACCTAGGAAAGACGGGGCTGGAACCCAGGGCAGCCGTGAGCAGGGAAGCTGAAGCCCCGTGACTCAAGCCCAGCCGGCCCCTCCCCACACCCATCCCGCGATTCCAAATACCTTTCCTTCCACCAGTGGCACGTTGGTGGACTTCAAAGTCCCCAGGCCTCGAGACCGCCAGGGGGCAGGTGGTGGCAGGTGGCAAGCAGCTCCTGAGACCCTTTGGCTGGAGGGTGGGGTGGCCCCAGGCAGAGAGAAGAAAGGCAACAGCCAGCCATGCCCTGGGCCTGCAGCCAGGCGGGGAGCCTGGCCTTTCCCAGTGACCGCTGACCGTGAGCCCACCACAGTGCCCCCAAGCCCGCCCCATACCTAGGTCCTCCCCGGTTGGGACAGGCACAGGGTGAGGACACCAGGAGAACCCCAGCCTGATCCATGTCCTGCCAAGGAGGCTGCCCAAGGCGCACCAAGAGAATAGTGGGCTGGGGAGCGGGGGGGGGGGGGGGACAGGGGGAGGTGTGTGCTACAAGGAAGGAAGCCTGCAGAAGGAAAAGTCTGGAATAATGTGGCCCTGGGGCCTTCCTGATAGGACCTAGGACTTTTGGGGGGAAAGCTACCTCAAAAGCCGACTCTCACTTGGAGACTTCTGCCTCCGTCTAGGGTTCCATTATGGACAGCAGGTCCTGGACAGGTTTGACAGGGGAGGGAGGGGGCCAAGGAAGAGTGGACAGGGCCCAAATCTCTCCCTGCCAAACATGTTACCACCTATACTTCCCTTTTCCATCAGAGCAAACCTCACAAAAAGAAATATCAAATCCTGAATCACAAAAGAGCAAAACCATCCATGGGTCTATCTGGCACCTGGTCTTGACCCAGCCCCTCAGGCACCAACTTCACCACATTTTGCCATCTGTATTTTACCCATTTTATTATTTGCTTAATATTTTTCTTTAAAAGAATTCGCTATTTTTACTTAAATCGATGTATCTAGCAGGGAACTGTATATGACCACTGCATGTGGAAAACTGAGATCACAGTGCCATAAATAGAAGATAAAAGTAAAAATAAATTACAATGAAAATAAAACAATGTTATTAAATTCTATCTGGCTTATTGCCGCCTGCCAACAGCTTTGTTATAGAAGGGTTGGGGAGTGTGAGCTTCTCCGGGAAACCAGATGGGCCAAGAGAGTGGAGAAGGGGATCACCCTCGTGTGGTGTGAGTCTGTGTGGCTTCTGAAATCTTTCCTCTCCTAGGTCACCAGGACTGCCCACCGTGCACTTGGGAAATCACAGCCAGCAGGTGAAACCCCAAGGCCACTGAACCAGGAGACGGGGCTCCCTGCAAGGTAGGGACCTCATCTCATTTAATACTGACAGGCAATTTAATAATTGCCTCTTACCTCTGGCACGAGGCAAGCACCGCGATGGTCCCGTTACAGGTGAGGGCACCTGAGCCCCGGAGTGGGGGTGGGGGGTCGGTCTAGCCCATGGCCTCCTATCGGAAGTGCACAGACCACAGCCCTCAGCCCTCAGCTCCCTGCATGGCCAAATCTGTTCGCTACATATGCTCCGCATTTTTCCTGGTGCTCCTCTCCGCTGGTGCTCCTTGTTCAAACCCCCTCACCGAGAGGTCCCCTCTTCCAGCCCACAGTGGCATCTCCCTGAGCATCATGGTGTCTGCAAGGTTACTCTGCCATTTGGGACCCAGAACTCTGGGCAGGTGGCAAGCAGCTCCTGAGACCCTTTGGCTGGAGGGTGGGGTGGTCCCAGGCAGAGAGAAGAAAGGCAACAGCCAGCCATGCCCTGGGCCTGCAGCCAGGCAGGGAGCCTGGCCTTTCCCAGGTCAGAATCCTCTGACCATCGCCCCCCAGATGCAGCCTAGAGCTTTGGCCAGAGATGGAGGGGAAGGAGGCCACACCCCAAATCCTCACAAACCACCCCCTGATCTCCAAGTGAAGCAGGTAAGTTGGATCAAAATCATCCCATATGCTAACAATTTCCTCTATGAGAAATGCAATTATAAGTCACAGAAAGGAATGTGTGAATTCAAATGGGCCGTGGTGAAGAAGGCGGGGAGAAACCCATGAGGGTGCCAGGACGGTCCCCAAACAATCCTCTGGGCGGGAGGCCAGCAAGGATGGAGGTGATGTTTCAGCCTCGAAAGGACTAGCAACTCTTTGTCACATCGACATGAAATAATGGTGAAGGCAGGCTGGTAGCCTGTCACAGGCAGTAAGTCTCACCTCCAACATCCCTTACTCTGGCCCCTGTCAGGACAGCAGCCTGGACGCTCTGATCAGGCCCAGGACACTGGGAGACCCCAGAGCCCCTCCATAACGTGTGATGAGCCCTGCGTGGGGAGAAGGCGACACGGGGAGGTCTCAGAAGCAGTGACCAAGTCCTGCTGGGCTGGGGGCTCTCAATCTCAGCCCACGGGGGTGGGATGTCTGATCTTAGATCCAATCTGCAGAATGATTTCAGAGGTTAGCCCAGTCCTTTGCAGCCCAGAACGGGTGACTCTGGAAGTGAGGGTCTGGTCAGGGGCTGTGGGCAGATCTTTGCATGCATGCAGACCCCTCCCCACATACATGTGCACCTGACAAACACTAAGTCCCAGAACCCACCCTCCACACACCGCCACCACCTCCACCCCCCGGTCCTCAGAGCCGCTCTGCTCTGGTCAGGAAGCAGGAAAAGCAAGAGGGGCCCATAGTTGGCAGGGGCAGTCCCCAAGCATCCCACCCCACCCCTCAAGTCACCCTGAGGTAGGACCACCTTGACTCCTCTAGGTCTTCGCCCCAAGGTCATATCCAGGCAAGCGAAACAGGAGTCCTCCCCCCCCCCAAAAAAAGGGCTACCTAAGGCCAGAATGCATGAAAAGCAAAGGCAAGCTCCATGGCCAGATGGAAATTGGAAAGCATTTTTCTAAAATATCTAAGTGCTCTGATGCCATCAAGGAGAAGGGGATGGGGGGCGGGTGGTGGGTAGAGCAGGGGCTTGAGTGAGACCGGGACCTGGGTTCGAATCTCAGCTTCACCCTGTACCAGCTGTGTGACTTTGAGCAAGTGACTTCCTCTCTGAGCCATTTCCTCCTCTGCAAATAGGCGTGAGAATAGCACCAGCCAAACGCAGGTTTTCTGTGAATTTCCATACATTCGTATGGAAAGCACAAGATGCTTGAGACATATAGATAAAGTTTGTCTAGGTGACAGCAATTATCAGTACTGAATGTCACATACAGGCAAATATTGGCAAGCGTTAAACGTATAAGAAAATTTTAAGTAAAGAAACTTAAAACTGAGAATTTCTGAGCATTTATTCAATTCAGTCTGCAGATTGGAACAGATCCCTGCAGTTCTATTTCTGTTCAGCTCCTGGTGCAATGTCGTGTCAGAAGTGAGAAGCAGGGCTTGCGGCTATCTGGGGGAAGCACGTGCTGAACGGGCGCCGGAGTCCTGCCCACCGGCTGGGAGTTTGAATCCTGGTACCTCAGCTCCCTGACTGGGACAAGTGGCCTCCCCTTCCTCAAAGCAGGGGCGAGGAGCCGGAGGACCTACTCGGGGCCTCCGGCTCCCCCTGCCAATCTCGGCTTTCGGCCGCGCGGTTGGTTAGAAGAGGGGCGTGGCCGCAGCGGGGCGTGGCCCTGGCTCTCTCGGCCACGCCCACCGGTGAGGGAGGAGAGGGGAGGGACCTAGGAGTGTGGCTAGGCCGGCGAGAGGAGATTCACAAGGATCTGGGGGCACCACAAAACCTTTGTCCCCGAAGCACCCCCTTTGCTGAGCAGAGTTGGCAACCAGAAGGAACAGCTCTTGAGGTTGCACATCTGGCCAAGGGCAAGGGGCAGGGGGCCAGGGGCAGGGCCCAGAGCAGGCAGGGACGGGAAGAGGCTGGGGGGCTCCAGTGCAATGTGGCACCTCCAAGGGAAGGTGTGGTCACCTGTCCTCACTCTCATCAGATTTGTACCGGTGGGTGGCCTGGGTGCGGGTCACCATTTGAGGGGAGACACGGGGCTGCCCTGCCCTCACGGGGCTCAAAAAGGGTCCACCAGGTGAGGGAGAAGCGGGATCAGGTCGGGCCTGGTGGGCCACAGCCAGGACTTTGGATCTTACTCTCCCTGCGATGAGAAGCCACCAGAGGATTCCCAGCTGGCAAGAGATAAGATTTCACTTGCGTTTTGAAAGGATGGTTTGCTCTTCAGGGTGGAGAACGGACTGAAGGGGAACAGGGTGTCACAGGGAGACAGTCAGTTAATACAGAGGAGCGGAATGGTGCTGGCCTGCAGGTCCCAGGAGACCTGGAGAAGGGGCCAGGTTCCTGGTGTGTTTCCAGAGTTATCTGGAAAGATAACCCCAAGAGTTGTTTGTTTGTTTGTTTGTTTGTTTTAAGATTTTATTTATTTATTTAACAGAGCACAAGCAGGGGAAGCAGCAGGCAGAGGGAGAGGGAGAAGCAGGCTCCCTGCTGAACAGAGAGCCTGATGCGGGGCTCGATCCCAGGACCCCAGGATCATGACCTGAGCTGAAGGCAGCTGCTTAATCGACTGAGCCACCCAGGCGCCCCAACCCCAGGAATTTGACCTGAGAAAATGAAAGCACGAAGTTTCCATTTACTGCTAAAAGAGCACGTTTGGGGTAGCAGGTGGAGGAGACACAGTTTGGGACAGGTTAAATGTGAGGAGCCATGAGCCATCCCCTTGGGAGGTGTTGGGGAAACCTGGAGTTCAGGGGAGGGGACAGGCTCCCCTGAGGCCAGGGGAGGCAGGGGGTATCCCCGCAAAGCTGGCTCTTAGCCCCATGAAACCAAGAGACCACCCAGGGAGAGGGCAACAGATGGGAGAAACAGAGCAGTCGGCACTGGCCGCCACGAGCTGTGCTTGGGTGGTGGCCAGAGCGAAAGCCTGACTGCAGTGGGCTTAGGAGATCACGGGAGGGAGGCGTGGAGAGAGACCATTTCAATGACACTTGCCAGGAAGCACGGCTGGAAGGGGGTCAGATAAATGGGGCAGAAGCTGGAGGGGATGGTAGGGTCAAGGGGTGGCTTTATGAAATATGGGAGACATTCCTGCATATTTGTTGCATGTTGATGGTGACAACCCAGGTAAGGAACGGGCCGCCGATGATGTGGGAGAGATGCAAACGGGGCAAAGTGGCAGAGACACTCTGAGAAGGTGCACAGGGGCCCCTGAACAGGACGAGACAGCTGATCCACTGATGGCCGTGAGGGCAGGAAGGCCAGTGGGTGGTCCAGCAGGGAGGATGGTGAAGGTAGGGCTGGTGTTAACCAGCCCCATTACTAGCTGATTGCTAGTGTTTTTTCAGAAATAAGAAGCAACAATGGTCTGGAAGCTTCCCTTGAGGCCGAGGTCATGAGGTGAAGCCCGTGGTCACGCTGGGTGGTTCCTCTGCTTGGGTGCTGGAGCATGAGAGGTAGCAAGCTGCGCTCAGCCAGGACAGCGAATGGGAGGAAAGAAGGGCCGGGGACCGAGGGTGTAGAGATTAGACTGTGACCGGGTGAGGAGAGGAGGTGGGGGAGGGAAAGGACAAGGAAAGAGGGGTCAAGGATCTCAGGGGGCAAAGAATTATGGGTGTCAAGATCGCAGGGGGAGTGTGCAAAAAGACAGGAGGTGGGAGAATGGGAGGCTAGAGATGGAAGTTACACGGACCGGGGGATCTGGGGCAAAGCCAAGATCCAGCTGTGGCTGTTGGGGTGGGGGGGGCTCTGCCTGCTCAGTGGTGGGGAGTGGGGTGGGGGAGGTGGGAATGTTCCTGGGGGCCTGGCTCAGGCAGCAAACCAGAGGCTGCCTGGGGCCTCCGTGAAGACTGTCCTCCGTCCGGCTGAGCAAGGACATCCCTAGATGGTGACTTCTGGCAAAGACAGTCTTCAAAGGCGTTTTTTGTTTTTTTTGTGTTTTGTTTTTTTTTTTTTTTTTCATAAAAAACAAACACATGGGGCGCCTGGGTGGCTCAGTCGTTAAGCGTCTGCCTTCGGCTCAGGTCATGATCCCGGGGTCCTGGGATCGAGCCCCGCATCGGGCTCCCTGCTCAGCGGGAAGCCTGCTTCTCCCTCTCCCACTCCCCCTGCTTGTGTTCCCTCTCTCGCTGTGTCTCTCTCTGTCAAATAAATAAAATCTTTAAAAAAAAAAAAAAAAAAAAAAACCCACATAATTTACCATCTTAACCTTCTTACTTGTTTATTTATTTATTTAATAACTGGAAGTTTGTGCCTCTTAACCCTCCTTCTTAACCATTTTTAAGTGTTACGGCTCAGCAGTGTTAAGTCCATTCACAATGTTGTGAACCAATCTCTAGAACTCCGCTCATCTTCCCCAAATGAGTCTCTGTACCTATTACACACTAACTCCCCACTCCCCCCCCCCCCCGCCCCGGCACCCACCCCCACCCCCGCCTTCTACTTTCCATGTCTATTACCTTGACGACTCTAGGGTCCCGCATCTAAGTGGAACCATACAGTATTTGTCTTTTTGTGTCTGGCTTATTTCACTCAGCGTGATGTCCTCCAGGTTCAGCCACGTTGTAGCAGGTGTTCCTTTCTGAGGCTGGAATCATGCTCCGTGTGCGTGGCACATTTTGTCTCTCCATCCGTGGATGGCCACTTGGGCTGTTTCCACCTTTTGGCAATTGTGGATAATGCTGCTGTGAGCACGGGTGCCCACACATCTCTTCAAGACCCTGCTTTGAATTCTTTGGGCTACGTTCCCAGAAGTAGGATTCCTGGGTCCTGTGGCAATCCTCTGTTTGGCTTTCTGAGGAGCCACCATATTGTTGCTACAGCCAATGCGCCATCTTACTTTCTTACTGGCGGCGCACAAGGGCTCCCCCTCCTCCACATGCCGGCCAACACTTGCTAGCCATCCGTCATCCCAGTTTGTTGAGAAACATTGTCTCATTTGGTGAGGTAAGGGCATCCCAGGTGGAGAGGGACAGCCCGAGCGAAGCAAGGAGCCTGGCAACTGGGGGGCAGGGGGCACATCTGTGTGGTCAGCACAGGAGTGTGGTCAGAGGCGAGGCTAGAAATGCGGCTGGGGGAGGCCAACCTCGGAGACCCTCCGGTGCCCAGGGAGGAGCCTGGATGCCACTTGATGAGGAGCCCCTGCAGGGCTCTGAGCAGGAAGTGAAGGGACCACAGACAAGAACGCTGATGAATCCGAGGGTGAGGGGACAGGGTGGCTGGAGGGGAAGAAATAGGAGGTTGGGAAGCCATGAAAGAGATTCTTAGAACAGCCTAGAACAGCTCTGACTGCCGTGAAGTCTCACAGGGGCCCAGCCCCAAGTCAAGCAAGTCCTTTGCTGTCATCTTGGCATACCTGGTCAGGTGGGTATGTGGTCGCCCCAGTTTATAGATGAGGAGACTGAGGCTCCGAGAGCATAAGTAACTTTTTTTTTTTTAAGATTTTTTTTAAATTTTTTGACGGAGAGGGAACACAAGCAAGGGGGAGTGGGAGAGGGAGAAGCAGGCTTCCCACCGAGCAGGGAGCCCGATGCGGGGCTCGATCCCAGGACCCTGGGATCATGACCTGAGCCGAAGGCAGACGCTTAATGACTGAGCCACCCAGGCGCCCCGAGAGCATAAGTAACTTGCCCAAGGTCTCAAAGTCAGTAAGTGGTAGAGCTGTGACTCAAACTCCAGTCTGTTTCTCATAATTCCACAAGGATTTATTGAGCACCTACCGTGTACCAAGCCCACGCTTTCAACAGCTCCTCAGCACTGGCTCAAACGGTGGCCAACCTCCAAGCTGCTCTAAGACGAGACACAAGAAGGTAACTCACCAGGGGGTGGAGAACCTGGAGAACAATTGGAAATGGGAAAAATCGGCTAACCCACCCAGGCTGTATTAAAACACACACGTGCACCCACCCATCGCAGAATCTGCCGGGCCCTGGAGGGTTGGTGGCCAACAGAAGAGAGGAGGGGGGTCCTAGAAAATTACAGACCATGCCCAGCCGCCCCTCCCCAACAGATGAGTGGATCATCACCTAGTAAAGGGGGTCTCACAAAAAGCAGAGTTTGGGAGGGCCCCAACCACAGGCAACTGTGATTCTTATAGGCAAGTCCATACGTTCAACCCAATACAAAATGATGTTGTATCACTTACCCGGGCTTTCAATCCTTCATTCAACATTTAATGAGTTCCCTCCAACGAAGTGCCAACAGAGGGAACACAGAGAGGAACAATACAGGTGTGGCTCCTGTCCTCATGGACCTGTGGCCACTGAGGACCACAGGTGTGATACACAAAGTCACCAGAGCACTGGGTGTAGGCAGGGCTTACTGGCAGCCTGTCGGGGATGGGGGGAGATAGGTGTCTGGGGCACCGGGGTCAGCTTCCCCAACGAAGTGCTGTGACCCAACGCATGGGTAGGAATTGCCCCAGCAAGGAAGCAGGAGGAAAGAGTCCCAGCAAAAGAAAACAAGGCCCAGGGCGCATTGAGGGAATGGACAGGGAAGTAGAACCAGGGCTCTCTGAAGGAGTAGACTGGCTGGCAGATAAAGGGAGACCAGGGTTTTCATCTGTTTAGACTTTCAAAGGTCAAGAAAAATAGGGCTTTAACATCAAAAACATTTTAACAGGCGTAGAATCTTTGAAACGTTTCCTGCTGTGTTCTCCTTTTTGATAATTCAATATTTTTTCTCTCTGTCTAGCATCGCCACCACCATGAAACTTAAACCATGAGGCTTTTGCCCCATGAAGGGATGGTGGATAACATCTGTAGCACAGAGAAGGGAGGAAGAGGGCTCCGACAGGAGGCGAGTCCTGGTAGACAGTTCGGGAGAGTGGAGGACCCTTTCAAGGGAGGAGAAGACGTAGAGGAGGAAGGCCAGACCTGAGGGTCCCGGAGTAGTAGAACGATTCATGTAGGTTTAGGGGATGCGAGGACATCCAAGATGGTGCCTGTGCTCCCCAGGATGTGTCCATGTTGGGCCTGACACTGCACCCTACATGGTAAGGCTGCCACAGAGTGGAAATGGCTAAGGGTCCCCAGGCAGATGGGACTGAGGACAATCTCATAGAGACCTTTGCTACAGCTGACTGGAGGAAGCGCCCAGGAGCTGAAAGGATCCAGGGGTGGCATTATGGATTGAATTATATCCCCCCAAAAAGATATGTTGAAGTCCCATCCATGTGTATGTGACCTTATTTGGAAATAGTGTCTTCGAAGATGTGATCAAGTTAAGGTGAGGTCATTAGCGTGGGCCCTAATTCCATACGTCTGGTGTCCTTATACAAAGAGGAGAGAATGCAGGCTGAGGCTGGAATGATACTTCTACAAGCCTGAGGCCATCAGAACCTGGCAGAGGCAAGGAAGGAACCTCCCCCAGGGTCTTCAGAGGAAGCATGGCGCTGGCAACACCTTGATCTCAGACTTCTAGACTCCAGAACTGTAACAAATTTCTGTTGGCTTAACCACCCGACTTGGGGCACTGGGTTACAGCAGCCATAGCAAACCAACACAGAGGGGAAGAGGCTTGACTCTGAGATGAGAAGTTCAGCGCAAAACAAAGTCCACAGTCAACATCGGTGAATGCCTCCATGATGTCCAGAGACCTATGCCCACCAAACTGCTGCACCTGAGCAGGTATAGCGACAGCAAGTGGGACAAGACATCCCTCCTAACCCCTTAAAGCCACATAAGCTTCTCCACAAAGCCAGGCACCACCTGCAAAAGAAAACAGGAGAGAGACACCCTGTATGCAGAGGAACCCACCTTACAAGGTGTCAGGGCTTGAACTGACCAGATATTTGCTGGCTTTCAGTTTTATGGCCCCTGCCTCCTCCACCACCACAACATCAGGAGGAAAGGGAGCACAGGGCGCAATGAGATCACTTATAGAAAATCCAGGTTTTTCGCACAACGTACATTTCATCCCACTGCGCTCATTTTTACAAATGGGCTCTGTGGAATTGGGGCACCTCTTTAAGCCCAGATGGAGGACAGGCTCAGAGGCAGGAAACTGAGGTGGGGTGAATTGGTGCATCTCCAGATGGGGTGACCTGATTTACCATGAGGATGTTTGCTGGAGCATGATTTACAAAAGCAAAATGTTGGAAGCAACCTAAATAGCCAACCATATGGGATTGGATAAATACATAATTATAATGAGCTACCATGAAAATCATGGTAAGATTGTTTACTAATATTGAAGAAAGTTATGATAAATGCTAAGTAGTAGTAGTAATGATAATAATAACAATAAGCCTAAAAACTGTACCTACAGTAGGACTCCAATGTTTATGGGATGTTACTCTACCAGGCCCACTGCAAACAACTCCCAGAGTTCAAAGACTTAACGCAATGAAGGCTTAGTTCATCCTCATGAAACTATCGTGAGGAGGTAGGGTCTCTACTGGGTCATTCGAGAACCCAGGCACATCCCGCCTAGTGGTTTGGCTGCCCCCTGGGTTCTTGGAGTCCTTCACTGAGTCCTTCCCACCTGTGAACAGCAAGAGAAGAAAAAGATGGATAAACAAGATGTGGTATATATATACAATGGAATATTATGCAGCCATCAAAAGGAATGAGATCTTGCCATTTGCAACAACGTGGTTGGAACTGGAGGGTATTATGTTGAGTGAAATAAGTCAAACAGAGAAAGACATGTATCATATGATCTCACTGATATGAGGAATTCTTAATCGCAGGAAACAAACTGAGTGTTGTTGGAGTGGGGGGTGGGGTGGGAGGGATGGGGTGACTGGGTGATAGACACTGGGGAGGGTATGTGCTCTGGTAAGCGCTGTGAATTGTGCAAGACTGTTGAATCTCAGATCTGTACCTCTGAAACAAATAATGCAATATATGTTAAGAAAAAAAAGAAGAAGAAGAAGGTAGCGGGAGGGGAAGAATGAAGCGGGGGAAATTGGAGGGGTAGACGAACCATGAGAGACGATGGACTCTGAAAAACAAACAGGGTTCTAGAGGGGAGGGTGGTGGGAGGATGGGTTAGCCTAATGGTGGGTATTGAGGAGGGCACATTCTGCATGGAGCACTGGGTGTTATGCACAAACAATGAATCATGGAACACTTCATCTAAAACTAATGATGTAATGTATGGGGATTAACATAAGAATTTAAAAAAAAATGAATAGAAAAAAAAAAGAGAGAGAAGAAAAAGAGCATGGAGGATCAGAAGATTGAATGGGCCAGACCCAGAAGTAGGTGACACCATTTCCTCCCATATCTCATTGGTCAAACTCAGTCACGTGCCACCCTACCTGCAGGGGTGGCTGGGAAATGTAGTCTAGCCGCATGCAGGAAGAGAAGGGAAATAGGATTATTTGCTGAACACATGAAATCTGCCACAACTAATATGCCTTGAAAAAAACACTGCAAAGAAATCATCAGATTTTCACAGTAATTATTTCTGGGTGGTGAAATTAAAGGCGTTTAAAATTGTTTCATATTTATGTTACTTGGAATTTTTCAAATTTTCTAAAATAAACATTTAGTGCTCTTACAGAGAGGGGGGAAATTGTGTAATTTAATAATTGACAAAATAGTCCCCAGGCTTCCTTTGGGATTTGGACAGGCTTGTTTAGTGATCAGGCTTTAGGGTCAGACTTACAGCTTACATGATCTAAGGAACATTACATCACCTTCCTAAGCCGTAAAGTCTCCATATTTGTAAAAGGGAAAATAGAAATATATGTCACATAGAGTTGTTGGGAAATTGAATGAGAACACAGGCACCTGTTATTCTTTCTGGCGCTCAGGCTTCCCTTCCCAATCCATTCACTCGCCCCTCTCCTAGATTACTGTTCTGTGCCTTCTCCCCACCCCCAGGCCATCAGCTGTCTCCCCTGACTCTCTCACCTGATGACCTGCCTTTCGTTTCAGAGGGACAGAACAATAAGAAGATTGCGGGACTGCCACCACCACTCCTGTCCCCCCGCACTTGACCTGCTCCCACTGCCCCCTCCTGCTTCTAGAGATGCCCACCCCTGCCCTCAAGGCCATGCCCCAGCCACCCCCTCTGTGTCCTGCATCATCAGATTTCCAGATTTCCCCTCCCTGCTGGATCCTTCTCATCCGCATAAAAAGGAGCTCTAGCTGCTCTCATCTTTACAACCTCTGACTGCACGTCTCTTTCTGGCTATCACCCCATTTCTCTGCTCCCTTTTATTACAAAATTTATCAAAGGAGTTGCCTGCTCTGACTGCTTCTACCCATCCCAGTCTCCCAGAACTTACTCCAAATGGGCTTCACCCCTCTGCCTCTCTGACATTGCTCTTCACGGTGACCTCCCAGTCGCTAACCCAATGGTCAGTCCCCGTCCTCCTCTGATTTGACCTGAACCAGCCCCGGCACTGACCATCACTCTCTCCTTGATCCTGATGACACGTTCTCCTGATTTCCCTCCCACCACCCCCGCTACTCTTCCCCAACCTTCTTTGCTGGCTCCTCCTCAGGTCTTTGGCCTCTTAACGTTGAAATGATGACCAAGATTCAGTCCTCTGGCCCTGGTAATGGATGGAATTGCATCTTCCAGAAAGATGCTTGGAGGAATATTGCCCAGCCTTCAAAGGGGAGGAGATTCTGACACCTGCTACAACATGGAGGAATCTGGCGGACATTATACTAAGTGAAATAAGCCCATCGCAAAAGATAAATACTTTATGATTCTGCTTGTTTGAGGAGTCAAGGTCATAGAGACAGACAGTAGGTTGTTGGTGCCGGGGCTGGAAAGAAGGAAAGAGTGTTAAAGAGGGAGTCAGTGTTTAAGAGGTACAGATTCATTTTGCAAAATGAAAAAGTTCTGCAGGTGGATGGTGGTAATGAGAGCATAAAAATGTGAGGGTGTGGGCGCCTGGGTGGCTCAGTCGGTTAAGCGACTGCCTTCGGCTCAGGTCATGATCCTGGAGTCCCGGGATCGAGTCCCGCATCGGGCTCCCTGCTCGGCGGGGAGTCTGCTTCTCCCTCTGACCCTCCCCCCTCTCATGTGCTTGCTCTCTCTCATTCTCTCTCAAATAAAAAAAAAAAATCTTAAAAAAAAAAAAATGTGAGGGTATTTAATGCCACAGAACAGTACACTTAAAAATGGTTAGAATGGTACATTTTATATCTCATGTATTTTTCCACAATATTTTCGAAAGTTCATCTAAGACCATTTTAAATAAAATGTTTTTTGGGTTTTTTTAATTTAATTTTATTTTATTTAAATTCAACTAATTGACATATAGTGTATTATTAATTTCAGAGGTAGAGTTCAGTGATTCATCAGTTGCATATAACACCCAGTCCTCATTACATCACGTGCCCTCCTTAATGTCTGTCACCCAGTTACTCTAATTCCCCTGCCCCTCTTCGCTCCCGCAACCCTCAGTTTATTTCCTATGGTTAAGAGTCTCTTATGGTTTGTCTCCCTCTCTGATTTCATCTTGTTTCATTTTTCCCTCCCTTCTCCTATGCTCCTCTGTTTCGTCTCTTAAATTCCATATATGAGTGAAATCATATGATAATTGTCCTTCTGATTGACTTATTTCGCTTAGCATAATACCCTCTAGTTCCATCCATGTTTTGTTGCAAATGGCAAGATCTAAATTTTTTGATGGCTGAGTAATATTCCGTTGTGTGTGTGTGTGTGTATCACATCTTCTTTATCCATTCATCTGTCAATGGACATCTGGGCTCTTTCCATAGTTTGGCTATTGTGGACATTGCTGCTGTAAACACTGGGGTGTACGTGCCCCCTCGGATCACCACATTTATATCTTTGGGGTAAATACCAAAGTAGTACAATTGCTGGGTCATAGGGTAGTTCTATTTTTAACTTTTTGAGGAACCTCCATGCTGTTTTCCAAAGTGGCTGCACCAGCTTGCATTCCCACCAACAGGGTAAGAGGGTTCCCGTTTCTCTGCATCCTGACCAACATCTGTCATTTCCTGAGTGGTTAATTTTAGCCATTCTGACTGGTGTGAAGATATCTCGTTGTGGTTTTGATTTGTATTTCCCTGATGCCGAGTGATGTGGAGTATTTTTTCATGTGTCTGTTGGCCATTTGGATGTCTTCTTTGGAGAAATGTCTGTTCATGTCTTCTGCCCATTTCTTTTTTTTTTTTTTAAAGATTTTTTTTATTTATTTAATTGACAGAGAGAGAGAGAGACAGCGTGAGGGGGAACACAAGTAGGGGGAGTGGGCGAGGGAGAAGCAGGCTTCCAGCTGAGCAGGGAGCCCGATGCGGGGCTCGATCCCAGGACCCTGGGATCATGACCTGAGCCGAAGGCAGTCGCTTAACCAACTGAGCCACCCAGGCACCCCCCTCTTCTACCCATTTCTTGATTGGATTATTTGTTCTTTGGGTGTTGAGTTTGATAAGTTCTTTATAGATTTTGGATTTTTTTTTGTTTTTTAAAAATATTTTATTTATTTATTTGAAAGAGAGAGAGCACGAGCAGTGAGGAGGGGCAAAGGGAGAAGCAGACTCCCCACTGAGTGGGGAGCACAACTCGGGGCTCCATCCCAGGACCCTGAGATCATGACCTGAGCTGAAGGCAGACGCCAACCGACTGATCCACCCAGGCGCCCCTTAATAAAATGTTTTTTTTAAAGATATACTGATTCCTACCCCCCAGTACTTGAGAATGTGAACTCATTTGGAAATATGGTCTTTTCAGATGTGATTGGTGAGATGAGGTCATACGTGAGTAGGGTGGGTCTTTATCCAATATGACTGGTGTCCTTATAAGAGAAGGACAGAGGGGCGCCTGGGTGGCTCAGTCGCTAAGCATCTGCCTTCGGCTCAGGTCATGATCCCAGGGTCCTGGGATGGAGCCCCGCGTTGGGCTCCCTGCTTCTCCCTCTCCCACTCCCCCTGCTTGTGTTCCCTCTCTCGCTGTGTCTCTCTCTCTGTCAGATAAATAAATAAAATCTTAAAAAAAAAAAAAAAAAGGAGGACGAGCCACACAGAGGATGCCAGATGACCCCAGAGGCAGGGCTCAGAGCGGCAGCTGCAAGCCAAGGATTGCCGGCCCCCAGCAGAAGCTGGGGAGAGGCAAGGAAGGCGGCCAGCCCCAGTCCCGAATCCTGAGGAAGCGTGGCCCTGCTAGTGCCCTCGTCTCAGACATGTGGTCTCTGAACTGTGACAGAACGCGTTTCTGTTGCCTACAACTTGTTATCTCGCCTTAGTTAATGGCTCCCCCTCGAGCAGATGACCCTGGCCAAAGCCTCTGGAGTCACTCCTGACTCCACCTCTTCTCAAAAGCCCCTGTCCAAAGCATCAGCTAATGCTGGCAGCTCCACCTTCCAAATCAAATCCCAAACCCAGTTCCTTCGCCTCTGCAGGCTCCCACCCCTGCTGGAGCACCTGCATCTCTCTGATGCCCCCCTGCTGTCCTCAAAAAGCCCAGTATGCTCAGTATGTGCTCAGTATGCCCAGCAGCCAGGAGGGTGCTTTTAAAATGTAAATCAGATTATGTTCTGCTCAAAATCCTCCCAGGGCGCTCCCCACCTCTCTCCTGGTAAAAGCCAAAGTCCCCAACTGGCTGATGGGGCCCCCACATACGCCTCTCTCCTCAGCCTCCCGAAGTCATTGCTCACCCACCCCCCACACACTCTGGCCACCGAGCTGCCTTGCTGTCCCTCAGGTCCCCCCTAGGAGACTTTGCACTTACTCTTCCCTCTGCTGGACACTCTTCCCCCAGATACATACGTACTTTGCCCTCATCATCCTCCACCCAAGCCTTGGCTCCAGGGACTCCTAATTTCACATCATAGACCACCTCCATCACTCCAGCCCTCCCCACCTTGTTTTTCTCCATAGCATCAATCACCTCGGATAAAGTGTATTTCTTGCTTACATCCACCTCCCTCCACTAGAATTTAAGCCCCGTGATGGCAGGATCTTTTGTCCTTTCCCCCACCCCGCTGAATCCTAGTGCCTGGAACAGTGTCTGGCACAGAGTACTGCTTAGCAGAGGATGGATGGGTGGATGGATAGATGGATGGATGGATGATTTTCTGAATAATGCTCACATTTTTTCATTGTCAATTTTAACTCCCGAAGGGGGCTGGTTGAGATGGAGGAGAAAGGAGGCTCCTTTTCTAGCTTGAAAGCTGAATTTAGATTTTTCCCCGTAGGATTTAGGGTCATCTCAGAGCCCACTGAACTGCCTCCCCTGCCTGATGTTTGCTCTTCCCCAGTCCCATTTCACACACCCTCCTCTCAGCGTGGGGCCACCACTTCCCCACCACGTGACCTTGGGCACAGCTTTCTCGAGCCTCAGTGTCTCCATCTGTAAAATGGCAGATCAGTGCTTCCTACTTGGTTCTAAGATGAAAACGAGATCTGACTGTCTGAGGCGTATGTGGGGGCCCCATCAGCCAGTTGGGGACTTTGGCTTTTACCAGGAGAGAGGTGGGGAGCGCCCTGTGAGGATTCATTTGAGATTCAGTGATCATCCAATAAGCGCCACCTTGTTTTTTTCAATTATTATCATAATGAACAAGTCTTTCAAGATGTTTATCCTTCCACACCCAACACCTATGAAAGTCCCATTAAGGTTTTTAATACTTACTAGTAATAACGGTGACCACAGGGCCCGGCTCCCCTTTACTAAACACTCCTGTGCCCAGCCCCCAGCTCGCGACACCTGTCATCTCCCAGACCTCCTGGCTGCTCCAGCCCGCCTGCTTTGCCCTGCCCTGCACATGTTCTTCCTGTAGGGTCTATTCTTTGGAATCTCCTTCCTTCCTCTTTTCTTGCCCCCAACATCCAGGATGCCGACTAGGACTGTGGGATTTCCAAGGAGCTTCCTGTGGGCCCAGCCCTGCGGAGATGGTAGAAGATCCAGGAAAAATGAAGCTTGTCCCTGAGATCCTGAAACTGACGCGTAGGTGGAGTGTTGGGGGGCAAGTGTGCACCCAGAACGGCCGGGTAACAACTCAAGCCAAGGGCAGGAACGGGACAGAATTCACACTGGAGATGGCAAAGTTCCTGCTGATGATTCTGTCCGTCCCCAGCCTGGGCGTGGGGCAGATCCAAGAATTCTGTTGCCTTCCTCTTCCTCTCCCTCTTGCCTGGGGGTTAAATGCTCCTGAGAAGATTAGAGGGCAAAAGTGGAATTGCAGACCTGCCCCGCCCTTCTGCCAGAAGGGTTCTGATTATGAAGGTGTCCAGGCTATGGGTGAAGCCCCAGAAAACCAGAATAGAAAGAGTCTTGCAGACTTTACGCCCCACCCAACTTTACAGAGCGAAACCTGAGGCCCGGGAAAGGGAGGGGACTGCCCCAAGGTCACAGAGGAAATCAATATCAGGGCTGCAGAGGGTGTCCACTGCCCACTGTAGCACCGAGAGGGAACATCAGCAGACTGGAGGGAATTTGGTTTTTGATGGTGGCCAAAATGCTAAATCCTCCCAATATTATCTCACCAAATGCTGTCACTGAACTGGAGGGGGCACTATCATTGTCCCCAGTTGTCTGAAGGGGACAGTCAGCAGCGGGAAGCATTTGCCCAAGGCTGGGGGGCAGTCGGGAGCAGAGCCCATTTTGAGCCCAAACTCCTAACGCTGGCCACCCTGCACTTTCCACCTGGAGGCGGATGGGGTTGAAACGCAGCCTCTCTACTTCCAGCCTCGGCGCCTCAGTCTATTCACCTGCAAAAGGGGTGGCCACCACTCTCCTGGACGTTGTTTCCCCAGTGAAATGAGCATGCGTGTGGCCTGGCCCCTGGGAGCGTTGGGAAATGACAAGTGTACAACGGGCAGCTGATCTTCAAAAATTCAGCAAACGTCTTCTATTGCAGTACAATACACATCATATAAAAGCTACCATTTTAGCCATTTTTAAGTGCACAGTTCAAGGGCACGAAGCACATTCCCACCGTTGTGCAACCACCTACCATCAATCTCCAGAACTCTCTCATCTCCCCCAACTGAAACGTTGTCTTCCCCCTCCCCCCGCCACCATGAACACTAACTCCCTCTGCCCCCTCCTTTACTTTGAAAATGAGCCTCCTGGGGTGCCTGGGTGGCTCAGCCGTTAAGCATCTGCCTTCGGCTCAGGTCATGATCCCAGGGTCCTGGGATCGAGCCCCACATTGGGCTCCTTCCTTGCTCAGCGGGAAGCCTGCTTCTCCCTCTCCCACTCCCCCTGCTTGTGTTCCCTCTCTCACTGTGTCTCTCTCTGTCAAATAAATAAATAAAATCTTTAAAAAAGAAAAAGAAAATGAGCCTCCTGCCTACACATCCTGGTGGGACAGGCCAGGGAGGGGAGGAGATGACAATAGGCTGGCAAACAACAAGGAAAAGGAAATCGGAAGGGAGAGGAAAGAAGAGGCTCCAGGGAAGCGCATCCAGGAAGCTGCTTCCGAGGGGCCGGCTAACCCCACCCGAGGCAGGGCCAGCCACAGCCCCCCTGCCCAAGGAGGGGCCGCCCCTCCATTGAAATAAGGAATGGGCAGATGACCACCAGACCACCACCCCCTCCCTTCCACACAGAAGCCAGGCCACCCTCCTGGCCTGGGGTCTCTCCAGGAGCCCACTCTTGGTTAACCTCGGGAGCCTCAGGGTCTTCATCTATAAAATGGGGTTGCAGATGATGGTTGGTATGTCCCCAGACTGTTGTGAGAATTGGTTGACAAGTCCATAGTAAAGCACGGAGCAGATGCCTGGCATGGATCAGTCTTCAGTGTTGGCCACCTCGTCGTTGCTGTTCTAGTTTTCCACCCCACCCGTCAGAAGCAGGGCAAAGGTCCTTGTGCACCATGAGAGAATGGGCTTTTTCCACCCAACTTTTCCTTTGTTCCCAGAATGACCCAACTGGTCTCCTCACCATCCCCCAGACCGAGTCGCTGGACCATCCTGTGCTGGGCAGTGTGGCCAAAGTAGCTAGCCAGATGCTGCGTCCACCCTAGAGGGCTTGTTGGGGGAGCAGAGGTGGGGGGACACAGGGAGGCACACACGGGTCTGGATCTCTTGAGGCAAGGTGGTCAGTGATGAGCACATTTAGGTTCTGGGGAAGGATAATGAAAGGACCCTGAACTGGACCCAAAGGTCAAGGAAGGCTTCCTGGAGGAGACAAATAAAGATGGGTGGATGGTCCAGAGAGCTGAAACCACACAGGCAAAGGTCAGGAGGTGTCAACTACCCTGGAGTACAAAGAGAACCAGAAGTGATTCTGTATTACAGGAGCAAAGTGTGTGAGGTGGAGGGGGAAGGGGGGGAATGGGTCTGCAGGAGCCAGTAGGGTGGAGTGGGTGGGGGGCAGGTGGAGGGCCTATGTGCCCAAGTACAGAGTTTGGACCCTCACCCACAGGCGACGGGGGCCATGGAAGAGGCAGTGTCTGTATTTTGGAACATTCTCCCTGGAGGCTGTGAACACAGCGAGCAAGAGAGATGAGCACAATAGACAGGAGACTACCGTGGGCATCTTGGGAGAGTTTTGGGGGGGCAGCCAGAAAGGGAGCCACAGGAGGAACGGAGAGGAGGACCTGGACCACAGAAAGATTTCCGAGGTGAAACTGTCAGGACCAGTGTGGTTGGCAGAATAATGTCCCCCAAAGATATCCACATCCTAACTCCCAAACATGAGACTATTTTATGTTACACGCAGGGAGAATAAAGGTTGCTGATGGAATTAAGATTGTTTCTCAGCTAACTTTGAGATGGAGAGATTATTCTGGATTATCTGGGTGGCAATTGTAATCACAAGCACTCTTACATATGGAAAAGGGAAGAAGAGTCAGTATCACAGAGGAGGAAAGACTCAGTTGGCCACTCTTGGCTTTGAAGATGAAAGGGGGGCACGAGCCAAGCAGCACAGGCAGCCTCTACACCTGGAAATACAAGGAAATGATTCTCCCCCTTGAGCTCCAGAAGGAATGCAGCCCAGGAGACCGCTGCCTCGGCTTTAGCCCAGGGAGACCCGTGTCAGACATCTGACCCATAAACTGTAAGAGAGTCGATTTGTGTTGTTTCAAGCCCCTGAGTTTGTGGGGAGGTATCACAGCGTCCCAGGTGCATCTGGAGACGGAGTGGGGGCTGGGAGAGGGGGCCTTAAGGGCATCTGGCTTGGGGACTGGAAAGATGGCAATGCCACCAACCACAAGAGGCCACAAGACAATAAATACATGGGCACAGGAGGAGTCTGTCTGCTGCCCTGACCTGAGAAGCCCGGCCCAGGCCCTCGCTGGGCGCAGAGCCCGGGGACCCAGTGAAGAGCTAGCGGGGATGTGCCCTTACATCATCGCTATTGGAGGGAAGTAGCTATTGTAGGATGAACGATGGCAAGATCCCCCACAATTCCTTGGATTTCATTTCTCAGGCATCACAACAACCACACCGTTAGGCTTTCGCTTCCTCAACATGCCAGAGAAAGAGAATTTAAACCTCAAGGACAGAGGTCAAGGTGGGGTGACAAGCCCAGGGCTGGGTAGCGTAAGTAATGACGCTGTGGGTTCTCCGGGTGTAAATGATGCTGCGTACCCGGCTTTCCCCGGAGGAGGGAGAGCAGGTCGGACTGACTGGAACCCTCTCCCTCCTCGCTTTCCACAGCAATTCTTTTTTATTTTTTCTTTCCTTCAAAATACGAGAAGGCGGAGTTGGGGGGGGGGCGGGATGCTCCTGCTCGAGGGAGGAACACGGAGCTCATCCCTGCCCCGCCGCGCCGGCCTCTCCACCGGCTTCGTTCCCCGCCTCCCCCGGCCCTTTGTTTGGCTCCCGCGCTGCCGCGCACATGGTCCCCTGTCAAATTCCGGGCGGCTCCGGGGGACACGTGTAGGGAAGTCTGCAGCTCCACCGGCCCCGCGTAACCATGGAAACGGCGGCCAATGGGAAGCCCGCGCTGGCCGCGGGGGCGGAGCCGAGTGCGACCGGAGCGGGCGGGGCGGGGGGCGGGGCGGGGGCGGGGCGGGGGCGGGGCCTAGGCGAAGGAAATGAGGGCGGGGCCCGGGTCACACCTGCCAGACCCTGGGCGGTCGGTCTGACCTGCGCAGGACGCGCACCCGGGTTATCTGCACCCCGCAGTTTTGGTAACATCTCTACAGCGTTTCCTCGGCACTTCTGGGATTTTTTTTTTTTTTCTGCCTTGAAGTAGAAGGTTAAGATCCTAGATTTCAGTTGATCTGGGTTCAGATCCTACCAGCAACACCTAACGAGCTGTGTGCCTTGCGCAAGTGACTGAACCTTTCTGTGTCAGTTTCTTCATCTGGTAAATCGAGTAATTGGAAACCTATAGAGAGATAACAAACAATTCCTGGCTGGCACCAGTGTGTGCTCGATAAACAGCAGTGACCCTTAAGACTGACGTCCTTCTCCTGACCCTCCAGAAAGGAAGATCCCATCTGAATGTGAAAAATCCACCCTCTCAGTCTGGGGCTCCCTGGGTGCTGACTTCTGACTCATTTGCCCAAGGCAGGTTCCAACAATGGTTTCAACGCGCCTGTCAACAAAGTGGAAAGATGAGCCTGGGGTCTGTCAGGGACCCCTTGGCAGCAGCCAGGCTGCCAAGTCCCTGGAGGCTGACACAGGGCTGAGCACCTCCAGGTGGGGGGTGGGAAAGAGGCAGAAAGAAAGAAAGGTTCAATGCCAAGGGCTGGGGGCCAGGAAACGATTTGGGCACTGCCGCTGACCAACCGGATGACCCACACAAGTGTTTTTACCTCTCTGGGCAAAAGCATCTTGTAAAACAGTGAGGATGGTACTTGCCAACCTCCCCCTCAGTGTGGTGGAGAATCTGCAATGAGGAAATGGATTCTCAAAAAAACAACAACAACAAAAACCAAACCCTCTGTTTGTTTCCAAGTGAGCCTGGAAGAGTCCAACAGAAGCAGAAGTGGATGGCAAACTGCACGGGGAGAGACCCAGCCCCTCTCTCCTGGCTTCCCCGGGCTCAGCCCAGAGCGTGGGACAAACATCCCTGGCCAGGAGCTTCAGTTAGCAAGAATCTTTCTTTCACTTTTAGAAAGAAGTGGAAAATGCACGCGTGCCTTCGCGCGCTCGTCCGTTCATTCAATTGTTTGTTCAACGATGTTTTCTGCGGGGGGCTGCCGTGTGCCGCGGGCTATGCTAGGTACTGGGGCTAGAGCAGTGAACAAAACTGTCCCTGCCCTGAAAGAGGTCACTGTCTGGCTGGGGAGACAGACATTATAGAAATAAACATGCAAATTAAACACATGGCCACAAACATCCATAAATGCCCTAAAAGAAATGCACAGGAGCCATGAGCACAAAGGAAATAAAAAACTAGTCTGGGGGAGAGAGCAGTCAGGGTGGGCCTCCCTGAGGAGGTGCCATTTCAAAGGGGCCTGAAGACTGAGCGAGAGTTGGCCTGGTGAGGAGGGAAGAAAGGTATTCCAAGCAAAGGGAACAGTGTGTGGTGCCTTGAGGCCAGAGAGAGCTGAGGTGTTAGGGGAAGGAGAGCATCTCCGTGGCCCAGGGGCCAGCGGCTGGGGGCAGGGAGGGGGGTGGTCACTCTAAGGATGTGAACTTCAGAACTTCAGAAAATGGCCACAGCATAAATTCACGGGGATTGACATTAAAATATACCTTGTTTTTCAGAGTCATCCCCTGGATTCAGTTGGTGTTCAACCTGGTCTCACCTGCCTTCTGCCTTTTCCAGTCTGAAGGCACTGGATGATTCAGAATCAGATGAGTTTCATTATTACTCAGCACACTTCACTGACTACGCCAGAAGAGGAGACGCATTTATGGAAAGATGTTTAACACGAAGGTTAGAATGAGGGCTGGGGTTGGGCTTTGGTTAAAGGTAGGGTTGTTACAGGGTTTGGGCTAGAATCGGGTTGGGGTCAGGATTAGGGTTGGGTTGGGGTTGGGTCAGGGTTCGGACTGTAAATTTGAGTTCTGTTACATATACTTCTATCACTAGCACCCAGTCGAAAATCTGGGACATAATAAGGGCCCAGTGGGTATTTTTGATGAATTAATTGCTGTGGTTTACTGTAAACCAGAAAGACAAAGTGGCCAGGCAGCCTCATTCCCTGGATATCCTGGTTATTTGCCTGTGTATTGTGAACAGACTGGTAAAACTCACCTGCATGCTAATTTTCTATTCTTCTAAGACAGCACCCAAAAATCATTCCCTTGTATGAAACAGGGAGGAAATGGTCTGTGCATGTTGATCTGGTGACCCAGGCAGGGGAACAGAGAGCCCAGGAGACCAGATCCTTCAAAAAAGCCCAGGGGTGGAGGAGGAAGTGGGTTTCTGCAGAAGTCCCAGCCAGGCTGAGGGGGAGTCAAGGAACTAGATTCGGGCCGGAAGATGGGGTTTGGATGAGGAGTTGGGAGAGGGAAAAGGTGAAGAGAGGAGCAGTAAAGTTAAGAAGGTAGGCAGATGGCAGAGCGTATGTATGTAACCCGTGTAGTTCTGGGGCCCCTTGTGGCCTGGGCCCTATAGAGTCTCCTTCAGGAAAGCTTGAGGCGGTAGTAACATATTACTCATGGGGGTTTGTAATATTTTTCGTCTCGCAAAGAAAATCAAGGAGGGTCCAACTTCTACCCCTCAGCCACACTGCTCAGTCCCCTCACCTCTTCTTCCTCCAGGGCTCTTGTATCATGTTCTACTCCAGAACCCCTCACTGCAGCCCCCCCAAATGTGGCTTTCCTGCCCTCTCTGTGCTCACCCAGTTCGTCTTTATACAGTTCAACTCAGCCTCAGGGACTTCTGCTCTTTGTTCTCTTTCTGTTCCCCCCACCTCACAGAGTCCCCAGGAAAGAAGAGCAAGTGCACACCCCTCCCCGGCTCCCCTGCTTGGCACTCCCACATCTCTCTGGAACCAGACGGGCAAGGATAGAGCTCTCCGAAGAGGGCAGAAGGAAGCGCTGAAACAGGCAAGGTCAAGATTCTCTTTTATGAGGCCTAGGTGAGTGGGGAACGTTCCTGGGACTTGTCATAGTATAAAGATTGCACCATCTCCACTGGGCCCTGGGGAGCCAGGGGAGGGTTTTGAGCCAGAGAAGAAAGCAGTCAGATTTGTGAGCAAATCTTCCGTGGAAGCGGGGCTCTGTGTGTGTTGTGGGTGATCGTCCACGAGCACCTGGGAGATCCTGGTTAAATATGTGACAAGGGAAGAAGTCAGTGATGAGTGAATGATGAATGAATGGATGAATGAATGAATGAACGAATGGAATATTGGGCTTCCTGAGCGTTCTGGATTTTCATGCAGGCCTCAAGGACCCCAGGACGATTGTGCCCCCATCACGGCTTCTGAAGTCCTTGTTCTTCACCTTTATGCCAACCAGCTGGGAGCTCCTGACAATGACCTCCAGGCTCACAGGGGAGAGGAGGCCAGGCTCCCCCTCCCACACGGTGGAGAATCTGGACTGGCTCCACCAGTCTGCTGGGAATGGCCCATGATCCCCTGGGCAAGACCCGCGACGCACGGGAAACCTCCCAGTGCTTTTGGCTCTGGCTGTAATTCTGGTTTCCAGCAACATATAAAAATAGCTTCAAGGACACGCAGGGGGCGGGAGGGGCGAGACCTGGTCCCTGACTTCCAGAAGAACCAGATACACACTCCCATCTCTCACTGTCTAAGGGCCCCCTGCCGCCCATATTAATCTGGATTTGAACCTGGGCCTGTATCTGTGGACCTCAGGCCTCAACTTGCCGAGTTCCTCAGTCAGCGGCCCCCATCACCCAGCTTGGGGCAGGGAGAGGCAGACGAAGGAAGAAAAGCGTCTGCAATCCCTCCCACTGACAGCTCAGGGCAGAACTCCTGCAGGGCCCTGGTGCATGGCTGGAGACGGCAGAGGCTGCAGGAACAGAGCCTGGGGGCACCGGGGAGCCTGGCTAGGGTGGGAGGGGAGGGGGCTGCCCAGCTGCAGGGGCTCTTGCGAGCCTCTTCCAGCTGCCAGTGTTGGAGTCCCCAGACAGTGGTGAGGCAAACGTGGGCTCACGCCCTGCAGAGCCCATCCTGAGGCCAGGCAAGAGCGCAGCAGGAGGAAAAGCCCCAGCCGAGGATGGGGGGACGTGGTCGTGTTTTAGGAACAGGTACATTTATGAGCACAGCCTATTCCAGAGGATGGGCATGCATCACCTGGAATCCTTACAGCCCCAGAGGGACTTACCATGATTTGTCCCCATGATACAGATGAGCAAAGCGAGGCTCCGAGAGGCACCGGACCAACCACACAGCTAGCTGGGACAGAGCCAGGATTTGAACCCAGGGGGACTCAGGAGCCTAGGCTCCTGCTTCTGCACTAAAGGAATGAGCTAAAGGTGGAAGCTAAGGGTGGGGGTCAATTTTCTTCCTTGCCTCCCCAAAGCCCCAAATTAGACCTGCTTTCCTGATGAAGGTCTCCTCCCCTCAGCTCCACAAATACCCATGTTCCCAGGCCAAACCCAGGGCGGGAGCCCACAGGAGCTCGCGCCCAGCAGGACCTATTTCTGGCTGCACAAACGGCCTTCTGTCGTGGCCTCGGCCACAGCCCACAGCCACGGCCCAGGCCCTGGCCAGGCCTCCAAAGGGCCCATTGTCCGGCTGCCTGGGCCGCCGAGCCTGGCTCCTGGACATCCGGAGCGGGGGGCAGAGGGTGACCTGGGCCCAGTGGACTGAGGGGCCTGTGTGCGAGCCGCAGCCGACTCGAATGACATCCTAGACTCCACCTTGGGACGGCCTCGGGCTGGCCTCAGAGAGGCCCTGAGGTCACACACACACATACCCCCCAGAGGTGACAACTGCAGACAACAGCCACCACCATTTCAGGGAACAAGAAGATAAGAGCCAGGGATTTAGAGCCGGGTGAGCTGGGATTGTAATACCAGCCGGCTGTGAGGCCTGGGCAGGTCATGCCCGCTCTCTGAGCCTCAGTCTCCTCATCTGTGAAATGGGACACACATGCGCCTATTTTACAGATGTGCAAACCCAGCTTCAGAACAGTGGCTTGCCTGAGTCTACCCCAGCAGGAGTTTTCCATATATACATATATATTAAAAAGGTTTTCGGGGAGCCTCACCGGCTCAGTCAGTGGAGACTGCTACTCTTGATCTCGGGGTTGTGAGTTTGAGCCCCACATTGGGTGTAGGGCTGACTTAAAAATAAAATCTAAAAAAAAAAACGGTTTTCATTAGGAGCATTTTCAAAAATACACAAAAGTACAGAGTATGATAAATCCTCACATCCCACCCTTCAGATTCAAAATTATCGAGATGTTACCACACCTGCTCTATCAACTCCTTTTGATTAATTTGCTGTTGTCGCTTGAAGTAAATTGAAAGCCAATCCTGGACACGTCCTTCCATCCTGACCCACTTCAGCGTTCCTCTAAATATGTGAGCAGGTTTTCATATAAACATAATGCTGCCCTCACACCTGGCAAAATTAAGAGCAATTCCGTGGCATCGTCTCCTACCCGGGGCATAACGGGGTTTTCCTGATATTCTCATCAATGTCAGGTTCCAGGTGATTTGCTCGAATTAAGATCCAGGCAAGGTCTACACGGGGCATTCGGTTGTTACGTCCCATGACTTTTTTAGGAAATTGATTTTTTTTTTTTTTTTTGTCACTGGCTTATTGAAGAAACTGAGTCCGTTGTCCTGTTGAATGTCCACACCCCGAATGTATCTGTTTTCTTCTTCACGGTGTCATTTAACTTGTTTCTCTGTCCCTCTATTTTCTGTGAACTAGGAAGTTGCTCCCCTTCCTCTTTAACTGGCTGTTTTATGGAGATGTAATTCACACACCATAAAATTCACCCTCTTAAAGTGGACAATTTAATGGTTTTTAGTATATTCACATGCAACCACCACCATATCCAACTTCAGGACGCTTTCGTGAGGCCAGAAAGAAACCACATCCCCATTAGCAGTCACTCCCCGTTGTGCCCTCCTGGCAACCGCCAATCTACTTTCTCTCTCTATGGATCTGTCATATAAATGGAATCAGAAAACACGTAGCTTTTTGTGACTGGCCGCTTAGCATGATATTTTCAAGGTTCATCATGTTAGACCACGTATCGGTACTTTGTCCTTTTTTATCAACAAATAATATTCCATTGTATGAAGAGAGCATATTTTGTTTATCCGTTTATCCATTTATCCAATGATGAGCGTTGGGCTTCTTCCTCTTCTTGGCTCTTATGAATACTGCTGCTACAAACATCCATATGTGCTTGTGTAAATATATGTTTTCCATTCTCTTGGGTGTTGATACCTAGGAGTGGAATTCCCAGGTCATACATCACTCTATGGTTAATATTTTGAAGAACCACCACACTGTTTTCCAAAGGAACTAGGCCAGTTCATCAGCACACAAGCAATGCTCAAAGCTCCAACTTCTCCACATCTTTGCCAACACTTGCGATTGCCCATCTTTTTTTTTCTTTTTAAAGATTTTATTTATTTATTTGAGAGAGAGAGAATGAGAGACAGAGAGCACGAGAGGGAAGAGGGTCAGAGGGAGAAGCAGACTCCCCGCCGAGCAGGGAGCCCGATGCGGGACTCGATCCCGGGACTCCAGGATCATGACCTGAGCCGAAGGCAGTCGCTTAACCGACTGAGCCACCCAGGCGCCCGCGATTGCCCATCTTTTTTATTTTAGTCATCCTAGTGGGGGTGAAGTAGTATCTCGTGGTTTTGATGACAAATGGTGTTGAGCATCTTTTCATGTGTTTATTGTAATTTGTATGTCCTCCTTGGAAGAATGTCTATTCGAATCTTTTGCACATTTTTAAATTGTGTTGTCTTTTATTATTGAGTTGTAAGAGCTCTCTACATCTTCTGGACACAGGTCCCTTATCAGATACACGATCGACAAAATTTTACTGTCATTCTGTGGGTTATTTTTCACTTTCTTGGTGTCCTTTGAAGCACAAAGTTTTAAATTTTGGCGAAGCCCTATTTATCTAGTTATTCTTTTGTCCCTGTGCTTTCAGTATCATATGCCTAATCCATGGTCATGAAGGTTTACTCCCGCATCTTATTCCAAGAGGTTTGTAGTTTTAGCTCTTACATTTAAGTTTATGATCCAGTTAGAGTTGACTTTTGCGTACAGTGTGAGGTAGGGATCCAACTTCATTCTTTTGATGTGGGTATCCAGGTGTCCCTACCGTTTGTTGAAAAGACTATTCTTCCCCTATTGAATGGTCCCATACCCTCGTCAAATATCAACTGAACATAAATGTATGGGTTTATTTCTGGACTCTCAATTCTATCCCATTGATCTATAGTCTATCCTTATGCCAATGCCACACAGTCTTGATTCTTGTAGCTGGGTAATAACTATTAAAATCAGAAGGTGTGAGTTCTCCAATTTCGTTCTTCTTTTTCAAGATCATTTGGCTTTCTGGGTCTTTCACATTTCTGTATAAATTTTAAGATGAGCTTGTCAATTTGTTGGCAAAAAAGCCAACTGGAATTTTGATAGGAATTGCATTAACTTGATAGATCTGTTTGTTGGACTTGCCAACTCTAAATTTAAACTTTGAATTGGATTGGACCCCAGTGATCTATAGTTCTGACCCCAAGCCTCCACAAAGACCCTGCCCTGAGCAGGTCTCAAGGGCTGAGGGGCCCATACTATTCTGGAGCCAACCCAAGACCCCCTGAGCTTCCAGGCAACCTGCTGTTAGGTCCCATCTACCCCCATCCTTCAATTGACTTTAGGAGTCAAAAATGCAGAAGTTAACATTTCCTTATGTCAAACTCCTTTTGTAAGTTCTGGATACCAGGGGAAGTCTTCGTGAATCTTAATTCTGCCCAGACAGGGAACCAGCACCTCCCCCAGCTGAGGCCCTACAGAGCCATAGGCCTCACAAGCCCTTCTCCCCGTCTGCCCACAGCAGAGACTGTTCTACTTTCTGGGTCATTCAGTCCTTGTTCTTCACCCACAAAGTCACTCACGTCTGAGGGGCGGGGGTGGGGGTTCCTAGGCAACAAAACCATCGATGCCTAACCTTTATTTCTCTGTCGAGTAAAACTCTCATTCAAGCATTCAGCAGGTCTATGACTGAGCTGTGCCAGGCACCGTGGGGACGGAAGACTCAGGTCCCTGCATCCAGAAGCTCCCAGGCCAGGGAGGTGACAAGAGTCACCATCTTTTTTTTTTATTAAAGATTTTATTTATTTATTTGAGAGAGAGAGAATGAGAGAGAGCACATGAGAGGGGGGAGGGCCAGAGGGAGAAGCAGACTCCCTGCCGAGCAGGGAGCCCGATGCGGGACTCGATCTAGGGACTCCAGGATCATGACCTGAGCCGAAGGCAGTCGCTTAACCAACTGAGCCACCCAGGCGCCCCAAGGGTCACCATCTTGACGCCTCTACTCTGTGCCTGGAACCATGTGCCCGGTTCCCCTGAAAGCTCAGTACAGCCCCACGAAGCATGTGTTGTCACTACTTCATGGATGAGGGTATATCTTTAACCAAAAAAATATTAATCGAGCAGCTGCTCAGTGCCTGGCCTGTGCAAGGGGATGGATGTTCAATGCTGACAAAGATTCCCCAGGTCCCCGCCTCCTTGGAAATGCTCCCCACTAGGAGAGACAGATGTAGAACGAGAAAGACAAGGAAGGGAAGGAAGGGGGGGGTGGTCACAACATGCAGTTAACACCACGGGTGACAAAACAGAAGAGAAAAGTAACAGGAAGGACCTACTGCAAGTATGTTCATTGGGGAAGGACCCTCTGAGGAGGCCATATTCACACCAAGACCTCAAGGATGAGAAGGAGCCAGACATGTGGAACGCGTGGAAAACCATTTCTGGTCGTGGAACCACCAGCACAGAACCCTGAGGTGGAGGCTGGACAAAAGGCTGGGGTGGCCGAGGGACAGTGAGCGGGGGTGTGGGTCAGGGGCGATGAGACCAGGAGGGTCAGGCCAGATCATGCTGGTGGTGGAGGCTATGCCAAAAGTAGGAAGGCGGACAGAGGCTATCGGGGGTTTAAGCAGGGGCATGACATGCTCTGTTTTGTGTTTAAGGCAATCACACAAGCCCCTCTATGGAATCTTCCAGAGGGAGATGATGATGACCTTCCTGGGTGGTGGTCATGGGGGTGGAGAGAGTTGTGGATTGACATGGATAGAGCCAATTGGCTGCGGTTGGATGTACATAGAGAGGAAAACAGAGGAAGCAGAGATGCCATCAGGCCTCTGTCCAGAGTGACGGCTGAATCCTAGAACAGACTTCCTGGCTCCAATCTTGTCTACTTCTTCCCGGGCCAGAGAGGCTTCTGGAACTTTAGGCCATGTCTACGCACGACAAGGAAGGTGGGCCAGCTCAAGAGGCAGGCAAACCCTCCCCTCCTCCTTCTCTCTCTCCTGCTGCCCCACTTGGCAGGGGACGTGGGGAGGAAACAGGGCCTCCAGTCCACCAACTAGCTGTGTGGCCTTGGGCAGTCACAGTCCTTCACTGGACTCAGGTCATTAAATGATCGGCCCCACCGTGTCCTCCGTAACTGACACCAGGTATAGAATGTAGAAGCAACTAATCTACTTTAGAGCACATTACAAAGTGCAAGAATGTTACCATCATCCTGCAGATCCCAGTAGGAAAGTGTGCCTCTCCGTCATACTCCGTCCCCAGCGGACTTCTCTGGGCCATCAGGATCCTCCCAGTGCCTAGCGGGGGCCCCATCACGTTCTCTTCTGTTGAAGGGGAACGGAGGCACCATGATCAGCCTGAAATCTCACCAAAATCGGGGTGGAGGAGTAGCCTCCCCCCGCCTCCATGCCACTACCAGCAGTCACCACGGAGCCCTCTCTGTGTCCAGCTCTGGGCCAGGGTCCCACACAGAGTGCCGTATGTCACCCCCATCACAGCCTGCCGGGAAGGCTTTATGGCCACTTGCTCTGTTTCTGGGGAGGTGGGTGGTCAGCAGCCATTCACGGCCCTCAGCTTAGACACAGAAAGAAGCAGAAGGTCCCGGAGCTGGAAGGAAGACTCGCGGGGAATCATTCATTCATTCAGTTCCTGCGGAGCCCCATCACGGGCCAGCATGTCCCCGGCATGAGGAAGCAGGCACAAACTCCCGCCCGCGTGGGGCATGCTCCGGAGTGCGGAGTTGACAGCAAATGAGAAAAACCCACCGTGCGGTAGACACCAAGGAGAACAAGCTACAGAGATCTTGCTCCAAGCACCACGTGGTTGGGACAGAAAGAGCCGACTGTTGCTACAGGGCAATCAGGGTCATCCCCGTCTCCTGCTTCGTCTTCCCTCTGGCCAGGATTGTCCAGGTTCCCAAGACATGCAGAGAAACTGAGGCAGCCCGGAATGCCAAGGGGCTCCATCCACCACGGCTGCCGGGCGGGGCGGGTGTGGGAAGCAGAGGTGGGCCTGGGAGCTCTCCCACAGGCCCATGCCATGCCTCCCTCGTCCCAGAGTAAGCATGTGATTAAGTAATCTTATTATGAAAAGTCCCACATGATCAGACACCCGGGCTACACTTTGAATGAAATTAATTCCAAGGTTCAACCAAGTCCCTGGGCATTTTCCTTCCAGGGAAGGTGGTGGGAGGGAAATGAGGTCTGTGTGTTCCAGAACCCCAAGGAACAGGCCCCAAGTCCCGATGCTGCTGGAGGCCCGGGGCAGGGGGGAGGGGGAAAAGGAGAGAGGTTCAACTAGTCATCGCTCACCCCCAAATCCCAGCCACTTTAGTGCACGTTCCCACTCAGATGCCCCAAATGTGCCTTGGCCAAAACTGGATTCCTCGTTGCCCTGTCCTCTGGGGTTCTTCCTCCAGGGCCCCTTGCTCTGCAAACAATTCCATCCTCTCGGCTGTCCCCTCGGGGCCACGCTGCCCCGCAGCCCCCTCGTCCAACCTGTTGTCAGGTCCACCTGACCTCCAGATGCTCCTCAAATATCTCCCCTTGTCTCCATTCCTACCGCCTCCTCCTCAGCCCCAGCTCTGCCACCTCGAGCTTCCTTGCAGACGGTGCCACTTCCTGCTGCAAACTCTTCCTGGCCTCCCCCTGCATTTGGAATGGTCCCCCTTCCGATCCCCCAGGCCGGATCCCAAGCTGGACACAGGGGAGAACACATCTCCAGTCCTCAAAAGCTACCCCTGCCCTGCAGCCTCAGCAGGTGGGATTCCTAGGGGGAAAGGGACATGCCACATACACCCTACCTGAGTCCCAGCACCCTCCTCCAAGGGACAGCCAGGTATCGGGGGAGATGGGGACCACCACGAGACCAGACAGGCAAACAGCTTTTATAAGAGCCCTCATTCTCGGGGCGCCTGGGTGGCTCAGTGGTTAAGTGTCTGCCTTCGGCTCAGGTCATGATCCTGGGGTCCCGGGATCGAGTCCCACATCGGGCTCCCTGCTCGGCGGGAAGCCTGCTTCTCCCTCTCCCACTCCCCCTGCTTGTGTTCCTGCTCTCGTTATCTCTCTCTGTCAAATAAATAAAATCTTTAAAAAAAAAAAAAAGAGCCCTCGTTCTGCTGATGAGTCTGGGACACAGCCCAAGAACAAGAGAATGGGGCTTGCAATTCTTACTCATCGCTGTACACAGGAGGTGCTCAAGCAATGCTCTAAATGAATGTGGATATGCTCCACCCCATCCAGTGGCTCACATCGTGGAGGGTGATGCCAGCAAAGGCCTGCATGGATAAAAGGGGTCAGCATGAGCTCCCTGGCCTCGCAGGACAAGGCAGGTGTGACTTGTCTGGCAAGGGAGAGGGCATTCTGGAAAGGGGCACAGAGTCAGCAAAGACAGCAGGCAGGAAGGAACATGGATAGGACCTATTGAGAATGCCCCATCTGCCTGGCCCCTCGTCAGTGCTCTGAGATAAATAATACGGCCTCCTCTATCGTACAGATGGGTAGAATAAATGGTTAAATTCTTTCCTCCAGGTCCTACAGTCAGAAATTCTAACCTGCGTCAGAGACCCAGAGCCCTTGGATCATCACTGAACTGAACACCTCCCCACCTGGCTTTCTCTTAGCAGTGGGTTTTAGAATTTGCATGCACAGGAATGAACTTTACATGAAATAGGGTTTCCTGTAGTTTGAATTAAAACTTCCCCCTCTGGTATATTCTATTACTGGGACGTACAGCCCCAATTTTTGATCTCGGGGCCAGGGAGAGAGGAGCTGAGCATCAAGGGAAGTGTGTGCTAGAAGGAGCCTGGGGCCATTCTGTGCAGAGGACTGGGCAGGTGAGGTGGAGGGAGAATGAAGAAAGGACAGTCCTTCTGTCCAGGTGCACTACCAGTTCAGTTGGGGGTAGGCGATAGGTCCCCAAAGAGCTGGAATTGACAATGACAGGGCAGGAGTGAGAAGTTATCCATCCATCCATCCATCCAACAAATATCGACTGAGCCCACAGTCAATGAAGTGACAAACAGGGCAGCAGGTAATTACAATCCAATGTGGTCAGTGCTGTGATGGGGGATGTACAGGGCACTGGGGGAGTCCAGAGGAGGCACTAATCTAGCAAAAGGTTGTGGTGGAGAATCAGGGAAGGCTTCCTGGAAGAGGTGATGTCTAACCTGAGACTTCAAGGGCAAGCAGGACTTAGCCAGGCCAAGAGGTGGGAAACAGCAGGTCAGCCTGAAGGAACCAAACAGCACCTACCTATACTCAGAGGTGAGTGGCCTTTGGGGACCAGAACAACTCAGTGTGGCTGACGCAGAGGGCAGGGGGGCACGGGTGTGGCAGAGTGAGGAAGCATACATTTTCAGAGGAGGGTGTCTGGGGCCAGATCTGCCAGGACCTTGGGAGACACAGTTAAGAGTAGGATCTTTACTGAAGGGGAACAGGAACCTGTCAATGCTTCTTAACAGAGGAGACATGTGGCCAGATTTCCTGTTTAGAAAGATAACTCGGGCTTCTGATGAGAGAAGGCTGGGTTATCCTGACTGGTCTTCCAAGGTAACTTAACGTGAAATATCTATACCTAATATAGAGATACAGATATATTTGCAAAAGCATTAAACATTTACAAAAGAAGGAGAAATTTCCAAACCAAACCTAAAGGGAAAATAGGACCTCAGAGCAGGGAGTATACATGGTGGCTTCTTCTGCCTAAGGAAATTTTCCAAGCTCAGGGAAGCCTTCCCTTTGCCAGCTGAAAAAAAAAAAAAAAAAAAAAAGGAGGGGGGGAGGATGGAAACAAAAGCCCAGGGCCACAGTCTAACAAAAGACTCTTTCCCACAGTTAGCTGGGCCCCCAGGGCCACATCCTCGGTGAGAGGGCAATCAGAAGCAGACCAGTCCTTCCGAGGAAATACAGCTGGGTTTGAATGACTCAGGCATTTCAAGCTTGGGTTAGGTGGACCCTGACAGGTAGGACTTCCAAGTGTGTGGTTGAGGCAAACAAAATCCTCTAGGAAGGCAAGTAACTTCATCCCATGCTCTAGACCATCCCTGTGCTTCATTTTTCAAATACTATGATCAAGACACAAAGAAAACTAGGCATCCAAGGAAATAAGACACCATGAGAAAACAAATGGATGAAAACACTTAGAAACATGCCTGCAAAGGTTTCAGATGTTGGAATTAACATAAAACAACTGTGTTTACTATATTTAAAAAAAATTAGAAGACAAGCATGAAACATCACGGGAGAACATAAAACTATCAGAAGCAACATAGCTAACTGACCAAAGAACCAAACAGAAGCCCTAGGAATGAACATTATGATAACTGAAATTTAGAACTCAGAAATGTTAGGGGCGCCTGGCTGGTTCAGTTGGTAGAGAATGTGACTCTTGACCTCGGGGTCGTGAGTTCGAGCCCCACAATGGCTGTAGAGATGACTCAAAAAAAAAAAAAATCCGAGGCTTTATTTCTTGAACCTGTTGGTCATGGTCTCATACACATTGGTTTCCCATCATTCATTAAATTGTACGTTTGTTTTTCACTGTACCGCAAAGCTGTATGTTTATAATTTATGCATTTCATGCACATGTACTATATTTTGAACTAGTGAGGCATAGAAAGCACTGGATGGATGGGTTTAAGAATGGATTCAAGGCAGCCAAAGAAAGAATTAGGTCAAAAGAAAGTATCCCAAATGCACTGCAGAGAGACGCAGAGATGGGCAAAAGGAGAGGGTAAGAGCGGAGAGGATAGGCAAGACAGAGTTTGATCAGAGCCCTAGAAGAGAGAGAAAGGAGCAGAGACAATGTTTACGAGACAGTGGCTGATAATTTCCAGAACTAATAAAAGACACCAGACCATAGGGGCACCTGGGTGGCTCAGTCCATTAAGCATGTGACTCTTGATTTCAGCTCAGGTTATGATCTCAGGGTCGTGAGATCGAGCCCTGCGTCAGGCTCTGCACTCAGGGGGGAGTCTGCTTGAAATTCTCTCGCCCTCTCCCTTTGCCCCTCCCCCTGCTAGCACGCTCTCTCTCTTTAAAATAAATAAGTGCATCTTTAAAAAAAAAAAAAAAAAGACACCAAACCACAGATTCAAGACACCCAAAAAGTCCCCAGAGAGATAAAAAGAATCCATACTTCCATCCATCAGAGCGAAACTGCAGGAACCCAAAGGTAAGGAGAGAACATACCTAGCAGCAGTCAGAGGGAAAAAGCCAGACTCACCTTCCAAGGAAGGCTGGTTAGACTGACAGCCGACTTCTCCACAGCAATCATGGAAGTCGGGAGCCCTGGAGTCTTCAGTGCAACGAAAGGGCACTCTGGTCTCTGGTTGCTGAGAGGAGGATGAGGTGCGGGGGCCAGACCAGAGGCTGGAAACCAGCCGGAAGCTGGAACAATGGTGGCCAGGACCAGATCAGCAGCAAGGGGGAAGGAGAAGAGTGGACAGATCTGGGAGAAGCTGAGGAGGCAGAACTGGGGTGACTTGGTGATGACTTTTTGTGATGGAGGAGGGCCAGGAGGAGGCAGGATGAAGGTCAAGTCTGGCTGGAGGGGCTGCTTGGCTGGAAGGGCCCCACTGCCCTGAGATGAAACAGGAGGACCAGGTTTGTGGGGTGGATGGGCTTAGTTTGGGAGGTGGTCGCCCCAGAAAATCAAGGCCGTTGGTACCCAAAGGAAGGGAGTCTCCTGAGCAGGAGACAGGAAGGATTCCCAGATGAAGAGGTGGTGCAATCAGCTCTTGAGGGCGGGTGGCAGGAAGGGGCAGCCTGCAGAGCTCCAGAATGTAGCGAGGGTGACGGGAGGCCGCGGAAGAGGGCAAGGCTGGGCAGGGAGGCAGAGCGGGCAGGCTGTTCCCTCCCGAAGCACCAGCAACCAGCAGAGCTTGGTTCGTAACAGGTGCTCAGCCCACACTCGCTGAAAAAGCCAAGTGATGGAGGCCGGCACATGGTCAGCCGTTGTGGTTGCTGTCAATGGTGAGGCCAGCACTTAGCCGATTTCCCTTTTCCGTCCTGGGCCAGAAAGCCACACCTGCTCCCCTTCAGCTGGGATTCCCAAACCGTAATTATGTCTCCTGCAAACGCCAGTATGCGTAGCACCAAGTGGGGAAACTGAGGCAGTCCCAAGCAAAGATTGCTTGGCAAGGTTGGGGCTTTTGGGGGTCTTTTTTGGTGGGTGGAGAAACCAAATACCCAGCCCCTCCTGCCTGGCTCCCTACCACCCCCACCACCTCGCACCCTGCAAAGGCCTTCCGTGGAGAGAGATGCATACTTTCCCTCTGTCACACACAGGAAAGCATCAGCTCAGCCTGGCTGCCATCCTCAGGGGTCCCACCTCCAGAGCTAAATGCACAGCCCCCCAAAGCCTGTGAGAGAGTGAGAACTGAAACTTCCCGGAGCCCTCCTGCTCCCGCCTGCCTCGCGGCTGCTCATTTCCACAGAATCTGTGGGCTGAGACTCTGGCGTGTGACTCACCTCGCTCCCCTCCTCTCCCTGAGTAAATGTCAAGTAACATTAGCTATCCCATCTCCCTCAGCAGCACCCCCCATTTTTGGTGGTGCTGTTTACCTCGGCTGGATCAATCAGCGTTCGGGGAGAAAATAGAAACCCTTTTAGATCCAATTAATGAAAATCAGGCCGCAGGAATGTGCCTGTTTAAAATTTCACCACCTGGGCAGGGAAAGGACTGGAGAGGCAGGGAGGAGGGCGAGAAGCCGGCTGGGCCCCACTGCCAAGCCCGGGCCTTCCTAGCATTCAGAAGAGAAACCCCAATTTCTTTTTTTTTTTTTTTTAAGATTTTATTTATTTATTTGAGACAGAGAGAATGAGAGACAGAGAGCAGGAGAGGGAGGAGGGTCAGAGGGAGAAGCAGACTCCCTGCCGAGCAGGGAGCCCGATGCGGGACTCGATCCCAGGACTCCAGGATCATGACCTGAGCCGAAGGCAGTCGCTTAACCAACTGAGCCACCCAGGCGCCCAGAGAAACCCCAATTTCTGAGGGGGGCTGGCAGCACCCCCAAACTGGGTCCCGGTCAAACACTGCCCTTGTGGGCACAGAGCCAGAAGCAGCCTCTTTGCTGCTTCTTTGGAGGGCTGGTGGGGAAGCGAGGAAAGAGACGGAGGGAGGTGGTTTCCACCTCAGATGAGAGCCAGGGATGCGGAGTGAAAGCCCTTGGGGGAGTCTTGGGGCCCTCCAGCTGCATGAGCAGCTCACACACAAGCCTGGCTTGGGGGGACCCTGCCTTCCTCTTGCCACCAGGACCCCAACTCCAAGGAGATACAGCTTCATTCCTAATCCCCCGTGTCCCAGGAATCATGCTGGGTGCTGGGGCCTCCAACCCCGGGCTCGCGGGCGCATCTGCCGCATGATGGTCAAGGGCAGACAGACCTGGCTCTAACCCCGGCTGAGCCACAGCCAGCTGCATGACCTTGGGCAAATGGCTGAGCCTACTGAGCCTTACACTTTCCATCTGTAAAATGGGGTCATATTGCACGCTTCATAGGGAGCTCCTTGTTCTTGGGGCATCTGTGACCTAGCTCGTGGGACCCTCCCCAAAAGACAGCCAAGGCTGTGACTTGCCTGTTATTGAGGCAGGAGTTCACACGGTTCGGCCCGACCCCTGAGCAGGGCCACCCAGAGCTTTGAGGATCACGAGGACTCAGCAATCCCCCTCGCAGGACCCAAAGCCACTGGGCAAGGATTCTCCTTCATTGTATTATGTCCCGTGGGCGGCAATGGACCCAGAGCAGGTGCACTGGCGATGTGGTTTGGAAGGACGAAAGGGTGAGTTTTACAGTCTTCCCAAGTGCTTACACATCCTTTAGGTGACAGTAGGAAGCACACAAGCGACATCTCTGGGCCGAGTTTGTCTGTCAAGTGGGAACTGAATCAGATGCCTCTTGGACCCACTTCGCATTCCTCCAGCTTCAGCTCTGCCCCAGGTGAGCTCCAGGTGGCGACAGGTGCAGGCAGGCTTAGACTCCGCACGTGGACCCTGTGGCCGCAGTGGGTCCTTCAGTTCTCTCCTGTACCCCCTAACCCAGCAGCGTAGGGCACCAGGGGGAGCCCTCCCAAAGGCATGCATAGCAGGAGTGCAGGGAACTCCCTAGCCCCCTGGGCAACCCTCCATCAGTGATCGAGTAGAAGGTGCTGGGTAGCTTCTCATACGCCCATCAGAGGGCCCAGCAGGATAGAGGCCCAGCGCCTGTAGGGGTGATCGGCCCTGTAACCCCCAGCCCTGTGTGGGCTTCTCTGGGTCGGCTCCCTCTCCTGCCCCCTCCTGCAGACCCCTTGGAGAGCTTCACAGCAAATGATGCGCATCCGGGTCCTCACAGCCCAGGCTCAGACAGAGGCAAAAGCTCCCAGCAGCCTTACAAGCATATGTGGAGACCACGTGAGCAGTTTGGGACACACAGGGAGCCCAAGCACAGCAGAGGTGACAGGCCCAGCGTGTAGCAGGTGCTCAATTAACAGGTGCGGCTTCCCAGGGCCGGGGCGGGGGAGGGGGGGCAGGGGGCCTCCATTCATCCACTCCAGGCACTGTTGAGAGATGCACTGAGCCAGGGCTCAGCTCAGAAATGGCACAGTCCCTACCCGCGAGGGCCTCCGTCTCCCAGGGCAGCCAGGCAAGTCGACTGGGGGGTGTAAAGCCCGGTGAGGGGGTGATATCAAAGGAGCAGAAGTGAGTGGGAGCAACGACAGAAGAAAGAAGGGCAGCCCCGGAGCCCCCTGGGCACGGCGGAGGAGAAGGGCCCAGATGCAGGGAAGGAGACGCAAGTACTCACCAGGCAGACACGGCAGGAAACGTCCCAAGACAGACGATGGCCTCAGGTGGTGGGGAGAGGGGGTGCGGGAGGGGCAGGGATGAGGCCGGGGAGGCCCGGAGCCACTGGGAGGCCCTGCCAGCCACTGGCCTTGGGGCCATGCCTGGCTCCTGGCGCTGGCAGAAGCACCTGGCCCTAGTGGGGCACAGATGTCCCTCCACCCTGCCCGCGGCAGCTGGGGCTTTTGTGAAGTGCCCGGCTCCAGAGCGGTGCGCGCATGGGGGACCCCAGCTGTGCCCAGGTTCATGCCACTCTGCCAGGTTCAGAAAGGCCTGACGGGAAAGGGAGGCTGCCCCGTGCCAGCCCCGAGCTGAAGGCCCTGGCACGGCCCAGAGGCCCCATCCAGATCATCCTGTGCAACTGTGCAGCTCAGCCCACCTCCGACGGGTGCAGGCAGCACGCACCGAGCACTCCCCGGGCTCCTGGGGGGCAGGGATGGGGAGCAGCGCTCACCCATCTTCACATGAGCGGCCGGAGGACAGAAGTTCCTCTCCCACCAACATTGCCCGGCCGCTGCCTGGCTCCACTCCACACGATCACTCAGGAACCCAGGCCGGGAGGGGCTCCCCCATCTGGAAGCTCCCCATCTGGAAAAGGCGACCTTCGGGGTCACCAAAATAGAGGAAGAGAAAACAGGGAAGTCGGAGCTCCAGCCCAGAGGGGACACATGTCACTTCACTTCTCCGCCCATGGGCCAGGGCGCAGATGTGAGGGCACAGGTAGAACGTCCCATGAGCGCGATCATCTCTGCCACACGCAGCAGTGTGACTTCTGAGGCTGGGTCCCAGCCCCGGTGGCCTTGGGCATGCAGCTCCACCTCCCAGAGTCTCAACCTCTTCGGTGGGAGAGGAGGGACCAGGAGGGGGTCTCTACCTCACCGAGCTGGAGCCGGGTTAGTTAAAAGGTAATACCAGCAAAGTGCGCCCCCCCACACCCCTGCACCTGGCCCACGAACGCATGTCCCCTGTGTCCCTGGTTCTTCGTCACCATCTTTGTCTGCAATAGTTATGAGTGGAAACTACCAAAACATGTTGTTGCATTTTCTCTTATTTTATAAAAATGAGCTGGAAAATGCAAGGGCAGAACCATGAGCCAAAAGGGAGGAGGGCTGGGTGTCGTCAGGGTAACGTGGCCGAGGGCAGACATCACGAGACCCACCAAAGAGCCACAGATCCTGACGCTCCTCTGGACGTGCTCCAGATGAATTCCGGACAACCAGGGTGGAAACCGTGAAGCGAAATGACAAAACTGAAACACACGCAAAATCCCTAAAAAGACAAGGGGATTTTGTTTTCCCGCTTTGGGGGAAGAGCCAGCCCCATTACGACGTTCAAGTCTGTGAGACATTCACACCCTCCCTGCCCATGAGTTTTCTTCAGGAATATATATGTCGAAAGGCAGGGATTCCTGTCACAGGATGTGCCCCCTCCCCGGCACAGAGGAAGGGATGACCAGCAACCAGTGGAAGCTGGCTTCACAATGCAGTAATATTTGGGGCTGACCTGAAAGAGCGACAAGGTCACATGCTGGAGAAGGGGTCCTCTCGCCCCCAGCCATTCCCAAGCCCTTTCTCCCCTGCCTGCCTCTCATCATAGAGGCTAAAAAGCCATGTGCTGATTTTCCTAGCAGGTCTTATAGCCAGAAGAAGCCATGGGACCATGTTCTGGCCAATGGTATACAAGGCAAAATCTGCAGGGGGCCTCCAGGCCTTCCTCCCTGATAAAAGGCGTGAAGTCCTGGAGAAGAGCACTCCCTCGCCACCCTCACTGTGCTTCCCATCACATACACACCCTCTCCCTTCCCACTTGGAGATGTGGCCCTGTGAAGACGTGGAACCTGGGGCAGTGGCAGCCATCTTGTCATCATGAGGGTGATGCCTGGAGCTGTGGCAGCTATGTTGTCACCATGAAGAGGATCAGAGGCAACTCAGGGCCTGGAGTCTGACCCTGTGGCTAAATAAACCTGCAAACACCATTCCTGGTCTTCTTTTTAGGTAAACTCTAATCGGTCTTATGGTTTAAGCCTCTGGGGGTTAGGCTTTCTGATACCTGCCGCTAAAGGCATTTCTAAAGGATACAAGGTCCTGCCTAATAAGGAGCTCCAAACAACAAGCAGACTTTGCTTCTAGAAGCCAGCCCAGGAATGGGAGTAAATTCCCATTTAGGCAAATGGGAGGCCACAGTTCAGGCCATGGCACCTCCCAAGCCGGGGGTACCAGCCTCTCGCCACCTAGGCTGCATTCCAAGGCACGTCTGTTCCGAAGCCTCCCTTCCGTCTCCAGCCCTGTGAGCTCCTGCCCCGTGCCCAGTACTGAGCCTGGCACTGGTGTGACAGCTGGGGACAAGACACGAGGTCACCGCTAGCAGGGGACAGACGTCTGCCCAGTGCCCACAGTTCACTAACTACTTATTTAACTGTGACAAAGGAAGAGATGTC
Source organism: Mirounga leonina (assembly GCF_011800145.1). NCBI lineage: Eukaryota > Metazoa > Chordata > Mammalia > Carnivora > Phocidae > Mirounga > Mirounga leonina. Next base: position 6,642,686 of record NW_023270433.1, read on the forward strand.
AGATGCGGAAAAAGCATGCAACGGGGGAGCCAGCCTGGGGGATAGGAGAGGACCTCCCCAAGGACGTGACATTTAAACTGAGACCCCGAGGACACACTGATCTTCTTCCACTGGCTGGGGCCGTACAGGTCGGGGGGAGGTCTCTCCAAGCCTCAGTTCCCACCTCTGTGAAATGGGGGTCCTGGCGGGCCTCCCTCGCTGGGTCGGTGTGGGGCTTCAGTGCGGTGACACGGCGAAGCGAGGCCTGACTGTGTTAAGTGCTCGGCAGATGTGAGCTAGGACATTACTCTTCAGGGCGAAAGGGAGCCTGTTGGCCCCTCGTGACAGGCTAATTGGAGAAACAGCTTTTGCCAGAGTGTCTTCGGGCTCTGGGGGACCGTGGAGTGGCGGGAGCCGGCCCTCCTGTTTGACACTTGGGAAATGAGAGGTACCCCTCGGGCACTGCTCGCAATGAGACCCAGGATGTGGGGAGACAAAGCCCCAGGCCCGGGGCAGGCAGGCTGAGAGGGAAAGCAGGGGCCAAGCCAGGCCAACAGGAGGTCAGGAGTCAGGGGTCAGATTGGAGAGCCCAAGGCTGGGAGGGGCAGAGGGTCCTGGGATTGGAGTCAGACAGACCCAGGTGGGCTCCTACCCCGGGCCCCAGTCCCCCCCACCAGTGATGCTCACACCTCCGTGGCCCTTCCGGTCTGCCTTCAGTTTCAGGAAAAAGTCTTGAGGCCAAGGCCAGGGGCGGAGGCAGCCCCCAAGACATGCTGGAACCCCACGGCCGGCCTGTGGCCTCCCCCATTCGCTGTCTGCCTCTCACACCCTGGACTACAAGAGGTCAAGAGAAGGCTGGGAAAAGGTCATTCCCTCTGGGGTTGTCAGATTTAGCAAATAAACACATAGGATGCCTAGTTACAACTGAATGTCAGATAAACAAATAAAATGTTTAGGGCAAGCATGTCCCATGCGGTATTTGGGACATACTTACACTAAAAAATTATTCACTGTTTATCTGAAATTTAAATTAAACTGGATGTGCTCTATTTTATGTGGCAACCCTAATCCCGTGATGTCCTTATGTGATGCCCTCCCTTCAGATCCATCCGTGGCTCCCCAGTACCTTAGGCCAAGGTGCAGCCTGTTGCACACGTGACAGCAGAGGCCTGCGTGGGGTGGCTCCTGCCTGTGGCAGGAGAAGGCAGTGGAGCCCAGCCGACATGAACACGACCCCTCCGTGCCAGGCCCCATGCTGGGGACTGGGGACCCTCCCATTGTGGCTACCCGAGGTCCTCTCCATGAATCCTGTCCCTATCAGAGACTTCAGACTAAAAGGCATTTCTTTTTGGTTTTTGGTTTTTGGCTTTTTCCCCTGCCTCCTCCCCATTTCCTCTCCTTCACGGGTGGGAAACCCCTGATTTCAGATCAAAAGGACCCAAAAATTCACATGGCATTTCAAGTTGAACCCGCAGCTGAACCACGGACTTCAGAGAGTTCCCCAGAGCATCTCCAGGCAGAGCGGCCTGGGCCTCGCCCCAGCCTTCACCCTGGAGGCAGAGAGAGGGAGCAGGAAAGACACCCGCTTTCCAGAATCCCTGGAAAAGAAGGGACTAGCATTTACGGGGTGCCACACTCACACCCAGTCATTTAAGACTTGCTCCAGGTAGCCCTTCCTCACCACCACCACAGAAGCAGCCAGGTCCCCAAGTGACACGCATCCCGAGCACCCTGCGCCTTCCCGGCCTGGGGCAGATCTGTTTTGGTTACGTATTTGGGGACTGGTGTGCTCAGGGTCTGTCTCCCCGTTGCCGGGCCCCGTCAGCCTCACTGCTATTCCCCAGCACCCAGCACAGCACCTGGCGTCCAGTAGATGCTCAGCAAATATTTGTGGCGTGGAGGGAGGAGGAGGAGGAGGTTCATGAGCTCCTGAGAGCAGGTGCCTTGCGCAGCTGGCTCGCTGCTCTGTCCTGTGGGTTCCGTGCAATGGGAACGTGTGCTCTGGGAAGGTGTGCTGAAGCAACAAGGCTCCCTCCGTCAGCACCATGAAATTAGTTCCTAGAATTTAATCCACAAACCATCAAGAAACCGCAAAATCTGGCTCACTTGTTTCTCCTCCCCGTCCTGAGATGGTCGCCCTCGCCAGGCCCATTGCATAGATAAGGAAGTAGAGAGCCCCCTACTTCCTCATCACAAAAGGCAAACCTAAACCCAGGTTTGTTTGTTTTTTTACAGATTTTATTTATTTATTTTTTACAGATTTTAATTAATTTATTTATTTATGTGAGAGAAAGAGAGTGAGCGAGCAAAAGAGAGAGAGAGCACGAGTGGGAGGAGGGGCAGAGGGAGAAGCAGGCTCTCCACTGAGTGGGGAGCCCGACACAGGGCTCGATCCCAGGACCCTGGGATCATGATCTGAGCCGAAGGCAGACGTTCAACCAACTGAGCCACCCCGGCGCCCCCAAAGCTGGGTATTTAGATATACATCAAGCTCTAAAGAAAGGCAGGGAAGTGATTTCTTCCAGAGTTAAGATGGGGGTTACCAGTAAGGGGAAAAAGGGGGTATGAGCAGTAAGGGATACATGGGGAGCTTCTCAGTGCTGGTAGCAACACTCTGTCTAAGTAAATTGACATCTCCGTGTGTGTGTGTATGTGTGTGTGTGTGTGTGTGAAAGAGAGAGAGAGAGAGAGTCCATGACCTCTCTAAAAACTTTGCCTGTGCCTGTCAGACTGTTCCTTTACAACCTGCCCCTCCTCTGAAGGACCTCTAAATGTCTGCTCCTTGGAGCTCTGGCCTGGGTGCTCTACACACACACACACACACACACACACACACACACAATGATCCCCTGCCTGGCTGGCTTCAGCCTCATCCACGCAGTGCCCACTCCTAGTCTATCCCCAGCCCTGGCTTGCCCAGCTGTCCATCGAACAGCACGAGCTTCTTAGGGCCACCAGGACTACCAAGCTGAGACCTGAGGATCCAGTACCACCAGCAAGGCAACCAGGTCAAGGAAGAGTATTCTAGGAGAGGAAACAGCATGTGCTAAGGCCCTGGGGCTGTCATGAGCCTGACCCATTCCAGGAACTCCAAGTAGCTCCTCATGGCAGAGAGGGGGACTCAAAGTAAGTGAAACTGTGCAGGGGCATGATCTGTAGGGCCACAGGGGCACAAATGCCTGTGGGCATCTGACTCTAGACCCCCCCCCCCAGTTTCCCCACAGGTACCAACTCATACAGGTCTCCTGCCTGCTCCCAAGTGGGGTTTATAAAGCCTCTGCCCCACCCTGTCGCTGCCAGAACTCCCCCCTCCTCCGTCCTTCTTCCTTCCTACCCCCATCCTCACCCTTCCTCTCCCTCTGCCCCCTTCCTCCTCCCTCTCTCCCTCCCGTGTGCACACATTACTCATCTCAACAGGGAAGACAGGACCAGCACACGTTCTTCCCACCCCATCAGCTGGCGGAGCAGACCGGACAGCCCAGGACCCTGGGAGCCAGGAAGTATGGTTGGCCTCCACATCCAGTCTGGAAGCTTCTTTCAAGGAACAGCAGGGCAGGAAAGCCCTTGTAACCTCCTGCTTTCTCCTCACACCCCTCCTCCGGGGCACCCCAGCACACCCGTCCACTTCCTGTAGGGCTCCGGCTGCTGAGGGTGGTCGAGCTCAGGCCTGGCTTTCGTCAAACACCGCCCATCCCAAAGGCCACAGGCCCGTGCGGAGGAGGAAGGGGGTCAGGAGAGGGGGTGGAATTCTCCAGATTTTCTCCCAGCCTCCGAAGGGCCTCCAGAGAGCTGGTTATATAAGGTTTCTTTAAAAAAAAAAAATTGTGGAAAGGAAATTTTTGCAAATATTAAGGAGTGCCACTCAGGGCAAATAAGGGGGCGAACACCCTTCAACAGACAGGACAGGTCCCGAGCCCAGGAACCCCAGGCGCTCCAGGTGGGCAGGGGTGCACCATCTCGTGGCCGCTGGTTCCCCGGGCCAAGCTCGGTGCCAGGCAGGAGGAGGCGCTCGGCAAATATTTGCAGATTTAGCGAATGAAATCAAGGGAAGAGAAGCCGAAAGGGGAAGAAATAGACCAGGGTTGGGGGTGAAGGGAGGGAGCCCAAGAGAGAAGACAGGAGGGTGGCTCCTGACTGGGAGGGGGCTTGGGCGGGGGGGGGGGGGTTGCTCGGGAATCAGGAAAACTGCTGAGTAAAAACTGTCTTTGAAAAGGCCCCAGATTATTCATCTAAGTCTTCATCTCGCTAAATTTCAGTTCAAGCTGCTGCAAATATTTGAAATGAGTAATTTCTCCTGATGAAGAGAGTCTGATTTTGATTCTGCCTAATTTATTTCGAGATTTAGGGGAGCACCCAGAGGAGAGGGGTTGAGCCTGTCGTCAAGCAGCGGCCACCCCCTCTCCCCCAAGCCGCCGCCTGGTCCTGCCCTGCCCCAACGTTGTGGTTCCGGGAAGAGGGGGGTAGGCTGTGTAGCTGGAGAAGGGGAGGGGCCCCCATCAGAGGGGCAGAATCTGAGCCAGGTGGCCCCAGGCCTCTGCCACCTCCTCTGGGCCTCCAGGCCTCTGGTCCACTCCGTCCCAGCTGCCAGCTCTGCCTATCACTCGCCTCCTCAAGTACCTTCAGTGGCTCCCTAGGACCCCCAGACTAATCATCCCTGAGCCCAGATTACTTCCCGGCCCCACCTCCTTCAAGGGCTTCTCCTCCTCCTCCACTTACCCAAGTGCCCCCAGGCCCTGGCACCTTCTCACACTCCACCGGGCACGAAGCAGACCCTGTTCCTCCTACAAGGCTTGAGCCCAACGTCACTTCTGCGAAACCTTCCTTGTCCCTGGGAGAGGCAGGAGTCACGTGCGGCTCCCACCCTGCAGAGCCCTGGTCCCCTATGCGACCACCGTCTGGAGGCTTCCTTGCCTGCCTAAGCAGAGTGAAGGCCAGGGCCACGAGTGTGCCCGAGAAACGTGCAGGGGCAAGAATTCATCATAAAGGCACAACTGAAGAAGGGACGAGTGTACAAATAAACACGTATTAACACAGAGCCCACCCTGAACACAGAAGCAGCCACGGGGGTCCCTGGGAGAGGTCTGGCCTCGGCACCCCTCGGGGTCCACCTATCCAGACGTGGAAAAAAAGGCCCGGCTGTGGCCCTGGGACGCAGACAACTCAGGCACCTCAGCAGCCCCTCACCCGCGTGCAGAGGGGAGAGTGTGACTGGCTCAGGGCCATCTGTCCCCACCCACCGGGAGAAGGCCCCTCAGTGGCACCCAGCAAGCAGGCAGGAAACACTGGCTGAATGAATGGGAGGCTCCCTTTGCTTCTAGCATCGGAGTAAGGCACACGGGCCCGGGGGAGGCAGGCCTGGGTCTGAATGCTGATTTTACCACTTCTTGGCCTTGAGCCCACATCAGGCCACCAGCCTGGGCCGGGGGGCTTCCAGAGTATCTGAGGTGCCTTCTGTCCTGGGGGCCCCAGGACCCCACGGCCCTACCAACCAGAATAACGGTACCCGCCATTTGTTGAGCACTCTCCTGGCACCTGGCCGGTGCCAAGGCCCTTCCCACACCATGTGACCCCCTGGGGGACCACCTTTGTGGCCCCTTTTCAAAGATGAGAAAACCAAGGTCCACAGAAGCAGAGCAACAGGTCCCAGTTCAGACTGGGAAAACACACACGCGAAAAATGAAGTCAGGAGAAGTGGAAAGAGCACTGGGACGTGAGCCCAAGGGCCTGGGTCCGGGCCAGCTGTGCCCCGGCAGGGAGACCCACAGCCTTGCGGGGCCACCTGCCTCCTGTCCGCAGCGGTGAGCCCACTGCCCCCACACTCTGGATCCAGCAACAGCCTACAAGGTGGGGGAAGGGGGCAGGACGGGGCAGAGCAAGCTCAGCCAGCGGTCACCATGAGTCCTGGGGCCTCGAGACAGGAAGCCGAGACAGAGGCCGAGGTGTGCGGCCAGCAGGGCTGTGGGATGAGCTCGGGGGCTCTCAGCACGCAGTAGCTCTAGCAGTGGGGACGCGGCGGGCAGGCGTGCTGAGCGAGAGCCTGGGCGCCCCACGCTAGGTGCTTTCACTTGCATTTTCTCCTGGAAAGGAAAAGCAACCCGTGGGTGGGAGCAGAGGGAGCGTCATGGGTGTCAGTTCCCCGGGGGCAGCAGGCGACAGGCTTTACCCACATGAGCCACTGAGGCATGGGTTCGTTTCAGGCTGACCGGGCCCTCCGATGTGCCAGGCTCCGTCCTGGGAGTGGGGTTCAGGGCTGAGTAAGGGCAGGGGGGCCCTACCCTCGAGGATGAGCAGTGGGAGAGGTGAGACAACAGGCATCGTTCAGGGTGGACCCAGCATCGACTCCAAGGCCGATGGGGCTGGCGGCTCAGGTAGGAGAGAGCCCGCCACCGGGACCCAGCTTCTGGGGCAGAGGGGCAAAGCCTGACCCAGAACTCCATCCCGGCCTGGAGACACCCAGCCCGGCTGTCTCCAGTCTTCCCGGCAAGGGCTGGGCTGGGCTTAGACCCCAGAGGGGAAAGGTTTGAGCTGGGTGAGTGGGTGGGATCCCATCCCCAACCACCCAGAATCCCAGATTTCAAGAGGCATATATTGCATAAGGGGAGGAGGTGGGGTGACGAGGAAATGCCTGGTTTAAAATGCAGGTTCCCAGGGCCCATCCCCAAAGGCTCTGATTCAGTCCATCTGGGCCTAGGCCCAGGAATCTGCATTTGACCACCAGCCCAGGCGACTGTGGTACAGCAGGTCTGGTGGGGGTCACTGCCCATCACTGCATGGTGGAGAGCCTGGGAGCTCTAGGGCCTGACAAACATGAGGGTGAGTCCACCTCCATCCCTTCCTTGCTGTGTGACCTTCAGCTAACTTTCTTTCTTTCTTTAAGATTTATTTATTTATTTGAGAGACAGAGAGAATGTGAGCAGGGGGAAGGGCAGAGGGAGAGGGAAAGAGAATCCTTAAGCACACTCCCCACTGAGCATGGAGCCCGGCACAGAGCTCGATCCCAGGACCCTGAGATCATGACCGGAGCCGAAATCAAAAGTCAGACGCTTAACGCTTAACCGACTGAGCCACCCAGGTGCCCCTTCAACTTTCTCTCTGCTGGTTGGTGCCCCATGTAGCCATTAAGAGAGGCGGGTGGGTGCAGGGTTTAAAAGCTCAGGCTTGGGCGCCTGGGTGGCTCAGTCGGTTAAGTGACTGCCTTCGGCTCAGGTCATGGTCCCAGGGTCCCGGGATCGGGTCCCGCATTGGGCTCCCTGCTTAGCAGGGAGTCTGCTTCTCTCTCTGACCCTACCCCCTCTCATGCTCTCTCTCTCTATCTCATTCTCTCTCTCAAATAAATAAAATCTTAAAAAATAAAAAATAAAAAATAAATCTCTGTAATGTTTAGGGTCGTTTAGAATGGTGCTTCTGGGGGCGCCTGGGTGGCTCAGTTGGTTAAGCGACTGCCTTCGGCTCAGGTCATGATCCTGGAGTCCCTGGATCGAGTCCCGCATCGGGCTCCCTGCTCGGCGGGGAGTCTGCTTCTCCCTCTGACCCTCCCCCCTCTCATGTGCTCTCTCTCATTCTCTCTCTCTCAAATAAATAAATAAAATCTTTAATATATATTTATATATTTATATATATATATAAATAAAAGCTCAGGCTCCCCAGTCAGACTACCTGAGCTTCTGTGCCACCTCTGCTGCTCACTGTCTGTGTGAACTTCCTTGGCCTAATTAACCCCTCTGTGCCGTAGCTCCTTCAACCGCACAGGGGAGGAAATAATAGCACCTGCCTCCCAGGACTGCTAATGGAAAATACATGAGTGCCAGCACCCACTACACACTCACTGAACTATAGCTCCTGTGCATGAAGTCTCAACTTCCCAGCAATCTCCCTGCATCTGCCTCATCCCCACAGCAGCCAGAGGGATCCTATTAAAGCCTGTGCTCCATCGGGGCACACCCCAACTGACGATCCACAATGGCCTCCTGTCTGGTAGCCCTCTTTCTCACCGTGGCCAACCGGCCCCAGCTGCTCAAAGTCCAGCCCATGTCTGCACCCTCAGCCTGCCCACCACCCGGCCCCTGGCTCACTTGCCCATCCTCTGCCAGAAACTCTCCTTGGTTTGGCTCCTTCTCATTCAGGTCTCAGTCCAAACGTTGATACCTTATTGCGTGCTGACTTTTGTGTTTGATTAAAATATTTGTATTTGCTTATATCTTTCTAAAGAAACTCTGAAAGATTCTTTAAAAACTAAGAACAGTGATTATTGGGATGGGCAACCAAACAGATAGGGGTGGAGGGAGAAAGGGGCTTTTCATCTTCTGGGTTTTGAATTGCGTGAGTGGCTCTATATGTTCACCAAAAAAAAAAGTGTATTTTTTTTAAAGATTTTATTTATTTATTTGAGAGAGGGCGAGTACGAGTTGGGGGGGATGGGGAGAGAGAGCAGGGAGCCCAATGCAGGGCTTGATCCCAGGACCCTGGGATCAGCACCTGAGCCAAAGGCAGACACGTAACCGACAGAGCCACCCAGGTGCCCCCCAAAAATGTATTGATAAATGGATGAATGCATTTTTTTATATGTCAGCCTTCTTAGAGAGGTTCTCCCTGACCAAACTTACTAAAGCTGCCCCTTTTCCATCACTCTTCACCCTTCACCTGCTTTAGTTTTCAAATCAAAGTGTGTATTTGATTGATTATTGTGTGTCCCTCCCATTGGAACATCATCCTATGAGCACAGAGCCATGGCCCATCCCAGGGCCATGTCAGAGGTGCTTAATGGAGCCCTGTGGAAGGAGTGAAAATCATTACAGAGCTACTCCCACCTGCCTAACTGGGCACACCTCCACACACTCTCCAGGGCCTACTGATGTTACACCGAGGACTGAACCTGGCATACCATCATTGCTCAATAAACGTGTATTGAATGAATAAAAGGCCTGTTAACAGATGGATACATAACTTCCAGAGGGACAAGCAAAGCTTTTTAAGAGGAAAACTTAGAAGTATTAGGCACAGAGAAGATGCTCAAAACATGGTAGCTACTATAATTATTACCAAAGTGTAAATGACTTACCTGGGCTTATTTCTGTGAGCCGGAGGAAGAAGTGAAGCCAGGAGAACCCTGATAAGAGGGAGGAAACAATTCCAGAGACACAAAATTCTTCTTTAGAGTTTTTCTCCAATAATTGTATCATTTCCCCTTACTTTTCAAAAAGTCTCTGCTGTAAGGTCTCTGCTTGCCCACCCTCCCTGCTGTAAAACGTCCCAGACAGTTTGAGGGCCAGAGAAACTATAGTTTTGGACCAGTGGTCAGGAAGCCCACAGCTCCCCAAGAGTCCAAGGGTGCCACACCTAGGTGCTAGGGGTGGGAGAGAGCATCCCCATCCTCCAACCCCACCCACCCCAGGGCTCCTCCAACCCCTCCTCCCAGCAGCCCTGAGAGGCCACAGACGTGCAGTGGAAAGAACTCGGCCTCTGGAATCTGACAGCCCTGGATCCTGTCCCAGCTCCTGACCTCCCAGCACATTCTATGCCCCAGTCACCTTACCCACTTCTTGATATGCCTGCTTTTATTTCGTCCTCACAACATCTTTAGGAAGCAGCTGTGTTGCTGCTGAATTTCAGAGCTGGGGAGGTCGAGGCCAGAGAATCACGTTCCCTCAATTACCCTGTAAGAGTGTCCCAAGCCAGGAGTCACACCAGCCTGTCTGTGCTCCCCCTGCCACCCCTCACTGACTTAGGCAGGTGCTCCCACTCTGTGACCCTCAGTTTCCCTATCTGTAAAATGGGGGACTGGAGGCTTCTTTTCAAATTTATTGTGAACATTTAAGAACTTGAAAAGGGACTCACGGAGGAGTCTGACCCAGGAGGGGCTCATCAAAGGTTTCCTTCCCTCCCTGTTTCTGCCTCTCACTGGGCAGCCTCGGACAGGTCACCTCCCTGGCTTCCCGCATGAGAGGGATGAGGATGGCCGGGGGGACACAGACAGGGCTACTGGCAGGACCTGCGAGGGCCCAGGGCTCAGCAAGCGGGGCCCGGGGAGGGGCTGGGGCCAGAGAGAGGGGCAAAGACCGGCCCACCTGCCCACCGGGCACACCTGGTCACCACAGAGACGTGCCCCCGCTCCCTAGCAGAGTCCCCAGGGAGCTCACAAAGGAGGGGTGGAGAAGGAGAGGAGAGCAACCCCCTCCCATCTTTTGTTTCTTCCTTGCAGTGTTGTTTTGGGGGTTTTGTTTTTTGGTGTGTGTGTGTGTGTTTGTGTGTGTGTGTGTGTGTTTTAATCCAGCCACTCTGTGGTCCTGTCCGGGACCTCCTGCCTCCTCCCACCTCCTTACTGGTGACTGTCACACGACAGACATTTTTAGTGGTGACAGCTGGCCTTGTGGAACTCGGCTCGAGTACGGGAATGGTTTTTAAAAAAAGAGTGAGCCAAACCACCGCCACTTTAAATAGCAATGCAGCAGGGAGGAGAGGCGGGCTAGCGCGTGCAGGCAGGAGCTCCGGCTGGGTTTCCACGGGGCTGGTGGAGGAAGGGCCCAGCCCAGGGGACCTCGGGGCTCATCCTTCTCACCTCTGCATTTGCCCGAGGGAGAAACTGAGGCCCCCCGGAGGGCGGAAGTCACACCCAAGATCACAGGCTTGTGAGCGGAAGGGCTGTGACTCCACCCAGGTGTGTGCGGGCGACCCACAGCACCAGGCTCTCGGCTGCGATAAGGCCCCGCCTCCCAACGCCACCTGCCCTTTCCTGAACTTGAAGAGAGCCCATCGATGGGGGTGATGGTGACTGCTTCTGAGACCAGGGCTCCCAGCTGGGGGCACCATGAGGGCAGAGGTCCCTGGGCCTGAGACAGGCCCTGTCCTTGCAGGAACTCGGGTACCATTTGCAAAGGAAAGACAGGTACGGGCTAGGATTCCAAGGGGTCCTCCTGCATCCCCTGGGCCCTCACATTTGTAGCCTATTCAGCTCCCCTCGGTCCAGTCACACACCGCGTCCTGGCCACTTCTGTTCCCATGAATTCCCTTTTGTAGCTTGAACCTGACCATCATGGGGGTACTGACACCTTGGAAATTGGCAAATGCTACAAATCAGGGCTTCTCTTCTCCTGAGAACGCTGGGGGCGATCCATTGACCAGCACACCGCTGTCCAGGCCCAGGCACCCAGTTGTACCCATGGTTTCACCAACATCATAAGCACCAACTCTGGAGTCCAAGAGACCCAGGCTTCAGCTTTGCTCCTTCTGCAATTCACTGTGTGAAGTTGGGCAGGTCATTCCACCATGCTGAGCCTCCATTAGCTCCTCCATAAAATGGGTATAAAAGGGTAGCAGGATAGACCTCACGCTGAGAATAAAGGAGGAAAGACGTGTAGAGTGCTCAGCCCAGGATGCGCCTTCATGAATGGTGGCCGTTCTTATCATCACCGAGGGGATGTGGGCTCCCCGTCCCTCCACCATCCAGCCCTCCTCCTTCTAGACTCTGCCCTTTGCTTCTGTCATCACTAACGGGCAGCTGATGCTCAGAGCAGAAGAGCACACGTGGTTGGGTCTGAGCAGGGAGGAGGGAGGACGAGGCCCCCCTTCCTTGCTCGGGACATTGCATTTCTCTTTGTGTCACCTAAGAACGAATTCCCCAAGGCTGTCCGACCTCCCCATTCCCTACGCCCTTCCCTGCTTTGTCTCCACGACACTTACCTTCAACGCTGTCGGGGTTTGATGCCCATCTCGCCCCCAGAATGTGGGCTCCATGAGGACAGAGCATTTGCTGCGACACCTGGGGTCTAGACAGATGCCAGGCACATCAGGAGTGCTCGATCCACAACCGCTGAGGCACGAATACACCCTGAGGGGGCATCTCAGCCGCCCGACAGTTTCTCCATGCCACCTGGAAAATTGTGGGTGGGGGATGTTCACAATTCGAAAGGGAAACATGAAGCAGAAGGGGAAAGAAGAAAGAATAATCCTGCATCGCAAGAGGGAACCTCGGTTTACACACTACCTCCCCACGCACCCTCCTCTACGGAGAACCCACTGCATGTATCTCTTTGGATCCTCCCAACACCCTGGGAGATGGATTTTTTATTATCTCCCCTACTCCACTTTACAGAGGACACTGAGGCCCAGAGAGGTGAATCCACTTGCCCAAGGTCACACAGCACTAAGTGTGGGAAACCCAGAACCTGTGATCTTGCTATTAACAACCTATTAAAAATCTCCAGGGGCTCCTGGCTGGCTCAGATGGTAGAGCATGTGACTCTTGATCTCAGGATCATGAGTTTGAGCCCCACACTGGGCATGAAGCCTACTTAAAAAAAATAAATAAATAAGGAGCACCTGGTGGCTCAGTCGGTTAAGCATCTGCCTTCAGCTCAGGTCATGATCGCAGGGTCCTGGGATCGAGCCCTGTGTCTGTGGGGCTCCCTGCTCAGTGGGTAATCTGCTTCTCCCTCTCCCTCTACCCCCTCCCCACCTGTGCTCACTCTCTCAAATAAATAAACAAAATCCTTTTTAAAAAAATAAAAAATAGGGCACGTGGGTGGCTCAGTTAGTTAAGTGACTGCCTTCAGCTCAGGTCATGATCCTGGAGTCCCAGGATCGAGTCCCACGTCGGGCTCCCTGCTCAGCAGGGAGTCTGTCTCTCTCTCTGACCCTCCCCCCTCTCATGCTCTCTATCTCATGCTCTCTCTCTCAAATAAATAAATTAAATTAAAAAAAAAATAAAAAATAGGGGCACCTGGGTGGCTCAGTCGTTAAGCATCTGCCTTCAGCTCAGGTCATGGTCCCAGGGTCCTGGGATGGAGCCCCGCATTGGGCTCCCTGCTCCGCGGGAAGCCTGCTTCTCCCTCTCCCACTCCCCCTGCTTGTGTTCCCTCTCTGTCTCTCTCTCTGTCAAATAAATAAATAAATAAAATCTTTTTTAAAATTTTTAAAAATAAAAAATTTTAAATCCCCAGCCCTGCATCAGGGCAAAGAGAGAGAACCTTCTTTACCACGAGGGAGATTCAGAAATTAAACAGGCTGGTATGTGAAGCAGGGAGCTCCTCATCGCGGGAAGGATTCAAGAAGAGGCTGAGCAACACTTAGAGAGGGACAGGGGGACCGGGTTCCTGCACTGGGTGGGGGTGGGAGTGAATAGACGGACTGGAGGGCCTCAGGGTTGAGACACTTGAGTCTGGAGATCCATATCCCAGGCTGTGAGCTGTGGTGAGTGTTTCTGTAAATAACACAGTTACTCTACATTTCGAGGCTTGGAAAAGAAAAAACAATGCTAGGAAGTTAAATAAATGTATCAGCATGTCATAGTATACATTGAGAAACACATTTTTACATGAGAAAATCTTTGGTTAATAATATCTAATGTTTTTAGAGTGACCGTATGCCAGACTCTAACAAATATTTTAATATATTAAATATATATTTTTAAATGTTACCTTATTTAATCCCCACAACGATCCTGGGCAGCAGGTACTCCCATGATACCTGTGGATCGGTCAGGTTTCTGCTACAACACTGCTGTGTAACAAACATCCCCACCAATCCAGAGGCTTGCCACGTCTCTCCTCCCCTCTCATAGGTCTGCAGGTCAACGGTGCTGGCTCTGCTTCCTTCTGTGGGTCGACTGGATTTAGCTGGGCCACAGGTCAAATTCAGGTCGACTCCACGGGTGTCTCCTTCTAGAACCATCCGCTCCCTGGGCCATGTGTTCTCTGCAGCACATGGTAGAAGCTTAAGCAGCCAGGCCAAAAACCCAACCATATTTCAGCCAATGCTTCTGTCACATCCACTGATATCAAATTGACCAAAGCAAGTTACGTGGCCAAGCCCTCACTTTGGCAGGCGAGGGAAATGGACCCTGCCCGCGCCAGAGGGAGGGACCGCAGCGTCACAGGGTGAAGAGCATAGATGTATAATTCCCATTACAGGAAAGAGTGAAAAGTTACGAGTAATAATGTCCAATCTGCCCCCAACAGGTTTCACAGGTGAGAACTCAGGGCCTCACCTGAGGACACAAGTGACCCAAGGTGACGCAGCTGGCTATTGTGATTTCCCCCGGGATTCTGGCCCAGGACGTCTGACGTCAAAGCTGCTCTGGCCCACAGCTCGTCAGGCAATCCTGGTACATAAGTGGGGTTCAGGAAACGATGGGTTTGTTATCCAAGTGCACACTTCAAACAGGTGCGGTTTATTGCACGTCCGTTATATTCAATGAAACGCTGACGTTATTTCTTAAAAGAAACTTTTTAAAAAAGGAAAAAACAACAGTCAGTAAATGAAATGTTGGTACCTGGGACAAGACTTGATTCTGAAGAATATCAGCAAAGGGCTGGCGCTCGGCATCCCCGGGGAGAACCTGGCAGGCTCCAGGGACCTCCGTGGGGGGCCGGCCATGGAGAGGGGAGGTCAGGCCTACACGGTGTGGCTGCCCTGGGAGATTTCAGCGGGAGGCCTGGCTCTCCTCAAGAACCAAAGGCTGAGAGAGAGAGAGATTGGCCAGCCTGAAGATGCAGCAGCGGGGTGGAAGGGGAGAGGCAGATTCAGTGCTCCCTGGGGCCTACGCCGATTACCCCTCACACGGAGGCAAAGCGGGTGATGCCCCCGAGCCAGCCAGTGAGCACAGGAGGTCTATGGGATTCAGGGGAGAGGGTCAAGGCTCCAAGGTCAGCTCCAATATGACATCCGCCCTTTCATCTTTTGGTTTGCAGAAGTGATGGGGTGGGGGGTGGAAGGGAATAATGGGGTTCCAGCCCTGGGCCCCTGGGGCCCTTTGCTTTGTGACCCAAAATTCAAGTTACGTGATGTCTCCGAGCCTCAGCTTCCAACCAATTTATTTTTTAAAAGGTGTGGGGGGAGCCCTGGGTGGCTCAGTCGGTTAAGCATCCAAGTCCGGATTTCGGCTCAGGTCATGATCTCAGGGTTTCAAGATCGAGCCCCATGCTGGGCTCTGCAATGGGCGTGGAGCCTGCTTGGGATTCTCTCCCTCTCCCTCTGCCCCTCCCCACCTCTCTCTTTCTCTCTCCCTCCCTCTCAAAAAAAAAAAAAAAAAGGCGGGGGGAGATGTTCAATAAAAGGTAAGACTCGAGTATCTGCCCTACCTTCCTAGACGCCGTACCCCCTGGTGCCCAAACACACAGCAGGAACATCCCAACTAATGGGCGAAGAAGGAGTGACAGCATCATGCTATCCCCACCGGGCAGCCTGTCGTGAATTCATGCGCTCAGGTCGTGATGGGCGACTGGCTGCTGACCTCCCAAAAAAAGAGAAAGCAGAGGGTATTGTGCCTGGTGAGGAAACACCCCACACCCGTGAAGTTGTCGAACCAGAACCAGCGAGCCCGAACCAGGACAAGCCTCTAGACCCAAATGGCAGCTCACGGGAAATGCAGGGAGCACAGGCACGGTCAGAAAACACAGTGGGGACCCAGCCAGCCAAGTCCAGCCCGAGGGAGACTCTCCGGGACAAATCAATTGCAAGGAAAACAACACGGGGTCGAGGAGCCTATTTAAGAAGCGATTTAAAACACTTACCGATCTCCATGTGTGGCCCTTAATTTAGATTCTGGTTCAAATACAAATCATTCTCTAGGAATGCATGTTGTATATACGTCATATAATATGCAATTACATATAAAATACATAAAAACAATTATAGATTAAATGTCTAGCATATGAATACGCTAAATACTATCTGAAAAAGATATGTGTTTATGTTTTAAATATAAACAGAGGCCACTGGAAATTTGATGACACCACCAATGGTGTGTGAAATATATTTACACTTAAAAGAAATGCAATGATATTGATTGGGGTTTGGGAGCTATTATAGCTACGTGTTACATTTTGAAAGGCCCTGATTTCTCGAGCTGCATACTGACGTATCTCCAGATTAAAAAAACATAACGGCTGGGAGTTGCTTCAAAGTAAATCAGGATGGGGATGGGAAGCACTGGGGACAGAGGTGAAGGGATCTGACTGGGAGTGAGTGTTGGCGCCCCTAGGTGACGGGCACCCATGTTCATTATACTCTTCTCTCCGATTCTGGTAAGTGCTTGGAAAGTTACATCATGAGAAGGTGCAAGTTCCCACCATTAAGGGGCACCTGGGTGGCTCAGTTGGTTAAGTCTCTGCCTTCGGCTCAGGTCATGATCTGAGTCCTGGGATCGAGTCCCACATCGGGCTCCCTGCTCAGTGCGGAGTCTGCTTCTCCCTCTCCCTCTGCCCCTCCTCCTTCTTGTGCTCTGTCTCTCTCTCTCTTTCTCAATCTAATTTAATCAAATCTCAATTTAAATCTTTTAAAAAATAAAAATAAATGTAGGGCACCTGGGTGGCTCAGTTGGTTAAGCGACTGCCTTCAGCTCAGGTCATGATCCTGGAGTCCCTGGATCGAGTCCCGCATCGGGCTCCCTGCTCGGCAGGGAGCCTGCTTCTCCCTCTGACCCTCCTCCCTCTCATGCTGTCTCTCATTCTCTCTCTCTCAAATAAATAAAATCTTAAAAAAAAATTAAAAAAATAAATGTAGAAAGGGTTTTTTTTTCTCCTGATTTTTTTATGGTGGTAAAATACACATCACATCACATTGGCCATCCTGACCATTCTTAAGTGCACAGGCAGTGGCGGCATGAGGACATTCACACCGTCCGTCCCCAGAACTCTTTTCTGCTTGCAAAACTGCAATTCTGTCTCCGTTAACCCCCGGCGACTGCCCTTCTGCCTCCGACCTCTAGGAACCTGATGACCCTCGGTAGCCCACACCAGTGGGATCACACAGGATTGGTTCTTTCGTGACTGGCTTACCTCACTTAGCATCACGTCCTCAGGGCTCATCTCGAGGAGGCAGTGAGAGAATCACCTCCCTTTTGAAGGCTGACTAATATTCCGTCGTACGGATAGACATACCACGTTGCGCTTGTCTGTTTCTCCACCGGGGGACTGTTTCCACATTTTGTGGGCTGTTTCCACATTTTGTGGCTGTTTCCGCACCTTGACTCTTATGAGACATGCTGCGGCGAACCTGGAGGACCAGGCATCCGTCTTGTCTATGTTTGTCTGAGATCACTGCAGCGGCTGTCCTTTCCAAATCAGAAGTGGGAGCTCAGGACCCACTGTTCCCACCACATTCAAAATAAAATACATCGAGCACTCAAGGTCAGGCGCTGTGCTGGATACACGGATACCACACTGAGCCAGATGGATGTCCTTGACCGTGGTGGCCTTCAGGGCTGGGGGACAGGGCCAGCGCAGCCTCCACTTTCTGGGGCTCTGGCAGGAAGGGGAGCTGAAAAAGGGGACAGGGCTCATCAGAGGGTATCAAGTTCACCAGCCAAGCAGAGGGCAAGGGCAGAACCATCAGGGGTCACCTCTGCTTTAATAGAAGCTAAGCCCGCAAGCAAACTTTTGGGGTGAGCTGGGGTGTCTCCCTCTCCTCGTTGTTCTACTCAGTGCCCAGGAAACATGGTGGTTCTTGAAGTGGTAAGGGCTTCTCTTCAGAACCCAGGAAAGCTCGGGCAGTGCCTTCCCTGCACTCACTGTGAGCCCCCGCATGCCAAGACCTGCGTTTCAGATTTCTGCTCTCAGGGGGCTCTCTGGGAAGAGCCAGACACACCGATGGCAGGGCAACAAAGACTGCCACGATGAGTGAGTGCAGGCCCAGAAAGGGCCCCAATCTCCACTGAAAGGGGGGACCTGGGCCTCCAGGGACTCAGAAGGGAGGGTGGCCCCGGTTCAGTGTGAGTCTGAGCCCCCAGAAGAGAGGCTGGGGGGGGGCAGGGCCAGAGAAGGAAGAGCCTGTTAGCAAAGGAGAAGAGTCTGGATTTCACCCAGGGGCAATAGAGAGCCATTGAAGACTGTTCGATAATGCCCTCAAAGTTTCCATCACTCTGGCTGCTAGGGTGAACATGGGAGATGGGAGAGGGCAGGCTGGGGGAGGGCAGAGAGGTCGGAGGGTCCCACAGCCATCAGGCAGTGTCTCCATCCCCGTCCTGGGAACTGCCTGCAGGGCTAGCCCCCACCCCCCACACACCCCGGAAACTCCAGAATTCTCCAGGGCTTCGTCCTTGGCCTCCACCCCCACCTCCTGCCAAGGTGATCAGGAGGACACGGCTGAAAACGCAGAGCCCCAGAAGAACCCACATGGGTCTGAGTGGTTAAGAACTTGGGACAGAAGTCAGAGAGACCTGCTGGCCCCTTAGTGTTTGCGAAGCCTCGAGAAGGTTGCCACCACTCTGGGCCTCAGTTTGCTCACCTGTTAAATGGAAATATGCACACTTTTCCCCTACAGGGAGGTGAAGAGATCCAATGAGAAATAAGCACCAAGTGCTAGCACAGTGCTTGCTGGATAAACGTTGGTGACTGATTATCAGTGGTAGTACTGAGTATTACCATTCCATATGGCCCAACAGTCCCTAAAAGCCCAACCCTTCCCCTCCCCACCCCCAGCAGCAGGGTTCAAGCATTCCTGGTCTTCTCTACCCGCCTTTTTCTGATTACTTGTGCTCTTAGTCTCTAACAGGTGAAATCCTGCCTGTGCCTCAAAGCCCTGCACAAAAGTCACCTCCTCTGGAAAGCCTGCCGGGATTCCCCCTCCCCCACAATGCAAGAAATTCTCTCACCTCTGTGGCAGCTCCTGGCTTCCCATGCCATGAAATCTTGTGTCACCTTGTCACCTGTTCCTTCCAACTGGGAGGGCTGGTATGGAACAAGAGTTGAGCAAACATGGGATGGAAGGGTGGAAGATGGACAGACAAATGGGTGAAACATGTTTTCTGCATCAGTTAGAGCTAGTTTCGGGAATAGAAACCCAACTCAAACTGCCAAAGCAGATAGGCGGGCTCAGGCAAGGCTGGATCCAGGTGTTCAAATGATATCATCTCTTTTTCTCTCTCTTGGCCCTGCTCTCTACTGTGCTGTCTTCATCTTTGCCCAGACTGTCCATGTGGTTGACCCTGGCAATCCTGGCCTTATATCCTAGGAGACTAGACTGCCAGCAGAAAGAGAGCCTCACCTTCCCAGGACTGCCTTGCCCTGGCAGGCCTTGGGTCACAGGATGGCACCCACCAAGCCCTCTGGCCAGGAGGATGGCCAGGCCAGGATCACATGCTCGTCCCCAACAGAGGATGGGGGAACCACGTGACCTAGAGAACTGACGGGCAGGGCGGGATACTAGGCAGGTAAAAAATACAGCTCACTCCCCCCCCACACACACACAATGTTCCCAGTCTCACGCCCCGGGGGCAGACCTGCAGGCTCCTTTTGGGGAATGTGAAGGGTAGACAGGGGGCCCTCTTCAGAGAACTCAGCCCCAAAGAGGAAAGCAACAAGTAAACACATCACCAGGAGCCACACTTCCGTCAGAGCCAAAGCAGATGGCCCACAGAAGGCGTTCGCGGAGGAGGCTGGCCCCTCGGCCCGGGGCGGTAGTCAAGGAGGGCTGTCCGGAAGAGGAGATGCCATGGCCTTGCCTCCCAGCCCTCCTCCCCCAGGAATACCTGCCCCCCCCCCCCCCCGGGCAGCACCCCAGATCCAGAGAGAGAAGGCCTGACTTGGCCCTGATTCTGGAGGAGGGTTTCAGTGGGCGCACGAGGGAAGGACGTCGCACACAGCCCACAGTGCGTGCTCGGGGCAGTAACGACTGGAGTCAGAGGCCACACAAACATTCCAAAGCAGCTCTCCCTTCTTCCTCCCTCCCAAGAACAAGGGCAGGACAGTGACAACAAGAACTGCCCCGGATTGGGCACGATGCAGGCCCCATGCAACGCTGGGACACGGCTGATGTCATCTCTATCTTACAGACAAGGACCCGAGGATCAGAGAAGGAGCGTCACCCGCACAGTGCCAAACACTAAGACTGAGCTGGGACTGGACCCCAGGTCTGGGTGTTCGCAGAGCTGTGTCCCCAACACTTTGCTGCTTCCTTCCACTCTAGAGCAATGGTCCCCACACTCGGATGCCTGGCACCTCTGCCTGGAGCTGCTGAAAATCCCATCTTCCTGGGCCGCTCCTCAGACCCTCTGCAGCAGGGTCTCGGGCCCGGGGAATCTGCAGTAAACACGCTCCCGGAGATTCCAACACAGCCAGACCTACAGGCATCTGGGAACATCATTTGGTTTCCAGAAGATCAGCCCAGAAATCCCACCAAAGGGGTGAGGATTCAGGTGCAGATAATTCCCATTCCTCAGAAGCCCAAGAGTCCCACTGGGGAAGGGACCCCGGAGGTGAGGGACAAGTGCCACCCTTGTCCTTCCCTGCCCCTCCTCGTGGCCCCACATACCCTAAGTTTTTAACTAAGATATTCCAGTCCTTCCCCCTGTTCAAACACAAATGTACAGTCCCCACCAGGACTGGGGCGGGGGGCGGGGGGTCCTCCTGCCAACACTTTCTGTGTGTTCCAATCTCTTCATGGAAGAAGAGGCCCCCAAGCCTGTAGAGATTTTCTCCTGCCTTCTGAATTGCATTCGTGAAGGGGTAATTGATTTGCTTCCGCATTCTTTATTAATCAAAGACTAACCACAGCCAGCCAGGCCTCTGATCTAAGGAGTGGGGCCACACCGAGAGGGTGCCATCCTTACCCAGAGCACAGACACCCACCACTTCTGATGGGGCATGGAGCCTTCATTCCTGCTGAGCTTCCTTACATGTCCAGAACACTCCCCCGAAGTTGAAGGGCCCAGCACACCAGGTAGGAAGCTGGGGTTACTGGCAGGGAGGACAGATGAGTTGGCCAAGAACAATTTGCCAAGGTTACCGTGGAAGCAAAGCCCAGGTGCTGTCAGCCTTGAGACCTGGGCTTCCTGCTTTTCTCTTAGATGTGACCAGAGCCTGAGAGCATGTCCCCTGGAGTCTCTTGGCTGTGGTACCAGAGCAGTGAAAACAAGGCCAGCAACCCAGTTAGAGCTCGATTTCAATAACAGAGCTGCCAACAGGGCTGCCCCTACCCCAGGCAACTCATGGGGCCTGAGGACCTCCTGCTTCTGCCACATCTGGGATTGCGGGGGGTGGGGGTGGGGGTGGGGGTTGGAAATGACCCATCCTGATTTCCCACGGCTGGCTCCTGAGAGTTGAAGAGACTGAGGAAGAAAAGGCTTTTCTTGGATCTCACACAGAGGCTCACTCGGCAGAAATTTGCCAAGGGCCTCAGTTTCCCCTCTAAGTAACAAGGATGCCAAACCTTCCCTCATTCCCCATCTCCCTGCCTGGCTCCTGGGACAGCCCAGGACAGCATGGGGCCTACTCTTGCTGCAACCCTGCCCTGGGATGCCCCCTGCCCCTAGGGACAAGCCAGTATCCAGAAATAGGAGGGGGTGGGGGGCTGAGTCCAGGCCCTGCCACTGAGCCCCAGTCAAGCTTGCGGTAGCCATCCTGCCCAAGAAAGTCACACATTCGAGATCAAACAGACACTCCTCTCCACAGTTCCAGCTCCTTTAGATACCCACACGTGCCTCACCACCTCTCACACTGGCCCCTTCCCCACTGTTCTCTGCCTTCCAGACCCCCCTCTCGTGCTTCTCCAAAAGCCCCAAGTCCCCTCCGACCCCAGGGCCTTCCCCCATGCTGTTCCCTCTGTCTGGAACTCCTTCCTGCTCCTGATCTGCCCAGCTCCTCTGACAGCCTTGCCCAGGTATGGACCCCTGTGCCGCCCCCCGCCCCGACTCTGTTAGAGACACCTGATGTGTTATTGATGGTTGAATGTCTCTGATTCCCCTCTGCACCCACCCTGGCCGTTAGCACTGTGTATCCACAGGGCCAGACACACAGCTGACAGTACGTGCTTGGCCAACGGAGAATGGAAAGGTGTCCGCAAGATCACGGGTTTTAAAGCAGGGCCGGGAGCGGGGGGAGGTGGAGGGGGGAAGGTGGTGGGGCGGGGGATCCGACGCCGCCGGGGGCTGACGGTACTAAGTGGAGAGTGGGTGAGTCAAGGCTGGGGCAGGCGCCCGGCCCCGCCCCTTAAAGGGCCCTGGAGAACGCGACGGAGCCGTCCCAGGGTCCCTGGGGTCGTGAGGTTTAATCCAAAGGGCCCTCCGCGAACCAGGACCCCACCCAGGAGGGGGACCTGCGCTCCTCGCCAACAGCGCACCCGCTGCTACGCGCACGTCCGCGTCCGCGGTGGCGCGCCCCTGGCCGAGGGCCTGGACTACAACTCCCATGATGCTGCGCTCCGCGGCAGGCCCGGGCGGAGCGATCCCCGAAGGCACCGCCCCTCGCGGCCTTCTGGGAGCTGTAGTTCCCCCTGGAGGGGCGCGGCCGGGGGACTGGGGCGACTAGGCTTTCTCTCCCGGAGGGAAATGCGGAGGCTATGCGGCCCGCGAGGAGGGAGAGGCGGAGGGCACTGGCTGCCTGCTGGCCCGGCTGAGGCTCCCTTCACTCCAGGAGCTGTCTCTCCCAGCATTGTTTCATAACAAGAACAGCGACTCCGTTTCATGAGCGCCTACTATGTGCTGGGCCCAGTGCTAATCTCTTGGAGGACAGAGGAAGACAGACATGGTCCCCGTCTTTGCCGGCGCACAATCCAGGCAGGGAGACAGACGCGGGACATTTAATTGCACAAATACTTAATTACTTGTGCTGGGTCCAGAGGAGTACAGCATGAGGCTGTAATAGCAGGAGCGACAGGGAGGGTGGTGGTAACTATTTTCCCAGCCAAAGACGGATGCAAAGAGAAGACAATGGACTGGAATCTTTGAAATTCAAAGGGTGAATTTGATGGGTAGGGTGAGAAAATCCAGACCCATCCCTGCCAACTTCTTCATTATCCCCAAGAAGAAATTGTCCCAGAGAGATGAGGGGACTTGCCTTCACACACATGCCTCTCACCCAGCAGTGGGTGAGAGGAAGAGTTCCAGATGCAAAGACATCCAATGCCCAGAGTCCTCCCTCAATGTGGCAGAGCCCAGCCCTTACCCTGGCGAAGGTCTTTACCTCCCTGAGCCTGTTTCCCCAGCAGTGAACCTCATCGGGTAATTCTAGCAGAAAAACCAAAGATGATGGATATGCAACCAACATTTTACAAGCAGGAGAGGTGCCAGGGTGAGTCACTTTCCGTTCTGTGCCCCAATGCGATGCCGTGGGACAGCCAGGAGCCATCTGTGGACTGCTGCCGGGTGCCAGCCGGGGGACAGGCTGCCAGGGCTGGAGGTTCGCAAAGGAGAGAGACCCTAGGGGCTGGAAGCCCTTCTCTGAGGAGTTGGAGTTTAATCTGAGCCCTGAGGATGAGGACAACCCAGTCAAGTCTCCGAGGCAAGCATGGAGTATGTCTCCCCCGGTGACACGTTGCAGGTGCTTAGGTTAAACAGCAGAGCTTCAGTGCAAATCTGACCATGTCACCCATCCTGTGAAGTCATCCATGGCTCCCAGCAGCCATCCAGATGACATCCACAGCCCTTAGCCTGACCCTTGGCCACTCCTTGGCTTTCTGTTTCAGAATTCACCAAGCCCTTCCCCCCAAGGGGCCTTGGCAGGCCTTTGGCCAAAGCTAAAGATTGGCAACCCAAAAGGCATTTTAATGCCTTCTCCCTTTCTTCCCTCCACTATAGAGACAAGCAAAATTTAAAAACTCCATTTTCTCAGCCTCTCTTGAAGTTCAAGGTAGCCATGTATCCTGGTTCCAGCCAATGAGATAGAACAGAAGCCCGTAGGGAGTGATCCCCTTTTTGAATAAAGAGATGGAGTCTGGCAGGCAAAGTCCTTTTCATCCTTTGCTCTTTGACCTCTTGCTCTTTCCCTTCTTTCTGCCTGGAACACAGACACAAGGCAGGGAGGTTTAGCAGCCATGTTATTGTTATGAGGTAACAATGTGAGACTTCCACACTGAGGTTAGTGAAAAGGAAGCCGGAAAGAGCCAGGGTGCCTGGTGGCATCTGTAAGTCACTGCACACATCCCTTAGGGCTCACCTCAGGCTAACTGCTGTCTAAGTCAAAATCCCTTGTCTGTTTAGGCTGCTGTAGTAGAATTTATCTGCAATGAACATGATGCTGATGATACACAGCATTGCCTGAGTGACCCCTGCTTTGAGCCTATCTTATTAGTCTCCTTGAAGCTAATTGTACTCCAGTCTGTATGCTGGCCTCTTTTGATTCTTTGACCAGGCTGAACTCATTCCTGCCTCAGGATCTTTGCACTGCCCCCATCTACTCGAGGCTGGCTCCTTCCATCATTGAGGGCTCAACTGAAGTGCCACCTTCAAAAGGCCCTCCCTGCCCACTGCACCATCTGAGGGAATCTCCCCAGACACCTCTATCGCGGGACCCTGCCTATTTTTACCACCATTCCTTAATGCTAGCTGATGCTCTCTGGTCATATTCATTTCTTCATTTGCTTATTATACAGAATGTGAGCTTCATGGGAGGGGGTCGGGATTTCTGCCTGTATTGCTTGCCCCTGCATCCCAGGGGCCTGGTGCCTAGTAGGCATTCACTAAAGGTTGGTTGGATTCATTAATTAGTCAATGCTGCGGTCTCTGCCTGATGTGCTGTCTGTCCCTCTTCGCTTGGGAACTCCACTCCTTCCTTAGAGCCGCCTCCTCCCAGGAAAGCCTTGCTGGTACTCCCGGACGTGGACCGGGTCAGGGCTGGTTCCCGCGCCCGTGACTTTCACTGTCTCTCCTCCTCTGCCCTTTCACTCACGATTGCAGGGTAGTGACAACTTCATCTGTTAGATGTCATCTCCCGCTCCAGGACGTGAGGTCCGAGAGGGCACAAACCGTCTTCTTCCCTGTTCCATGGCCAATGCCTGGCACAGGTGGATGTGTTTGTCGAATGAATGAATGACAGGATTGCTTGCTGACTGTGTGCCAAGCACAGGGCAAGGGGCTACTTCGGGGACTTGGTTCGCCGTCCCAGCCTCCAAGATCTTGGTCTTGAGAGCGGGGATCACTTAAGTCCCATCCACCCCCCGCCCCGCACCCCCTGCTACAGGTAAAACTAAATCAAAGCAGCATGCCCGGTTCAGATCCACCTTGTTCTGAACAAAGGGGCAGCTGGTACTTCTGCCCAGACAGGCGCCTGCATCAGCAACGCTAAGCAGACCCAGCCTGGCTGCACAGCCCAAGGGGCTTCAGGACTGTTCCTCAACAAGATTTTTGCCCCTTCCCTCCACCCCTTCCTCCTTCCTCACCCTCGCCCCCAAATAGCAGCACAAACCCTCAGCCCTCGCGTGGAATTTTTCATCTTCAAAGCACTTTTATAAACATGAGCTCATTAGTGTCTTCTGAGTCATAGCGCCAGAGTTTACCGACAAAAACAAGTTTTTCCCATAGAGCAAATGCGGCGCCACAGCCAAGATCACTGTGTCTCAGAAGAAAAAGGAAGAAGGAAGGAGAGACATGCTGCCTCTGGCTAGAACCAGCCCAGCCGAGCGCTGGGCCCCAGTGTCAGCTTCAAGAACCAGCAGAGCTCAGGGCACGTGTCCCCCCACCCCGCCTAAAGCCCGAGACCCCCCCTCCGCCCCCCAGGAGGAGTAGGTGAGGGTGAGTGCCCCCCAACAGCCCGACCCTTCTTCCCGCATCTCCCTCCTGCCCGACATCTGCCTCCCCACCTCCCACCCCATGCCCTCCCCACGCACACAGCCCCAGCCCAGCGAGCAGGTGACCACTGCGTCCCCATAAAGGAGCAGTGGCATCAGCCATCTGGTCCGGCGGGCGGCTGCTTTGGGAGTGACGGACCAGGGTTCGAATCCCAGATCTTCCACTCACGCACTCAGGGACCCTGGGTGAGCCACTGAGGCTCCATTTCCCCCTGGGAAGAACGGGGCCATGTTGGCATCACCTCTCTCAGGGTGGGTTGTGAAAGGTCTGCAAGATGGTGTGGGACAAGCACCTGTTCTCAGCAGAGGGTGCAGTTTCCAACCTGGCAGGCTCTAGGGCTCACAGAGGGGCTTCCGAGGCAAAGCCTGCCACATCGAAGCCTACCACAGAAGTGGGGGCTGTCGCCTGCTCCCTGAGAGAGGGCCTGGTCTGGGCCACCGCTGCCTCCACACCCCACATCAGCTCATTTACGGGGGAGGCATTTGGATGAAGGCCCCGAAAACAACCCATAAACCACCACCAAAGCTAGACTGGCTCATGGGGAAAGTCCTGGGAATACAGCAGTCTAGACACTCGTCCTCTTTGTCCCAGCATATGCGGATGAGTCCTACTGTGCCCCAGGACACCGCCTCCAAGGCTGGTAAAAGCGCTGAGGGCCTCTGCAGAACACACACCTGCTTCCTGCTTCGTACTACAGCGGGAGGTCGGGATGTATGAGGCCCTCAAATGTGGGCTCCTTGAGACCAGAGACCCTATTTTCCGACTGGGTGTCCGGTTCACCCTCTCTTCCCTCCTAACAGAAACTTGCTTCTCAAGTAGGCAAATACGCTCAGATAAAATATTCACCTCCCAGCATCCTTTGTAGGAATGAGGAGTCTCCTGCTGGGAACGTGCTGGGAACGTCCGGGAAATCAGTTGTTTCTCTGCTAAAAAAGAGAAAATCGTCTGGCAGGGGCCTTTTGTTCTTTGCCCTTCACTTTTCCCCAATCTTCGTCCTAATTTTCTTGCCTGGAATGCTGTCATGATTCCTGGAGGTGAAGCAGCCATTTTGTGCCATAAGGATGAAAGCCCCATGCTAGGGGTGGTGGAGCAGGAAGCCGGAAGAACATCTCGAGAGGCTGCCCCAGGTCTAAGTGCATCCTGCAGGACTATCTGGGTTCTGTGCTTAAGCCATCACAGTCGGGTTTCTGTGCCATGCAGCTAACAGCAAATCCTGACTCATCACCAGGCCACCCAGGAGACTCATGGTGCTCCACAGACGGGCCAGCGCAGGGTAGCTGCTTAATAAACATGGGTGAGCGCCACAGCGATGGATGGATGGGGCAGACCAGACCTTGAGGTGCCCTGCGCCTGACACAGCAGCACTTAACTGCAAAGACAAAAGGGGGGGACGGTCGGACAATCCCACTGGATCGAGGAGGCCTGGGTTCCTGGCCAGCCTCCCTTGGGGCCACACTGTGTGACCCCAGGCAAGTTCCTACCCTTCTCTGGGCCTCAGTTTTTCTATCTGAAAAATTAACGTGTGGGACTTTGGGTGGGTCTGCAAAGACAGTGGTCCCCATGGTGCTTTCCTTTCTTTGCGGAGAGGGAAGAAGGCGGCTCCTCTTACCTTCGAATCCAAATTCCACAGAGGGGACAATAAAGAAGCTGCCAGGTTGGTTACTACCTGGGAAGGGCTGGCCTTGACGGAGCTTGCCCCTTGTGCCAGATGCCATGCATTGTCCCACTGAATCTTCACACCACCCTGTGAACCAGGTGCTCTTAGTACCCTGATTTAGCAAATGAGGACACTGAGGCTCGGGGGTTAACTAGCTTGACCTACTCTGCCGGGTGAGCCTGTGGCAAGGCCAGGACTGGTAAGCTGGAGGGATGAGGCAGGACAGAACCCTCATCCCCAGTTACGGGAGCAGAGGGAGGGAGACCCACAAGACATGAGGTCATTTTTCCCAAGGTCCCGGGGTGGGGGTGGGGGGAGAGTCAGCAGGCAGTCCCGAAACTGGACCCCAGGTCTTTCTGCCTCCAGAGCAGGTGTCCCTGATCACCGAACCACCCTCCCTGGAAGGGCTGGTCATGGAGGGCGGAAGGACAGAAGATCACCCAGACACCAGTGTGAACCCAGCTGCGCAGTGTTTGCGCCACATGTTTGCACTGCAGAGATGCTCAGAGCTGTGGGGAGGAAGAGAAGTGAAGGGTACTGATGGGGACAGTTTGAAGCGGTGGAGCCAGGACAGGCTTATACTCCTGGCAGGAGCGCTGGGCACTTGCTCTGCTGTGTTCTCTGCAGGTGGAGGTTGCTGACTGTTTCCCCCGTCAGACCATGAGCTCCTCTAGAATCTTCCTCAGGACTTAGCACAGGCCAGGGCCCAGGGGAGGGACAAAGGCTGAATGAGAGCCAGCAGGGTCCCCAAGCACCCCTCAGGGTGAGCCGGGGAATGATGGCAGGAGTTCTCACAGGGTCCTAGCGTGCCTTCCTCCCTGGTTGACTCTCACCTTTTCCCACCTCTCCCACGACTGCCACCCAGGCATTTTCTCCCTTTCTTCCCCCATCCCGCAGCCCGGCTGCCCCCCAGAGGCGGGAAGTGCTGGCTGGCAGGGGAGGCCAGAGAGGAGTCTGGGCAGGTTAGACTTACATTAGAGTCCGTGTGACCTTACCCTCCCTCCCAAGATTCTGTATGATTAACAAGCCCTCGGGGCAGTTCCAAGGCACAGCCAGGTTTGAAAACCTCTGACTTAACCAGCGCAGGTCTCAGTTTCCTTATCTGAAAAATGGGGGAATGAAAGGCCCCCCCACCCCACCTCCTCCACCCCTCCATCCCCACAGCATAGCTGTGCAAACAGTGAGATGGCACATGGGAGCGCTTAGCATAGGAGAAGAGCCCTACCAAAAAAATGATGGTGATTGCTATTCCCCACATTTGACCAGTAAGCAGCCACAACAATGAGGCCATGGCCCTGACCTGTATGTGGCCCAGGAAACAGCCCAAAGACTGTGCAAGAACCGGAGGATCATTTTATTTGTGACAAGCTCACTGTGACCAAATAGTTGTTCAGTGTCTCCCAGATCATTTTTAAAATGCAAATTTGATCAACAAAGAGGAGAGCCTAATGCAGGAATTAGCAGAGGGGAAAAGCTGGAAAATGGATAAACCAGAAAACCAAAAATCAGCCTTCTGCACCCACCCCCAAACATGCCCAGCAGGAGTCAAATCTTAATTAACTGCTTCTTCCACCCAGACCCCCTGTTTGCAGGCTCTGTTCGTGTTTGTTATAACAAACACTGCAGGAGCCAGTCGACAAAACCGTCTCTCCAGAGGAGCCCAAAGTCGCCAACAGAATGGACACCTGGCTGGGCTGGTCCTTGGGGAGTTTTCTCTTAAAACAAATGCACCCAATTTTCAGTTATTTGTATGATCCCGAGGAGTGGAAGGGTGGTTACATTTACCAGGATTGTAAGTATTTGCAGATATTCAGAGCTGTCCAAAATTTGCCCTCTTGAAAATAACAATCGGGGCGCCTGGGTGGCTCAGTTGGTTAAGCGACTGCCTTCGGCTCAGGTCATGATCCTGGAATCCCAGGATCGAGTCTCGCATCGGGCTCCTTGCTCAGCAGGGAGTCTGCTTCTCCCTCTGACCCTCCCCCCTCTCATGCTCTCTCTCTCTCTATCTCATTCTCTCTCAAATAAATAAATAAAATCTTAAAAAAAAAAAGAAAATAACAATCCCACAGAGCATTTAAGTAATGAATGTGGTATTGGGGCACAAAAACATATTCAACAAATTCCAAAGTAAAACACATTCTCAACACAGTGAAATAAGTTTTTAAATTAATAGCTAGAGGGTATTTTTTTTTTAAATCTAACTTGGTGGGAATTTGGAAACTCTATTCCAAAAAACTCTTGAGATAAAGAAGGAATTCAAAAGGACATTATATACTACTTAGATGTTTCATACTACTTGGACATTAGATGAAATGAGAGCACTGAATGCTAAAAGAGGATGCAGCCAAAGCAATACTCAAAGGAAAATTCATATCTATAAGTATACCTAAAACGTTCCTAAGAAAGAGGTCCCTTAAAAAAAAAAAAAAAGTTGACTTATTCATCAGGCAGCCCTCAATAAGGGGAGAAACTTCTGCCTAGATTGTCTTGCCATGTTTCCTTAAAGCTCATTAAACAGAAAGAATGTTAATATGTAGTTTTCTCTCCAAAAACTCTCCATCTCCAGGCTTGAGAATGGTGATGAAGTTCTAGGAGTAGCAGAGATGTGCAGATATGTTCTGGGTTTACTATCTGCAGTAGACAGATAAAGAAAGCAAGCCAGAGAAAGTCTGTAATGTCTACAGAGAACCCTCACCCCCACTTCTGTTCTCATTCATGGCTGCCTTTGCCTGAAGCTTCCAGATATGCACTGGATAAGGAGTATAAGGCCAAGATTCTAGGCCCTGGTGTTTCCATTCATTAGCTATGTGACTTTAATCAAGTCAATTAACATTTATGTAGTCATCAGCTTTTGCCATAATGATGCCATATAACAAACAACCACAAACACTTATGCACTTGTTCTCACACGCATTGGTCTGTAGGTTGACTGCAATTTGGCTGCTCTAGGCTGGGCTCTACCAGGTAGTTCTTTTTTTTTTTTTTAAGATTTTATTTGTTTATCTGACAGAGAGAGCCCACGCACAAGCAGGGAGAGCAGCAGAGGGAGAGGGAGAAGCAGGCTCCCTGCTGAGGGCTCGATCCCTGGCTCCATCCCAGGACCCTAGGATCACGACCTGAGCCAAAGGCAGATGCTTAACCGACTGAGCCACCCAGGTGTCCCTCTACCAGGTAGTTCTGTTTCTTTTTTTTTTTTTTAAAGATTTTATTTATTTATTTGAGAGAGAGAGAATGAGAGACAGAGAGCATGAGAGGGAGGAGGGTCAGAGGGAGAAGCAGACTCCCTGCCGAGCAGGGAGCCCGATGCGGGACTCGATCCTGGGACTCCAGGATCATGACCTGAGCCGAAGGCAGTCGCTTAACCAACTGAGCCACCCAGGCGCCCCAGGTAGTTCTGTTTCATGCTGTGGCTCAGTTGAACTTGGTCCCAGGCTGTGGGTTGGGTTCAAGTCTGTTTCATCTGTCCATTGTTCTTTTTGGATGAGAAGCTAAATGGGACATATTTTGTCATAAGGTATCACAAAGATGCAAGATGGACGGCAAAGACAAGCAGTATCTCCTGAGGTCTCTGCTTAAGCATGCAGTCTCTGCTCCCCACAGCCCATTGGCCAAAGCAGGTCATATGGCCAAGGCCAAAGTCAGTGGAGCAGGGAAATATGTTCTGCCTCGAGGAGAAAGGGATTGAATAATTGCTGAACAATAACTCAATCTATCCTACTTTCTTAGCCTCAGTTTTCTTATCTATAAAATGAGATTGATGAAAATTCCTACCTCATAGGGACAAAAGTCCTGAGCTCTGTTCTAAGCTAACCGTACCTGAACCGTGCACTGGTTGGCACTGGACTTGGGTTATGTCCCACTGCTGCCCGGTGGGGGGATGGGGCTGCGAATCCTGAAGATGGGATTGGAACCAAGGCCACCCAAACCACAGGGTTGTTCCTTGATGGAGCAGAGCTGGAACCTGAATTGGGAAGTTCACCACAGAGCCCACTACCAGTGCCACATGTGTTCTTGTTAACCATCAAATCTCGTTACTGCATTTCCCAAATTGTTTGAGTCTCACTAACACGCTCTCTACAGGGATCCCCTCCCATTATCAGGCCCCTTCTGGTGCTCCATGCAAGACTAGCAGCACTAATTCTCCCAGCTGCCTTTTTGGCTTCAACGGTCTCTGAGTCCCTCTGGCCTGAGACTAGCCTGGTGGGCGTCCTCGTCCAGAACCCTGGAGAGGGAGAGACTCATACAGACTCTCTTCACGATTGGGTCTCGGGATGATTCCCCAGTCAGTCCAGCCTCATCCTCAAAATCATGAGGAAGCCAAAGGCAGGAGAATAGAGTCGTGAAACATTTGGATTCTGGGAAGAAAAAACTTGGGTACAAACCCTACTTTGCCACTATCTGACTAAATTTAAGCAAAGCAGGTAAGCTCTGTGCAGCTCAGCTCCCTCATCTGGGAAATAGAGCTCATGACTACATCACATGGGCGTCTGCATGGGATGATGGAAGGATGATTCAGAACACGGGCTCTGGAATGGGACGGCATGGTGTTGGAACTCCAGTTCTTCTGATGAGGAATTCTAGAAAAGCTTTAGTCTTTTTGTCTGTAAAAGGGGGACGATACAACAAGCTGCCTGATGGGGTGCATGAGATCCCATGTTGTTGTCAACCACTGAGTGCAGTGCCTAGTCCATATTCAGTTCTCAACAAAAATGGTTCCCCTCCCTCCTCGTGATCCCCAAAATATCAAACTATCTGCCTTAATCAACATGGGACAGAACTAGTCACTAAATGTGGAATGATGGGATATATCATATGATGTGCTTTATGTTAACTAGTCCAGTGAGTAAAATATCCAGATTTCAGAAGTGTAAGGTACAGGGTAGAGAGTGTCTTAGAGAAGATTAATTCAGTGTTTGATATTACAGGTGAGAAATCAACTTGTGGTTTCATGGAATAATGTTGTCTGATTTCATTACCTTGGGGTAGCCTTGTCTCCCTGAGAATATGCATACCATTGGGGAACACACCGTCCTTTCCCCTTCTCTTATGTCCTGTAAAGGGTTTAGCACATAGTAGATACTCAACAAATATCTGTTGAAAGAGTGAATCAATCTATCCCTCCATTCATCACAGAACCAATGAATGAATCAGTTCTTGATTTAAGAACTCCATTCACGGGCGCCTGGGTGGCTCAGTTCGTTAAGCGACTGCCTTCGGCTCAGGTCATGATCCTGGAGTCCCTGGATCGAGTCCCGCATCGGGCTCCCTGCTCGGCAGGGGGTCTGCTTCTCCCTCTGACCCTCCTCCCTCTCATGTGCTCTCTCTCTCTCTCAAATAAATAAATTTAAAAAAAAAACTTAAAAAAAAAAAAAAAGAACTCTGTTCACCACTAGGGGAAGGATCAGACGGGTTAAAACTTTTTTCTTTTCAAGAGGGACTTCCCTGCTACACTGATATTTAAATATTTTTTTGTACATAGCTGATACATGTGAAGCTAAAACACTTGTTCATCAGGATTGTTTCACACAGGCAATGTTTGTTCATTGAACAAACACTAACTGGACATGTTATTTGCTGGACACTAAGCCGCCAAGCACAGAACTTATGTCCCTGCCCTCAGTTTAGTCGAGAGGAGGAGACAGACACACATGTAAAAATAAATAAATAAATAAATAAACATTTGCTTGGTAGCTGTGGGATGCGTGATCCATGAATTGGTCAAAGCTCCCCTTTCTCTTTCATCAAGGACTTCGTGTCAGTG
This sequence comes from Mirounga leonina, assembly GCF_011800145.1. Classification (NCBI taxonomy): domain Eukaryota; kingdom Metazoa; phylum Chordata; class Mammalia; order Carnivora; family Phocidae; genus Mirounga; species Mirounga leonina. Next base: position 6,675,578 of record NW_023270433.1, read on the forward strand.
ACAAAGCTGTGCATTCCCTGAACCTGTCTATTTGCCGGTTGAGCGCCCCTGAGGACTACATTTCCCAGCCTCCCTTGCAGCTAGGTGGTGTCACGTGACTCCATTCTGGCCAATGGGAGGGAGGAATGACGATTCAGGCTTTGCTATAAAACATCGTGCGGCGTCCTCCTACACAGCCAGCAAAAAAAAAAAAAAAAAAAAACTTGCCTGGTGGAACCACGTAATGGGAGGAGCCTGGAGGCTGGAGGAAAGCTGTGGATTGCAACGTGAGAAAGAAAGAAACTTGTATTGGGTCTACCCTCTAAGATTTCGGGAATGACTTCTTCCCGTAGCGGAGCATAGCCCAACCCCGAACACTGAAAACCAGTAAAATCAAGCTGAAAATATGAACCAAAACAGCATGGAAGTTTCACGGGTCCACACGGATGATCACAAGCCACAGCTCTCAAAGTCCTGGCGGCCACCTTCTTCTTCCTGCCAGGTGCCTCCCCAGGTGTTGGGTTAAACGAGCCGACCCTGGAGGCAAAACAGGCTAGATTCCAGTCGCTTAACCTCTCTGTGCCCCAGCCTCCTCATCTCTAAAATGGGCATGGTACTAAAAGTACCTCAGTCATAGATTCTATCATGAGGATTCGACAAGAAGATGCGTGTAAAGAACTTAGTGGCTAGTACACAGTAAGTGCTCAATAACTAGGCTAAGAAGAGCCAATGGGAGCCACCACCAAGGACACAAAGCAGAGACCCACTTTGCTGCACCCGCTGGGGTCCGTCTTGGAGAAAGGCTCTGCCCCCAGCACAGACCACAAGGCTCCACTCTCCTACCTGGGAGCCTCTCCCCTTCCTGTCCCTCTCAGCCAAATTAATCCAGCTCCTTTGAGGTTACAAGCAGGACTCCTGCTCACATTTCCACCCCACCTGAAGCCAGAGCTCTGTGTGTGTGTGTGTGTGTGTGTGTGTCGGAGGGGGTGGGGGAAGGCAGGTGGAGGCGAGGAAAGAGCTGGGTTTTAGCAGACCAAATGTGCATCCTGCCCCTTACTCCTCCACTCATTAGGAGGACCCTGCTCAGAAACTTCTTGTCCCTGTGCCTTGGTGTCCTCAATTGTATGACAAAAGTGATGATAGCACCTGGGTCCCCAAGGAGCTGGATGGGTTCACTGACGACGTGGATGTCGGGGGTCCTGCGGGGTGCCCTTTCACCAGCACAGGTCCAGAACTGAAATTCTATTTACCCCCTTGTTTTAAAAAATTAAGAAAATAAAAAGGAGCTCGGGAGATGAATTGAGGACAGATGATCGGTGCTCACTGGGCTGTCTCTCCCTCCCACACTCTTCACACTCACACACTCGCACACACACTTGAAAAATGACTTTTTTTTTTTTTTGAGAAATGCTCTCAAAACAAAAACAAAAACTCTGCTTTGTTCCATGTAAGCAGCATTAAAAATTCACCATTTGTGGGGAGCGAGAGGGACAGGAGTGCAGCCTGAGCTCGGCACAGATTGCTGGAGAGTTTGGACCAGTGATGCAGGGACTTGGGTTCTGGGGAGACCACCAGAGAGAGGGTTGGGATCTTGGGGACCCTCTGCCCAGGGGGCCTGTGAGGCTGGTCACTTTCCCCTCCCTCTAGTCCCTATCGCAAAGCCCTGTTTACTTCCTTTATCACCCTCATTGCAATCTTGTTTATCTATCTGCTTGTGTATTTCTTGTTTGCTTCCCATCTGGTCTGGAATGTAAGTGAGGTCCATGACAGCCGGGACTGCCGGGGTTCTAGGAGCTGATGCAGAGCCTCGCACACAGTAAGCACCTAATATTTGTGAAAGAACAGAAGGGTAAGTCCATAAATGAGCAAATGGAGGAATGGACAAGAGAGCAAGGGTGAGGCACAGTGGGTCAAGATGGATGAAGACAGCCTTTCCCAAGCTTGGACCAGGGCAGTACCCACACAGCACCCTGGGAATGTGTGGCCCCGGAACAATTCTCTGGGCCTCAGTTTCCTCAACTGTAAAATGGGGATGATAGTAATCCCTACCTCATTTGATTGTTCAGAGGATTAATGAAAAAAAAATCCATGTTAAACATAATTCTGTGTCTGGCACAACGATCTGTAGTTTAATTCACCAAGTGGTGAGGTGGAGGAGGCAGGCAGCCCACACGCTAGCTCCCACCACTCACATGAAAAAGAATTCGAAGATTCAGTTCCTGAGATCCAAGGAGCTCCTCACTCCTTAGAAACTCCCAGCTGAGCCCGGTGAGGGGACAAAGGTCTGTACTAAGTGAGTTATAAAAACAACTCCTAGCCAGGAACCGCTGAGCTGCCCCCGCACCCACACACCCACACACCCGCCCAGGACCGGTCCAGGATTAACTCTGGCCTGCCCAGCATGCTCAGCTTCTGGCAGGATTTTGAGAAAAGAGAAAAGAGGGAAGGGGGAAGTCTCCCGTTTCAATTCAATACTAATCCCTTCCACTCTTCAAAGCACTTTGGAGTCACTTGCTGCTCACAGGACCTCCTGGAGGAAGGTGACAAGAGAGGAGACTGAGCCCCAAGAGAAGTGATACAGGCCAGTCTGGAGCTAGCACCCATATCTCCTGAGCCCCCAGCCCCCACCCTGCCAGTGAGTCCACCCCAGATGTCCAAAGCCCTGAACGCACACACTCCATCCTCATCCCAAGAGCAGCTACCCAGCAGGTCTGCCATAAAGGCTCCCAGCTGAGCCCTTGGCAGACATCACTAATCAATTGGGGCACATGCCAAATCCCTTCTGACCCAGAGCTCCAGGCAGACACTACCAATCAATTGGAATTGGCCTGGGAGATTAAGAGGATCCTCAGCTCCGCTCTAGGCTGTGCGAGCTGCCTGGTGTTTTCCCCAGGGCTCAGCACAGCGCCTGCATGTTGGCCAGCATTTAGTCCATGGTTATTGAGTGAGTGAATGAATGAATGAATGAATGAACAAATAGACATCCAGCCCATCCCAGATGCTTGGGCAGAGACCCTAGTTGAGAGATCACATCTGCCCTCTCTACACATTCCATCAATAAGTATAGGATTTGCTGGAAAGGCCAGTAAATCCAAAAGGAATAGCGTGGGTCTCCTCTCCTGCTACTCTGCTCATAGTACTCCCACTTCCCCAGAGCCCTGGGGTTGGAGTCCCTTCTTTCTGGTATGTGACCCCAGGCAAGTCATCCAAGTTCTCTGTGCCTCAGTGGCTCCATCCATAAAATGGGGATTATACCCAAACCTGCCTCAAAGGCTGGTGTGGGCACTCAAGGATATCACCATGAAAAGCACTGGGCCCAGTGCCTGGCACAAAGAAAGAGCTCTGAAAAGCCAAGTTTCCATTCATCTTTCTCATCACACTTAAGGACCTCGAACCCAGGGACTGCCATGTCTTTCTGCGCACCGAGCCTGATGCCCAGGACCATGCCGGGCAAACACTGACATCGGTGGGTTATTAGCATTCACCAGGAATAGTGACAGGGTACTGGTTCTGTGGGGCAGGAGGTGGGGGCTGTCTGGGCTCCAGGACCTAGCCGAGCTCCCCAGTACCCACGAACCACAGAACAGCTTTCCTGGGACGAGTACAGGGCTCCCACCTCCAAGTGCCACTAGCCCCTGGGCCTCGGAGAGGACTCAGCGGTGATCCCTGAGGTCAGCAGCACCCCACCGCCTTCTCTGCCACTGCCTGCAGTCCCCAGTCTCAATCCCCATGGAGCAACACTCCAAGTCTCAGAGACAGTGAATTGTGGCAGCCAGGCACTGGACCAGGACGTGGGACAGCTGGGTTCGAGTCCCAGCTCCAGGCCAACACTCTCAGTGCATCCCTCCTCTGGGTCCAGTTTACCCATGTGGGAATTAGAAGTGGGGGTAGCCTGGTCTCTAGGGCCCTTCTAACCCTAACGGTATCTTCTGCATACTTAGGTTCATTGACTGATTTAGTCCACAAGCATTTATTGAGAGCCTACTGTGTACCAGGCCCTGTGCTAGGCCCTGAGCTGTTCTCTGCTGGAAGGCCCCTCCCCATCCTTGGCCCCCAAGGCTCAGCTTTCCGCAGGAAGCCCTCCCACACCAGCTTTGGGGGCCCTCCCTTGCCCTCCTGCAGCCCCGTCCCTCTTCCTATCACAGACTTATCACGCTGTTTATCTTGTCTGCTTCCCTCTGAATCATGGCCTCCTGAGGACAGGATCACATCTTATCCCCTGACCCATTTGCAGGGATTCCAGAGGACAGTCCTGGAAATAACTCTTGGGCAAATGAACAATGAATGCATGAATTCTAAATCTCACCCCAACACAACACTTTTAATTAAGCTTCTTGCCTTTGCATCCCTTTTCCCTAAGCCAATCGCTAGGAACCCACCAGGCAGATCCCACTGCTGAGCAGGAACCTTCCTAGCCGTGCCTCCCTCCTGCCATCTGGGTAACCAGAAAGAGCTCACAAGGCACACATAGCACTTTCAAGGTGTTAACTGCTCCGACATGGGGCTGACGCCACTGGGGGTTTGACAGGAGCCCAGGTCCCCATGGGTTCTGTGCCCTGCTCCACGCTGTCCCAGCAGACACTCGGTAAATATTTAGGCATTAATTAACTTCCTCCAGGGAGCAGTGACTCAGTGCCAGATGTAATCTCCCAGCTCTGGGGGGGAAAGGTAAGTGCCCGAACCTTCCTCAGGTGCCCAGACAAATAAGGCCAGCTCTCCACCCTAAGAAGCCTTGTCTCACTTGGACCTTCCCTCCTGCATGGGGTGCAGGTCTGGGGTCCCTTCCTCTGCACATAGATGCGCATGGATGCTCACACACACAGCTCCACACTCACCGCCCTAAGCAGTCTCCGGTACTCTGCTTTGAGCCATTGTGCATCCGGACAGAAGCCTTGTGTGTGACCCATCCATTCTACAAACATTTGTGAATCCCTACTGTGTGCACCCCAGCTTTACTGCTCCCCGGGGGCGCCAAATAGCTCAGCTGTTCCATTGCCTCCTTCAGCAACTGTTTTGTTACAACAGCTGTGGCAACTCCCCTGTCCCAGGCCACCCCAAAAAAGATCAAGGGTTTTTATGAAGCTGGACAACTGCTTTGCTCTCCCCACTGGCCCATCTTGATTCTTGAGAAGGAGAGGAAACCAAGTAAGTGTGGGGCCCGGACAAGAGGGCCCAAAGAACGGGGTCACACAAATGGACTGACCACTTCTTAGCTGATCCCCAGGAGTGAAAGAGCCTTAGCAGAGCTCAAACTTGCCTTGGAGCAGGGGTGAGTGGGGGACTGGGAAGTGCCAAGGGGAGCTGCCCAAGTGAGGGGCCTAGCCCTTGACCCCCTCCTGAGGTTAGAGAACCTACCTCCATTCCTATACTGATTCCCCATCTGGGCCCCCAGAGGCGTATTTTGGGGTGCAGCTCAGAGACTGGCTGTGCATGATGAGCTGAGGCTGAGACAGATACTTGCTTCTTTGTGATTCCTGCAGATGCTGGTCCCAGAGCAGTCGGCATGAAAGTGGCGGGCATTGATTACATCAAGGTCACGTTCACAGTGTGTGCACTGAGGCCTGGGAACTGGACTCAGATCTACCAAGGGCAGAAGTAAGCAGCTTAACTCAAAGAAGCTACAGTAAGTCCAGGCCTACAAACAGTCCTGGGTTCAAATCCTGCCTCTACCCCTTCTTGGCTGTGTGACGGGACCTTGAGCAAGAACCATACACTTAGTTTCCTCCAGTAAATTCTGGGCAAGGACAGAAGGAAGGCCTGAGATCAGCATTAATAATCCATTCTTGGACTCTTGCAACAAGCCAGACACTGTGGATCCCAGACTTGACTGTTGCATATGGAGTCCTCACGGCCAGAAAACCAGATAGGACCTCCCGCCTGTCCCTCCACCTGCCAGTGATGTCTCAAAGGTGAACTCCAAAAGTAAATAAATGAAACTTTTGTGTGTCTTGAAGACAGGCCCTAAGGAAGTAAGGGGCAATGGATTTTTTATTCCTACACACATTATCTCCTGGATAAATTCCACTCTTGTGTGTCCCTATCACCAGACCACCTCTTCCATAGAACGGAAGAAAGATGTCCTTTCTCTGAAGTCACCCTAAAATGTCCATCCTGGCATCTCTGGGTGGGGGTAGAGAGAGATGCTACCTGGTTGAAGGGCTTGGAGCAGACTGAGACAGCATGGGGAGGACAGAGTGCCCAATCTGGAGCTGTGGGACCTCAGGCAAGTCCTGTCCGATGTCAGTGCCTGGTTCCCGCACCTGAAAAATGGGGTAAATGCTCCCTAACTTTGTTTTCACCCTTGATGCCTGGCCCTGAGTAGAGCTGAAAAGTGTTTGTGGAAACAAATCTCAAGAATTCTTGAGACCAAAGAGAGACCCAGAAACTGGAGGATGGACTGGCTGGGTCTCTTCGCTCCCACCCAGGAACAAAATAGGTGCTGAGGACAATGGACCCAAGGAAAAGAGGGCACTCAGAAGAAGTTTGCTCCTGGGACCTCCACCCCCACCCCAGCCCGCACAAAGCCTGCCTAGCTCCAGCAGTCTCTGTGAAGCCCAGTCCTCCTTCACAGGGCCAACGCAAGGACCTCTTTGTCAGGCAAACCTCCTGGACCCCCCACTCAGCAGCAGTCACCCCCCTTCACACCTCCCCATCCAGATGGAGAGCCCCCAGAGATGGCAATCCTATCCCTCTGTTCTCCGATCTCTCAGTCCCCAGCTGGGAGGAGGTGGCCCATGGATGGTTCGAGGCAAAAGGGAAACAGTGTTAACAAAATTTAAGTTGGAGAGTTCCTGGGCCCTCGTTATTCGCCTCCCGTCTGGAGCTCACAGTCCTGGCACAAATCCTAGCTCTGCACCCTGGGAGCTGTACGATTCCACACGTCACCCCCCTCCTCGGAGACTCGGGTCCCTGCTCTGCAGGCAGTCACAGTGAGGGATGCATGCAGGGTGTTTCTGGCAGGGGTCTGCCCCATACTAGGCACATAATAATAGTCCTCATTGTCATTATTATTAGTTAGGAAGGAAAGGAAAGGTTACAGAACCGGTGATAAGGACACTCGGTGTGGCTCAGAACGCCTTCGGACCTCAGCTGGTTTCGAGGCCATAGGCTTTCTAGGGCATGGCCTCTTGAGACCAAAATTCACCATGTTTTGGGTTTTCTCGTCAGACAAATGGGGGAGGACGGCGTTTCCCCGAGTATTTCCTAAGACCCCTTGGCCAAAACGTCAAGGGAGTCAGGCCCAATATTCTCTGCGGTTGAGGTACCTCCAAACCTTTCTCCCTTGAGGGTCCCCAAGGTCAGGCCGGCGGCCCCATTAGTGTCCTGCAGAGACCTGGGCCCCGCGGGTCACCCGCGGTCGGCAGGTGAAAAAGGAGGTGCCGCGTGGCGGGGAGTGGGGAGTTGCGCGCACCTGCCGCAGGTGAGCCCAGCCGTGCGGAAGGGGGAGGAGCCGTCGCCGCCGCACTCAGGTGAGCCGACCCCCGGCTCCCAGGAGCTAGGCCGAGGGCGGCTGCGGGCTCCAACGTGGCGGCTAAGAGGCGACCCAAGGTGCACGCAGCGGCCCCAGCGGCTCCGAGTCCCGCGCCGCACGGCAGCCCCAGGAGAACATTCGAGGCAGCGGCGGCGTTGGAGGCCCGGGGTCCGTTCGGTATTTGAATAGCACAAAGGAACCGCCTTGGTCTGATTGGCTGGCCGAGTGGCCCCGGGGCGGGCAGCGCCCGTCACTCGGGAAGCTCCGGGTACTCCTATTGGCTCATGAGGTGTGGGGCGGGGCCCGGACGCCCGGCTAAATAGCTGGGGCCGGGGCCGGCCGAGGCTCATTGCTTTGGCGCCGACTGGGGAGCACGAGCCCGCGGGTGGCGCGCAGCGCATGGTGGCGGCTCCTCTCGGAGCGCAGCCGACCCGCTGACCCGGGCTCCGTTTCCCCTGCCCAGCGCGCCCCGGCGACCGGCTGGAGGCCGAAACAACAGCAGCCTTAACAGCAGCAGCGGCCGCGGCTGCTCCGCCGCCACCGTCTCCGCGGGAGCATGGAGTGCGCCCTGGACGCCCAGAGCCTGATCAGCATCTCCCTGCGCAAGATCCACAGCTCCCGGACCCAGCGCGGCGGCATCAAGCTGCACAAGAACCTCCTGGTGTCCTACGTGCTCCGCAACGCGCGCCAGCTCTACCTGAGCGAGCGCTACGCCGAGCTCTACCGGCGCCAGCAGCAGCAGCAGCAGCAGCAGCCGCCCCACCACCAGCACCAGCCGCTCGCGTACGCGGCGCCGGGCATGCCGGCCAGCGCGGCCGACTTCGGCCCGCTCCAACTTGGCGGCGGCGGGGACGCGGAGGCGCGCGAGCCGGCCGCCCGGCACCAGCTGCACCAGCTCCACCAGCTCCACCAGCTGCACCTCCAGCAGCAGCTGCACCAGCACCAGCACCCGGCGCCCAGGGGCTGCGCGGCGGCGGCCGGGGCGCCCGCGGGCGGCGCGGGGGCGCTCTCGGAGCTGCCCGGGTGCGCCGCGCTCCAGCCGCCGCACGGCGCGCCCCACCGCGGGCAGCCCTTGGAGCCGCTGCAGCCGGGTCCTGCGCCGCTGCCGCCGCCCGCGCCCGCCGCGCTCTGCCCGCGGGACCCTCGCGCCTCGGCCGCCTGCTCCGCGCCCTCCGCGCCCCCAGCGGCCGCCCCTCAGGCCGCTGCTGGCGCCTCCCCGCCCGCCTCCCCGGCCCCCGCCTCCTCCCCAGGCTTCTACCGGGGCGCGTACCCGGCCCCCTCGGACTTCGGCGTGCACTGCAGCAGCCAGACCACCGTCCTGGACCTGGACACTCACGTGGTGACCACGGTGGAGAACGGCTACTTGCACCAGGACTGCTGCGCCTCCGCCCACTGCCCCTGCTGTGGCCAGGGCGCCCCAGGACCCGGCCTGGCGTCCGCCGCCGGCTGCAAGCGCAAGTATTACCCTGGCCAGGAGGAGGACGAAGACGACGAGGAGGACGCGGGCGACCTGGGAGCCGAACCCCCCGGGGGCGCCCCGTTCGCCCCCTGCAAGCGCGCCCGCTTCGAGGACTTCTGCCCGGACTCGTCCCCGGACGCGTCCAACATCTCAAACTTGATCTCCATCTTTGGCTCGGGCTTCTCGGGGCTGGTGAGCCGACAGCCGGACTCCTCCGAGCAGCCGCCGCCGCTCAACGGGCAGCTGTGCGCCAAGCAGGCGCTCGCCAGCCTCGGCGCCTGGACTCGAGCCATTGTCGCCTTCTAGGGACCCCCGAGGGCACGGGGACCCGGGGCCCCGCGGGGCTGGGGCCAGACAAAGACTCGGCCAAGGGGCGAGAGGAGGGAGCGAACGGGCGCCTGGCCACCCGGGGCTGAGCTGGGAGCGAGCAGGGGGAGGCGGCTGATGTTTTATAAATTGTAAAATAAAAAAAAAAAAAATCTAAGATCTTGGACTTTATTTTTGCAGAGAGAAAAAGCGCCTATTTAAGTATGCTTTGTGTTTCTCCTACTCTTTTTTTTTTTTTCTTCTTCTTTTTATTGTAGTGATTGCAGTGGTGTTTAGCGAGGAGACAGCCACGTGAGGGAGGGCTGCTGCCCGGAGGAGGTGCCGGGCAGCCGGGGGCGAGGCAGGGCGCCCGGGCTGCCGGGGCGCGCCGGGCACGCAGCGCAGGAGGGCGCGGGGCCCGGGTCGCCGATTCCAATCAGTTGTCAGACCCAGGAAGCCCGGCGCTCGGTTCTCCCGAGTCCCTCCATGGCGTGAGGAATGGGTCTTGTGAAATCCTGAGCAAAAACAAAGGCAAACTCTCTATCTCCGAAAGGGACGTTTGGGTCACATTTCCTCTCTGGGGGCGGCCTCCAAAGTTCTCAAAATGAGAAGGCAGAAATGAAAACACTTCAACTTTTTTTTTTCTTTCTTTCCCGGGGTTGGGTGTCTTGAACCCCTCCTCTCCCCGCCCCTCTGGCTTCGCTCTCTTCCCCTCCTCCACCCGTCTCCCGGACTCAGGGGTGGCGCCCGACACCCCGACACTCCCGGACACCGTTTGGGGAAGGGGTGGGGGGCGGGCACGGCGGACTACATTTCCCATCATGCCCAGCACTGCGGTCCTCACTGAACAAAAAAGGAAGTCGATTCCTTCACCTGGATCCCCGGCGGCCCCGAGGGAGGGAGGGGCCGGGACCGCCGACTGCGTTGGAGACTTTTCACTAAGTTCCCGGTCAGATGTGGTGTTTGTGTGTGTGCTTCTAAGTTGCACTGTCCTGGTTGAGGCTTCGGTTGCATTTCATGAAACCAGCATTGTTCGAGGCTGTGAGAACCCTGTCCTGTGTCTTCAGCTCGATAGATTTTGTTTAATTTAAAGCCTTTTGTTGTAAAAAGGTGGGGTTCCTCTGCAGCCCCTCTGGTTCTCTGCCATCAGCACCATGTGGACTCCAAAACAAGTTGCCAACCCTTCCTTTCTTGGCCCTTCTCCTTCATTCTTCTGTATTTTTGTGCATACTGAATTGTATATCACCGGGTGAAACTGTTCAGATGATTTGTTTAAATTTATAATCTTAATAAAAAGTCGATTATAGAGGATGGTGGTGTCTTGCTTTCGGATAGGCCTGGAGGTGGTGGGGAGAAGAGGGGGAGGTAGGGAGAGACCCCTACCCCCATGCAAATCTCAGCTCTCCGGGGCCTGGGCGGGCTGGATCTGCCCACATCCGCAGGGCCGGGGGTGGGAGCGGGATTGGGAGTGGGGGAATGTTGGTTGCTGGGGATGCAGCTAGTGCTGTAGGCCGCCCGGGCCGCCCTCCCCAGAGGGGCCTGCCCCCCACGGGAACGGCCACCCCCGGGGTCTCCAGCAGGAAGCCGAGCCTGCCTTCAGCACATTTCCTGCCCAGCCAGGGGCGCAGGGCCTGGTCGGCCTCAAGTCTGAGCTCTCTGCGGCCGGGGAAAGCAGCCGAGGGACGCCGGGGGGCTTCTGGGCCACCCACGCTCGCCGCCCCGCGCCTCCGCCCGCTCGTCCGCACGTCTCGGGCTGCAACTTGGGGAAGTTTTTTCCTTTTCCTTTTTTTTTTTTTTTTTTAAGTTGAGTTTGTTATCACTGCTCGGTGCCACTTGGTGGTGTGCTGGCGGCGTCTCCCTCCCTCCTCGCGCCCCTCCCCTCTCCCTCCCTCCTCCCTCCCGCCCGCCTCTCTTCCCTCCCCAGTGGATGGAGGCAGGAAGGCTCCAGGCGCGCTCTCCCCTCTGACCACCTACGGAATGACCTCAGAATGGGAGAATGTGCCAAGGCCCCGAGGAAGCTCGCGTTCTACCCACTGGAACCAAATTCACATCTGGAGCCGTGGCTCAAGCCCGCGGGCGCGCGGGGTGGTTCCAGCTTTGCAAATAGGGGATAGGGAAGAAAGCCTGAAGGGAAAAAAAAAAAAAAAAAAAAGGCAAGAAAGAAAAGGAAAAAAAAAAAGGCAAAGTGGCAGCTTGCTCTGTTTGTTTGACAGTGTCTCTCGGTGGCCCCCTGTCTCTGGCCGTCTCCCCAGTGTTCCCGCGCTCGCTTTCTCACCCCTGCGCTCCCCTTTCCGGCGCAAGCCACCCCGCAGGACGACTCGCGCCCCCCGCTCCGCCTTCATGCCTCCAGCAGCGACTGGAGGGGCCGCCGCCGAGAGGCCCCACCCCAGACTCTGCGAGGAGGACGCCTGCCAGTCCCAGGGGCCCGCTCGGCCCCGGGTCCCCGTGTCGTGCGAGGCTTAGTACTCGGGGACACTCCAGAGCGCGGGGGGCCGCGAAGGTCCGCGATGGGGGTGGGGAAGAGAAAGACTACGGAGGCGTGAGTTGCGGGGAGGAACGGCACCTTCACTCGCCGCCCCCCCCCCCACAAGGGCTGTTTTCTCGGCCTCCCACGGGAAGAGTCTGGAGCTGCTGGGGAGGGGGAATAGTGTGTCTCCCCGCTCCCCATTTTTTCCCTGCAAGTACGAGGAATAGCTATTTAATGCACGGTTTTGCTTCAATCCACCAAGCCAGTTGCCAGAGCTCCCCCTAGCGCCACTTCCCGGGCGCTGCAGCGGCTGCGACTGGGAGTGGGCGAGGCACAGCCCGGGGCGGCGGGGCTGCGGCGGGGGGCCCGCTCTGCGCCCACCTGGGGCGCAGCGTCGCGTCCTATCCAGCCCGGGCTGGAGCGGGAGCCCGGGGCCACGTGCGTCCCCATTCCAGGCCTGCGTCGAGGAGGGGGCACGTGGTCTGTCGCCTTTGTTGGGAGCGCCGACCTAGGCACAGGAAGGGACCGGCCAAAGGGCTTGGGATCCCCCCATACGTCGCCCGGATGCCTACGGCAGAGGAGTGTGGGTGGTAAGCTGCTAAATAAGAGCTCTGAACCCAGCAGGACCCCGGGACCTGCGTTCCCCACCCTTTTGCCAGGCTAATGAGCTTCAGCAATGCCAGGAGACTCAGGCACATTGGGATCTAATTGGCGGAGGGATGGGAATGGAGGGCTCTGAGAGCATCCAAAAGGGAGGTACCCTTCCCCCTTCCCCCGTTATCTTTTCAGGGCCCAGACGTCCACGCAGAGGGTTAATGCCCTGACCATAATAATACGCAGTGACCCAAAACACAACCCACTGGCCATCTACATCGCACGCTAAGACATTCCGTACAAAACAGGAACACAGGCACTTGCTGCTATGCTGCATATCACACGGGGGCCACACCCGGCCACACTGTCCCCAACACAAGACACTCTAAGCAGCATCTTCATTCCACTCAAACCCCTAGGGTATCGCACAGCACGCAGCACGCCCACCCAGAACATCCTGAGAGACTAATATTCCTGTGCATAGCACAAGGGAAAGGCTGGGGGGTGGGGGTGGTGGAGGATTCCTGGCCATGACAGTCCTCGGAAGGATGGAAGGGGGCAGGCACTCAGTCCATCCAGAAGTCCGTAGACCCTGATCCACAGACAAATCCCTCTTTCTCCAGTAAAAAGACCAAGCCAGACCCCACAAGAGCCCCCAGGCAGGAGTTGGGATGCTGGAGGTAGGGAGAAGAGAAGAGATTGAGGGACCCAGGGAGTGGTGGGGGGAGCTTCCAGAGGACAGCAGCTCTGGAAGCCAGAACTCACTCATTCCATCCCCCCAGATTAACCAGCACTATCACCACCACCACCACCCCTCACACACACACACACACACACATTTCCCCCAGCTCCTAGAACACCACAGGTCCTGCTGCCCTTGATACATGGTGTAGGGTTGAGCCAGGCTCCAAGCTGTGCTCCCAGCAATGTGGGGCCACTGGGATGACAGCCCGGATCCTCAGGGAGCTGCAGGCTGCCCTCCAGAGAAGCCAGGGGCTGGGGATGCCCTGGGTTCCCATGAGAGCCACTGTGCAGGGCGCTAAGATCTGAGTGCTTTTATCAAGTGATTGTGTGTGTGCACATGTGTGTGTGTCCATGGTGTTCCTCTGGTGCAGGGCATGCACATCAAGAGCTGTGTCTTTCTGCATCCCCACTCACTGGCCACATATATTTACAGAGCACCCACTTGGTGCCCAGCCTGTGCAGAGCACTGAGCTGACCATTGCAAAAGATACAGCAAATAAAAGAAGAGCAAATCCCTCTTTATGGACTCACTCGTTTGATTTTCTCTGAGACAGATACTATTAGCATCCTTGTTTTAGAAATGAGAAAACTTGCCCAAAGTCACACAGTTAAGAAGTGGCCAGTCGGGTGCCTGGGTGGCTCAGTTGGTTAAGCGACTGCCTTCGGCTCAGGTCATGATCCTGGAGTCCCGGGATCGAGTCCCGCATCGGGCTCCCTGCTCGGCGGGGAGTCTGCTTCTCCCTCTAACCCTACCCCCTCTTGCGCTCTCTCTCTCACTCTCTCTCTCAAATAAATAAATAAAATCTTAAAAAAAAAAAAAAAAAAAAAAGAAGAAGAAGTGGCCAGTCTTCCTATTGGAGTGCAGAGTCTAGTGGGGAGGAATTTATAATATATTACACCGTGAGCCGGCAAAGGGCCCTGATGCGGTCTAAACAGTAACATTGCTAAGTTCCAGCTGAGCCTCACCTAGCAGGTTGGGCGCACCCCCCTCCTACCGCTTCATTGCTTTATGCTCTGGGACCCTGGGCAGTGCATCGACGGACACACAGGACCCACCTGTGTGTCTGTGTCCCACCCCGCCCAGGGCAGGGACTGACCTAGTCCTGGTATCTTTCAGGACCTTTAAGGTAGGGGACAGCAACCTTACTGGAACCAGCTTGGGCAAAAGGTGGTTAGAGATGACCGCTCCCCTCCTGCAGACCCACTTCACACAGCTGTAGACGGCAGCTCCTGGCTTCGCATCTCGTAGCTTTGCCACCCAACAGGGACTGTCCTCTTCTCTTATTCTTAACTGAGAAAATCTCAAGGAAGGATGCTGTCACATCCCAAGCCTGTGTCCTGTGCCAAACCTCTGGCTAGGGCTGGAGGGTGGTTGGAGACCCAGGGCACAGGCATGGCAGCTTCGGGGCATGGTGAGTAAGTGTAGCCAACACAGCTCCGAGGAAGGAAGGTTCTCCTTGCTCCTAGCCAGGATAACGAGGCTCCAGGGCCATCTGGCACCTCCCAGGTTTGCCACTCAGGCAAGGGGAGGGGAGGCTGCGGCCCCCAGGACAGGGGCGGGCTCCCAGCAGGCTCCACGGCAGGGATAGTAACAAGGGCCACTGGGCTGGAGCTCTTATGTGGCCCCAGAAGGCACTCCCAGATACAACAGCAAAGGCTTTGGGAGGGGGAAGCCGGGGTGATGAAGGGTGCTGGCCAGCGGGATGGAGAGGGAGGGGCCGTGCCCAGGTTATCGTGCCCACCTTTGTACCCCCAGCTGGTGCGGTCTGGGGACATCTGGGGTCACATTATCTCTTCTCATGTGCAGGTCAAAAAAGGCTGACTAGGAGCTCTAAAATACTAGCGATTATTACTAGGTGGGGACTTTCCAGACGACCTTTGCTTGGTCATTCATACATTTCCATATTAACCAAATTTTCTGCAATGAGCATGCATCACTCTTCTATTTAGAAGGAAAAATGAACACTACATTTTTCTGTGACGTGACAGGTGCTGTAATCGATGTACAGCCTGTTTACAGAGCGGGGGGGGGGGGGTGCAGCTCTATTCAACCTGTCTGGGGCAGGCTCAGCCCCTGAGAAACAGAATACACACCAAAAAGCCTCGATTCACCAGAATTCAGCCTCCTGCACTCTGTCTTTGTTAAAAGAAGCATGAGACAAAACGACAGCTCATCTCGAGGATGTTGTTGAGGAGGCATTCTAGAGGGAGTCTTGTTCATTCTCACCTCTGACCCCTGGCCCAGCTCCGCCCAGTCCTACCCATCCATCATCACCGAATGATTTGCTCTGAGTTGCTAGATTACCTGGCCAGGAGGGGAGTAAGAGGCAAATGTGCTTGGGAGAGGTTTTCAGCAACTTAGGCTGAAACCAAAGAGCAAGTTGCAAAGCTCAACCCAAAGAGCACTGGATTAGGAGTCTGGACACAGAGTGGCGGGTTCCAGCTCAGCCAGAGGCCTACCTACCTTGACACCTGAGCTGAGTCATGTTCCTCGCAGGCCCACATTCCCTCACCTGTTGAGACAGAGCAAGATGAGAGAAGTCCCCAAAGTGGAAAAAGTAGCCATAGCTTCCAGCCTTCTGACGATCTGAGGCTTTATGTCCAATCACAGTAAGAAAAATGCGGGAGGTAATTATCAGATTCCGCATCTACCTGTGAGCATGGTCATCTGCCTATCGCACTCACTCATTCAAGAAATCCATGCACTCAGGGGCGCCTGGGGGACACAGTCAGTTAAGCACCCAACTCTTGGTTTCGGCTCAGGTTCTGATGTCCGGGTGGTGAGAGCCCCGCATAGGGCTCCGCCTGGAGCCCTGCACTGGGCTCCGTGCCAGGTGTGGAGTCTGCTTAAAATTCTCTCTCCCTCTCCCTCTGCCCCTCCTGCTCATTTTTTTTTCTCTCTCTCTAAAATAAATAAGTAAATCTTAAAAAAAAAGAAAGAAAGAAAGAAAGAAAGAAAGAAAGAAAGAAAGAAAGAAATCCATGCATTCCAGACATTCAAATATTTATCGAGTATCTCTAGGTGCCAGGCACTGTGCTGGGCACCGAAGATGCAGCCACGACCGAGACCGACAAGGGCCCTGCCCTCATGGAGCTTACATTCTAGCAGGGGAGACAGGCAATAAGCAAAGGAACAAATAAACATTAAGTTAAGTGTCACAGGAACTAGGACTAGGGAGAAGGGGGTGGTCGGATTTGGTGGTCACACAAGGCGACGAAGTTTCAGCTGAGACCTGAACAGCTCAGCTCTATTCGTCAGGATAAGATAGGCTCTGCTGTCGTAACGAATTAATCCCCAAATCTCAGAGATTTAACACAACGGAGATCGAGTTCTTGACCACGCAACGTCCAGCTAAACTGACAACTCTCAGGGGCTACTGTCCTCTGAGAGGTGACTGGGTGATTCAGGAGTAGAGTCCCACCATCGGGAAGTGACTCCCCTCACTTCTACTTGCAGCCCATGGGCTGGGAAGGAGAGGTGAAACACAGGTGGGGGGCGCTAGAATTCTCTACCATCAGCAGCTGGACAAACAACAGTGGAAGGAGGAGAGCTCTAGACAGAAGCAGCAGCAAGGGCAAAGACTAGACACGGGAGCTACTTTGGTGTGTTCGAGGACCGGGAACATGGCTGGCGTGGCTGAGGCAGAGGGCAAGGGGGAGAGTGGCGAGAGTTGGGACCAGAAGGGAAGGCAGGGAGAGGAGGATGCGGTTATGACCCATGGAGGAACCTCGAGCCGTGTCTGGCACACAGCAGAGCACTCAAGAAATGGTAGCGATTACTGGTGTTCTAGGAACTTCCTTTCCCCAGGTCGGTGGGGGGAGGGTGTCTGGCGGGCAGAGGGAGGAGACGAACCAGTACAACCACGGTCTGGGCCAGCTGCCCCAACCAGTTTCCCTGCTCATGCTGGGCAGGCTGGGGCTCCAGGCCAATTGGAGCTCTGTCCCTCTCTGCCTGATGGTTTGAGCCCCATAGACACACCCATCCAAGGGACCCTCAGCAAAGAGGGACGGTGGGAGGGTCATCCCAGTGCTGCACGAGGGGATATGTGGCATCCCCTCCCTATAAGTTGTAATATCAGATGAGCAAAAGTGGACCAGCGCACATAAGGCAAGCAACAGAGGGCTCCCCGGGACCACCCCCACTGGGGGTGCCTGTCCAAAGCCCAGCCCCGTGGTTCCAAGCTCAGCCTCCATTGTCACCCAGACCTGAGTGCGAAGTGGACTCTGCCACTTTCTGGGTAACAACAGGCTCTTCACTTCCCTCTCCAGCCCTCCAGTCCCTTGTCTACAAAATGAGGATGCGCATGAGTACTCACCTGAGCGGCGAGCCTTCTGCAGTACCACACCGGGCATACAGTAGGTGCCCAATAAATGAGAGTTCTGATATTGTCACCAGTCAGCTCTGCCCAGTTAATAAATCTTCACTGCAAACTACAGGACCGTTTTTCTACCGACTCTCTCCTGTTGAACAAAATTGATGACCAAAAAAGTAAGAAGATGCACCTTCTTCCAGAGAGATCCAATGAAGATCTGTTTTACTCTGGGGCTGGGGAAGGAGGGCAGAGGAAGTGCCCTATGAACGTTGTTGGATTTTTTTTTTTTTTCTTTTTTGGTCTTTCCATAATTGGCACCCGTGTTTTCAAAAAGGTTAATCTCCAGGAAGGTGTCTGGGTATCTTTAGAGCTTGGTTATGCCTGGCAGTCAACATTTACTCAGTGTGTGTTTAACAGTTTCATTCCAGACATATGCTTGGAGATAGAATGGATGGATGGACGGATGGATGGCTGAGTGAATGGGCTGTTTGTCCATTCCAAGGAGTGGTTTAAAGGCAAAAGAGTGCAGTGCCTGGGTGGCTTAGTTGGTTAAGTGTCTGCCTTCAGCTCAGGTCAGGATCCCAGGGTCCTGGGATCGAGCCCCATGTCAGGGTCCCTGCTCAGCGGGAAGCCTGCTTCTCCCTCTGCCTCTGCTTGCCTGCCCCCTGCTTGTTCTCTCTCTCTTTCTCTCTCTGTCAAATAAATAAATAAAATCTTAAAAAAAAATAAAGCAAAACCGTTGGTGAGAGATTACTTGCCTGCCTTCCCCAAGTCAGGCCCTTCCCACCTCCTTCCCCTTTAGTCTCTAACTCCTCCCCCTTCTTTCCTGAAGTTTCTCGAACATTCCCATGCACCCTTCCCACATTTATTCTGCCCCCCTCCGGCCCCCAGTTGCCCTCCAGGGCACTACACACACACACACACACATACCCCAGGTGGAACTTGAGGTTCTCCTTCAACACCCACATCACCCAGCCTGGGAATGGTGGGAAGGTCGAGGAATAAAGCTTTCCTTTCTCCCGGGAAAGAACTGGGGGTCTGAGACACATAAACGACCTGGCTGAGAACAGAAGAGGTCCACGTGGGGAGGGCAGTTAGATCTCTGACCTGCAGACATCCCAACTGGATGGACAGTTATAAAACTGTTTTAAGTCAGGAAGGGAATCCAGATAGCCAGGTTGCCAGGCCTGGATCCTCCCCTCTGTGGGTCCTGCAGCATTCAGGCCTCTGCAACTCAACTACAGTGGGCTTGAGCAGAGAAGACATTAGCCAGCTCGGGAACTGGGAAGTCCATGGGGTTTAGCCGTAGGCACAGCTGGACCCAAAGGCTTACATGATGTCACCCAGGCTTGCTCGCTGTCTCTGGGTGCTTCCTGTCTCTCCTTGGCCTCTCCCGAGGTTTGCTCTGAGGCGTGAGCGAGATGGCCACCGGCCAGGCCCAGCTTCACGGGCCTGTGACCAAGTGCAGTCACCCAGGGCCTCACGTTCAAAGGACCCCGTGCTTGGGGTTGAACGCTCTGCAGCTGCCATCTTGAAATCCATAACCGCTTGTCTTTGAATCTGTGTTTTGTGAGTGAAATCTGATGGGACAATGGAGCATGCGCCGAGGACCTGGACCTCCAAGCCATGTACTATTCTGCCTCTTGCCACCTCTCTGCCTCCCTGGGATGGGGTCTCAGCTCTCCCCCTACCCCTGGCACCCTGGCCCTGCCTAGCCTCCCCCTCCTCGTGACCACTACCACCTTCCACCGTGGGCACAGGCACAGGGAGGGTTGGGGACAGGGTATCACAGGGCAAGCCAGCAGCCATCAGCCCTGGATTGGCAACACCACTGCCTGTCTGGCAGGCAGCCAGAGACCCTGTCTAGGCAGGGGCGAGCCTGTCACCTACCCCCATCCAGGGCCTGAGACCCCCGGATCACCTCTGCTGTAGGTTGAGGTGGGGGCCTGCAGGAAGGGAAGGCGCCTGGTCATCTTTTCCAGGCCCCACCCCTAGGCCAGGGCTAGAGACTGGCAGTTGGTGGGAGGGGTAATTCAGCAACTGTCAGGCCCAAGGGAGCAAGGGAGCATGCACTTGGGGTACCCATGGCAGGAGTGGAGCTTTCAGTATCCCCAAGCCCAAAAGCACCCCCTCGCCCAGCTCTGGGTGGCGGAGGACCCACTCTTCCTCCTCCTCCTCCTATAACCTTCCTGAGTGCTCTGTGTTTGTCTTTTCTGGCCCGCTCCAGGCACCCTCAGGGAAAAGCCACACAATAAAAATTGTATAATTTGGGGGATTCTGCAAAGGAATGAAAGGCTCTGACATTTGCATTTAAAACTGGTACTGCGCAATATAGGGAGGCATGGTAAAATTCATGCTAATCATTTAAACATTTTTATTTTTCTTTACTTAGAATGACATTCTATCCAATAGCTCCCAAAAGGAAGTACCAGGGATCGTACTCAAGGCCACAGCCTGGGTCACATGTTCATTCCTGAGCCAATCACAGCGGATGAGGAGGCAGGGGCGTGTCCCGATTGGCCAGGTCTGGGCGTGTGTCCATCCCTAAGAGTAGGGATTGGCCAGCCGGCCTCAGCCCTTACCAGTGGGTTCTCCGTGGGGAAGAAGGATTCTATTCCCAGAAAGGTGGGGGCTGCCTAGTCACCAACCGCCAATGTCCTTCCTCTACACACTCCTCATGCTTAGTTTAAAAAAACAAAAAACAGGGGCACCTGGTTGGCTCAGTTACTGGTAGAGCATGCAGCTCTTGATCTTGGGGTTGTGAGTTAGAGCCCCACGTTGGGTGTAGACATTACTTAAAAAAATAAATAAATAAATAAAATCTTAAAAAAAAAATAAAGAAAAGAAAACAGCTGGGCAGAGCAATTTGGTTCCACTGTCCTAGCTCTTATCTCTCCAGTGTCCTTTGCTGGGTCCTTCTCCCCTTCCTTGAAATGCTGGGGAGGTCCTGGCTTCTGGTCTTTATTCCCTTCTCCTTCCCTGCCACCTTCTCCTGGACAAGCTCATGTAGTCCCATCAACCCCTTGACAACTCTGTCCCCAGCTGGGACCTCAATGCTGAATGTGGCTCAGGGGTCCCAACCCCACTTGACCTCTCCTCTTGGGGTCCCGGGCATATCAGAGCTTCC
This sequence comes from Mirounga leonina, assembly GCF_011800145.1. Classification (NCBI taxonomy): domain Eukaryota; kingdom Metazoa; phylum Chordata; class Mammalia; order Carnivora; family Phocidae; genus Mirounga; species Mirounga leonina. Next base: position 6,696,038 of record NW_023270433.1, read on the forward strand.
CTGTCTCAACCCAGACCCCTGAGAGCTCCCCCACGCCTGCTTCTCCCTCAGTCTTTCCCATCCAGTCAATGGGGCCACCCACCAGCAAGTTGCTCCAGCCCCAAACCCTAGAACATCTGAACTCCTTTTTCCCATAAACTCATGTCCAGTCCTGCCCTCAACCCCTGGCAGCTCTCCTTCAGAAGAGATTCCCACCTGCCTTCTCCCCCTCCTCCCAGGCCCCTGGTGCCTGGATGACTGCCTGTGCTAACCCGCTCGCTGCTCCTCACCTCCTCCCTCTCATCGCCCTCCAACTGTCCCGCTTCCATTTGAAAACCTTTAAGTCAGATCACAGGATCACGGCACCACCCAACTCAAAACTTGCCAGGAGTGAAATCATTGAAAACCGGTTGGGGAGGGGCAGAGGTCATTGGGCACCGCCGCCCCAGCCCAGCAGCCCTTGCGCTGAGCCCCCCACTTTCCGTGAGTTGGGGTGCTCCCGCATCCTGCGGCATGTCCTTCTCTCAGCCTTCTCCTGGCTAACTCTCTCTCCCTCGGGTCTCTGCCCCAGTGTCACCCTGACTACCCATCTACATTTGTCCCCCTCTACCACCCTCGTTCTTCTCGGAGCCCTTGTGGCTGGCTGACGGCTCACTGTCCGTTCCTTTGCACACTCATCTGTCTCCTCACTGGAATGTAAATTCCACCAGCCAGGGAGTTCACCGGCTCACTGCATCTGGAAAGAACGGTGCCTGGCACATAGTAGGTGCTCAATAAACTGCTGTTGGTGGAATGACCCCCCCCACTCCCGGTGGGGTCAGGCAGGCATGGGGAAGGTGGCTATGAATGAGCTCTGGCCCCCATCAGTGCCACAGAGGAGGCCCCCCGGGGAGGCCTGGAGGCAGAGAGGAGGCCAGCAAGGGGGGGCCTGACTGTTTCCAGGGGGGCGGGGAGTTTCAGTGCAGGATGGACACTTGCCCTGCTATGTCGGAGGTGGGGGGGCATTTCTGCATCACCAAAAGCAGGGCAGCAGCTCCTGCTCGGTGTCTCTCCTTCCTGCTCCGCCTCTCCGCCCTTGGGGGCGGGGGGTCTCCATTAAACCCAGCCTACCCAAGGCCAAGTCCACGTGGTCTGCCTCGATGGTGCTGCCTGAGCTTGGCAGTGAACCACAGAACCACAAAACCTGGGAGCCTGGGACACTGGGAAGTCATCCTGCCAGGCTGGCTCTCCGTGGGGCCCCGGAGCTCCCGCCCTGGAGCTGGGGGAGGGACGACCTGCACCCGGGGCTCCATCCAGCACCTGTTGTCCAGGGTCCTAGGATGACTCCAGGGAGTTCATTCATTCATTCATTCACTCAGGTATTGGGCACCTGCCCACTGTGGGGCAGTCACTGTTCCAGGCACTGGAGATTCAGTGGTGACCACAATAAACCTGCTTCCTGCCCTCCAACCGAGCTTACATCCTATTGAGAGAAGGGATGATAACCAAGTAAGCAAATTAATAGATAATAAGTTCCGATCACACTGAGTGTCATACAGGCAACTAGAACAGAGGGCAGGGTGGAGAACAGCTGGCCTGGTGGAGGCTCCCTCAGCAGCAACTCAGAGAAAGCAGGGAGGGCCCCTTGGAGGTGGTGGCATCTGAGCTGAGCCCTGAACAACCAGACAAAACCCCTGCTCACCGTGAGACCCAAGCGATCCAAGCGGAGGAAACAGCAGGCACAAAGGCCCTGGGGCAGGAATGAGCTTGGCATCTGAGAGGGCCAGGGAGAGAGCAGTGTGACTGGAGGGCAGGAAGCAGGGGGAGGGTACAAGGGATCGGAGGAGTCAGATCACGTGGTGGACTGTTGTGCCAGCAGTGAGAATACGATGGGACTTAACTTCGAGCAGCTCATTGTGGAACCAGGGTTTGGAGGGCAGAGTGGAGTCAGGAGACCAGAGAGGAGGCTGCCACACTGGTCCAGTAAGAGCTGACAGTGGCTGAGATCGAGGCGGCCACAGTGCGGGTAAGAGAGGTGGACAGATTAGGGTTACACTTTGGAGAGGGACCCGGTAGGACCTGTCTGCGGGTTGAATTTGGAGAATGAAGGAGAGGCTAATGTGTGGATTTGGGGCCTGATGGAGGCTGTCCACTCGGATGGGCTGCCCGGACTTGGAGGACAACCGGGAGCCCACTGGCCAATAAGCAATTTCCACTAGAGCAGAGAGGTCTTCCTCTTGCCCTGGAAGTGACTTGTCATGCTGATGTAGGAGGCACGTCAGACAAACTCAGTTTCCATCCTGACTCACGGGGTAAGCTGGAGACCTCGCGCCATCCCCCCACCGGCCCCCCATTTCCTCTTCTGTACAACGGGAAAGTGATGCCGCCACGAGGACTCCGTGAGGGCACAGGGACAGCATGTCTTGCAGGCTGACACGTGGCTACCTCCCAGAACTGTCACAACGGTCCTTGCGACCCTGCCTCTTCCTTGTCTTTGTGGGACTGGCCCTGCCTCCCGGAGAGAAATGGGGCTCTGGAAGCAGGTGCCTCTCAGACAGGGCCAGGGTCTGGGGCCCGTCCTGGAGAGACGGGCTCTGCCGCAGGAGGAGTAGGAGGGCTCTCGGGCCACCTGAGTGGAGACCACGCAAGGCAGCCAGGGCCACCCTGAGGTTTCAGGTGAGGCCCCAGGAGTGGGTGCTGCAGCAGGACAGAGACCAGCACCTCCCCGTGCAGCCAGTGACTTCACCCACCGGGGCCTCAGTTTCCTCTGTGAAACAGGGACACACTTGGCCCATAGTGAGGATGAAGGGAGACCTGGCTTTTAAGCACTTCACCCGGGGCCAGACACACAGGCTGGGCTCAGGAACCAAAAGCTCCAAGGTCTCCTGGGGACTCCCGAAGGTCAGGCTACAGGCAGCTTCTGGGGCCTAGAGCAGCGGTGGCAGATGAGGACATGGGGGCCAGGAATGTGCATGCAGGACTCCCCAGGCCGGTGTGGTCCAGGCTGGAGGTTGGGCCCCAGGGTCAGCAGGCAGCAATGGGACGAGCCCCTCTGGCTACACCTCAGAGCCTTCCCTAGCTTGGGGTCCTTGTCCCACCACAAGGAAGCCTCCCCCGCTCCCTGTCCTCTTCAGGCCCCTTGTTCCCTAAAGGCTCTCATGTGTCGTCCTAAAACCTCCACGAGGGACCGAAGGCCATCACTGAGCTCAGTGGTGAGGATGTCTGTGTTGGGGCCTGACAGCCTGGGTGGGCATCCCGCTTACCAAGGCTGTCCTTACCCCTCTGTGCCTCAGTCCCTGCACACTCACCCATGGTGGCTGGTGATTTCATAAGATAATGCGAGAGAGAGAGAGAGAAATGCAGGCAAAGCCCTAATGAGTGTTTCCCCTTCAAAGCATCGTGTGGTCACCCCTGTAAGACCATGTTTATTTGTTCCCAATTAATACCTACGGAAACTGTGGCTCAGACAGGCTAAGTAACTGGCTCAAGGTCACACAGTGGGAAGGAGAGCCCACGCACACTTCGACCACTCCACTCCCCATCCCTTGCAGAGGTCTGCCCAGAGAGCCGACCAACCCCAAAGTCCCCATGTGGAGGTCTGAGCAGTCTGGTCCAACTGAGGCTGGACTCTGGTTATCTGGGGATGGGGCATCTGCACTGTGCCCGCCTTTTCAGTGTCCCTTTGGAACAGCCCCCACCTAGTCCCAAGCACATCAGGAGGGAAGAGGGATTTGTCCACACCCGTATCTAGAGGTCAGCAAAGGTCCAGCTGGAGAGGGTGCTGAGTGTCCCAGAGCGGTGGTAGTGGACAGGGGGAGGGCACTGGGACCCAAACCCGGGGCATGGCTGGCTGCCCAGGGAGAGGGATGCTCCTCCCGCTTCTCTCCACTCGTGGAGCACCGACTCGGGCCAGCATTGGGGACACTGTCTCAGTGCCATGGTTCTGGGCTGCCTGGGCATCGAAGCCCCCTGCTCAGAGGAAGGTGGTGGATGAAGCTGGGACTCCCAGCTCTGCCCCTTTGCTGAGGAGGGAAACCACCTGCCACAGTATCACAAGCATGGGGAAAATGGAACCATCCCTCCCTTGGTTTATCATCACGGCCACCCCCATTCCAGGCTGTGGGCGGGAGAAAGTGCACCTCAACTCTGGGGTTAAGTTCTGGACCCAATCCATGTCTGCTGGGATCCTGAGAGCAGCGACTGGCTCCCAGGGGTCACCAGCAGCCCGGGGAGGCTGCGGATGCCCAGATGCCCACCAGGGAACATGGCAGCCTTCCCTTGCTGAGTCCAGCCTGCTGGCGTCCTCATCGCTGGTCCTTTCCGATAGCTCTCCTCCTCCAGCAAGCCTGCCCACATATCTGAGTAGGGCTTCTCCTCCCTTCTGTCCCTCCTGCCTCCCTGCCAGAGATATACCAGACTCGGCTCTTTAGGGGAAAACCTTTTTTATCAGTTTTTTTTTCTTATTACAAAATAACATGTGGATATTGTAGACAGATTTTAAAAATCAACTATGAAAACCATCAGGCAAAGTTAAAACTTACCCACAATTACTTTCTTTTGTGGTTCACTAATGTTTAACATTTTCATAACCATTTTTGGGGAGGAAGAAAAGCAGTAAGGATCCCACCACCCAGAGATAAGCACATTACTACCTGAGAAACAGCCTCCCGGCCCTTTGCCCATGTAGACGGACAAAGGGACAGATGGATCAAAAACGTAGATTGTTGGGCGCCTGGGTGGCTCAGCCGGTTAAGCGACTGCCTTCGGCTCAGGTCACGATCCCGGAGTCCCGGGATCGAGTCCCGCATCGGGCTCCCTGCTCGGCGGGGAGTCTGCTTCTCCCTCTGACCCTCCTCCTTCTCGTGCTCTCTGTCTCTCATTCTCTCTTGCAAATAAATAAATAAAATCTTTAAAAAAAAAAAAAAAACGTAGACTGTTGCTGTTTTACGAAAAGGAGTTCTCCTTTGCCCACAGTCCTTGGAGCGGTTTTACCTGCTCAGCAACAAACAAGTCCTAAGCATCTGATGGCTCATTGTACAACTGTTCTGTCCTGCTTCTAATAAATCCCCAAGTGTTGGGCACACGGGGCATCTGGAATGTTTCATTAGGATAAGTCGTGCTAGAATATGCTCCAGGAGGAAGGGCTCCCGTCCGTCCCGTCACCGCAGCCTCCCGGCCCCCGGTGCAGGGCTTGGAGCAGAAGAGGCTCCGGCAATGTTGGCCGAGGCAGTGAGCCAACACCAGCCACAGGGAGCAGCCTGGCAGCTCAGCCCAGACCTGGGCCTTCCCGGCCCCACGAGGCCTCGGGGGCCTCAGCTGCTGTCGCCTTCAGGTGCTCCCGGGCTTTCCTCTCTCCCTTTCCTCTTGGCCACTCTAACCACACTCTCACTTCTCCCCAGCCCACCACACCTCTGCCTCGGCCCCGGTGTCCTCCACTCTGCTCCGAGGCCCCCACACACCTCAGCCTCAGTGCTGGCTGTCTGGCCTCCCTGCCGGGCTCTCCCGGGAGACATGGCCTGCTTCTGCACCCCCACCAGGCCTCCACGGGGGAGGCCCTGACTCATCACAGCCATTCAGAGCTGCCCCAAGTCCTGCAGAGTGCGGCACCCTCCTGGGGGTGGCAGGAGAGAGGACAGACAGCCAAGGAGCAGCAAGGGTGGGTGCTGAGTGTAGGGGGTGGGCCTCAGCCCCAACCAAGGAACCCCAAATAAAGAGAAGCTGTGTCTGCAAACAGTCCCTTAACCACGCCCCACCTCCCAGTTTGGTGGCCGCGCCTCCGATATCCCCCACTAACCATCCTGGGGCCGCCGCTGCCATACATGTCGCCCCCATAGCCAGGGTATGCTGAGTGCTCAGAGCAGAGGATAGGCGGGGGACCACCGGAGGACTCTCAGAGGAAGGGAGGCCTCAGCTGAGCTCCGAAGGATGACCAGGGGTTCCCTGCGGGCAGAGTGCCAGACCCAACGGTTGGGTGGGCCAGGGAGTCTGAGGAACGCAATGGAGGCCAGTGCAGCTGGGACCCAGAGCACAGGGAAAGAGGGGAGCTGGAGCCCCGGCGGAGCCCAGGAATGAGAATTCCTGGAGGCTCCTGCAGCCCAGGCTCCCCTACTCCACTGGGACTTGGGTCTCAGCAGCCCTGCTGCCTCGCCATCAGCCAGGTCCAAACGTCCACCCAACGGTGCTCCTCAAACTCAGCAGCCACCGCTGAGCCCAGCCATCCCCACCCCAGGCACAGAGGGGCCGTCCCCAGGGTCACTGAGAACTCATCCCCTTTCCTCGGCACCAAACCCTACCTGAATCTCCCCCTGCCCAGCCCAGGGCTCTCTTTCTGCCCTGCACGGAGCCTTCAACATGTCTCACCTGGGCCAAGTCCCAGCCCCATTGCTGGCACCCAGCTTCTGACCCAGCACCCAGACAGCTGTCAGAGTGTCCTAAAACCCAGTCTGGGTGTCTCTCTCTCTCTCTCTCTCTCTCACACACACGCACACACACACACACAGAGGCACCAATTAAACCCCTCTCCTGGTCCCTGATACGACGTTTACTGGGGCGTGCTGGGTGCCAGTTTGGCTGGTACTGGGATACAGCACCAAGTGGGCCCCTGTCGTCCTGTGGCCCATCGAGTAGCGGGGCAGACAGACATGAATGAAGCACACTTGTTTTGCAGATAATTCAGCACAGTTGCATTGTGTCGAGAGGATGTGTAGTGTTATGGGAGTCTCGGCTCCGAGCCCTCTGCAGACCAGCCAGCCCCCCAACAGCTTTTCCAGCTCTGCCTCCACACACTGGCTCACAACAGGCCCCCACCAGAATGCCCCCCGTCTCTGCCCATCATCCCAGGTCCCACTCAAATGCCACCTCCCCAGAGCCTTCCCTGAGCTCCCCCCAGAGTCGATCATCCTGTGGTCCCCCTAGCTGGTTCAAGATCCCTCTGTTTCCCCCATTAGTTTGGAAGGTTCTTTTCTTTTCTTTTTTTTGGATTTTTTTAAGTCATCTCTACACGCAACGTGGGGCTCAAACTCACGACCCTGAGATCAAGAGCTGCGTGCTCCACGGACTGAACCAGCCGGGCACCTCAGGTTGGAAGTTGCTTCAAGGCAGGATTCTCCCTTTTCATCTCCACACACCTGCAAATGCTGTGTACGTACGGAACATGGGCTCACTGCTTGTCGGCCTCAAGAAGAACATGTCGCCCGACTTGGGTGCAAGTCTTGGCCGCGCCCGGCCCTCCCTTTGTTCGCCTTCCAACCCCAGTCCTGCCGGGGGTTCTGCTAGGAAAGGCCTCTTTGCGCCCACCCCCACGCACCCCTGTGAGCACGGCCTCGGCCCCCCCGAGCCAGGAACACGGGTGCAGAGCTCCACTTGTTCTCTGCAGCCTGTCTGGCCCCGGATGGTGGGCAGCCGCCGCTCCCCCCGCCAGCGCTGGGAGCCAGCCCCACGCTCAGCTTGCCTCAGAGCCCAGGGAGCCCCAGCCGGTGGACAGCACGGCAGCCATCCTCCGCCGAGCGCCCACCCCATCACCCGGAGCGCGAGCCGGCTTGCCAGCCTGCACAGAGGCCCTTGTGTCCGACTGTCCCCCGCACACCCCCAGCTCCTGCCCGCCCCACCCCACAGGCAGCTGGGGGCAAAAGGAAATCCAGAACAAGGCAGGAGGCACCAGTCGGTGCGAGGGTGCGCCCTCCCTCCGCGAAGAAGGGACAAGCAGGCTGGCGCCTTTTCAAGGCCTCGCTGCCGTCAGCCTCCCCTCCTCAGCACACAGTGGACAGAGCCTGCACTCCGGCCCGATCATCACCCCCGGGAGCCTTCCCTGACCTCAAGCCCCCCACGCACTCTGCCCATCTCTGCTCCCTTTACAGCAGAGCTCTGGAAGAGGGGAGGGAGGGGTGGTGCTAGAGTGTGCCTGGCAACCAGACCGTCGGGCTCCGTGTTCCTCCTCCCAGACTGGGAGGCTTGGACCGGGGACCTCACCTCTGTGCTTCTGTGAGCCCCTCGTGGGGCCTCATGAGCACGCGGGAAGCATGTGCACCTCCACGTCTGATTCCCATTCCCTCCCTAGCCCTCTGCCACCCTGCCACCCATCCCACCGAAGCAGCCCTGAGCAAGGCACAGAGACCCAGGGCTGGTTCCGTCCTCTTAGCCACGTGCCCAGGGCTCTGACCTTAGGGTCTCCCGCTCCACACCCTCCCCCGCTGGTCTGCCCAGAACCAGCCAGCCCTCCTCTGGCCTTCATCCCCACTCCTGCCTTGGTGACCCTGGGGACCCGTCACTTGCTGACCACTCCCTAGGCTAGCAGCCCAGCCCCGCCCCTGGCTCGAGATCAGCAGACCCAGGTGCCTACTCCACTCCTCCTCTTAAAAGCTAACAGGCACCCCCCGAGGCTCCCAGTAGCAAATCCCCCCTCCCACGTCTGCCCGACCTCAGGAAATGGCAAGAATTGGGGCTGCTCTGGGCTTCTCTTTTCCCTCTCACACCTTCCTTTCTGTTGGTGATAGCTCTAAACACAGCCGAAATGGGACCACCTCTCACTACCTCCACACTGAACCCTAATCCAGGCCACCATCCTCGCGCCTCCCAGTGTCCACCTCCCCTCTTGCCCCACATACCCCAGGCCCTTCTCACGGGCCAAACCCTCCACCAGCTCCCCAGAGGATCCTCGGAGACTAAATCCCAAAACTGTCAGTGAGGATCTGTGAGGACCCTGCCCTCCCAACCTCCCTGTGGCGCTGGGCTCCCAGCTGCTCCCCCTGCCCCGTAGCCTGCAGCTCTCTCCATGACTCACGGCCCTCCAAGGAGTCTTTCCCAACTGTGTCGCTCAAGCAAACCCCACCTGCCGCACTCTCAATTAATTGCTGGTATCTCCTTCATAATACCCACCACCACCTAACATTCTGGTATTTTGGGGCTGAATACACAGCCACTAACCATCTGTGAAATGACTGGGTCCTCACAATCCATGGCCGGAGTAGCATTATGCCCACTTTCCTGATTAGGAAGCCAGGCTGAGGTGAAGTCAACTCTGAGGGTCTCCCAGCTGGTAAGCAGTGCAGCAGGCCTTAGGTTGGCTCGGGTGGGCCTGACTCGAGGCAAGGCTCTCGGCCACCAGGCTCTCCTCAGCAAGGCCTCCGAGGCTGGGAGAAGGGCCGAGGGCTCATCCTCTGAGGAGACTCATCTGCAGACACAAGCCCACGAACAGGCGTGTCCAAGGAGGTGACCAAGAAGCCTCGGATACGGCAGCCCCCCAACTCCGAACTCCAGCACGAAAGGGAGAGGTGGGGAAGGACAGTATAGGAGGTGCACCCCTAAAAGCCGCAGGTGCATGGCTAGCAGCAAAGTCCAGTCCCAAGGTTCCCCCCTTCAAGTCCGGAGTCCAGAGGGGCTGCCTATATCTAGAAGAGCCGTGGGGACCACAGGCATTTGCTCTGTGCCAGGCCCTGGGCTGAGGAATCTCACATCCTTCACTCATTCCATTTTGCAGATGAGGAAGCCGAGGCTCAGGGAGATTCAGTAACTTACCCAAGACCTTCCAGCTGGGGGTGGGACAGCCAGGACCCGCCAGAGCCTGCTTGGACGACCGCTGCATGTTCACTGGCTGCCTGGGAAAGGCTCAGCCCAGACACCCGCTGAGCCGGCCCCAGCCCCAGACACCATGGCCCGAGGGAAGGGGACCTGATGGGGAGACAAACAGGCATGTGGAGAAGGAGTAAACACGTGGCATGAAAAGACACACCTCACACGGGTGACAGGTGCAAAACAGAGGCTTTAATCCAAACAGCAATGAAGGGGCATGGGGCTGGGGGGGGGTGGGGACAAGGTGGGCAAGGGCAAGAGGAGCCAGGAAGGCGGTGGTCTGGACCCTGGGAGGGAGGCCAGCATGAGGCCTCTCCTAGGAAAACGATTTCTGTGACTCTAGTGGTTCCTGTCTCGGCCTCTGCCCAGGCCATCGGCCCAGATGTGAGGGTCAAGCCCCTGAATTGTGCTTCTTGGGAGCTCCCCCTTCCCAAAGGAGATGTGGACCCGGATAGAGAGTGCGGGTGGTGGAGAAGGGCAGGCCTGGGCTTGGGCCAGGGAGAGCCTGCAAGAGGCTGGCCCAAGAGCAGCCCTAGAAGAAACCTCAGAACCTGGCATGCCAACAACCCCTCACCCAGCCCCGCCCCTGCCGATCTGCAGAGCCAAAGCCTGGGCTCGGCGGGGCCGTGGCTGCCTCATCCTGGAGAGCCAGTGGGTGAGTTCAGGGAGAGGGGAGGATGGGGGGGGTTGCTGCTGAGTGCTCCAGTGGCCCCTGGCCCACTGCCCTGAAGGGCAGGGAAATAGGGCCACAGGGCCCTGGAGAAGCAAGCAGCAGGGAGGAGGGAGCAGAACCTAAGATTCCAGAGGAACCCAGGTTCCCCACAACCACAGCGGGCCCCAGCCCCTCCCTGTGTCTCTGCCACCCCCTCCCAGCCTGAGAAACTTTAGAAAGGCAGGCCTCACCCAATAAGCCAGTGAGCAGGCCCTGCACCCAGTGCCTACCCAAAGGGCAGCTTCCAGAGGCCACCCTTGTAGAGGGCAACAGGAGTGGCTATGGCCAGAAAACCCAGCAGAGCCAAAGGTCAAAGAACAGGAAGCCAGATTGAGGCGCTGGACACAGGTGCCAGCAGGCCCAGAGGGCAGCCATGAAAAGAAGCTGGGAGGGTCACGGGCCAGAACACCCAACGCTTCTTGGTCCCCAACTCCCCCCGAGGCTGGCCACCAGCCTCATCCTCCAGTCTTCAGAACCCCAGACACCCACCCAAACATGGCTTAGGAAACTGACCCACCCCACGGGGAGCAACTGCTCCAACCCCTAAAAAGGCAACAGGACCTAGGAAAGGAAAGCAATGGAAACCGCAAACCCCTCCCCTCCCAGTGGTGCAGACCAGCCCAGGTCTCGTGCTGGACGGGACAGGAGAGAAAGGAGGAGAGGAAGGCCAAGCGTGGGGCTGGGGCCCGAGCACACCCTCCCGCCATGGAGAAACAGGCCCCCCTGTGGTCACTTCTCCTTTCACTTTGGGTCCTTCAGCCTTAGGCCCTGGGCCTCCCTCAACCCCACGCTCACCACCCACCCCAGCAGACAGCCTCTCAGCAAACAGAAAGAACAGAGGGAGGGGTCAGGGAGTGACCGGAGCTGGGGCAGGGGAGGGCAGGCACAGAACTGCGGCCTGGGTGGCCCTGGCTGCTCAGCCCCTAGCACGAGGTGACCGGATGGATGGGCAGCAGGCTCCCGAACTTGAAGTGCTGGATCACAGGAAACTTCTCCAAGCACTGTGAAGGGGAGAGGGGAGAACAGAGGTGAGGATGGCGCTGCACCCCTGTCAGGGCCCACTCGGCCTCTCAGGCCTCCAAGCAACCCCTGGACAACTCTGGAGCCTCGGACAGGCACGGATCCCAGAAAGTGTCCAGCCAGGGCCCAGGAAGGGGGCCATCTCAGAGGGAGCTTCCGGGGCCTCCAGGGAAAGGAAAGGCTTCCTACCTGTTTCTGACCACCTCCTCCCATCTAAAGACCTCCCCCCCGCATTCCATGACAATCAGATCCACCAAATAATGAGTGAGGAAGAGGGAGAAAGGAAAGGAAAGAAAAGGCAGCCCAACCTCACGGGAGGGTGGGGGGGTGGGGAGGTGGGGGAGGGCAGGGAGTTGGGGACCAGAGATGAAAAGAATCCTCCAAACCACAGGGGAGCCCCCAAGCCCAGGCCCCGGTCCTGGAGAAGAAGTATGAGGACATTTGGATACAAGCTTGGGAAGGGTCCAAGACCCATTTTTCTGCAATTTTCAGTTCTCTGGGCTGAAAAGGGCATGCTGGCGAGCACTTCACGGTGAGACAGTAAGAACCAGTTAATGTCCCTAGACCTCCAGGGCAATTCCCAGCAGCCCTGTGCATGGGGCAGACGACAAGAACACTGAACAGGGGTATGGCCCTACTCCCTGAACCCAGCCCAGCCGGGACCTCAGCCCAGAATTCTGGTGGAGATGGGGAGATTGGCAGGGCCTACCACAGAAGCTGGCCTGGCCCACAGGCTGCTGGGCCCCAGGCCACATACCTCGACCCTCTGACCCAGGCACTGCTTAGCACCATACAGGACCAGGAAAAGGAAGGGGGCCCCAGCTCCCAGCCTCCCCACCCCAGTCCTGCTGTGCCTAACACAGGTCCTGGTCACTGGCTAGCTCTCTCAGGAAGCAGCTCCGGGCAAGGGAAGCTCCGCCTTCTCTCATACCTTTGACCACAGAAAACCACCAGGATGGCTGGGTCGGAACATGACTTACAGCTTCAGATAGGGCGAGTCCTGCTCTGTGACTGTGGTCTCAACCTCCTCCTAAACTTCGGGGCACAAAGGTGTGCCCCGACTGGCCCAGGTCCCCTCACCTCAACAACCAGGCGCAGAAACGAGGAGGTCTTGACCAGCTGTAGGTCAAGTGGGGGACAGTCAAGACCTGAAGGGGGCCCAGGAGGTGAGCAGGAAAAGGAAAATCTTTCTGTGTGATGGAAGGATGGAGAGCTAAGCTCCGAGAGGGAGCAGAGCTCCAGGCCACAGCCAAGCTGCTGGGCCTACAGCAGAGAAAGTGGGGAGCAGGCAGGGGCGGGGTCCCTCAGGGGGAGGAGGTGCAGAAGCAGCTCCAGCAGAGGCAAAGGCAGCTGCTGTTGTGCTTATGTCATCAAGGAAGTGGTGGGAGTTTGTAAAAGGGGCCCCCCCAGGGCCCTGGAATTCCAGAAAGGGTCAAAGGGTCAACCTGCTTCTAGCTCTCATTCAAGGGAAGCTGCAAAGGCCAGAGGCTTAGCAGGAGGGGGCAGGGGCGGTTCTCCGCACTCTGCCTTCAGGGACCCAGAACAAGTTTCCCCAGGGCCACGGGACAGGAGAGGGGCTGGGCTAAAGGCAAGAGGCTACTTGGGGCAAAGAAAGGCCGAGGCTTCAGGACAACAAGGGGAGGGAGCCTCTGGTCCGGCCTTCTCCCAGCTAGCTGTGCCCGGGGGTGGACTGGGCAGAGCAGCATCTTCAGCTCCGCCCACCCCGCACAGACCCTTCAGCGGGAGGCCCGGATCTGCAGGCCCTTCCAGGTGCTGGTGTTTCAAGGGGGAGAAGGGGTTCTCCAGGCCCTGACAAGGCCCTTGGGAAGGGAGCACCAGCAATGACAGCCCTCGGGAAAGACAAGCCCCACCACCCACAAGGGCACCGAACACGTTTGCTTCCTCACTTCAGAAAGGTGGGTCCCAAATCCCAAGGCCACCTGATGCCAGGCCTGGTCAGGCCTCTGTGGCAGCTCAGGGGACCAACTCCCCTCCCAGAGCCAACTCTGACTAGTGGCCCTGGCCTTGCTAACCCTGTTCTGGACTTCAAGACTGATGGGCCTCGCGGGTCTTCCCCATGGACTGAGAACTGACCTGAAAACACAAGTCCTTTTCCTTGGACCTCTGGGAAGGGAGTAGGTGATCCCACGGGCTCTCGGGGACCATAAGACCAAGGGGTACCTGCTAGCAACATCACCAAGATGCGGTGTTCCTAAACCCCCAGTCAGGGGGCTCCAGCGCTATCCTACAAAGAAGTCTGGCTGCCACCCAGCACCTGGCAAGGCTGCCAGCTCATGCTGCACCTGCGAGCATCCAGAGCTGGAGTTTCCCCCGTTTGGGGGAAGGGCACTTTGTGATCCCCTGGTGTTCCCTCGGTCTGGGCCTGAGCTGCGGTGGCTGTCCTCCCGCACCCGCAGAAATCCCACAACGGTTACGACTGTTCTATTCTCTTCCTGCAGCTGCACCACCATTTGGAATCTTAGCTTGCTCCTCCCTCACCCTGTCAGGCTGGAGCTCCTCCTCTGCAAGGGGCAGGTAGGGGAAGGGGGCAGGGGCTCCTGCTCTGCCCGAAGGGCCACTCCCCCACCCCCCAAGATAAGTTTAGAGTCATGCAGGAAGGACAGCACTTCAGACCCCAAGCAGGAAAGGCACCAGAGTCCTGCCTGTGGCGTCCGGGAGCGGGGGTGGGAGGCTGGAGGGGCCGGGCACTCCTCACACACTGCACACAGCCCCCCAGCAGTGGGGATGGGGTCCCCATCGGCACCCCCTGTGGGACTGGCGGGGGGTGGGTGTCAGGAACAGGACACCCCGAGGGCAGTGATCCAGGTGCTCTCCAGGCAGGGGACAGCTGGACTGGAGGGCCCAGTGGGCTAGCCCGGAAGGAGTCCGCGCAGCCCCAGCAAAGGCTCCTCTCAGATTAGAGAGGTATGTGGGTTGGAACCTAAACACAGGATGTGAAGTCCAGAGGAAGGGGACCAGAGGGGGAGGGGCGGAAGGGAGAGACAGGGCCAGGCCCGGTCAGCTCCAGCGCCATTAACCCCTTCAGGGCCTGCAGAGGAACAGGGCCGACTGGAAGCATCTGTGCTACCAAACCACACCCAAGCCTGCAGTACCCTCTCCTCCCTGCGCCCCCTGCCTCCATTGACAGGATCTGAGCAAGCTTGGAGGGTAATGAAGCAGACGCAGAGAACCAACCTCCCTCCCTCCGTGGGAGAGGGTTGGCCAAGGGTCAAGAGATGGGCACCCATGGGACAACATCGAAGCCCACCAGGCTGAGGGCAGAAAGAGGGGACTTTGGGGACTCGTTACTCTTGGTGAGGGACTTCACATCTAGGCCCTTCCGTGGCCAAGGTCACGCAGCTCTCGCATTGGTGTGCACGGATGTGAAAGGAGCTGGCGGAAGGGACAGGATGGAAAGAAAATGTCTCCTCCCTACTTGTAAGAAAAAAAAGCCACCTCCTTGGTGGGGAAAAGGTGCCAAAGAGGAAAGAGAGCAGAGGACACCCTCAGGAGCTGGGCAGCTAACTTCCAGCAGGGGGAGCTCAGGGAAACCACGTCCTTGCCCTGCCTCTCCCATCTGAGAGCAGGAAGACCACCTGAAGTGGTTGCCAGAAATATCTGCTCCCAGAGACCTCCCACCTGCCCAGGGATCAGACCCACCAAAGTCTGAGAAGCACCAATTTGGATGGTGCCTGCAAAGCACGTCCACTTCTGTGTCCCCATGGGAGACATAGCTGTGAGGGGCCTCTGGCCATCTGACAGAGCCCTGAGCTGCAGGGCCTTGACTCATCAGTCACAGGGCAGAGCTGGGCCTCCGCCTAGTGATTCTTTGACTGCCTATCCCACAGACAGAGACTCGGAGGCCTGCAGTGTCAGAGGGGCTGGCCCAAGATTCGGAGCCAAGCAGCAGAGGGGGTGGGGTCAGCAGTCCCAGGACCAGCCCTTCTCACCTCGGCCTTGTACATACGGATCAGACCCTGGTTCACTTTGGACCAGGAGGGCACAGCGCTGATGTTCCACAGCTGGTTGGAGTGCTCTGCAAAGGGGCCTGTCTTCATCTGGAAAAGACAATCCACAGCTGGAGAGGCAGGCTACCTGGGAGCTCATCCCCCGGATCCCCATAGCAAGGTCACGCATATGTGCGTAAACACAAGTGCGCACGCGCACACACGCACAAGCACATACAAACATGCACACACGCTAAAGCACATATGTGCGTGCATATGTACGCACAGACACGCACACGCATGCATGTATGCTTGAGGACTTGGCTGCATCATCTGGGGGGGAGGGTACACACACACACACACACGCAAGCACACGCATAAGTACCAGAGACGGTCTCTCTTGGTCTGCAAGACCCACTGGGAAAATATAACCTCCAGAGCCACCCTCTTTCTTCCACAGCCAAAAAAAGGGGGCCGATTCCCACCACCACCACATTCAGCAGCCTCAGAAAAAGAAAATCTCAATCCAAGCCCTGGCTGGGACTCCCAGCAATTCCCACCCTCAGCCACCGAGCGCTGCACCAGCACAAGGACCTGCTTCCACTCAGATAAACAGCAGCAGCAGGCTCCCAGCCCTCCCCGGCCCCACACACAGGGTGGGCTCTACCGCCAGGGACTCGGGCTGAACCTGCCACAGGCAGAGCCAGAGCCAGAGCCAGAAGAGCGGGTTTGGGGGAAGGGCAAGGTGGGGAAGACTAAACCCAGGAATCCAATTGCCCTCTGCGTGGCAGGCAAAAGGGAGGGAGGAAAAGAGGGGGCAGATGTGAACTGTGAGCCAGGGGCACCTGCAGCAGATTCGGGAGGAAGGTCTGTTTAGAAAGCCTGACCCACTAGGCCAGGAGGTAAGGAAGGGATGGCATTCACAGCAGCAAGGGACAGGCCGGAGCAAGGAAAGCTCCATTCCTGTCCCTCCTCTTGCCGAGAGTTTGACACTCCGGGAAGGAAAGAGACCCTGCAGCAAGCCCAGTGAAGTTCCCATGACATGAGAAACCACGGCACTGAGACAGGGAGGCTTGTGCGCCTGCGTGCACCCCTCCGCACAAGGCCAGCACATCTGTGGCTAGCACGCATTTCAACCCCCCTCAACACTGCCCCCCCAAGCTTATAAACAGTACTGATGCTGGCTGGGAGAATGGGGTTCAGCACCCTGGGCCCCAGGCTTCAAAAGAAAGAGTCTGAAAGGCAAAGAGGCTAAGCTGGCAAAGAAGCAGAGACTTGGACCCTGAGTGGGTAGAAGGTTCCAGAAGAGGCTGTGAGAGGAGGCGGGGAGAGGGAGAGCTGTTCCAGGGAGAAAGGACGGGTCTAAAGCTCCCTCTCCATATTGGGCATAAGAATAGGGGCCCAGGAACTCATAACACCCCATTGTTTGGCTGTGGACTCCCTGGGTGACCCACTCCCACATGCCTCTCATTTCTCCAATAAGGGCCTTGTACCAAACTGCAAGATTTAAGTCCAAAAAGCTGCCATTTACTACTGTCACCTCCTTCCCCTGGCTAAAGTTCCCCAAAAGCCTGTCTCAACCCCCACGTTCAGTAGCAAGGACAACAGACTCCTTCCTCCAGCAGTGAGGCCACAGCCTGAGGTGGCAGATGGAGACAGGACCCACCCTGGTGGCCGCAGGGCTTTTCCCGGGTTAGTGCCTACACCCACAGTCTTTCCCCAACTCTCTATTTCTAAGGCTCCCTCCTCCAGGATGGCTGCTGGTACCCAAAGCCTATGGGGCCTGGCCTTCAAGGAGCTTTGTTCCATCCATCCTACTCAAGCAGGCTCCACCCCCAACTACTGGCCCTCCCTCTCGCCCCACCCCTTCCCCAAAGCTCTCTGCCCCTTAGGGACCAGCGCCAGGCTCCAGTCCTCTCCTGCACACTTCCAGGCCCAGAGAAGTTCAGGGATCACTGGAGATGTGTAATCAGTTTCACTCTGGACAAGGCCCGATGAACAAACCATCCCAGAGGCACCCTGCTGGCTTGGTCCCACAGCATAGCTCCAGAAGCCTGCTCAGCAAGGGCCCCGAGGCCAGAGGCAGGAGATGATGCTGGGAAACCAGAGGCTCTGCCTCGTGGGCCAGCCTCACCCACTAGGGGCACGGGAGGGGACCCCAAAAGGCCTCTCTGGCCTGCCGGCAGAGCCCCAGTGGCCCTGCCCCTCCCCACGGAAAGGCCAGAGATGCTCTTTCTCTAGAGGAGCTGCCCCCCCCCCCGACTCCACCCCGCCCCCAGGCCTTCAGTGTCCCCAGGTCTCCCTAAGTCCTTCAGAAGGAGACTTTGCAACTCTGGGAAAGGAAAACACGAGGGGGGAAAAAGGAATCGGGAGCGAGAAGACCAAAAAAAAAAAAAAAAAAAATTAGCTCATTCTAGCCACAAAGGGAGAAGAGAAAGAGCGAGAACGAGCAAGCAAGCTGCAGTCCCGCAGTGACCCCAGGGGAATCGTGTGAGTCAGAGCAGCCATATTGAGCAGGAAATTACTCACAGACGCTGCGTTCCTGCCTCTCCACTCCCAGGAGAATCGGCCTTTTGTAAATGGTTCCTCTGTCAGTAACTGAGGGGGGATGGGGGGAGGCTCTGCACAGCGCCTTCCTGTCAGCTCCTTCCCTTCCAGCTGAAATCTGATCCCTCCCTTCCCAAAACTCCAAATTTAGAAGCCAGATTGAAACTGAAATTCTTTTCCTGCCTGCCCTGGGCTCTTAAAGGCGCCAGGGCTGCATTTCCTGAGACCGCAGAAGCCCTGCAAGGTGGGGTCCCTCATCCAGGATGCCCAGGGCTACCAGGGCAGGTCCTGGGAGACGGGGAGGAGATACCCGGTTCCATTTCCAACTTCTTGTTGTTTTGTTTTTTCTCCTAGTTGCACCAGCCATCCTGAACCCCAGGTCTCCAGAGGCAACACCGCCCCCTTCCAGCCCGAAGCCCACGGAACTCTGCACAGGCCTCCAGATCCCCTGTGTCCCAGTGGCAGGCCTTCAGCCTCCCTTGGTCAGGGTGAGCCAGGTCAGGTCACTCATTACGAACTACGGGCGGCACGGGCGGCGAAACACTGTTGCGGAGTGGAAGGGGGCTGGGGTGGGCGTAGCCAGCACCCGCAGTGCCAGTCAGGTCTCAGCTTGGCCAGGTGGATGAAAGGGAGCCCTCAGCCCTGCTGGCATTCAGTGTTTACACCATGCCCAAGCACCTAGACCCAAAGTGAAAACCAAGCCTTGCAGATAGGGTGCAGAACAAGCAAAAACTCTAGGGTCTGCCTTTCCCCCAATTAAGTTACTAAAAAACCTTCTCAAAATTCAATGTGCCCTTAGCGCCACCTAGTGGCCACTGCAGGATTTCCTCCAGCAGAGGAACTGGGTCCCAAACTTTAAAAAGCTTTTGGGTTTTTAGACCAGCATAACCAACCAAACAAATAAAAATACAAAATTTTAACCTGGATTCAATTCCCATCTTCCCCGAGGCCCAGCCCTGGCCTTCTTCCTTGTTAGTCACTGACAGGGACCCAGGGGCTTGGCCAGCCACCAGAGGGGGCCAGAACAGCCAAGCCTTTTAACCCCCACATGAGCAAAGCAATGGCTCAGCCTAGAATGTGTACCCCTTCTCCCCACCCTGCTCCTCCCGCTCCTCCCAGGGTCTCCCAGGGCTCCCCAGATCCTCGCATTCCATTCTGGAAAGAGCAGCACATGACTGGCTCTTGAGGCAGTGAGCCAGGCTGCCCCAAGTCCTTCTGACCTTGGGCCTGCTACACTGCTGAAGGCAGCAAATCCGAGACTGAAGCAGTGGCCGCCCAGCCGTCAGTCCCGGCTCCATTTGCTGACTTGGAAAAACGTGTCATTCCCCTCTGGCCTCTGGAGTTTGGCAGAGGTCTGAGCCGAATGCTGACCATGAGGAGCCTGGGGCAATGGCTGCTTAACCAGGCTTCTCTGTTCAGGGGCCTCAGAACCGGGGCCAAGAGAGCAGCCCCGGTGGGGAGGGGACCACGGCCGAGGCAGGAGCATCACTGGGCCCAGACGTGAATGTGGGCATTGGAAAGAGAATGGTGGCAAGACCCTCTCCAGATGGCAGAACAGGGTACTCTTTGAAAGTTTGGGGGAAGGGGGAGAGGTATGCAGCAGGGAGGATGAAAGGTCCTGAGAGAGAGGCCCTTGAGCAGTGAGTCCCCCAATTCCGTGCAAAGTCACCTGGCAAGTGTATTTAATACAGGTTCCTGGCTCTTGTCCCCCAGGATTCTTGATTCAGAAAGCTGGCGTTGGGCACAGGAACGTGGATTTTAACAAGCTCCCTGGGTGACCTTGAGGAAGTGGGAGACCCAGCCTTAGTGGGCAACAGCACCCAGTTCATAAACATCCCCTGCCAGGTGGGCTGGGGGCCCAGGCCTGCTTGGTTCACCTCCAGCACTTCAGCTGGCCCATGTCCTCAGGCACTGACAGAGATGTGTCCCCTCAGCAGAAATCTATCCCTGCTGTCCGCGTTAGTCTCTCCGCCTCCTGCAATGGTTGCATCCCACACAGCCACATGCATGTGCTGGACAGGCCTCATGGGCCCCACGCACCCCCTCAGACCTGCTGCATCGGTCACCAAGTGCACTAGTGACGGAGTCTCAGTCCCTCAGCTCGAGGCCCACGGAGTCAAGAGTCACCCCAGACCACTGATTTGGGGGAGGAGATCCTGGACAGTCAGAAGGTGGCTTAGCCTTTCATAGGCCTGGTGGGCCTTCCTTGTCAATAACCCACCTTCGAGGGCCAGCCCTGCTGTCTTCAGGCAAGAGTGCTGGCTCTTCTGTCCCACTCCAAAGCCACCAGCCCCAGTTCATCTCGGCCTGGAGGCCACCTGGGCTTCTCCCTCACCTCAGTGATAAACAGGATACATTCCAGGAACATGTAGTCCTTGTGGTTCTCATTCACAGCCTTCTCATCGACAAAGTGCCTGGGCTCCAAATACGGGTGGTCTGGGAACAGCAAAGAGCCCCAGGGTTCAGAACCAGACATCCACACCCACCGAGCACGTCAGCCCAGGGCAGTCTACACCCACCCTGGGGCCACAGTCCCACCCACATGCCCTCAACACTTGACCTTGCGGGAGCAATAAATGACCAGGGTGTGTATGTGCGCACGCACAGTTGCGCATGTATGTGTTCTAGTGGAACGAGCGGTGGCTTTGCCTTTTTCTAGCCGTGTGACCTTGAACCAGTGACTTCAGCCCTCTGAGGCTCGGTTTCCTCATCTGTACAGTGGGGCTATGAAGAGCACCTCCCTTATACTGCCTGATGGTTGGGACCACAGGAAAACCCCAGGCACAGCACCCGCACAGGTTAAGCATTCGTCAATGGTGGCTAGTCTCATGCAGGCAAAGACCCTTCCCAGGGTCACTGAGAAGGTTCTGGGAGATAATCTACCTAAAACGCTTAGAGCAGTGCCTGGCACAGACCAAATACGCAAATGCTTATGAATATTATTTTGTAGGCAGTTAATCCTACCCTGAAGCACAAGTCACCACCCGACCCTCACCCACCGGAGATCCCAGGGAGCCGCCCCAGCCTGGAAAGCAGTGGTCAAGCGAGGGGAGCCAGCAGAGAGGGCCCACAGGAAGCGGCTCACTGCCCCGCGCTGGGTGGCTGCTCCCTGATGGGCCCCCTTGCACACAGCTCGATAATAACGGCAGATGATGCCGGTCACCAAGTCAAAAGAGCCCCTCATTTTCAACATAAAACCCCGCAGTTGCTGCCAGGAGCTGGGGCGCATTTCACACCAGTCCATTATGCGCCAGGAGAGCGCCCCTGCTCCAGCCCGTGTCACTTCCTATTATCTCGGCACACTCTGCCTCCGCCTCCCCCGGCCTGCCTGCCGGGCTGGCTCGCAGCACAAGGTCGACAGCAAACAGCCTCCGTCAATAGCCGGTCTAATGCCTGCTTTATAAGCTGTCACTGTCTGCCCTGAGCAGCAGAAGTGAGGCGGGAAAGGAGGAGGGCGGACAGAGCACACACCCCGGGGCGGCGGGGGGGGGGGGGAGCGGAGGGGTAGGCGCCCCTTTAGTACCTATCAGCTGCGAGCTGCCCCAGATGAAGGGCAGAAACTGAAAGTCGTCCAGGCCCCACACTCCCTGGCTGCCGGCTGGCTCCATTCTGTATGTCTTCTGGAGTTTACGCATAACCTCCAGGTACCTGCACAGGAGGGAGGGGAAGAAAGAGGCAGCAGAAAGCAGACAGACAGTCTCAACCCTTCTGCCACTGGGAGCTCACGGAGGCCAGAAATAACTACCTAAGAGTGTAACTAGTCTCTATTTTCAATGAAAACCTACATGCGTAAGTTATGCATCAGCTGGTACTCTCAAAATAATGTCGCTTTATTTTTTTCTCCCACGCTCAGCCTTCTTTTGGGCCAGGAAAGGGGGGTTTAGCGCCATCAACTCCTGACAATGTGAGACCCTGGGCAGGAGCCCCAGGCTCTCTAACTCTGGCCTGCCCATCGGAAAGCTGGTGGGGGACAGAGCAGATCATCTCCTGGGGCCTTCCGGCTCCCACCTTCCCTGTTCTCAGGGGCTGCGTCAGCATCACCAGAGTGGGGCCTGGAAAGAGAACGGGTGCTGTCAGAAGCCTCTGGTGGCTGCACCACACCTGTACGGGGGGGGGGGGGGGGGGCGGGTTAGGGGGTGGGGTGGGGTGGGGAGCGGGTCAGAGCCCGACTGCAGGGGTTCAGCTGGCTGTGTGAATTCAGGGATCAGAAGACAGCTGATTTCTCTGGGCCTCCGTTTCTTCACCTATAAAATGGAAATGACTGGGGCGCCTGGGTGGCTCAGTCGTTAAGCATCTGCCTTCAGCTCAGGTCATGATCCCAGGGTCCTGGGATTGAGCCCCACATCGGGCTCCCTGCTCGGCGGGGAGCCTGCTTCTCCCTCTCCCTCTTCCCCTGCTTGTGTTCCCTCTCTCGCTGTGTCTCTCTCTGTCAAATAAATAAATGAAATCTTAAAAAAAAAAAATTGAAATCACGGTCACTGCTGCCTAGAGCTGTTGGGGGAATCTAGGGAGGGAGCTGCACGTGGAGAGCTCAGGACGAGGCCTGACACGGCAAACACACGGAAGCATTAGCGGTCGGCACGTGACTTTCCTTCACTTGTCCTTACTTGGATCTGAACCTGTCAGAAGGCTTCTGGGACGCCCCGTCCACAGCCAGAGCTCGATCAGGACAGGCCAGAAGAAGCAACAGCCAGTCAGGAGTGCCCACCAGCATCCCGCCCCAGTCTGACAAGGAGAGGAGAACCCTGCTGCTCGTCTTCTCACTCACCGGTCGAACACCTTGAAGACGATGGCTATTTGGTCGTCTACCCGAAGCACCCCGATCTTGCAGAGGCAGCAGAGGAAAGCAGCAAAGGCTGCTTCATGTCCTAGGGAAGAAGAAAACAGCCGAGGTCGACGGTCTTCCAGAAAAAGGAGTGGGACTGTTCTTGGTCTCACCAGAGTCCAAATCACTGAGAACTGCCCCTCTACGGAGGGAGGTCAACATGGAGATAATGGGGCCTCCGCCCCTTCCAGAAAGACCCAAGCCCTTTTGAGAACTACCACTACTATAATTCTAAAAGGCCTAGAAGGCCAAGGCTGTGGACCTCTTAAACAGACATTTGCATTTTGTTTTGTAGGTTTAACTCACTCGTCAATTCCACGCTATCTATTGAGCACCTACTACAATGGCAGCCACTTTCCGTGTCAGGCACTAGGGAGACCACATCCATGCCTTTGCGTGATAGTTTATGATCTACCAGGATGACAAACATTAAACAGACAATCACTTCTATAATTTTAGCTCCGAAGGAGAAGGACAGGGTGATAACTGGAGGATATCACAGGGTGTTCAAGAAGGTTTCCCTAAGGAAGTAATATTTAATCTGAAAGATGAATAAGAGTTGGTAAGGCACTGGATGTGAGGGAAGCAAGAAGAGCAATCTAGCCAGAAGAAACATCATGTGCAAAGGTGCTGAGGTGAGAAAAACTAGGATATGTTTGAAGAACACTAGGAACGCCAGTACGGCTAAAGTAGAAAGGGCAAGGGAGAAAGCGTAACAAGATGAGGCCGGCAATCAGACAGGCCTTACCTGCTACGTAAGAAGCTCAGACTCAGTACCCTAAGAGCAACGGGAGCCACTGAAGGCTTCCAAGCAGGGAACAACACATGGTCACATTACAGGGTCAAAAGGCAGCCCCTTCCATAGGGTCCCTGGCTGGCTCAGTCAGTGGAGCATGTGACGCCTGATCTCGGGGTTGTGAGTTTGAGCCCCACGGTGGGTGCCGAGATTGCTTAAAAATAAAATCTAAAAAAAAAAAAAATGACCATTCCCAGTCATGTCAAATAGAAATGGTCAGCACTACAGACACCACCGATCAGACCCCAGACTGAATACCATGGTTCACAGTATTATAAAAAAATGTATTTGGACGGAGGCAGGAAAGAATACTTCAGCGACTTCCTGCCCATCTCTGTAGAATGAAGGTGTCTCCAGGGCCTGGGACGCTTGTGAGCTGTTCCTCTCACCTGCAGTTTCTGATCTCCACCAGCCACGGTCCCAGCCACCATCACTCAGGGGCTCTGGCACACTTGACAGCAGAAGAAAAACCCACCCCTGGCTGACCTGGCCAGTCTCCCCTTCAGGGTCCCTCCCGGTCAGTCTCAGTCAAAACTCCACCCCGGGAAGTCTCCAAACACTTGATAAACCTGCTCCCCAGCAACAGGGGGAGCAGAAGACAACGCCTCCCCAGGACCCAGGTTCAAGGGGGCCCTTCTCCAGGCCTGCCAACGGGGCCTGTGCTTGTCTCGAGGAACCTGAGCCCCAGGTGAGGGGAAGGCCTAAGAGAGCAGCCTTGCACTTGCCGCTTCAGGGCACGTCAGAAAGGTGAGCCTACTACAGCAGGGTCCTCCCTTGCCGCCCACCCCCCACCCCACCCCCTGCCCCCGCCCCACCCACCGGCCAAGGAGACGTCGCTTCCCCTCTGAGGTGCCTGCATGCGCCCTCTCGGAGAGAACTCAGCAGCCCACGGACACCGGGCTAGGAAGAGGGCATGCCACGATGCTGCCGGGCGCTACCGAGCTCTTTCACTTCTCAAGGCTCTGGTGCAGGGCCGCCTTGAGATACAGTAAGTGCTCAATAAATTATGCGCTGCAGGCGCTGAGCTCACAGACCCGTCTTTACAAAGAACAGAAATCGGTGCTGCGCGGGGACACCACGCACGTGGCATCGGCTCCCCCTGGTGGACCAAGGCAGGGCCGCGGGAGGCGCAGCAGGCCTCGCAGCACCCCGGGCCCGGGGGGCACTGCGCCCCGGCTGGCCCCGAAAGGCTGCTTGCTCAGAGGGCCCGAGGCAGCCGGAGCAAAGAGGAAGCAGCCCAAGAAGAGCCTGCACCGAAGCCGAGTACGCAGCGGGAGCGGCGGGTACCAGTGCCGTAGTCGATGCGCGTCGAGTTCCCCACTGACTCCTTCAGGTAAACGGCCACCTCAGGCACGGCAGCGGCCAGATGGGTGGGGACCACTGTGGCCACCAAGTTTTCCGCTTCCTGATAACACAAGAGACACAAAGTGGTGGCAGCAGATTAGGCAGCATCCTGGTGGCGGGCACCCAGGAGCAGCATCTGGCTGGGGCCCGGTTGGCCACGCCAGGCCGGCCTGGCTCCCTGCTCTGACCGAAAGCTGAGGAGGGAGACGCTGACCCTTACGCCACAGAGCCACCACCCCGGGTGGCTTTTCGTCCGCTGGCCCTTCCTCCAGGGGACAAGGGTCTGGGACGAGATGGGAGGGAACTGCAAAGAAGCCATTCAACTCCCCCATCTGGTAACTCGCCACGGGCCTACAGACGCCGTCTCTCTTCACAGTCCCAGGGTAACAAGAATGTGTGCCGTATATCCACCCAAACGTGCAGACGAGAACGAACGTTCACAGCAGCATTATTCATAGTAGGCCAAATGTGGGAACAAGCCTCCACCGCAATGCCCACCGGCCACAGACCGTGGTGCAGTGAGGTGCCGGAACATGACACTGCAAGGCAAACGCTCTGCTGCTCCCCACAACATGGGGGACTCTCGGAAACAGAACGCTGAGCAAAAGAAGTCAGACGTTTATAAGAAGTTCAAAAACAGGTAACACTGATCTACGGGACGGAAAGCGGAAGGGTTTGCGGGAGGATATCAACTCGAAAGGGGCACCGGGGCCCTGCCGGAGTGCTGGGAAGCTTTAGAGCTTGATACAGGTGGGAGTGCAAGGGCCAAACATATGCTAAGATCCAGCCAGCCGCACAGCTGTGAGATGTTCACTTTCCTTTAAGTTTTAACTCAATAAAAATCTTTTAAAAAAGACCCTGTGCCCTCAGAGTCCAGAGGCAGCCCCAGGCTGCTCTTAGGCAGGGACAGCATTCTGCTGAGTCCCTGGGGCTCCCCTCTGCTCCAGGCGGAAACACTGGGCCAGAGAAATGAGGACCCAAGCTTCTCTAGGTTCAGTCTATAGACACCTGGCAGGAAAATCTCCTGGAGCCCTGGGAAAATCTGGATTCCTGGGCCCCACCCTAGACCTACAGACTGCTTTTCTAAGAACAGGGCCCATGATCCTGCATTTTTATTTTTTGCTTGCTTTGAACAGGTATCACTGCTATAGGATTCAAAAATAAAGACATTAAAAAAATAAAAATACACTGAATTCTACTCCAGAAACCAATATTGCACTGATTATTAACTACCTAAAATTTAAATAAAAATTAATAATTTAAAAAATCAAGAAAAAGAAGCGCAATACTAAATTCTTTGGGATTTGCCAAGAAAATATCGAAAAGTAAAAACGTAAGTAAATACACACATTACAAACGGGATGCATTGAGAAGTTTCTGTCCCCTTCCCCACTCTCCCCTGCCCTCAGAGAAGTCACAGCTTTATTAGCCTCTTGTACATCCTTTCAGTGATGTTTCCTTATGCAAACTGAGCAGCACAAACATATCTTTTCATTTTTCCCTCTTTCCTACCAAAAAGTAGCTCGCCATGTGTCAGACCCCAGGTTCCTCTTTAACTGAACAATAAATCCCAGACCACCTTCCCCCAAGCTCCTAGCGGGCTCCTAGTCTTTCTCATAGCTGCATAGCACTCCAGGTTAGATCTACTAATCTATCTGACCGATCCCGTGCACATGGACACTTGGGACATTTGAATCTGTTGCTAATGCAAACGATGACCTAATTAACAGCCCCATGCAGAGGACTGGGCATCCATAGTGGCGATTCCCAGAAGATGGTGGGGGCAGAGGGTAAATGCATTTGTACTTTTGGTAAATGGAATCGCCATTTTAATAAACTCCCCAGTGATTCTGAGATGCCTGAAAGCTCCTGCACCCCCTGGCCCAGCCCCCAAGCACGTCCTGTGGCAGCCTCACCTCGTCGAGTTTGGCATACCAGGTCCTATAGGCCTTGTTCCCAAATCGAGAGGGCTGGTCCACTGGAGGAGTCTCATCAATCCACCTGTCCAGCGTGTTGAGAAGGGTGACCAGTTTCTCAATGGCCTGTAGTAAGCAAAATAGAGGGGGCCAAGCACAATGATTAGTGGCCCCCATCTAGAGCCACAGAGGGAAGTCCCAACTGCTGCTGGACAATGACTCGTAGGCATGGCATTAGTGGTAAGTGCTGGGGAGATCACACACTCCTACAGGATCAAGTTTTTAAATCCAACTGTCTGGGGGCACCTGGGTGGCTCAGTGGGCTAAGCGTCTGCCTTCAACTCGGGTCATGATCTCAGGGTCCTAGGATCAAACCCCGTGTCGGGCTCCCTGCTCAGCGGGGAGTCCGCTTGTCCCTCTCCCTCTGCCCCTCCCCCCATTCATGCTCCCTCGCTTTCTCACAAATAAGTAAATAAAATCTTTAAAACACGGGCCCCAGGGCACACATTATTTTGTAGCCTGCTCAATTTCCTCATGAGCCTCATTCCACATCAACATGTAAACATAATTTTACAACAGCCTTCAGTAAGTTAATAGCATCTCATTGTGCCAACATACTATAATGTTTTACCTAATCCCTCCCTGTTAAATGTTTGGGTTATTCCCAGTTGTTCCTTCCCACAAACAGTCTGGGCAGCCCCCACCTGCAGAACTGCTGGATCAGAGGTCCGAACCTGTGTAATGCTTTGCAAGGGCCACAGCGTCGGGGAGCCCACCTCCCTACACCTTTCCCACAGTAGGCAGGAACCGAGGAGTGGGATCGGGGCCACAGGCCAGGGCAGCGTTAGTACACAGCATGTTACTCAGTGAGGAAATAGGTGAGGCTGATGATCCAAAACACAGGTCTGGAAGGGCAGCTAGAAAAGGACTCCTGGGTGTGGCTTGTAAAAAAAAAAAAAAAAATCGGCCAAAAAAATAAAAAATAAAATAAATAAATAAAAATTAAAAAAATAGGCCAGGGGCGCAGGGGTGGCTCAGTCGTTAAGGGTCTGCCCTCGGCCCCGGCCCCCCCCCCCGGGCCCGGGGGACAACCCCCCCCCCCCCCCCCCCCCCCCCCGCATTGGGCTCCCCGCTCTGCAGGGAGCCTGCTTCTCCCTCTCCCACTTCCCCTGCTGGTGTTCTCTCTCTGTCAAATAAATAAATAAAATCTTAAAAAAAAAAAAAAAAAGGCCAAAACGAAAGGCTAGCGGAAGGCACAAGGCAGAGAGAGGATGTTCAGAGGCAGGCAGCCCTGGGAGAGAAGACCTTGCCAAGAAGCAGGTTTTGCCTGTGTCTACTGGGCACGAACAGCACAAAGAGAGACCTCCAAGAGCCCCTGACACTGGGTCGGACCTAGCAGGGTGGTGCCCACATGAAAAGTTGTGAGGACGAAGGCAAGGCTCAGTCGAGTCCACTGCTGCATTGCGCAGGCTCCGTACAGGAGCGGTCCAAGAGCTGTGCGGGGAGGGAACTGAACTTGAGCTAATGGAATACCTATCAGCCAGTGCCCACCCCCACAGAGCTCCAGGAGGCACAAATCACACCAGACCATGTAAACGGCGCCTTGTGCAACGTGACAATGGCCTCAACGTTGCCATCCCTCACCTCCCCTTCCTCTATGCTTGGGGTGCAAGAGCGAGCAAAAGTTACCTGTAAGAGGGGAAATCTCCCTGTACACCTGGCTGAGGCAAAGGGCCCGGGTGACATAAAGCTGCCCAGTTGAAATGTGAGACAAAGTGCTGCCAGCTTTGTGAAGAACCAGGTCACCAGGAACTGATAAGGACAGAGCAAACCTGATCCCATGCAGCAACTGAGACTCAGGAGTGATGAGGCAGTAATCCCAGGCCCAGGAAGCACCAGCCAGGACCAATTCCCTGACGATCTCAGTCTTGGGCAAGGCGCTGAAGGGGATAAAGAAGGTGCGGGGAGGCCATGTAAGCCAGGCCCCAGCTGCCAGCTCAGCTGGAGAAATGAATAATTAAAAGGCTCCTAGCTCCTCTTTCTGGAGAGGGCTTTTTAGAATGCAGGGGCTGCCTCTATTGTCTGACTGGCTGGGGCAGAGGGGTTTGGGGGGGCTCCCCTGCTGTGGGCCGAACCCTCAGGAAGCACAAATAGTAATTTGAACTACCCTCTAGCTCCCTAAACCAGTGCTTCCTTTCGGATTTCATGGACCAGTAAAATTTTCTCCAAACCATTACTTGCCAGCGTTTTCTTTGTCTTTGCCCCCAACTTAAATAGGAAACAGAACAGCAAAAAAATAAGGTTCTTATCTACCCACATTTTGCAAAACCCCAAAATTTGAACCCCCAAACATTAAGACAGATATAATCTCAAACTGCAGAAGAGCCTTCTAAACATGGGTCTAGACAGTCTCACCACATTGCCCTTGCCTGTTCCCTTCGCTGCTGGTCTGGAAGCTGCCACCTAGGGCGGCTCTGTCTGCCCTCTCCCCAGCTGCCATCCCTGTAGGAGGAGGCAGGCGTGAGAGGAAGCGGGATCCCCAAGCAGCTGTGCCGGGGCCTCCCCGCATCTGTGGGCTGAGACCACATGCTGTGAGCCCTGCCTTCTGCTGCCCTGCCAGCCATGGGCAGAAGCTGGGAGACCTCTGGAGACCAAACTAATCACCTCTGCCCACCAAGTGATCACCCTGGCACTGGGATGAAACCCAGCTCAGGAAGCGCCCCCAACTGAAGCAATCACACCACTACTGGAGGTCAGAACTGAAAAACAGCTCATGGTAACAGCTAATAATGATAAAGACATCCAGTATGTACCAGGTACTGTCCTAACAAGCCTACATGTAGGATCCCACCGACTCCTCCCCAGGGGCCATGAGTCAGTCTGCCAGCTCTGTCACTCAACAGATGAGGAGATAGAGGGTCAGAGGGGACAAAGCCACTCAGCTTGGAAGGGAGAGGTTATCTGAACCTAGTCAGCCTGACTCCAGAACCCAAGCACTTAACCATGCTGCAATCCTGCCAAGAGAACAGCTCCTGAGCTAAGACAACACCTGGCCTGCGTGGAGTCTACCATCAAAGCGTGAGCGGAAATTACTGGACCTCAGGATCTGCTGGGGTAATTAGAACACCCCCCTGTAATTAGCCTTCCCCCGCCACACTCCCGGCCCACTGAGGACAGCCGAGCCTCCCTCACCACAGGCTCAAGGACAAGCCCTCTCTCTCCCAACCCACAAACTCAATGGTGGGCCAGCCCCCAAGAGAAGGAGGTCTATCCCCAGCACAGGTCTGGCTCCCCTCTGGTGATAGAACAAGACCTCAGCCACCCCACAGCCAGTTGGGGCCCAGGAAGAGGCAGCTCTCCTGAGGCGGGGTATGAGGGACAGGTGGAGAGACCGGGCTGCAACAGGGCCAGGCCTTATCTAACAGGGTGGGATAAGGCACTGAGAGGCAGCTCAGGCCCTGGTGTCTGAGATAAGAGTCTCAAGGTGACTGTGAGCCAACTGGGAGAGGAACCCAAGAGGCCACTGGAGGCTTGGGACCCAGCCCTTGGAGATGGCATCCAGCAACAGCAAATAGCCTGCAAGCCCACACCTCCCCACAGCTCTTGTCCTTTCTCCACCAACAACCTATCTCCAGAAGAGCAGCCAAAGAGCGTCCACCCTGCAGTGCATGCCCTCAGCTCAGCATCCCCACTTCCAGGAATGATTCCTCAGGAAAGAGCGCCCACAGATCTATATGTAACGATGTTCAGAGCAGCGACATTTAGGGACACAACCTCAAAGTCCACACTTAGGGCTATTTAAACAAATGAGGGCCGGTTCAATGAGGCTGCCATTTACATAGTGGAGGGGCAGCAGGAGAGGAGGAGCTCAGAGGGCAGGTCTGGGTGACGTTCCCCAAACTGTTCCCGGGGCCGCCCCAGGGAGCTGGGTAGGAGGGGAAAGATAGGGAGAGGTCAGCTTTTTGTTAATACATTTCAGTGAAGCACACTTACTTCATTTATAATCTTTTTTCATTTAAAAAGGTACATAAAAACACCAGTTAGCAAAAATGCAGGCTATAAAACAGCATATTTACCTTGATCCCAATTTTATAAATATACATCTACTGACAAATTGGAAAAAAAAAAAAAAAGATTAGAAATACAAACACCAAGAAGGGCCTGGGTGGCTCAGTCGGTTGAGTGTCTGACTCTTGGTTTCGGCTCAGGTCACGATCTCAGGGTCCTGAGATGGAGCCCGGCCAGGATCCAGCCGCCGGGTCAGCTCTGCGCTCAACGTGGAGTCTGCTTGTCGCTCTCCCTCCCCCCACTCACGCGCATGCTCCTTCCCTCTCTCTCTCAAAGAAATAAATATTATTTTTTTTTTTAATTTTTTAAAAAATATTTTATTTATTTATTTGAGAGAGACAGAGAGAGTGAGAGAGAGCTCGAGCAGGAAGGAGGGGGAGAAGCAGGCCTCCCGCCGAGCAGGGAGCCCGATGTGGGGCTCGATCCCAGGACCCCGGGATCATGACCTGAGCCGAAGGCAGAGGCTTAACCATCTGAGCCACCCAGGTGCCCCTAAATAAATATTTTGTAAAAAGGAAAAGAAACACAAACACCAAAATGTCACCCGCACACGTGCTTAGGCGATCTTATTTCCTGCACTGGCCTGTTCGGGCCGCGAGGACAGGTGACTCTCTGGAGCTACTCTGGGAGCAGCAGCCTCCCCCGCCTGTGCCCACCTCAGAGACTTTGTACTCGAAGGTCAGCTTCTTCCCCTTCACACCTTCGTTGAGCGTGAGGATGAATCCGATGTAGTCAGCATACGCCTACCAAACAAAGTGGGGAGTGGGGACGGAAAGAGCGGTTTCAGACCCCTGGCCCTCCACACCCTGGCCAGCCCCCAGCTCCACCCAGTTCCCAAAGAGCTCCAAGCTGTCCCTGGACCCCGGCCTGCTAGCAGAAGTAGAACAATACCACCAAATACTCCACCCTACTCTCTATCCTGAACAGCTGGTGAGCCAACGACCACAACGACACCTAGACCTTCAGCCAGAGTTCATTGTGTGCTCACTACTCCCGACAGCAGCTTCTTTACACAACCCCACAAGGTAAACACTGTCACTGTCCCCATTGTATAGATGAGGAAACCAAGGCTTCAGGAGAGGTGACTTGCCCAAGGTCTCCTAAGACCAAGATCTCATTAGACGTGGAGCTAGGACCCCACAAGTCCTCCAACTCCACTATACCACCAGGAGTTCAAGGAATACCAGCAAGGGTTCCTCCCGCCAGTCTTCCAGATGTTTCCCCCACCAGACAGGCCAGGCTGTCAGCCTGCAGTGCAGACCCCCTGCTCCCAGGAGAAGAAACTGTTTTCTGCCCATGGCCAGGTCTCCCAGCACACCCATCCCTGGCTTCCAATTGGGCACTCTCTTCCCTGTTGAGTTGCAGGTTACAACCAGCACAGGGATGAGAAAGCACTAAGGTGTAGGCCCCGGGAGCAAGTGACTTGTTTGGTCTCGTTTCTTCTTCCTCTCTGTTGCCTCTCATTCTCTTCCTTCCTCCTTCTCCAAAATGCCAGCAGCAGCCACAGCAAGCCCTGAGAACTGACCATTCCGTATCTAGAAGGGAGCAATCCTGTACCAGGCCCTTGCTACAGCCCGTGGAATGGCCACAAATAGAAACAAGGGGTCATGGGGCAGGTCCGAGCCCTCATCCTGCCTGCAAAGCCACAGTCGTTCCTGCAAACTATACCTCGATGCAAAGACAGGAAGCAGCAAGGGGCAGTGTCACCCTCCACGGTCCCTGCTCCCACATGGGCCTGAGTCTCTTGGTGACTAAAGCTCAGGTCATTCTTACAAAGAAGACTGTGTGCAAAGTCTCCACCAATGCCACCATCCTCATCCCTGTAACAGTAACAACCATGCCTGCATCTCAGTACAGCTCACGAATGCCTAGCACTGGGCCAGGTGTTTTTTGGACTTTGAGTCATCTAAGCCTCCCAACAACAACATTTTACGGTAGAAGAAATAGGCTTGGCCAGCTTAGGCGTGCTGCCTAAGTCACAAGAATAGGAAATGGCAACCCTGGGCTTCAAGCTTTGACCTCTCTGATCCTAAGTCCACGCTCCTGGTTGCTGCACTTGGCAGCCTAGTGAAACTGTGTGGACCATGCCACAGAGTCACTTGTCGAGCCACGAACTTGAGCGGTGAGCTTCAGAGCAAGTGAAAGCCTTCTATCCAGTATCGTTCAACACATACTCCATTAGAAAAAGTAACCAACACTTCCCAAAAAGTGTTGGTGCCTACAGCAGGATCAACAAACTGCCTACAAAGGGCCAGACAGTAACTATTTTAGGCTCTGCAGGCCATAACGTCTGGTTCACAAATTCTCAACTCTGCCCAACTCTGCCAGTTAGTGCGAGAGCAGCCATGGACAATACATAAATGAGCCTTGCTGTGTTCCAATAAAACTTTATTTACAAAAACAGGCAGAGGTCCAGATTAGGTGAGCAGGCAGTAATTTGCTGACCTGTGGCCTAGAGCATAGTGGCTCAACCCATGGCTATCTAGAGACAGAGGACCTGGGTATGAATCCTGAATCTCATCCCAACCACTTGCTAACTGTGCCATCTGGCTAAACGTCTTTATCTCCTGGCCTCACGTTTCTCACCTTCAAAATGGAGATGACCACTGAGCCCACTTCCCAGAGTTTTTGTGAGGATTAAATGAGCTAAAAAATACCTAGCACGTCATAATCACCCCATCCTCCTTGGAAAACACCCAGGGGGAAAGCAAGGAACTAAAGCCACGTTTGGATTCAGCCAATCTGCAGGTTCAGGGCAGACTCGCGGTTCTCAGCCCAGGCGATTTGGTTCCCAGGCAACTTCTGACAAGGTCTGGAGACATTTTCGGTTGTAATACCTGGGGGAGGGGTGCTGCTGGCATCTAGCAGGTAGAGGCCAGAGAAGGTACTAAACATCCTCCAATGCACAGGACAGCCCCCTACAACAAAGAATTATCCACCCCAAAACGTCACCAGTGCTGAGGTTTAGAAACCCTGAGGTAGAACAACCAAGATGACGAAGGGACTCAAATGTGTCCTTTGAGCAGCTGAAGGGACTAAGGTGTTTATCCTGGTGAAGATTCAGGGGGAGAACATAACTCAGAAAAGACATGATAACCATCTGCAAATATTTCGAAGGCAGGCTTATGAAAGAGGAGCCAGGAAGACTTGCATGGCCCAAGAAGAGCCACGGCCATTGCAGGATGTGGGCTCAGTGTCAGCACAGCGGACTCCCTAAAGAGAACCTGCCTTTCTGCACAAGTGACCCCCCCCCAGCCCCAGGTGAGCAGACCAGGTGTGGACACCTGGCTGGAGCTGGGACCAAGGCTTTCCCTGGGGATTTGAAATTGGCTTTCTTTTTCTTAGTCCCAATCTTTCCACAGCCTCTGCCAGAAGCCCAGGAGGTAGAAGCTGTTATTTCCTGCCCACCGTTGGACTGAGGAGCACAGAAAGCTGGTCTGCACTTCCCCTCGCTCTAGGTCCCAGTTCCTAGGTATTTTTAGGCCCAGCCACCTCCCTGGCCTAGGTTTCCATGAGAGTGATAACCTCTTCTCTCTGAGACAACTGGCTCCGAGACCAGCTGTAACTTCTCCCCCAGAAAGAGGGGGACAGTCCTCTCCCTAGCTTCTAACAGCTCTGGTTCCAAGAACAAGGAAGGTCAGGAGCTCACTGTCTTTGAAAAAGCCCAAGTTCTTCATCCCAGCTCTGGCCCTACACACTGGTACCTGAGAACGCTTCCATTTGCCCATGTCTGGAACTGTGTGGATCTCCTTTTTTGGAATGATGAAGTTCTGAGTGGCTGGAGGGATATCCTCCGAAGAATCTTGACAAAGAGAGTGAAGAAGCAAATAGATAAATAGAATCTTCCCCCTCAACCCAACTTTCTCTCTCTCTCTCTCTCTCTCTCACACACACACACACACACACACACACACGTTTAAACCAAGACTCCAACCCCCAGTCCCTAGGGTAAACCAGACACGTCCTCCCAGGACAATCAAGCCAAATCCACTGACCGCCCACCTTTCCACCCTCAGCCAGGAGCCCCGCCGTACTGACGATGCCCTCAACAACTGACGGGTTCAGCTGCTCCGCGGTGCCCTCACCTCCTGCTCCCTCACCGGAGAATGGTTAGAAAAATAAAACGAAGTTGACCTTTTAGACAGAAGCAGGCAATTCAAAGAAGGAGGGAAAAAATTACAAACGACCACCCATAAACATTTGAAAAAAATTGCCAACCTCTGAGTAAGCACAGAAATGTAAATTAGATGAGATGGCTTTTCCAGATCAGGGTGGCAGATTAAAACCATCTGGCATCAACTGGGAATGGGGAAGCGGGAACTCTCCTGCACTGCTAGTGGGAGCCTTGGTAGAATCTGCTGAGGAGGCAACTCAGCACTGACTTTTGAAGTAAAAACCACACAGACCCATGGAGCCAACAGTTCTACTTGTAGGCATCAACCCTTTATATACACCTTTATATACACCAAGGTGTATATAAAGGCACTTACTGCATGGAAAAAAGGTAGAAACAGCGCATATATCAATTGACAAGGCAATGGGTAAATACTAATATGCTCACATAATGGAAATCTTCATAGTTTTTTAAAAAGAATAAAACCTAAATTACTGACATAGGAAAACAGCCTAGATATTAATAAGTAAAAAAAGAAAATTAAGCTATATTATATATAACATAATCTCATTATTGCAAAAATAGCTATACATACTCGTATAAGTAACATGTATATCAGCATATACACTGGAAAAATCTGAAGGATTAAACCCCAAAGTTAATTAATAGTCATCTCTAGGAGGTAAGATTTATAAGGGACTTCCATTTCTAAGCTACATATTGCTATTAAAAACTAGCATACAGTATGGGGCGCCTGGGTGACTCATTCAGTTGAGCACCCAACTCTTGATTTCAGCTCAGGTCATGATCTCATGATCTCAGGGTCATGAGATGGAGACCCGCATCAGGCTCCGTGCTGGACATGGAGCCTGCCTAAGATTCTCTCTCTCCCTCTCCTTCTCTCCCTACCCCCCAACATTCGCAAGCCTGAGCGTGCACTCGCACTCTCTCTCTTTCGTAATAAAAAAAAGAATTAGCATACAGTAATTTTGTAATCAGGAAAAAAAAAAAAAAACAACTTTTAAATGGAGTTTCTATATTTGCAGAACTTGGGGAAAGGAAAACACAGGGCAGTTCCATGTGCTGACCCAGAAGCAAACTTCACACCAAAGTGGACTGCTTAGTATGAGTGGCCTCTCTAGCCAAAAATACCTGGCCCACACTGCAGGATTCCCTTTACTTTGTGACACTGGGAAATACAAGCCCTCAGTCTCTTCTCCATAATTCCAAAATCCAAAAAGTTCTAAAAACCCAAAGTTTTTAAAATAAGTTTGGCACAAATTCATTTGGTACAAAACTTAAACCTAAACCAACGTGAGGACATTTATAGGCTTTGCAGATCCCTCTTAGGGAATTTAGGTTTTCCTGCAGAAGTATTTTTGTTTGATTGTGGGGTGCTCCTTTCTGAAATCTGGGGAACCCTGAATTCCAAAATACACCTGGCCCCAAGGGTCTTGGACAGGGGCCGTGCCTGAATCCACTACTGAAGATCTGTTGTATTAGTTAACACCTTCCTTTAAAAACCCAAACTCTCCAGAAAGAGTCATTCACGACATACGATAAATTTGTACCCCTGCTGTCCTCCTAAAATCTAGCTGACATTGCCTGCATGGAGAAAGGGGACATGGGCCTAAGATGGTTCTGGAACATGTGACATTTGGGAGAATGGAGCATGCCCGGAGAGGCCCCAAGGGAAGGGAAAGCTCTAGGATACCCGGAGACCTGAGGAGGAGGATAGAGAATCTGAGATGAGAGCAAGGCAAACCTCTGCCTAATTCAAAATTGAAACCAGAGCCCAAAAAACAAATCAGAAACTCTCTTCCTCCTCCCACCTGTTCTATAAGCCCTGTTCCCAGAACCCAAAATTGAGGCCCCTACTATTAGTAAATTACTACCTTAATATGCTATTAAATAGGGGTGCCTGGGTGGCTCAGTCTGTGAAGGCCTGCCTTCAGCTCAGGTCATGATCGCAGGGTCCTGGGATCCAGCCCCACTTCGGGCTCCCTGCTCAGCGGGGGTCTGCTGCTCCCTCTCCCTCTGCCTCCTCCCTCCTGTTCATGCTGTCTCTCTCTCTCTCTCTCTCAAAAGATTTTATTTATTTATTTGACACAGAGAGACACAGCGAGAGAGGGAACACAAGCAGGGGGAGTGGGAGAGGGAGAAGCAACCCTCCCACGGAGCAGGGAGCCCGATGCGGGGCTCGATCCCAGAACCCTGGGATCATGACCTGAGCCAAAGGCAGACGCTTAACGACTGAGCCACCCAGCGCCCCGATAAATAAAATCTTAAAAAAAAAAAAAAAAAAAAGACGCTATTAAATTAAAAGCTTTATAGGTCAGGCTGGTAACCTAACATCATTGTTTTTATGGGAAAATGTGTTCCACATTCCAAATAATCAACTTGCAAATGATCATTAGGAACAGAGAGCCCTTCTGTAAGTTCCCTGCCAGGAGACAGACTTTCTGAGTTATTTCACAGGTGGGAAACCGTCCAAGCCAGGCCTGGTACCAGAGGAATGGCTACCTTGTAGGAAGCATTGCAACAACCACTAATGAAACATACACACATGTTGTTACCAGAATATGCAATCTCAAATAAAAGAAACAAGCCTTCAAACCAGGGTCTTGATAACTGAGTCCCTCCGGCCTCAGACTCTATCTCTGACAAAGGTGTCACGGGACAGGTGGATACCCTACAAGCTCACAGTAAAAGATGGAAGTATCTAGAGTTTTAGAGATGTTCCCTAACCCCCCCCCCCAAAGTATAATGTAATATCATCTATCATTTGAGAACCAGCCTACATGTTCAACCTGTACCTTTTAAAAGGACAACAGCAATCAACATTTCCTGACTACTCCCCATGCCCCATGTTTTGCCCACATCATCTACGGAACACACGCTACAACTCTGTTGAAGGTATTAACAGCCCCATTTTCAGAGAGAAGCAAGGCTCAGAGAATGTGATCTGCCAGGCAGAGCCAAGTCTGAACAACTCTAAAATCCAAGGTTTTCATCACTACCCTGTCTGAGTGAAGTAGTTCTTTCTCCTTTTTCCAAAATGTCCTGTTTCAAACTTCAAAGAAGGACCACCTCCTGGCACCTGGCTCTTTCCAGCCATAGATATCCTCCCTGTGCCTTCATCTCTTTCAGTGCATGGGCTATCTCACCCAGCCACCCAACTTCGGAGACACATTTATCTCACTGAGAATTCCGCTTGGCTTCTATCTCTCACAGGCATTGCCGAACTTCTAAGGGCACAGGCACGGAAGTTTTGTACTAAATGAAGTAAACGTCTGGTTTCAGATGCCCTAAGAGACCATACCCAGCTCTTTGTTCATCTATTTGGTGCGGGGAAGGGGATGCCTTTTTTGATCTTCATAATTTCTCCTTCCTGAGTCCTTTCCAGGGATCCCAAAATGCAAGACAGTTAGAAGGAATATCCAATGCGTTCAAAACATTAGCTGTGTTTGGCCAATCTACTCGCCCTGTCAGAATTTTAAATCATCTACGGTCGGTCCCTCCTAACTCGGGTGCGGGAGGCGGGGGTCAGCAAACAGGCTTCCCCTTCTCCAGGAAACGGGTCTCTAGAAGATCCTTTCCCCAGTTACTGGACATGAACTAAATAAAGCCAGGCCACAGTGTAAATAAAAGTTACAGATCGTGGGCGCCTGGGTGGCTCAGTTGGTTAAGCGACTGCCTTCGGCTCAGGTCATGATCCTGGAGTCCCTGGATCGAGTCCCGCATCGGGCTCCCTGATCAGCGAGGAGCCTGCTTCTCCCTCTAACCCTCTCCCCGTCATGTACTCTCTCTCTCTCTCATTCTTGCTCTCTCAAATAAATAAATAAAATCTAAAAAAAAAAAAAAAGTTACAGATCGTGATGCCAGGGAGAGGCTCATCTTGCACAACCAGCTTTTTTAAATTAGTGGTTTGCACAACCAAGGGCAGTTTCTCTCAGTACATTTTCAGCCACTGAAACCCGCCTCCAAGAGGGAGAGAGGGTAGGCGGATGAGGGGTGCGCAGGGTGCGGAGGAGTCTGGAAGCCGGGTGGAGGCAGGCCCAGGCCCACAGAGCACCACCCCTCACCCCCTGAGCAGGGTCTAATAAAGAAGGCAGCCACCAGAATCCCTTTCGACCCCATCCCTGGCAGCTTCCCCACCAGCTCAGGAGCTGACTTCAGCACAAGCAGCCCGGACGTGGAAAAGGCCTCCCCACGGGCCACGGCGCTGCCCGGGCTCCCCAAGTTCAGGTGTCGCGCCCCACCCGCCACCCCTTCGCAGCCCCGGGTTCTTGCCGGCTCCCCAGACACCCCCAACACGTCTTCCTCAGGGCCCAGCAGCTTCTACCACCCGAGTTCCTCCACCTCCCGACCCGCCCCCTCCCCCGCCGCCGAGCCCCCCCCCACCACACCCCTTCCCCGCCTCCGCGCCGGGCGCCGCCCCCGCGCCCCTACCCGACCCCGGCCGGGCCCGGCCCGTCCTACCTGGCGGCGACTGCCGCTCGCCCTCAGCCATCTTCCTGCCGCCGGGAGCCGGCCCGAATGCCTGCAGTCCCCTCTCACCTTTCACCTCCGCACCCCCTCCCTTTGCCCGGCTCCACCAGGCGCTCGGAGCTTTCTGAAGAGAAAGGAGCACCAGCCGGCTATGACAGAAAACCGAGACTTGAAATCACCCCCGTGAGGACGGCCGCCATGCTGGTGCGGGGCACTCAGGGAGCATGCCCAGCAACGGCCGGCTCGCGGCTGCGGCGCGCACGGGGAGGCGGCGGCCACGTTGGTGCGGGGCAGCTGGGAGCATGCGCGCCAACGGCCGGCTCACCTCCCGACCAGCCCGCGGTCGGCCCGGCTGTGGGAGCGCGGCAGCCATGCTTGTGCGGGGCGCTCCCCACCTGTCATCTGCGACCCTATCCCGAGGCATATTAGAGGACGTTCCCTTATTGACATGGTTGTGTTTTCCTGCCGCTCTGAGAGTAGAGCTCAAGGACACCAGATGGACCGAGAGGGGTGCACGCGACTGCCTCCAACAGCTTAGACAGCCTGTGGAGGTGGGAGACGGCGAGCTGGACAGCAGCCTTCTTGGCCCGTCTTCCTGGATTCCGCGGCCTCGCGGGGTCTCGCGACCACTAACTGCGCCCTCGGCTCCGCCCCCGGCCAGCCCCGCCCCGCGCTCGCGGCTAGCCGCCCGGGCGCGCAACCGGTTGGTGGCCCCGCCCCAAGAGCCCTCCTCCCGGGGGCCCCCAGCCCGCCGCCCGCCCGGCCCGGTGGGTGGGCGCCGGGCCGCCTCCGGCGGTGACTCTGCAACCTTGGCCCGGAGACTCTAGCGGGGACCCACCGACGGCGGCGGAGGCGGAGGCAACGGCGGGGACTTTGCCCAGTGCGGCGGACGGAGCGGACTGTGTGTCCGCGGGCGGGCCCCAGAGATGTTGGCTTTCGCGGTCAGGACCGTGGTGAGTACGGCGAGGAACCCGGGCGGGCGGGCCCTGGACAGGACGGGCGGGCCGCGAGTCGGGCCAGACACGCAGCTGCGCCGGAACGGAGAAACAGGCCATGGAGGCGACGCGGCCTGGTGGCCACTGTCCTGCCCGGCCAACAGCTGCTGGGGTGGGATCCCCAGGTGGACTAACCCTGCTTGGCAGAGGAGGGGACGGAGGCTCAAGGTCAGAGATCCGATCGAACGCACGTCGTGTGGCTCTAAATTCCAGCCACCTGGAAAAGATAGTGGGGACCCTGGCTTCAGGCAGCACCTCCACCCTTAGACCCAGAGCCAAGGAGCTGAGGGACCGGGGGTCTTTCCCCCAGTTATTCCCTGACTCACACAACTGTCGCATACTCAGCCTGAGCCATCTATGCCCAGGCCAGAGCCACTTCTCCAACCTCATCCAGTTGGTCAGTCTCCTTGGGCTTATCAAATGGCCCCTGGGGAATTTTGTGTGGCCAGAGAAATTCATGTGGAGGCCTCAAGCTGGGCGGCTTGGAAGATCCTCTGAACCGGCAGGAGGCAGCAGTTGGCAGCCCCATACCCTTTGTCGCCACCAGTCCCTCCCCGCCAGCTTGTCCATGTCTACCCCAGAATCCTCCCCACAGGGCAGCAAGCAGTGCTGCCACTCTGATTTGAGTTCCTTTCCTCTCTCCTCCAAGCATATCTCTGCTTGTATCTCCTTCTGTCTATACCAAGAAGGATGTTCAAACAGACACTACCTGGCCCAGGGGGCTGAGGTTACTCATCCGCTGGCCCAGAGGCTCTTCCAGATCTCCCAGAACCCCAAGGCTCCATGTCACCCTTGCCACTGACACCGAGCAGTGCCCCCGTCTGACAGACAGCTTCTAGGTCATCCTCCAGGACCTGCTGGGTGGCCTGATCACTTTACGGCTGGGGAAACTGAGGCAAGGAGAGACTTGGCCAGAATCCCCCGGATCTGGTGACTCAAATCTAGCAGAATCCCAAAACCAGCTGCCTCCTCCTTCAGTTTATTTTTTTAGTGCCCGAAGTCCTCCACTCTTGCCCCCAGGTGACGGCTCAAGAGAAGCAGGCTTTGGTGGAAGGGAGGCCCCCAGAAGGGCTCCAAGGGTACTGGAGGAAAACGGGATGAGCTCTTAGCAGCCCCTGGCCACTTAATGGCCCTTTCCCAGTGTCTGCTGTCTTGCACCCACCCCAGTTTACAGGACTGATTTCACGGTTGTGGTGGAATCTCAGTGGCCAGGCAGTTTCTGCCTCCAGGCAAGTTTTCCATCATTAAACAAACCTACGCAGATTCCAACAGGTGGATTTTTAAAAATTCCTCCTCGCCCTGGCACCAGACCCACCCAGAGAAGAGAGGAGAACATAGTCCAGGTTTCCTCCTACTCTGGTGCCTACTACCAGCCCCTTCACCTGCTCCCTAATCCTCTACTTCTGGCAGCCAAGAAGGATGCCTGCCACCGCCACAACCCTAGATGCCACCCTAGCCACCAAAGCCATTGCCACTTCCGCCTCTGCGTCCCCCCTGAATCTTGGCTCTTGTCTTCTCTTTCCAGCCCAGGCAAGTGGCTGTCTCTTGCTAGGTTCTGCTCGCCCACTGGGTAGCACAGTTAGGCTTAGAGGCCCAGCCCAAGGCAGAAAGACAGGGCTCAGAACCTCAGTCCTGCCATGGAGGACGGGCAGCAGAAAGAGAAGGTATGGAACAATCCTCTGCCACTTGCCTATCCACTGCTGCCCACAGCCCCCGGATCTCCTATTTCTCTTTCTGCCCACCTCCAGAATCTCCCCAATTTTCTCTCTCTGCCACCTCCTACCCACCTATCAGGCCATTTAGCTCTTGCTTACCACGGCACTGCCCCTGTGCTGCCTCTGTGCCCATCCCACAGACAGATGAAAACCAAGGCCTGGCCCTCGCCCAAAGGTGCTGTCGTCTTCCGGCTCTTTCTGACTTTCTCTTTATGCCTCTCATCTCCCAGCTTGGCAAGGGTGGGAGAAATGGAGGCGGGGACCCCTGGGTGGGAGCGGTCACCTCGCTGCTTGCTGGCTGGCTCATTGGGCTAGGGTGAAGAAGGTGGGGCCTTGTTGCTTCCAGACAGGTGACAGGTCGCTGTCAGCTCTGCCACCTCCAACAGGTGCCATTCATCCTGACTTGGTTCCCGGTTACCGGGATCAATGGCCACACCCCTGCCCATCCCCCTACCTGCATCCCCAGGCCCCAGAGAGGTGGAGACACCTACAGTTTGAGGGCTGGGAAGCCAGGGAGGCACCACCCAAGAGGCTGTCTCTGACCCCAGGGATGGGCACATAAGTGCCCAGGACCAGAGCTTTAGGATTACCAGGGTCTTCCAGAGCCGGTGCGAGAATGAGCAGGATGTTCTGCTGCCTGCAGGTGAAGCCACTGGGCTTCCTCAGGCCCTCCTCCTTGATGAATGTCTCCAGCCGCTTCAAGGCCCACCAGGATTCGCTGCCCCGGTTGCCCGTGCCCGCGCTCCGCCAGTCCCTGGACCGCTACCTCAAGGCGCTGCAGCCCATCGTGAGCGAGGAGGAGT
The DNA here is from genome assembly GCF_011800145.1 of Mirounga leonina. Lineage (NCBI taxonomy): Eukaryota > Metazoa > Chordata > Mammalia > Carnivora > Phocidae > Mirounga > Mirounga leonina. Next base: position 6,738,856 of record NW_023270433.1, read on the forward strand.
GGGCCCAGACCAAGCAGCTGGTGGAAGAGTTTCAGACCGCAGGGGGTGTAGGGGAGCGCCTGCAGAAGGGGCTGGAGCGCAGGGCCAGGAAGACGGAGAACTGGGTGAGTGGAGCTCCCTGTTCCCATACGGGTTGAGGGGCCTGGGGCCCTCTCAGAGGTTCAGGTCATGAGAGCATCCCTCGCTGTGGCCTGGTGCCGGCCTCATGCTGAATTTCCTAGCACCAGCTGCTCTGGCACATTCTTTCGTGCCACGGGGTTTCTTGAGCGCTTCCTCTGTGCCTCGCACTAGGCCGGTCCCTGAGCGAGCAAGAAGGACACAGTCCATGGTCCCTTGGGGCTGACATTCAAGGCGGGTGGGAAGCAAGGTGATTAACCAGCATACAGGTGAGTGGATGAGTTTCTTTCCGGCAGTGAATTTCCCCAGGAGAAAAAAGGGAGAGAGGAGAATGGCAGTGTCTTTGTTTTGAGTGGGCAGCGGGGAGGTGGCCTTGGATCTGAGACAGAGAACAACTGGGCCAAGGTGGCAAGAGCCTAGCATGTCCAACAGCCAAGGCTGGAATGTAGAGCGGTGGCCTGGGGCTGGGGGTGTGGGGCGCATCAGAGGAAGGAATCTGGGCTGGAGTCCCGTGGGAGGGGGCCACAGGATGGCTCCAAGTGGGCCATTGGTCCTGTTCAGTGACAGGTCAGGTCGCCCTGGTTCCTTGTCCCCATCTGTCATGCAGGTGTGCACAGCTCGTGAAACTGGGTCCACACTGATGCTCCGTGCTCTTTTCTGTGTGCATCTTGCACCTCAGCACGGTGGAAAAGGACCCCCCCCAACTGCGGGGAGGGAAGCGGGTGTGGGGGTGGGAGGCATGGGATGAGGCTGGCACTGGCACCCCAAGGGAGATGCCAGCAGGGAGAGGGCAGATGAGTCAGTTCCCTCTGTCCCGTGTATGTTCTGGAGGCAGCACCAGTGGCCCTTGCTGATGGGGGTTGTGGGGGGAGCCGTCCTGACCTAAAGCAACTGCGTGGCGGGCCGGGGGGAGAGGGAGACTGGCCAAGACGGGGCGGGCCGAGGGGGGAGCAGTCTTGTGGGAGAGAACCAGAGCCGGGTTTCAGCCATATAAGGTGGGAGATGCTCTGAGTGGGGCAGGTGGAGGGCTGGGGGCTGCACACAGGAGCTAGGAGTCACCAACTGGCAGGCTGGCATGTACTGAGCCTTGGCAGGCACTTAGAGAGTCTGTGGTCTGGCGGTTTCCCAACATTTTTATCCCGGAACTCCTTCCCACAGAAGCTTCTAGCTGAAGAGGTAGGGGTATCCCCTTCTCCACTCACAGGGCCCTCGTGCCCAGCAGATTCTCAGCAGGGGAACGCCCACTCTGCAGGATCTCCCCTTATTTCCCAGCTCTGGCCAGAGGCCCTGAGATCCTAATGGAGTGGGGGCCCCTGGCCGAAGGGCAGCCCGGCTGCTCCCAAGGGGAGGGAATTCCTGTCTGCTCCTCCCTGACCCACAGATGAGGAAGCTGAGGCCGAGAGGGGTAGATTGAAAGCCCAGAGCCACACAGCTGCTCTCAGGGAGGCCCTGAGCTACACAGGAGTGTCTGGCCGACCAGGAGCCCTGTCCTCAGGTCACAAGTCAGCAGACAGACGTTCCTCCCCGGCCTGCTGTATAACCTGGGCACATCACCTTCCCTCACCCCTTGCCAGGGGCCCACGGCTGGTGGCCTGGTGCTGCAGGCCAGCAGTTCCCCAAGCAGAAACTGTTCAGGGAAGAGGCAGGTCCCAGTGCCGTTTGAGAGGGGAGAGGAAACACAGTGGGGGTGTGGGGCACCTGGGATGGAGAGACCGGCCAGAGAGGTGTTTTAGACATGTGCTTGCAGGGGCAGAGCGAGGGGGGTAGTACAGTCAGCACGTAAGGCTCAAGGATGATAGTCAGTGATAGTCTGCACAGCCTGGGGATAGGAGCCTTCAACAGCCTGTCCATGGCTGGTCCCCAGAGAGACTGCTCCCCCAGTGGAACTAGCGCCCCTTGGGCAGAGGATAGACCACCAGGTGGAGACACAGGATGTGGTACCCACATCTTGTCACTACGGCAGTGATTTACCCTCACAGGGAGCTTTCCCAAGATGGCCCTGACCTGGAGACCCAAGGGAGTGTCTGCACCCCAGTCTGACACCAACAAAACCCAGGCCACGGAGGACCAGGGTCCCAAGGGCTACACTGCACTGAGCCCGTGCATTCCTGGCTCCCTGGAGAATGTCTCCCTGGGACAATCAAAAACATATTCATCAGACTTTATAGATTTTTCCCTTTTTCCCTTTTTTGTCTATCCGGCATATATATATATATATATATATATTTTTTTTTTTTTTTTTTTTTTTGGACAGAGAGGCACACAAAAAGAGGGGGAACCAAAGCAGGGGGAGTGGGAGAGGGAGCAGCAGGTTTCCCACTGAGCAGGGAGCCCGATGTGGGGCTCAATCCCAGGACCCTGGGATCATGACCTGAGCCGAAGGCAGACGCTCAACGACTGAGCCACCCAGCGCCCCTATCCGGCATATATTTTTTTCTTTCTAAAAGTAGTAAAATCATTGATCAAAAGTGTGTAAGAGGGGCGCCTGGGTGGCTCAGTCGGTGAAGCGTCTGCCTTCGGCTCGGGTCATGGTCCCAGGGTCCTGGGATCGAGTCCCGCATCGGGCTCCCTGCTCAGTGGGAAACCTGCTGCTCCCTCTGCCTCTGCCGCTCCCCCTGCTTGTGCTCTCACTCTCTCTCAAATAAATAAATAAAATCTTAAAAAAAAAAAAAAAAAGGTTTGTAAAAGAAAGGAAAATGATTCCCATTTCTGCCTCTGCCTCCTCCCCTCACCCCACTCCACCCCCACCCTCAGGTTTCCTGCCCGGTCTTTCTCTCTGGAATCTTTGGCTTGGCAATATTGTCTGATTTATCTTGCTAAGGTGGATTGCCTCAGGCGAAGGGGAAATGATGGGGTGCTGCTGGTGGGTTGAAGGGGGTGGGGGGCTCTGGATCTGAGCATTCACACTGAGGATCTGCGCTCTATAGTGGGGGCAGAAGGGGCCCAGCCAGCTCCCCGCCCATGCCTCACAGGCTCTGGTCCTTTTCCCAGCTGTCCGAATGGTGGCTCAAAACAGCCTACCTCCAGTACCGCCAGCCCCTGGTCATCTACTCCAGCCCTGGTGTGGCCCTGCCCAAACAGGACTTTGTGGACCTGCAGGGACAGCTCCGGTGAGTGGCTGCGACTGGGACAGGGCTCCAGGCATGTTCAGGGCCCTGACGTCCAATGCCTCAGGAGACTGCAGGGGCCCCAGTCCTGGTCATTATCTTTCATCCCCACATTCAGCCTTATGAAGTCGGGAGTATCATCCCTAGTTTACAGATGGGGAAACTGAGGCTCAGAGCAATGAAAGGGCTTGCCCAAGAGTACCTTTCAGGATTGGCTGATCCGGGCCAGAAAGCAGGGTCTTCCTGGCTTTACAGCTTTATAACTGGTCACCACACTGTGGACCATGTCTCCTCCCTCCCTCTAAACCTGAGGCTATCCCTCACATCAGTTCTGATACTTCACCACCCTCCTCTCTCTCTCCAACTGGCCACAAGGGTGACTTTATACACAGTCCCCTTTTCCACATTTGGCCATGTCACTTGCCCTGGCCCCTGTTCCGGGACTACCAGGGATAAAAATACCAGTGACAGGGATCTCCTGCCCAAGGACCAGCCACCCAGGGCTACCACCTGTTTCTCTTAAAGGGACCAGGGTACCCCAAGAATTCTGGCTCAGACTCCAGCCCGTGGTCCACATGGTCCAGGGGCAGCCCAGGTGTCAGGCGTGATTGGCGTGGCCCAGACCATCCAAGGAGGAAGGTCAGGTTGAGAGAGGTGGCCTGGGAGACACAGAGGCCCCCAGACAGGAAGGTACCAATCAGAGGGGACACCCTGAGCCACTGCCCTCCCATTCATACTCCCTGTCCCCCAAGGTCCCAGGTCCCTCTATAACTGAGGTTTCAGAGAAGGGTGACCTCCTTCCAGGCTCCAGGCTGTGGTTCAGGGTTTCAGGCCCTGTGTGGGTAGAATCCACCAGCACTGACCAGTAAACCAGCTATAATCGTACCTCCATTCATTATACCTACATCCTGCCAGGGCTTGGCTGAAGCATCTCCCTGGGCCCTCTAAGAGCTCTCCCTCTAGAGATAAGAGAAAGCTGGCTCAGAAAGGCAAGCTGGGACTCAAACACAGGTCCTGCCCTTGAACTCCTTCATGCTTACTGCAAGCGGTGAATCAGAAGTGAAGCAATCTGTCTCCTTTGACTAGGCCCCTCCCATCAGCCCACGGGTGTCCCTGATCAGGGACCTCCCTCGAGGAGTCCACACAGCCTCTGATCTCTAATTGGTCCCCCCAGGTTCGCTGCCAAATTCATCGAGGGCGTGTTGGATTTCAAGGCCATGGTTGACAAGTGAGCAGCCCGCCCCCACTCCCCTTCCCCCTCCCAATTACCACAGCCACTCCAGCCTGGGCCGGGGCAAGGCCAATCAGCAGACCGATGCTGGGCTGGCCCAGAGCTCCTCGCTTTCACTTCCTGTTGGCCCAGCCTCTGTTGGGGTTGGGGAGACAGAGTGTGGGGACTGGAACACCTAGGTCCTCTGCTCCCGCTGCTGAGTCCGCCGCCTGGTGACATGGTCCCGACAGACCCCTGGAATTGGTGTCCCAGGCAAACAAAGAGGACCGCAGAGGTTGACTCACTGCTTCATGTCTCCTGTGGCAAACTGAAGCACAGAGGGGGAAGGGGGTTTCCGGGGTGACCCCAGCAGGGCCCAGCCAGGGTGGAAGACAGGCCTCCTGACCGCAGGCCAGGCCCTGACCCAGCCCTGGCTCCTGCTGAGTGGGGGTCGGGACACCACTTGTGTGAGCCCCCTTCTCAGCTGTGCCCAGCAGCAGCTTCCTGCCGGTCTTGTCCTCTTTCCCACTTACTTGCCTGGGGGCCCCCCCCCTGGCCCTCTGCCCCCCCCCCCCCCCCCCCGCAGCGAGACCCTGCCCGTGGAGTACCTGGGGGGGAAGCCGCTGTGCATGAACCAGTACTATCAGATCCTGTCCTCCTGCCGCGTGCCAGGCCCCAAGCAGGACACGGTCATCAGCTTCAGCAAGACCAAGAAGCCGCCCATGCACATCACTGTGGTGCACAACTACCAAGTGGGTGGGCTCCCAGCCTGCTGCAGGGGAGGAGGGGGGCAGGGCCAAAAGTCAGCCGCCCCACCGCACAGGCCCCCGCGTGCCCAGGAGCAGGCACACCCTGGGCGTCTCCACCGGGTGCCCCGCTAGGCCCCAGCCTGAGGGCAGCCAGGAGGGGCCGCGGGCCTGCCCAGCCTGGGGGAGAGCAGTGCAAGGCCCTCCCCCCGCTCACACCCATGGCCTGACTTCGTCCCCTCGGCAGGACCTGGGCCAGCTGGCACTGGCTGCAACTTCTGGGTTGCCAAGGCCAGGAGGAGGCAGGGGTGGGAGGTAACTGCCGCCAGTCTGAGACACACACACACCCCTCCCATGCCTCCCTTCTCTCCACTTGCCTGTGCCCGGATAGTTTTTTGAGCTGGACGTGTACCACAGCGATGGGACACCCCTGACATCAGATCAGATCTTCGTGCAACTGGAGAAGATCTGGAACTCGTCGCTGCAAACCAACAAAGAGCCCGTGGGCATTCTCACCTCCAACCACCGCAACTCCTGGGCCAAGGCGTACAACACCCTCATCAAAGGTGCCCCTGGGTGGGGGTGGAAGAAGGAAGAGAGGCCCCCCACCAGGCCCTGGGCAGCCACATTTTTCACTGAATCCTCTCAAGTCAGAGTGGGTGTTGTTGGTCCATTTCACAGATGAGGAAACTAAGGCTTGTTTGGGTTTAGTTTCCCTCTGTTAAGCAGCAAGTTACGGTAACAGTCGAAGTCCTCTGGCTGCAGACCCCACCTCTGCCTCCACGTTCCTTCCAAATCCTGTGTTGGTCGGGGCATTGTCCCCAGAGCCAGACCCCTGTGTTGGCCCTGAGCCACACTGGCTTTCCACGTGACCTGGGGCTTCTGTTTCCTCATTTCTTTTTTTTTTTTTTAGATTTTATTTAGTTATGCACAAGAGTTGGGGGAGGGGCAGAGGGGGAAGGAGAGGGACAGGCAGACTCCCCGCTGAGCCCCAGGGCTCCATCTCAGACCTCACGACCCTGAGACCCTGGCCTGAGCCAAAATCAAGAGTCGGGTGCTTAATTGACTGAGCCACCCAGGCACCCCTCTTTTTTTTTTTTTATAAGATTTTATTTATTTGTTTGACAGAGAGAGACACAGCGAGAGAGGGAACACAAGCAGGGCGAGTGGGAGAGGGAGAAGCAGACCTCCCACCCAGCAGAGAGCCCAAAGCAGGGCCCGCCCGATCCCAGGACCCTGGGACCATGACCTGAGTCAAAGGCAGACGCCTAACGACTGAGCCACCCAGGCGCCCCTCCTCTTTTTTTTTTAAGTTTATTTTTATTTTGTTAGAAATCTTTACACCCAACTTGGGGCTCGAACTCACAACCCTGAGATCAGGTGTTGCAGGCTCTTCATGACCTGAGCCAAAGGCAGACGCTTAACCAACTGAACCACCCAGGCGCCCCTGTTTCCTCATTTCTAATGCGGGTCTGGTATTGGGCCCTGCCTTACGGGGTGCCAGGGGAGCCGCAGGGTCCTGTTGAGGGTAAAGCTCTGACGCCCACACCTAACACGAGATGAATGCTCTGGAAGCCTCCGAGGCCTCCCCGGGCCTGACATTCAGCCCCATCTCACACCCCTCCCGCCTGCCTCCACAGACAAGGTGAACCGGGAATCAGTACGCTCCATCCAGAAGAGCATCTTCACCTTGTGCCTGGACGCCCCCATGCCCCGGGTCTCGGACGATGTGTACCGCAGCCACGTGGCCGGCCAGATGCTGCACGGGGGCGGGGGCAAGCTTAACAGCGGCAATCGCTGGTTCGACAAGACGCTGCAGGTGAGGCCTCGGCGGGGCCAGGACGCACACCCAAACTTGGCCCACTGCAGCCTCAGGACTTCCTGCCCCTCGCCTGGGCGTCCCTGGCCTCCCAGCTAGTAAAACAGGTGGGAAGCCAGCAGGTGGACGTGGCTGTAATTACCAGGCGGGTAGCCTGTCATTAGCGGGCCTGGCCCAGAAACCGCTGTCGCCCCTGCAGCACATCAGAGAGAGCCTGGGCTGTGGGGCCAGGCAGAGCGACGCGGTCTTGGCCGTGACTTTCCCTCTCTGCGCCTGTAAAATGACCCCCAGGGAGGGTCGTGCAGGGACTCAGTGAGGTGTATGAGTATGCGATGTGCTTGCTGTGGCCTGGAATGGGCCCGAGGCCCCTGCTGAGCATTAGCTGTTACTAATAACAATCATAAGTCAGCCCAACCCCTGAGATGGCTTCAGAGAGGCGCTTCCCACGGACCCAGCCAGCAGAGAGTGGCTCTAGGGCCCTGGGCCTGACGGGTGCCTGCGCCCCTCCATAGTTCATCGTGGCAGAAGATGGCTCCTGTGGGCTTGTTTATGAGCATGCAGCAGCAGAGGGCCCCCCCATCATTGCCCTTGTGGACCACGTCATCGAGTTCACGTGAGTGTGGTCGTCCCACCCTCCACCCAGTTCCCTAGCTCCCGGTGATAGGTGACACACATGGGGAACGCCCCTCTCCCTTGGGCCTGGGAATCTGTTTCTTCAAATGAAGCTGGAGGAAGGAAGGCCTGGGCGTAGAGTCTGTCAGACCTGGGTTTGCCTTCCGGCTCTGCCACTTCGCAGCTGCAGGACCTCGGACAAGTCCCCTCCCCTCTGCAGGCCTCCTCCATGTGGCTCCTAGAAAGCTGGGGCGAAGGCATTTTTCTAAGGAGCAAACCCAGGGTCTCCCTAGGCTGGCTCCCTCCAGCCTCGGGGACCGTGCCCCACCCCCACCCCAGGCCCAGGTATGGACCCAGGCTCCCGAGGCCTCCTCGTGTCCCATGCAGGAAGAAGCCCGAGCTTGTGCGGTCCCCCATGGTGCCCCTGCCCATGCCCAAGAAGCTGCGGTTCAACATCACCCCCGAGATCAAGAGTGACATTGAAAAGGCCAGGCAGAATCTCAGCATGTAAGCACCGGGCACAGATGGTTAAGTTAGGGTAAAAGCCCGGGTCCCTGGAGCCTGCCGGGCTCCCGTTCTGGGTCTGTTGTCATACCCCGCTGCTACTGAGCCTGCTCTTGGGCCTTCCCTTGGGCAGCCAGGGGCTGCCAGATGCTGCCTGCCCCTCATCCAGCTCCCTCTCACCCCACCCCAGCATGATCCAGGACCTGGACATCATGGTGATGGTGTTCCACCACTTTGGAAAAGACTTCCCCAAGGCGGAGAAGCTGAGCCCCGATGCCTTTGTCCAGATGGCCCTACAGCTGGCCTACTACCGGTGCGCCCCGCCCCCACCCCGCCGGTGGAGGAGGCATGAGGCCTGGGGGTGGAGGCGGGGCAACCTGCCAGGGGGGTGCTCAGCCCCCTCTCCCACCCAGGATTTACAAACAGGCGTGCGCCACGTACGAGAGTGCCTCCCTGCGCATGTTTCACCTGGGCCGCACCGACACCATCCGCTCTGCCTCCATGGACTCACTGGCCTTCGTCAAAGCCATGGATGACCCCAGCGTGTCGGTGAGTGGTCCAGGGTAAGGGTGGGCAAGCTGGTCTCCCTTCCTATACGTTCTGTCATCACACCATTGATTGAGCACCTCCTGTCCTTCCAACCCTTCAACCCCTGGGTGCTGGGAATCTCCCAGAAGGTGGAGTCATGATTTGGCCCTGAGCTTCCTGGCAGCCAAAGACTAAAAGGAACTGTTTGTTCATTCACTTATCTGCAGCGAGCTTCTGCCCTATGGGTCAGGCCTCGGAGAAGGACTGACGAGAGAGAGAGGGCAGTTCCCATTTCTGCTCTCAGAGGGCGTGGACTCTGGTGCTGGCTGGGAAGTGGGCTGCTGGGGTGTGGGCGGCAGGAACAGGGAAGGGACATACACTTCAACTCCCTCACCCCCTAGGAGCACCAGAAGGTGGAGCTGCTGCGGAAGGCCGTGCAAGCCCACCGAGCCTACGCCGACCAGGTGACCGAACGACCTCATTTCCCAGCTGTCCGTCTGCCTGTCCATCCCTGCAGCAAATGCTGCTCACCCTTAACACAAACCCCTCCTCCCCAAACCTTGGGGCACTTGGGGCACCTGGAGCCAGGCTGAATATTGCCGTTTTAAAATTGGAGAAACCAAGGCTCAGCCCAGTGACTTTGTTGGTCCCGGGTTAGCCTCTGGATCTTGCTGGCTCAGCCCCAGAACCCTTGCGTCTTGCTCTCTCCTCAGTGTCCCGGGAGCCCAGGACGCTGAGGGTTTGCAGGGTCTGGCCAACAGCAGCGGTCCTGCCCTCTGACAGCTTGGGCGGTGGTCAGGAGGGTGGAGGCCTGGGTTTCCATCTGGCTCTGAGCACCTGTGTGCGCCGGGTTCGGCCCACGTTCCATGCAGATGTCCATTTCGATCTCACTGCCACCCTGTAAAAGGAAATTCAGTGACCATCCCCATTTTATAGATGAAGACACTGAGGCTCCAGGATGTAAGTGACCTGCCAAGGCCCCATAGCCGGGATGGGGCCAGGCCACCCAGCTGTAGGCCTGTGTTCTTAAATCCTGCCCTGGTCCCTCCCTGGACAGGTCCCTGGGCCTCAGTTTCCCCATCTGTAACGGGAGGGCTGTACTGCCTGGACCCTCTGGTCTTGGGAGTCCAAGGGACCACCGTGTGGAAGAGGCGCTGCTGCCGCAGGCCTTTGAGGAAGGTCAGGGGCACCCTCTGGGCCTGCAGCCGCTGCGCCTGATGGCTTCCCCTCTCACAGGCCATCCGCGGGGAGGCCTTCGACCGGCACCTGCTGGGCCTGAAGCTGCAGGCCATTGAGGACCTGGTGAGCATGCCCGACATCTTTATGGACACCTCCTACGCTGTCGCTATGCACTTCAACCTCTCCACCAGCCAGGTGGGCCACTGCCCCGGAGCCATCTGGGTTTTCCTGCCCTCCGGGCCCCCGCCACTGCCCTAGGTGCCCTGGGGTGGGATGGCACAGACCCTGCTGGAGCTGGACAAAGGCTCCACTGAATAGAGCCAAAGTCCAGAACATGGTCAGACCTTGGTGGTGGCGTGACCCATAGAGGCCACCCCATGTCCACTGCTGAAGAACTGAGTTCTGGTGGAAGAGCTGGAGTCAGGGGGCTGGGCTGCAGCTCAGGGAGGCTGAGAAGGAGTCAGAGATCCCCCCCCGCCCCCCCACTGTGGGAGAATCACCTTCATTCATTCACTGGTCAGGCACGAAGGAACGTCTGAGTCATGCCATCCAGTGCTGGGCACTGGAACACAGCAGGGACAGACCACCATCCTGTGTCCCTGGGGGCTCACAGTGTAGGCTGGGAGCACAGGGACCAAGGCAGTGACGTTCCCCGCCCTCCCTGCCCCAGGAAGTGCTGGGGGTCAGGGGAGGCTCAAGGAGGGAGCACTTAAAGCTCCCTCGGGAATGGCAAGGACAGCTCCGTAGAGGGTTGACTCCAGAACTGCGCCCCAAAGGAGGAGGAGAAGGAAGGCATCTGCTGGAGAAGAGGAAGGGGCGTCTCGGGCAGAGCACAGTGCGAGCAGAGATATAGAAAGGCCGGCTGGTGCCACCGCGGGGCTGGAGGGGAGCCCGTGGGGTAGGATGGAAGCCTCAGTCCTGTGCTGTCTCCAGGTCCCTGCCAAGACAGACTGTGTCATGTTCTTTGGGCCCGTGGTCCCAGATGGCTATGGCGTTTGCTATAACCCCATGGAGGCGCACATCAACTTCTCCGTGTCGGCCTACAACAGCTGTGCCGAGACCAACGCAGCCCGCCTGGCGCACTACCTGGAGAAGGCACTCCTGGACATGCGCGCACTGCTGCAGAACCACCCTCGGGCCAAGCTGTGAGCCCCCTGTGCTCAGGCCTGCCGGCGCCACAGCCACGCCCACCCCGGGAGTGGGCCGCCCACCAACGTTCTGCTCCTTTGCTCCCTCCCCACCGGACCCTGCAGATCTGACTAATGCAGGGCCTGCAGGCCTGAGCCAGGGCCTTCCATGGGGTCATCCCCAGCATTTGCTGGGCCCAGGTCCTGGGCTGAGTTCAGAGGCTGAGTAGGACGGAAGGCCCTGGCGCCCAGGGCGTCACCCATGAGCCCACCTCCAGGGGAAGGAGCCCAAAGAGCCCGTCCCTCGCTAGGGCAGCAGACTGGGAAGTCCTTTTCTTGCTAGCTCAGCTCTAGCCAGCCCCCTGCCCTCTACACTGCTGGCTCCTAAGGATCTAGAGCCAGGACTCTCTAGAGCCAGGGGCTCCAGGCCTCCCCAAGGCTGAGGCCAGGCTGCAGGGTGTGCTGGTAAGGGAAACCCAAGGCCTCGACGCGGCCCACCCTGCATGGCAGTACTGTCTTCCCCGGGGGGGAGGGGGGTTGCTGTGCTCTTTTGGATCATGTGGCCCCTGAGCCCCGACTCACTTGCTTCCACTCAGCTTGATCCCTGAACCATGTTGATGGTTGTATAACAGTAACATACAAGGTGATTAATTAATAAAGCAGAAATTTGTCGGTGGAGAGGTGTTTCAGCCGAGGGGGCAGGCGAGGTGGGGCAGACGCTTTGCCTTCTCTCAACTTGGCCTGCATCTGGGAGCCAGTGTCCAAGCAGCCAGCAGGCCCGGAGGCTCCCAGAGCAGCCAAGAGGAGGGTTCTCCGGCTTCGGCTGGGGAGCTGCAGGCCAATGCCGACCTCAGGGCACTTAGCCGGGAATGGCACCAGACCCAGGGCTGCAGTCTCCACTGACTTGGGCCTCCCTGTCCATGGGCTGTGGGTGGGAACGACTCTCCCGGTGGGGCTGGGGGGCCTCACAGCCGCAGCTGTGGCGGGCTAGGCAGTGTGGAGCCGACTCTCAGGGCCTCGTCCTGCCACCCCGACACACACACACTGAGCCGGCAGCGGCCACGGCCAAGCAGCCTTGCTCAGCCCGGCCCAGCCCCAGGTGCTGCCAGGGCCTAGCAGACACCACGTCATGCGGCCAGCTGATCAGAGCCCTATACGTGTCTCCAACCACCCACACCTCACAGGGCCAGGGTGTCCTGCCAAAATCAAGTAGGCTGTTTATGGAGAGAAGAGTCTCCTACTCAGAAGGATACTGGCCCTAGGGAAGGCACCTGTGAAACTCCCCAGAACAGGGGCTGAGGAGGTGGAGGTGGGAGAGGTCGCAGAGCTTGTGAGTGAGGCGACCTGGCTGACTCGGGACAATCACGTGAGGGTAGATCCTCTGGCTTTCTCCATTTTGCAGATGCAGAAACAAGCTCAGAGAGGTTAAGGTCACCGGGCCACTAATAGTGGCAGAGAGACATTTCCAGAGGGCCCACATAGCCAAGCACCCAGCGCCAACACCACACCCACTCAGACAACCCCAGGGCAGCAGGTGGAGGAGAAAGGAGCCCCGGGTGGAAACCGGCCTGGACTCGGGCCCCTGAGCTGGTGATGAAGGAGGACAGAGGGCCCCAGCCCGGGAGGCACAGGAAGGCGCCAGCTGGACCAAGGCACTGACAGGTGAAACTAACCTGTGCTAGGCACTGGGGACCGTCCAGCCTGATGGGGCCTCCTCACAGCCACACAGGTGGGGACTCGGCGTCCCTGTTCTCTGATGAGGCTAGGACAGGGTGTGCCCCTTGCCCAAAGTCCCAGGGAGCAAGAGGGGCCCAGAAAACGGGGGGAGTGGGTGTTGTCCTAGGCCTGGCCACTCAGGACCCCAGCACGGCCAGTAGGGTGGGGTGGATGCCAAGGGAAGGGGTACGGGAGTGCCCTCGTCTTAGGGGCCGTGAGCAGGAAGGCCTGCCAGAGAACCCCACAGGACACAGCCTCTACTCCACCGCTGGAGAGCTTCGGCTGGCCCTTGGCTTCCCTGTGCCCGGGTGTCCTCGTCCGTATCATGGAGGTGGTGCTGCTCCCCCAGGGGGCTACTGGGAGTCTCGGGAGCAGGCCCACTGCAGGAGTTGAGTGAGTGCACAGGTGAGCCCTAGTGCTGCAGGGAGGCGCACACAACCCAGCCTGGGGCAGCAGGGGAGCAGCGAGAGGGATCCAGGCCAAGGACACTGCCTGGACAGACACCCAGGGCTCCGGAGGCTCGAGTTCTAAGTGCATGGGTCTGAATATAAGGCAAAATGATCCTTCAGGAGTGAGGAACTGCTACAGAGGCTCACTCAGTTCTCTAGGGCTGAAAGTACCATTTGGAGAAGACGCATTTAGCACAGATGACCCCAAGCAGTGTTAGACGGAAGGCTGGGGGTGGGGTGGGGGTGAGCGGAAGGCAAAAGAACACTGATTTAGTCATTATTCCTGAGGGCATGACATGTGACCTCCCACTCTGCGAGTGTTGCATGGGGGAACAAGTGTTCTAAAGGTCTCTGGACACTGTGGGAGGTGTTGGGGAGATGACACACTCCTACAGGATCGAGCTTTTTTTGTTGTTTTTTTAAGATTATTTATTTATTTATTTGACAGAGAGAGAGAGAGGCAGTGAGAGAGGGAACACAAGCAGGGGGAGTGGGAGAGGGAGAAGCAGGCTTCCCGTGGAGCAGGGAGCCCAATGCAGGGCTCGATCCCAGCAGCCTGGGATCGTGACCTGAGCCGAAGGCAGATGCTTAACGGCTGAGCCACCCAGGCGCCCCAGGATTGAGTTTTTAAATCCAACTGTCTGGATCTTATTTATTTATAAAAATAAATAAAACCAACTGAACGTTATGCCAATGGACACTTGCATTTTGGGATAAAATTTCTAGGGATAGTGTCATGCGCTTAGCCAGTGGACCCAGAGGATTGTTGGCCCCGGGAGCCACCAGACCCTGATGCCAATGATGCAGATGAAGAACTTGGTTTGGGGGGTGGGGGTGGTTTTCTGTGGGTTTTTTGCAAAGTATGAGTGAAAAAGAATGGCTCTAAGTATATTTTGTACAGGGACGCCTGGGTGGCTCAGTCAGTTGAGCGGCTGCCTTCGACTCGGGTCATGATCCCAGGGCCCTGGGATCGAGCCCCGCATCGGGCTCCCTGCTCTGCGGGAGCTCCCACTCCCCCTGCTTGTGTGCTCTCTCTCTCGCTGACAAATAAATAAAATCTTTAAAAAAAAAAAAAAAAAAAAAAGCTAACCTGAAGGTTAAAAGATACAAGTTGTAAATAAATAAATTTTGTGCAATACATTATTAAAATCGAAACTATGACACAATGAATGAATGAAAGATTACTTGTTTTTTACCTAGATCCCCTAAAAGTTTGTCCAGGTTGGCATGAACTTGCTTTGGGCTCTTTTCACTGGGAAAGCGCAGGGGCTGGAGCCTGCCAGGTGAGGTGAAGGCCAGACCACCTAGGGCCCCATACAGGGGGACTCTCCCAAGACAGTGAGAATGGTGTTTTAGGAAGATGCTGAGCAATGGGTTGAAGGGGGCCTGGCTGGGCTGCGGATGAGGGAGCCATGGGCAGAGGCTTCGCGGTCTCCAGGGAGGGACCTGGACCCAGAGCGGCCTGGCAGGTGGAACGAGACAGACATTTGAAAGATGTTTATCAAGTATGAAGTAGAGTCAGCTAGGCTTGGGGCCCAGACTGAACGGGACAAGTTGGGCTGCCTAAAGGTGGGGATGGTGGGCAGGGGCGGGGAGCTGTCAATGGGGGTAAAGGCAGCGAGTCTACCTGGGACTCAGGGAACCCCCAGAGTTCACTGGGCAACCCCTTTCCTTTCCTCTCTCCTCCCTGCCTGCTGGATCTTGTCCCACCTGTCCTCCAGCTTGCTTGTTCAACTGTGTCCAGTCTGCCTTGCACCTGCCTATTGGGTTCTTGTTTCTTAGCTATTCTATTTTTCACATTTGATTCATTTTAACATCTGCCAGATCTCACTTTAGTTTCCTGTCCCCTACAGATATTTTCAAGTTTGTCTTTTACTTCCTTAAAACAGTAGAACAATTTAGTCTGTGCCTGATCATTCCAGTATCATCCTGGTATCTATGGGTCTGCCTCCATCGCCTGCTTTCTGCTAGTTCTCAGTCATGGCCCCACTTCCTTTTGTACCTGGCCGTCTCGGTCTGTATTTTGTGCACCATAATTTAAAAACATTTTACGCAGGGGCGCCTGGTGGCTGTTGGTTAAGCGTCTGCCTTTGGCTCAGGTCCAAATTCAGGGTCCTGGGATCGAGCCCCGTGTCAGGCTCTGTGCTCAGACGAGAGTCAGCTTGTCCCTCTCCCTCTGCCCCCGCTTGTGCTCTCTAATAAATAAAATCTTCAAAAACTATGTACACAAATAGGTCTTGGATGAAGTTTCCTCCAGAGATTTGTTTGCTTCTGCCACATACCTGGGGTGAGGTCAACATAACTGAATGTCAAGGTTCTGTGGACCCAGCAGGGATCCAAACCCAACCTCCAGGCTCATGTGAGGACAGATAGTTCTGGTTCACCCTGACCCTGACTGAGGGTGGTCGTTCTGCATCTCTGCTGCATGGATCAAGGAAGGAGCAGACTCCCTACCACGGGCCAGCCCTTGGGGATGACCTGATACCCATGGCACTCCCACAAGGCCTCCAAACACGTGGCTCAGCCTGCAGCTGTATCTTCCAAAGCAAGACACTGAGTTAAACAGGGAGTGGAGGCGGCAGAGGCTTAGGAAGGGCACGCTTGCCCAGTCCTCAAGGGCTGTCCCACGGAGGGGGCAGTGAGGCCGAGGGCAGCGCCAGAGCCAGCCGGGACCACGCGGCGGGGCGGAGCAGGACCGCCAGAAGGGGCAACTTGCGGCTGAACAGCAGGCAGCGAGGTCTCCTCAGACACTGGTGCGAAATGTCACAGGGACTGTTCAAACCCCAGGTCTGGGGGCTGGAAGGGACTAGATGTCTTGGAGATGCTTATGATTTTATGGTGTTAGCCATAATCCCTGCCCCTCAGGGTCGCATGTCCCCACGGCCACTCCCCAGTCTCCTCTCATGAGCTCAGGCAACATATGCTCGAGCTGCCAGAGTTCAAGGTTTTATTTTAAAACAATAGTAAACAATTTCATTGATTTTTCTTAAATCAAACCACCTCACACTTGGCTTGTCTCAGGCAAAAAATAAAAAATAAAAATAAGAAAGGAAGGGGAGGAAAACGTGGGGACTGACCAACCTTCCCCAGAAATAGGCCCCTGGTCCTGGCATCTGGAATGGCTTTTGGACGCTGTCTTTAACAAATGAGAAAAGAAAGCACCGAAATATTGTGCTTCAGCAGCAGATTAGGAACCTCCACAAAGAAAAAGGGTCGGGGGCGGGGTATGGAACACAGGTCCCGAGCAGCCTGGTTCAGGTTTAGAAACTTCCAGAGTCTGGAAGCATCTCTTCTCCACAACTCCACTTGAGAGTGACTTCAGAGGTCGGGTCCCTTCGGGAGCAGCCGCCCCCCACACTGGACAGTGGGGACCTGTGCAACCACACCCCGGACACAGGCTTGAGGATGCCCGACAAGCGCCCAGGCTCTCGGAGGGTGTCAAGAAGGACAAGGGAGTGTTCTGAGCACACAGAGGGGAGGGGAAGAGAGGACAGAGACATCAGGCGCCCCCAGCTCCGCTCCCCTCACCCGGCTCCTGCTTCCTCTGCGCTCTGTCTGGGTAGAGTTTGACAACTAACTGCTACTGGATGGCAGGACAAAAAAAGAGCTGTAAACAGCCTGGGTTCGCTCACCCACATGTGCAGGCTCTTTTGTCAGAAGGGGACCATTGTCTTGGGGACAGGGGACCGGAGAAAGCCCTTGTGGTGCAGGGTCGGTACGGGTAGGGCACAATGCTAGCAGCCGCCAGATGCGCGCTCTCTCGGGGCCCCGCCCCCCAGACAAGGAAACACTGAACAAGGTTCTGGAATGGCATTGGTGGCAGGGAGGGCATGGGGGTGCTCCCCTCCACCGGGGCCCCCACGCCACCTCTCTGGCCCAGGGCGAGGCGGCGTGTCCCCTGGGCCCCGGGCGGGCTGACCTCGGCCCCTCCTCTGTTGCAGGCCAACCACGGCAGAGCAGGCAGCCTCTTCCGGCCCCGTCTCCAAAAGCCCATCTGCCTTTGACAAAACCCCAAAATAAATAGTATTTCTCACGCCACCTGGATTTCCTGGCCCTGCGACCAGAGGCGCAAGCCCTCCTCTTCTACACCACACCCCAGTGCCCAGGGCACTTTCCGCCCGACCAGGGGCTGGCAGTAGCACAGCGAGGGTCTCTGGCCATGTGGCCCCCTGGCAGCAGGCCCCCCAGGGTCCTGGGTTGAGGGGCTGGCTCGGCCCTTTGGTCCACCTTGTTCATTAAAATTAAAATAAGAAAAAAAAGGCTCCACTTGGTGACTTGGGTCTGTAGAGGTCTCTGCTTCATCCCTCTGTCTGTCATTCTGTCCATCCTGCAAGGCATCGTGCAGGCCAGATCTGGAGGCTGGACCCAGCCACACTCACCGGTCACTGCAGTTTTGTCCCCAGCTTACGCTGTCTGTTCCTACAAAGCGGGGGTGGGGGTCAAATGTCAGGATGCTTAGGGGTCAAATGAGGGGACCCCTGGCATTCAGTGAGCCATGCCCTCAGGTGTCCCCTCCTTATCCATAGTCCCATCAAAATGGGTGATTGCCCACCCTGGACTCAAACTGGGCCAATCAGAGCTCCCTGCCCTGGCACCTGGGATTTGGAATCCCAGAGAGGATCAATGTCTCAGGCTGGGTCTGTAACCCAGATGTTTCAGTTCTGGAGTTCAAGAACCCAGTCAAGACACTGGGGCAGAGGTGGGCCAGGGATGAGGCCTGAGGTCAGAGGGACCTGGCTGGAATCCAACTAATGCTGGGGATTACAGATAAGCCAACACAAGCAGGGTTCTGTTATCATTAACCGAAACAGACAAAAGACAGTTCTCCACCTGGAGCTGTGTAGGCAAACGTAGAACTACTGATGGATGTTCTACAGGGGATTTGAGTATCTGGTTGGGGAAATGGCTATATCCACGATGGGCCCAGGAACTTGAGGGAAGCAAGGACAATCTCCCCCATTTTCTAGAGGGGCTGGCTGAGGCTCAGAAAGGAGAATGGACTTGTCTAGAGTCCCATTTAAAATTCAGAAATCTCGGGGTGCCTGGGTGGCTCAGTCATTAAGCGTCTGCCTTCAGCTCGGGTCATGATCCCAGGGTCCTGGGCTCGAGCCCCGCATCGGGCTCCCTGCTTGGCCGGAGGCCTGCTTCTCCCTCTCCCACTCCCCCTGCTTGTGTTCCTTCTCTCGCTTTGTCTCTTTCTGTCAAATAAATAAATAAAATCTTTAAAATAAATAAATAAATAAATAAATAAAATTCAGAAAACTAACTGCGCCCACATGTCCTGCACGATGTGGCCCCAGTCTCATCCCCTGCTCTGTCCCCTTGTCCCCTGGGCTCCAACCACACCTGCCTCTGTTTGGTGGACTCACCAAGCTTTGTCCTGCCTTAGAAGCTTTGAGGGTGCTGTTTCCTCTGCGGAGAGCACACTCTCTGCCACCCCCACTTCAACAGGCCCACTCTTGCTCCACACTCAGGTCTGCCTCCTCCCCCGGGCACCTCCCCGCCAATCAGGATCCTGTCACGAGCTCCCAGGCCCAGGACACAGATTGCACAGACAGGTGCTTCATTCCTCATGTCTCCCCTGTCTACCGTGACTGTCTCCCTCTGTATTACCCCCTAGCACATGGCCTGGCCGAGAGCAGGTGCTCATGGAAATTCTGGTTGCTGAAAGCAGGTGGCGGCCAGCCAGGTGGGGCCAGGTGGGGCGCCCGGGCCAGCTGGGGCCCTTCCATCAATAATGGGCAATAATGGGATTGCCTGCCCTAACCCCCTCAAATCCCCTTTCCTCATGGATCCCAGGCTTTACCCTTAAGCTCATTAGGATAATTTGGACCATGATGCCCCAGACACATTTCCCAGATGCTACAACACAGGGCCCCAGCCTGCCCCAGGGTTCTTCTCACCAGCATGTCAGGAAACCTCCCAGGCTTACTCTGGAGTCTCACCTCACCTCAGCTCCCCCTCTGAACCTGGGAAGAAACGGGGCCTTCCCCAGCCCAGCTGGAACCCCACCCAGGATCTGGGGTGAGTGGAGAGGGAGAGCTGAGTCAGGAGGCTCCGAAGCCCAGCTTTGTTCTGACTTGCTATGCATCCATGGGCAGCCCCAACTCCCTGTGCCTCAGTTTCCCCATCTGTAGGAAAGTATCTGGACTAAACAAATCCAAGGAGTATCCACATTCAGCCACCCTGAGAATCTTAGCTGCCCAGCTCTCTCATTCTGGGCCACAGAGGCTAAAAGCACAGCTCTGGGCCAGACAGCCAGGTTCCCTGCCTAGCTCCCACACCCACCTTCTGCAAGTCCCCAGTCAAGCAACTCCTCCTCTCTTCTCTGAGCCTCACCTTCTCAGTTGTAAAATGGGACCCAGAGGAAGGTTCAATGAGGTAGTGCAAGAAAAGTGCTGAGGCAAGTGGCTGGCTATTGGGGAGCCCTCCAAACAGGGGGGCAGTGGGCGCTGTGGGGCTCTGTCCCACTGAGCCAGGACCCAGTGACTGCTGGCCCCTAACTCACCTGGCTTCTGCCCGGGTTACCGTGTACTCAAACCAGAGTACGTTGGGAATGAGGCTCGTGTCTCGGATTAGGAAGAACTCAGAAATAGGCCTGGAGAAACAGACATCCAGAAAGCCAGGACCACATCAGGGCATGAGCCTATCACCAAGCCAAACTCCCCCACCAGTGCCCAGGGCTGGCAATGCACCCTCCCCCACTACTCAGAGAATCTTTGCCTGGCCTGTGACCCAGGAGCCACAAAGAGACCCAGATGTGTCACCTGTGTGATACCCAGGCAGGGGCGCTGCCCCACGGTACACACAGCCCAGCAGGCCTCGGGCTGCTTCCTAAATCCCTGAGAGCCTAGGTGCAGAGGGTGGCCCCTTGGCTTCTGGGCCTGAAGAAACCCCTGGGGGAGGAGGATGCCAGGCAAGCAGGACCCACAGCCCATGCCCACCAGAGACGGGGACACTAGGGCCGCCCTCCCAGGGAGCTAGAGGCTGAGGGCAGAGGTGGGTGGGGCAGCCACAGGGCCAGGAGGCAGTTACCAGGCTGCTATCCTAGGGAACAGCGGGGTGAGGACCTCCTGGGTGAAGGCGAACCAGGCGACGGCCATGAGGCTCCCAGCAATGCCCCCATAGAGCACCTGGCTCCAGGTGTGGTACAGCAGGTAGACCCTGGGCCAAGGACAGAGGGAAGTTCATGAGACCCAGCTGGGCACAGGCCTGCACAGTCCCCCCATGCCCAAGCGCTGGCTTCCCAGGGACCTGTGCGTGCACACGGGGAGACACACACAGATAGGAGAGACTCCTATGAACACACAGCCTCCGATCTACTTTCAGAAGGAGATGCTCGTTCCAACAGCTGCTCCCCCAACCACAGAAGTGAAGGGATGGTTCGGCTGGGATTTGCCTCCCTTCTGTCCAGCCTTCAGCTCTGAGTTTGTCTTCAATAAGCTCCTCCGGGACACAGGGAACAGACGGCGGATGTGTGCAGGTGTCCCCAGAACTGTGGGCTCGGCCCGGAGGAGAGAGGAAGGACTGGGCTGGAAGGGGGAGCAGAGTCCTAGCCCTTTAAAATGAGAGGCCTGGGACCCCTTCCCCAGCCCTGCTCTACAGCCTCTGGGACTCGGGTCCATACGCAGGTCCAACAGGGACCACGAATCCAGCAGGACCCCAGTGGGCAGGGCAGGGGGCAGGGGCTCTCCCTCCCTCCGTACCTGCTGTAGGAGACTAGAAAGGCCGCGGTGAGGAGACCCAGGGAGAGCACGTGCCTCCACAGCAAGTCCAGGAACCTGGCGTTGTTTGTTTGGTGCATTCTGGGAAAACAGGCCTGTCAGACGGCCTCAGCCCCCAGCCTGGAGCCCAGGCCTCCCCACCAGCCCCTGGTCCCATCCAAATGCTGCCTGGGCACCTTCTCCTTGGCTGCAGCTCCTCCCACCCCAACAGAGGCCAAGCCCCAGGGGTGTCCAAAGAGCTGACAGAGAGTCCCTGGCAGAGGCCAGCCTGGGCCAGTTCAGGGCCACCCCAGCCAGGGCAGAACCTCACCTTAAATACAGGAAAAGGAAGGAGTAGACGGAGAAGAACCACATAAACTGGGAATGGCTGGAGGGCATCCCGTACTTGGTGCCCACTGCCATGTGGGGGCCTGGGAGAGAGAGAACAGAGCGGGATGGGAGGCTGCAGGCCTCCCAGTCATGTTCTGTCCGGGGGACGCCCCCCCCCCAGGCCCCACGACCCAGGCCCTACCTCCACAGGGCCGTGGCTCCTGAATGACGTGTTTGATCAGCCAGTTGACCCCCTCGTTCAGTGCCAGGCCCCCTAGGAATGAAATCTGCCAGGAAGATGTGTGGTCAGCTGGGCCTCTGTGTGCCTGCTGGTCAGTACCCAGGCCCAGAGACTGTGGCATCTACCTGAACCTCCCACCCCAACTAGTGAACAAGCCCGACCCGGCCAGGAAGCCCCGCACACCTCAAGAAAGGCAGGGGCAGGAAAGAGAAAGCAAAGCACCCAGGATGAAGCGGTGCAGCGCCCCCTCCCTGGCGTGGGGGCAGTGGAGGGCCGGGCAGGGCCGGGCAGGGACAGACTTACCGTGTGCAGCTCCCGCTTGAATATGATGAGGGTCACGAAACCAACTATGACGAAGACGGGGCTGAGGCTCAGGTAGGCAAGGAGGTGGCCAGAGAGATCCCCTGGGGTGGATAAAGGGAGAAGAGGATGAGGACAGAGCACAGCAATCAGAAGAGGGGCCAGCACCCAGCAAGTCAAGTGGGGCCTGAGCCAGAAAGGAGGCCCAGAAGGGCCCAAAGGGCAGGACCAGGCAGCTGTGGATGCCTCAGTCTACCAGTTGACCTCACCAACTCAGTCATGGGCATGATGTGCCAGTGTCTGTTCACTGGGCCCTCATGTTCATAGATCATAACTTTAAAGCTGGTGCCCTCACTGGCCCCATCCTGTAAATGAAGAAACTGAGTTCCACAGGGGTTGCATGATTTGCCCGAGGTCACACAGCCAGAAAGAGGTGAGATCTGGCCTAAAATCCAAGTCTCTGACCTGGGTCAGGTAGTAAACCCATCACCCTGCCAATGCAGGAATTTGAACCCGGCTTGGTCTGACCTCAGAGGCCAGGTCCCGTACCAGGAGGAAGGCCAGCGGGCACATGGGTGCCTCTGGAACACAGGGCTGTGCTGAAGCTGCCCCAGCCAAGTCCGGGGCCTCCGGCGGAACCTGGTAGTCTCTGGACACTGCAGAGCCTGACGGGGACCAAGTGAGGGGAGGGGACAGGCTGCTTTGCCCAGTATGGCAGCCTCTACCTGTTTCTACCCTCCTCAAGGCCCAGAAAGGAGGCCATGCGGGGATCAGGAGCCCCTTTGAGAGCTGAGGACACTGAAGCCAAAAGACAAGAGCCACGCTCCCCCTTGGTTAAGGGCAGGGCTGACACAGAATCCAAAGACTGCCCTCACCATTAGAGACAGGGCATCTGCGTGGCCGCTCTAGGGTCAGAGGGTACGCATGGTGCATGGTTCAGCTCCTGTGCCAGTGAAAAGGGGATATTAGCACCCACGTCCTACAGCTATGGGAGCTTTGATGTGGCAAGACCCACGAGACCAGTTCAGCCCTGGCACCTAGGGATGCTTCCATGTTGGGAGAACCCAGCATGGGAATGGCCCACCCCACCAGCCTGGTCTCACACAGGGAGCAGGAAGGTGCCCACACAGGGCTGAGCCCAGATTCCAGTCTGAAGAGATGGTCACACACCTGGCCTCACTCACATCTACCCATGGTAGGACTGGCTGGGAACTGGCACGGGGGAAGGGGCCGGCAAACTAGGTACAAGTTGCCATTGCTGCCCCGGGCCCACCGGATGACACTGGGTGAGGCCCTCGCCTGTCACAGGCCTGTCTCCTCAGCCACATGATGGCCTGGTCCCTTCCAGCTCTGAGATTCTGGGTTTCTCAGCTGCCCAGCTGATGCCCCGAGCACTGGGTTGTAATGACAGGGAGTAACTTGCACCCCAAAACCTTTGACCATCTCCACGGCCTGGCCCACAGCCAACGTGACCTTGGGCCTTCCTGCAGATGCCTTAGAGACTCTGGCCTCACCACTCTCTGATCTAAGCCCCTGTGTGGCTCCCTCTGCCCTTGGGATGAGTCCCACCTCAGCCCAGCTCATCAGGCCCCGCACAGTCCTGGCCCTGCTTCCCTCCCACCTCTGCTCCAGTCCCCAGGAACAGAACTCTAGTTCCCTGAGTGCTCCCTGCCCTGTCCCACTTCTGGACCTTCGCACACACAGACTCCCCCAACTGAGATGCCCTATGGGTTAATGCAACATAAATTAAGCAGCCACCATGGTGGCAAAAAAAAAAAAAAAAAAAAGACACATTCCTGCCACTGCAGAGCTCTCAGTCTGTGGGGGAATCTGTAACCAGGGCATGGCTCATGATGCACTCGCTAGTGTAGCTATGGGGCCGGTCTCTGTCTCTCCCTCTCCACAGTAGGCTCCAGGAGATTAGGGATGGGGTCGCTATACCCTGCTCAATCCCCCAAGCCCGGCACAGCACCTGGCACTTAACTAGGCTCAAAAACGACGCCACATGAGCAGAGAAGGGACGAAGGAAGCAAGGATAAGTGTGGTGAGGGCACAAAAGGGGCCACAGAAGAGTTAACAAGGGACCAGACCTCAAACGAGGCCCCCAGCTTCACCCAGGTCCCTCCTCCAGGCACTCATAGACCCTGCAAAGGGTCCCTTGTCACAGCCTGTGTCATGCGGCTCACGAACGCCAGGTTCCTTCTTCTGGTCTGTGAGCGCTCAGAGAAGCTACTCTGAGGCCAGGGAGGGGAAATACGAAAGTGCTGAGGCCTTCAAGTCCCTTCCCCTCTCCAGGCCTCGGTTTCCCTCCTGTAAAGTGGGGTTTTTTTCACAGTCCATAGGGCAGAAGTCTGTTCACCATTCTAAACCCAGACCTAGCTCAGGGCCTAGCACTCAGGAGGTGCTCAGTGAATACTGGCTGAATGAATGATGCATAAATGGTGGGCAGGCAGGCAGGGCACAGGCCTGGCAGGGCCACCCCACCCCCACTATAACCGAGAACACCTAGGGTCAAAGTTCCCAGGCATCCAGCCCTGGGGCCCTCAGCGGGGCCAGGTACTCATAACTCTGCGACCAAGAACAGCATGAGCAGGCCCTTCTCGGGGCAACCAGGGCTCAATGAGGGGCCCCCAGTCTCACCCAACACCCAATCATTCTACTCGGGGAGGGTGGGGTGGGCTTGAGGGGATCCTGGAAAGGTGAGGTGATATTCACTGCAGTTACATACTGAATGCTTACTGTGTGCCAGGCATCACACTCAGCATTTCTCACATCACCGCTATAAAGAAGGCACTGTGATCAGTCCCACTTTAGAGATGAACTAAAGGAGGCACAGAGAGGTGAAGTCATTTGCACCAGGCCTCAGCCTGAACTGGAGCCCAGATACTTCTGACCCAAAGGCCCAAGCTCTGCACCACTCTGCTAGCCTCCAGAATGGTCGCTAAAGGACCTCTCAGCTGGAAAAACCTGCACTTCTAGAGATGTATCTGATTGGGGAACTCCAGAAGTCAGATCCCACGGGCTGCCAGTCCCCTAACACGGCCCCCTCTGTTGTGGGGCAGTGCCCTGCTCAGGGCGTGGCACAAGTACTCAAACAACGAATAACTTCCCGGCCTCGGTTTACACACTCCCAGCAGTGGGGAGCTCTTTGCAGCCTAAAAGCGCTGACTGAAGGAAAGAAGCACTCCCTGCACGCCGAGGAGGGAGTCTGGCCTCTTGGCCTCCAGGGAGGTCAGGGAAGAAGGGCCCAGGTCCAGGCCAGTCATCCATTCCCGCCTCACGCAGACCCCAGCCCCATTACAGCCCACCAGCGTCCCGGGACCCGGGGGAGCGGCCCGGCCGCGCAGCCGCAGAGTGCGCGAAAGAGCCGCTCACAATTTCGCCCAGCTCATCGCCGCACTACTGCGCGTGCGCGGCGCGCGCGCCGGCCGAACCCCTCCAAGGCTCACTATTTGACAGTTCCCACCCCGGTCCCCCGGCGCCCCCTCCGCGGGCTCGCGCGGGCCGGAGCGCCCAGGGCTGACGGGCCGGCCCCAGGAAGGCGTCCTCCGAGGCGGGGCCGCCTTTTACCTGTAGGATATTCGACGTGGGTGAGGGTCACCGGCCGCCATGAAGCGGGGAGCGAGCACTGTCCGTCCGCTGCCATCTTACCCGGAGACCGGGCTTCGCCGAGCAGCCAATGGGAAGCCAGGGGGGCGGTGGTCCTGACCTATCACGCCGGGGAGGCGCCGCGTGCCCAATCGGAGGCCGATACAGGTAGCGGCGCAGCCATTTAGCGTGCCGGCCCTGAGGCTGACCCGAGCGGCGAATCAGAGAGCGGGGCCCCGGAGCATGCGAGCCGACCGAGCCGGCGCCCAATCCAGGGCGAGCACAGGTAGGAGCCTGGCCAATCAGAAAAGAGGGGGGTTCGAGCACACAACAGAGAGCAGAACAGCCAATCACAAGGCGAAGCGGGCTCAAAGTGTGAGCAGGGCGGGCCAATCAGGCGCTAGCTTGGGGGGCGTGTTGAAGTTTGGTGGGAGCTTTGGTTTGGCTGGGACCTGCGCGGAGTGGAGGCTTCCCCAGTACCCCAAGCCCGGCCGGGGTTGGCGGGAGCTGGGCTCCCGTCAGAACGCACCCTCGGACGGGGAGGCAGCCTCGGCACGTTGGGGTCTGAGCCGACCGACTTTTAGTTATGAGTACAATGAGGCCAAAGATCCGTTGGCACAAAGCCAACAACACTTGTGTTAAAAGTGTGTGGGGTGGAGGAGGGAACCCAAATCGAACCACAGTCGGTGCCCTAAATGTTTTACAGAATGGAAGCTTAGCTGAAGTTGAGGAAGATTCCTTCCTTCTTTCACCGAATTAACAAAGATGTTTTGATTCAGTCACATTTATTCTGCTTTAGGCATCTTGGGAGCATTTTAAACAAGAAGCCAGTTTTCCACCTACACCTGTTTCCCCGAAACATTTCTCTCAGTGGCCATAAGGCCCCGCGTAAACAGCCACACCTTCCCAACCGCCTCTCCGTCTCCTGCCCCCACTGTCTCTCCAGCTAGATTGAATTACTCAGCTCAGCCAAGATGCCCTGCCCTCTTGTCTCCTAGCCTTGGCACAGGCTGTTCTGCTGCGTGGAAAGCATCTCCCCTCCTGCCTCTTTGCCTGGCTCAGGTGTCTGCCCCAAGTCTGGCTCAAGTGTCTGTTCTCACTGAGAGGTTTCCATGGCCAGCTGAGAGGCCTCAACTGGGTTCCCATTGCATCTCCTCTTCTACCTCAGCTCTGATCATGCTGGACCATTTCTGGTTCCTTGTCTGTCTCCCAATAAGCAGTGGTTCTCTGACTTCATGCAGCACCAAGATCAGCTTGTAGAAATGTAGCTTCCTGGGTCCCACTGGGGCCTGGGTTGATCCAGTAGATCTGAGTCAGAGCCGTGGAGTCTGCATTTCTATGTGCTCCAGGGGTTCTAATATAAGTAGGTCCAGCCACACGTGGAGAAGCCTGAGCAACATGAAGACAGGGCCTGGGGGCGCCGGGGTGGTTCAGTGGGTTAACCATCTGCCTTCTGCTCAGGCCATGATCCCAGAGTCCCGGGATCGAGTCCTGCATTTGGCTCCCTGCTCAGTGGGGAGTCGGCTTCTCCCTCTGCCCCTCACCCTGCTCTCGTGTGCGCTCTGTCTCTCAAATAAATAAAATCTCAAAAAAAAAAAACAGGGCCTGTCACGTGTTTGAGCCTGGCCCAGACTAGCGCTAGAACAAGTGCTCAATAAGTAGTCTAAGTCCTTGTGAGAAGTGAGAATAAAGCAGAAGTTTTCACCGCCCAGAGTGGCTCACTCTGCCACAACCATGGGAGCCACAACCGTGGGCTGGGCTGAGGAGTCAGTGGTGGGGGGGATGGTGGTGGCTCAACCCACCAGCAAGCCAGGAGGGCCCCCAGGGCCCTCTCAACTGTACTCAGCTCCCACCCGGCCCAGCCTGGGCTTGTCTGGGTCAGCTAGCTCCATCTCCCTGTCACCTGCACTTTGCTCCCTCAGGCGCTGTCATTATTAGCCTGTGAGAAGCAGGAGGTGTGAGGAGGGGGCTGTGAGTTTCCCAGAATAATTCCCTGGCACAGGGCAGCCGTCCTGAGCCTGGCTGCTTTGCCCCTCCCTGGTTGGCAGCCATTTCACTGATGAGCAAATAGGCCTAGAGACACAGAGTCCCTGAAACCCAAGCCTATCTGACTCCAGAGCCCTCTCACCTCAGGGAGAGTGTTCTGGAGGAAGTGACAAGGGCAAGGAACTATAAAATGAGAGGGTGTTATCCAGAGTGGGATTTTCCTGGCAGAGCAGCATAAGCAAGTGTCCTGACCCCGGAGTGTGGCTGGGTGGAAATGGCAAGAGATAGGGAGGGGGACAGATGCTGGGAGAGGGGGACTGGCAGGGGCCTGGCCACCCCAGACTTTAAGGACCACCACCAGTGGTGAGGACAAAGCGGAGCTCTGAAGGGTGGGTGGGTTGTTTGGTTGGGCTTTGCTTCTTAAAAAAAAAAAAAAATTAAAATATTCATATAGGAAATTCCAGAAATCAGATGTGTACAGTTTGATGAAGTTTCACAAACGAAGCACATCTATGTAAGCAGCCCTCAGACCAAAAACCAGGACCTGAGGTGCCCCGGACACCCTGTCTAGTCACCCTAGGGTGACCGCCATCCTGATTTCTAACACCATACATTAGGTGGGTCTGAATTTTGTACTTTCTATAAGCAGAATCCTACAGGAGTTACCCTTTGCATGGGGCTTCTTTCACTAGCATTGTGTTTTCGAGATTTATCCATGCTGTGGCCTCTAGTTCTAATTTGTTCACTCTCGCTGTGTAGCATTCCATGGTGTAAACACACCACACACCACACTTTATTTTCCATTCAACTCTCAGTGGACATTTGGGGTATTTCTGGGTTTGGGGAGTGTGAACAGTGCTGTTCAGAACATTGTGCATATCTTTGGTGGCCGATTAGGACATTTCCGATGGAGATGTGCGTGGGAGCACATGGAAGGGTCCCAGAGATGGCAGAGGTGACAGGTCCGACCTGCCAAGTGGACAGGGGGCTGGGCAGCACGGATGTGCATGCTGCAAGGAGATGCACGGGAGACTGCAGGAACCACCTGCCTCCTCCCTGAGCTGAGAAGTGGACCAGCAGGGCCCCTGGTATCACTCTGAGCAAACTGGAAGGTGCCCCACTCTTAGTCACTCACCCTGTTGTCACAACACTGTGCAAGGCAGTGCTGAATGCCCCCAGTTTATAGCTGAGGACAAGTGAGGCTCTTGACTGTCCCCCCATTTGCCAGGGCACCGTACCCCACCTGCACTGGTTTGTGCTCAAAGTCCTGTAGGAAAATCTCCATCTCTGGGCCTGTTTCCCCAAAATGTATCTGCTGCTGCCCGCTGGATGAGAGGTTCATTCGTTCACTTTAGCAACGAAGTTCCCAGCCAGTGCCAGACCGGGAATGGGCATCAGGGATGAAGAGGGAACATGACCAGCGGTGTGCCGTCCTCAGGGAACTCATTCCAGTGGAGGCTGTGGGACTCCTGGAGCCCAAAGATGCCAGTTACAAAGACAGATGGTCTCAGGGCGCCCGGCTGGCTTAGTCGGTAGAGCCCGTGACTCTTGATCTCGGGGTCATGAGTTCGAGCCCCATGTGCAGTGTAGCGTTTACTCAAAATTAAAAAAAAAAAAAAAAAAGACCAATGGCCTCAAACTAGAAGTGACATTTTGGTTGAGAGGAGCCATTCTAGAAGTCACGTTTTGGCTCCAAAACCTCTGGGAGGAGCCATTTATTGCCTGTCTCCTAGAACAGAACATTCTAGAAGCCAGAGTCTGGAGTTACAAGCACCATGGTGCCAAGTCCTCGAGACCAATTGTCTGGCTCATCCCTTGTGCTGGTGGCATTTTCTGATTTCCGTGGTGTGAATACTCTCCCCTGTGGCCACTTCCAAGCTACCACTGTGATGTTCCTGAACGGAGAGTAGAAAAGAGATACACAGGCAGCTCTCACATCTGCCATTGCCCGTGCGGTGCTGGGAGCAGTGCTTGGCACACAGCAGGTGCACAATAAATACTTGGTGAACAAATGAATGTCTTCTCACATTTGTGTATACGTCCTGGGGGCCATTTATATTGTAATTCAAACTACCATTTCTTGAGCACTTGGTGTGAGATCTCGCCATCTCGCCATCCGCACCCCTCCTCATGCTGTGCGGCAATCAGTCTCGTGTAACAGAAGCCTGGACGCTGATCATGAGCTGATGTAAATACAGACAACTCCAAGGTGAAGGACAGAGGGCGTGGCTTCAGGAGACCTGGGCATCCATCCCAGGACTGCCACGGACTCACTGTCCGTACTGGGGTGGTCACCCCTCCCCTTGCAATCTCCCCTTTGATCGACAAGGGGTTTGGAATCAGTCATCTACCACTGTCTAACAAGCCAGCCCCAAAACGTAATGCCTTAAAACCGTCACCATTTTATTGCTCAAGATTGGCCAATTTGGCTGGGCTCAGCTGGGCGGTTCTGCTGGGGTCTCTACTGGGCCTGTGTGGTCCGAGCAGCCTCCTCCAAGTCTGGGCCAGGGTGCCCACACTCTTCTCCACATGGCCTCCCGAGCAAAGGAGCCCCAGTCTCCTTCATGGCAGCAGCTACTTTCCAAGAGGGCAAGTCCCAAAGCTCCAGTGCTCAAACCTCTGCCTGCATCACGTTGCTCTTGTCCCACTGGCCAAAGTAGGTCACTCAGCCAAGCCCAGAGCTGATATGGGCGAGGCCCATACAAGGACATGGATTCCAAGAGGCATCGTTTGTGGGGGCCATGATTGTAACAGTCTACCGTCTGCCACAGAAATGGGCCAGGGTTCCCCTCAGCCTTCCCAGCCCTGGTCTCTGGGATTCTGAGCTTCCTGGGACATCTTACACTGGGAAGGGAGTGCTTGAAGACTGATGGGGCAGGAGGTGTCAAATAGACCCAGGAGTCAGCTCCAAGGGACTCCTGGTGGTCAATTTTGTGACCATTTGAGCATCAGAAGAATGACTGCAAGTGACTATAAATTATGAAATAAAACTCGTGAATCCATCCTGGTGTGCAAAAAAGAAGGGGAAAAACTCACTGCAGAATGCTGTTCAGCAACTGAAAAATAAAATACTGAGACATGCCGTAAAATGGATGTATCTCAAAAATATGATTCTATATAAAGAAGCCAAGCACAAAAGACCACATATTTATGATTCCATTTACAGGAGATATCCAGAAAAGGCAAGTTGAGAGAGAAAATAAATGAGTGGGGTCCTGGGGGCTGGGGAATTTACTGCAAATGGGCACAAGGGGTCTTTCTGGGGTTATGGGACTATTCTAAAATTATATTGTGGTTACAGTTGCCCACCTCTATAAATTTACTTAAAAAAAAAAATCATTAAAGTTGGGGCACCTGGGTGGCTCAGTCAGTTGAGCGTCTGACTCTTGATCTCAGCTCAGGTCTAGATCTCAGGGTCATGAGTTCAAGCCCCGCTTTGGACTCCACGCGGGGGTAGGGCCAACTTAAAAAAAAATTTTTAATATATATAAAAATTTAAAAAAGTAAAAAATCATTAAAGCAAGTCACTTTATAGCATACAAATTGTACCTTAATAAAACTGTTGAATGCAAACTTATTTGCCAGCATTGGAGGTACGGATCAGGTCAGCAAAGGAAACAATTAAAAGAAAGCATCTGTCCTCTTCTTCAGGTGGAACTGGCCACCTCCATTCGATCAGAAGCTTTTTTTTTTTTTTTTTTTCAGAATCCTAGCAGATAATAGTTACCAATAATATTTTCCTAGGCATTATGGCATTGTGGTTATGCCGGAAAGCTACCTTATTTAAGATCTGCCTGTTCAAGTGTTTAGGGGTGAAGTATGTGTCTGACACTCTGAAATATTTTAGAGAAGAAATATTTACATTAAGTAAATATGGCAAAATGTAAATTAATGATTCAAGGTGTTGGTTTGATAAGCGATCTTTTTAGGATTTTCCTTTTAACTTTGCTGTACATTTAAAATTTTCAAAGTGGAGGTTTGAGTACCTTTCCAATAAACTTCCCAAGGCCTGTGAAAACATCTGATCTGGACAGCTTGGATCTGATCCATTCCTACCCATTCCAGGCTTTCACCCCGGCTCTACGGGGACTGAACCTGAGCCTGCCTGCCGCCCCCATAGCTGGTCCAACCACTGTATCCTACAGATGTGGACACTGAGGCCCAGAGAGAAGCGACCTTACCTAGATGCTGCCTGAGCTGGATCCACACCCAGGCTGCCCCCCATCTATGCCCTTAAGCACTGTGCTGATCACTCCCCCACTTGACCCCCCCATCCTGAGGGCCCTCCCTGCCTCAGGACCCATTGAACCTGCCAGGCTGCCAAGTGGCCCCAAGGGGGCTCCCAGGCCCCACCAGGCTTCCCTCCACCTTTGCCCTCTTGGAAACTCCACCCACTGCACCCCAAAGAGCGAGTCCCCAGGGGTCGCCCAGGAAGCAAATGACCACACATGTACCCATCAGCATGGCCATGTGGCAGGACATTGTTTTTCAACTTTTTTTTAAAGATCCCATCTATTTATTTGAGAGAGAGAGAGAGAGAAGCAGATCCCCACCAAGCAGAAAGCCCGATGCGGGACTCTATCCCAGGCCAAAGGCAGACGCTTACGCTTAACTGACTGAGCCACCCAGGCGCCCCGGAAGGACATTGTTTAAATCATTTATTTGGAAGTCGATGCACACACACTCTACCATACAAAAGTTGGAAGCTGCAACAAATCAAGTGCCCGAGGCAGTGCATGGATGTGTAAACAAAGACAAGATGAAAAGGCCACTCTGAGTGATCTGTGAGCAAATCAGAGTGGCCGGGGCCCAGGCCCAAGATGACATTCATAGCGCAGGGTAAGTGCAAATGAATGGAATGTGGGGCTGGAGGGGAGGAGGGCCACCCCAGGCCTTCCCACCCAGGAGGCTGCTCCTTCCTGGACACCAACCTCAGAGGGCGGGGGCTGTAGCCAGAGCCCTGGCTCAACACTGGGTCCCCCAGTCTGAGGAACAAGAGGGAGCGTGCAGGTAGGGGGAGTGAGCTCAGAGCTGATAGGCCGGGCCCACACCACCCCTCTCTGCTTCTCCTCTCTCTCCCTCCCGGGACCCCTCTGCCTTTCAGGGGAGAGGGGCCCTGGTCTGGGGAGCCAGTCCGCCGGAGTACGGAGACCAAAGAGGCCTCAGTGTCTCTGGGAGGCTTCTCGGCCTGAAAGGGGCAGAACCTCAAAATAAAGTGTTAAGGCAATAAATAAAACATCCAACCTCCGGTGAAAACACTGTGAGAGAAGTAAGTCTGCAGGGCTGATAGCACCCCGCAGACATGGGGACAATATGGGGACAGTGTGGGGACAGCTGTAGGACCAGCCACTGCACAGCTAGAGCATTTGTGCGTCGAGCCAAAGGCAAAGCGCCTGGCAAAGTTTCCTGTCCTAATGAGGGCAGGGGATTCGGTCCAGCCCTGTGTGTCCTCTGACCTCCCTGATGTGGTCCCTGGGCCCCCACCAATGGCAGCACAGGCGACGGGCCTGAGATGAGCCCTGGTCAGAGCCTCCAGCTCAGCCCTAGCACCACCCAGGGGGGTCCAGGCTCACAGAGGCAGGTGGGTGGGCGGGAGGACCAGCCCCACCTCCTCCGTCTTTGGTGGTGGCAAAAGGGGAAGAGAAATGACAGTCTTTGGCAGGATGAGGGCACGTCAGAAGACAGCATTCTGGTTTCGTGCTTGGGTTTGCCAAGGGCCCAGTCCCTGCCCAGACTTGAGCACAAGGGAAGCAGACCCGGCCTGTCCCACCCTTGGATGGTCCAGGCCTGCCACCTCCCAAGGTGTTCCTCAGGCACTCTGTGACCCCACCCTCCCTTTCTGGAGCTGCAAACTCTAGGGTGGTGGCAGGGGTGGGGGCCAGCGGGACTGGGCAGCCAGAGACCATCTAGCCCAGGTTCCTTCTAGCTCAGGACATCGTGGCCTTCACCCCAGAGCCCTGCCACCCCCATCTTCCACCTCTACCCTCCCAGCCCCCCTCATCAGCAGCCCTGGGGTGGGGGGAGGTTTTGGGGTCCCACACTAAGGGCATCCCGGGTCTGCCTGTCCCACCTCTCCTCACAATACCACCCCCTCTCTCCCACCACCTTCCTCTCCCTCGGGCCCCGCAGGTCACTGGTCCAGCTGCCGCCTCCCCCAGGGATAGCTGAGGGCAGTCAGGCGGGCTCCCAGGGGCTCCAACCCTCTCCAAGGCAGTTGGCAGGGATTCCCAAATGATGATGAGGGACAAGGTAAGGGGCAATCACCCTCGGCCGCCCAGGCCCAGATTCTGCCCCTGCTGATGGCCATGGATCCCCAGGCCATTCAATGCCAACCCAAAGGAGGGGAGGAGACGGCCTTCTCACGGCCACCCGGACGAGGCCCAGGCAGTCCCCTTCCCCAAGCCTGTACCCGCCGCTACTGCGTCTCCTCCAGGGGCCCGTTCTCTCGGGGCAGTGTCCCGTTGAGGCCCACGCTGCTGGCCACTGGCGCCCCCAAGTAGCCAAGCAGGATTTCGCTGCGGCGCCGGGACAGCTGCAGGATGTCGTCTGCCAGGGCCGGCACGGAGGTGTAGCGGACGTTGTCCAGGTCGAACATGTCCCTCAGGTACTGCACGATCTGGTGCTGGGGGGCAAGGCTGGCGTTGGCCGGGATTCAGGCCCCGTCCCCCCAGCACAGAGGCCCTCCAGACCACCCAGAGCCCCGCCCTGGCTACCGGAGCCCCGCCCCATCCACAGGCTCCGCCCTCCCAGTGTTTCCTGTGGACCCCTGTGGGCCGGCCTCCTTCCAGGCACCGGCCCCCCCACACCCCACCCCCGACCCGCGTGCACCGAACAGCCCAGGAAGGCCACGCACTCCGTTTACCTTGAAGAAAGCACAGACTTCCGAGAGCTGGGGCTTGGGTCCGAGGAAGCCGAAGGCTAGGACGGGGCTAACGTGCTCCGATACGGAGTAGAAATGGGAGATGAAGCCATCGGGCACCTGCAAAGGTAGCGAAGCTGAGGGCTGGGACGCCAGCTGGGGAAGGCGGCCGGGCCCTGGGGGCCTAGCGAAGAGCTGGGCTTTGGAGGGAGGCCTGGCTCAGTCACGTGCTTGCTGGGTGACCCCAGGCAAGTGACAGGGGCCTCCACCTCTGCAGAATGGGGGTAACCTCGAGGTCGCTGTGAGGACTGCACGAGGAAGGGGCGGGGTGGGCTCAGCACCGGAAGTGCCCAGTGTACTTGGCAGTGGCAGCTGGTATTAGCCGGGCAGCAGAGCCTGGCTGGCAGAGGGGAGCAATGGATCGCACCCAGATAGAGCAACCAGTCCCCGCTTGGGAGGGCAGATAACAGCGGCCTGGGGGCGGGAGGGAGGCTGCTCTGCCTGCTCCTGGGGCACCCTGCCCCCACCAGATGCCTCTACCAAGCCAGCTGCCACCCCTTTGCGCAGGCCCTTCCTCCCTCAAGGATGCCCTTTCCCCTCTGAGCTCTTCCACATTTCCCGATGGCCCATGCTGTGCGGAGTCCTGGGGAGGAGACGAAGCAGACCTATGTGTGTCCTTGAGGTCCTCCTGGTCAAGGGACAGCTAATGGCAGGAGAGGTGGCCAGTGCTATGGCAGAGGCCAAGAGGTACGACAGGGCCTAGGGGCTTAGCAAGACCTCCCTGCACCAGCCCCATTCCTCTGCCCACCCCTCCCCACCCCACCCTGCCCCCAGACCAAGGGCCAGGGCATGCCGGTGGGTCAGCTGAGGTGGGTACCATGCCCGGGGCCCGAGGGGGTCACTCACCATCAGCAGTCTCCTCTTGGCTTTCAAGACTGACCAGCAAGCAGTGGCCAGAGCCTAAACCAAATATGGGACCCCACCCAGGTTTCAGCAGGACAGGCCGGGCCTGCAGCCTCTATCTGTGTCCCCCAGCTTCCACCACCCCAAGCAGAAAGATGCGGCTTGGTGCCTGAGCTCTGCTGATTCCCTCCCCTCACTCAGGAACCGGACACACCTAAACCTGAACTTGATTCTAACACTGCTCTGGGGCCCCTGGACCAGCCACTGAACTTCTCCAGGCCTCAGTTTCCTTCTCTAAAATGACCATGACCCCGCACCCCCACCACATTCAGAGGTTGTGGGGGTCCACGGTCACCGCCTGCAAACTGCATGAAGACCAGCCCCAGGTCACGCCTGCCCCACAGGGCCCCACACTCAACTTCCCGTGCTGTTCCTTTCTTTTTCCTGTTTTAACTCAGTACGATGCATTAAAACTGAGTAGAATTAACGGAGACCACAATGCAGAAGGACAACGCCCACCATGCAGGTTCTACAGGGGTGCAGAGAACAACGGGGTCCCCTGGGAAACGGCTGCAGAGCAGATGCCTGGTCTGCCCAGATTCAGGAGCCGCACATCACGCAGGGGAGAGGAACCCGCCCAGTGGGGTGACTGCTGCCTGCTGGGTGGGGGGCCCAGGCTAGGTGCCCAAAGGAAAGCAGAGGCTGGGCCAAGGCATGGGGTGACATGAGTGTGTGTGTTGGATGCGGAGGGCAGCCACCCACCGTCTCCTTGAAGCTGTCTGACAGCCAGCGGTTCCTCAGGACGGCGAGCACCGAGGATGGAGGGTTCTCCAGGTCCTCGAAGGCGTCCATGAGTATGAAGTCCAGCACAATATCGAAGAAGCTCATGCACACCACCTGTGAGAGGGCAGGGATGCTCTGAAGGCTGCAGGCCCACTGTCCAGATGGGAAGACCGAGTCCAGAGAGGTGCAGGTGCGTGAGGGCCTGGGTGGGAACGCACGGGTGAGTGGGCACATCTCCGGGCCACAGTGGGCTGCAGCTGGGGCTGTGTCCCCCACAGCCGGGGCCCACGGCAGGGCAGGGACCAAGGGCTCGCAGCAGCGATGGGCCCATCTCAGGCCTCGGAATCAAGGCAGAGCTCCGCACAGGCACCCCCCTCCTTGCTCGAGGATCTCAGGTACAAGGGACCCCACGGCACTGGGGCTCAGCATAAACCAACTCACCCCACGGCCCTCCAGCTCCAGTCGCGTGGTGGCCCAGGTCTCGGGCCGCAGGGCATAGACCATCATCTCCTCGTAACTCTCCAGGAAGCCTTTGGGGCTCTGTGGGGAGAAGCACAGCCTGTTCTGGTCATGAGAGAGGCTCTAAGACTCACTTGGACGAGATCCACAGGAACAGGCCTGTGGATGGACAAGCCAAGGCAGGGCTGAAGTCGATCCTTGAGCGGCGGCCTTGGAGAAAACCGGGCAAGAAGGGTCCTCTGCCCACAGCAACGTGCCTCTCAGAGACCGGGGCACGTCCAGGAGAGATCCGACAAGAGCACACCCCGCAACGTCTCAGACCAACTCACAGCTGAGCACCAAATGCCTCCCAAGAGATGCACACACACGACAGCATGAGCTCACTTTGCAAAGATGCGTGCGGACAGGAGGTGGAGTCAAGCAGCCAAAGATTAAAATCTCCATGCCCCTGGGTGTCACTGGTGAAATGGGAGAAGCTACGGCCCACACTCCTGGGCCTATTCTGGGGGAGTCAGTGAGCTCATGCACATAACACAATCAGCCCGGTGCCTAGACCTTGACGATGAATAGCGTTTAACACCTGCCGCTACTCGGCACACAGGATAGATCCTGCGCTCTCTGGGGCCGGGAGGTTCAGCTGCGGCTTGTGATACGCTGTGCACACGCGGATGTGCACTCACAGATGAGGGAAGCTGAGGGGGGGCCAGTGTCTGTTCTCATATGGATCAACACATCTAACTCATGCAGTACTAAGAGGGACAGTCCACTAGTACACCCACTTTATAGAAAGGCATACTGAGGCTTTGGGAGATCAGTGATGTGCCCAAGAGCCAGGGAGGATGGAGCTGACACAGAACCCTGGGTGGAGGGGCCACCAGACAGGTGTTCACCAAAATGTGAACATGGCGGAATGGGGGACAAGTTTTCTTCTTGTTTTTATGTGTCTGTTGGGTTTTGCTAAAATGAGCATGAATATTTTTGTAATCATTAAAAAAAAACCACCTATTTTCATTAAGTTTTAAAGAGAATTTGCTAGGATGAGCCCAGACCACGCCTTAATCCCCCGAGCCTCAGTTTCTTCACATGTAAAGGAGGAGGATGAAGATGACGGCTGGTGGCCAAGCATGTCTGACACCATCTCATGAGGTCCCCAGAGACACGCCCACGAACGCATGAGGAGAGGAGGCCTGGAGAGGGCGCAAGTCTGGCCCGTGGACACACAGCGACGACGAGGGCTGACCTCGCAAGTTCAGAGCCTAGGTGCTGCCCACAGAACAAGCACCCTCCCAGGGGGGCCGCCCCGGCTCCGCCTGCCTGCAACAGTCTGACAGGGCACTCATCCCTGCGCCGGTCCCAGGGCTGAGTGCAGGCTCCGCTCTCCAGAGCTGCTACCCAGCCATTCACGAAACCTACATCCCACACTGGGGTGGAGGCAGAGCGAGGACAGCCACATCTCCCAGGCCCCTTGGGGAGCAGCCACAGAGAACAGGCATCTGCTAAGCGCCTGACACCCACTTTAGCCTCACCTGCCCTTCCTTCACTTGTTTGTTCCTTCACTGTCTTGGGAGGCCACAGAGAACCTGAGAACAGGTCAAGGGCACAGCTGAGGTCAGGCCAACCTGGGTTCAAATGCCAACTCTGCCCTTCCCTCACTTAGGGATCCGGGCAAGCCCCTGGCCCTCCCCAGGCTCAGTTTCCTTATCTACCGAGTGGAGACTGCAGTCAGGACCAAAAGAGCTACTAGAAGTAAACGCGAATAAAGCGCCGGGTTCGTTGCTGGGTAAACAGCAGCTGCTGGAAGAATAATTGTGAACACTTACGGAGCACCCGCCCCACACCAGGCCCTGGGCCAGGCACACACCTGTGCTGGGGCAGCTGAAGTCCTGGCCCTCAGGGAGCTCAGCGAGCAGTGACAGAGAGCATCCTGTCAACAGGATGCCGGGTCATGGGGCCACGCTGGCGGGGTGAACCCAAAGGCTCTTGGCGAAGCCCTCCTGGGGACGAGGTGGCTAGCAGGGACTTAAAAGACGGGGAGCCAAGGGGAAGGGGAAGGAAAGGGGACCAGGGAGCTTCTAGACACTGGTATAAGTCCCACCTCCTAGCCTTGATGCTGGGTACACAGGGATTCACCTTTTCATTCATTAAATCCTATAGATATATAATTTATACTCCCGCGTGTGTATTTACAATATAGTAGTTGAACGACAACAGCATTGAGCAACAGTGTTCCAGGTGTGGAGGGACCAAGCAAAGGCCCAGATCAGGGAGAAAGTCTGGTATGGGTATACACTGAAAGCCTGAGCCCTTCGGGGCGCCTGGGTGGCTCATTCAGGTAAGCATCTGACTTCGGCTCAGGGTCCTGGGATCAAGCCCCGCGGCGGGCTCCCCGCTCAGTGGGGCGTCTGCCCGTCTCTCTGCCCCTCCTCCCCCGCTCGCTCGCGCTCTCTCAAATAAATAAAATCTTTAAAAAAAATAAATAAATAAAGCCTGAGCCCTTCAGTCTGGACAGGGCAAAGTGTGCATGGCAGCCGGCCACGAAACAAAGTTTGGTCTTTACCTCAAGGGCAGTGGGAGCGAGGGAACGTTTCAGGCAGTGGGTGACGAGGTCAGAGGTGCGTTTTATTTTTTATTTATTTATTTTTATTTATTTATTTTTAAAGATTTTATTTATTTGAGAGAGAGAGAATGAGAGACAGAGAGCATGACAGGAAAGAGGGTCAGAGGGAGAAGCAGACCCCCTGCTGAGCAGGGAGCCCGATGTGGGACTCGATCGCGGGACTCGATCCCGGGACTCCAGGATCATGACCTGAGCCAAAGGCAGTCACTTAACCAACTGAGCCACCCAGGCGCCACCCCGAAGGCAGATGCGTAACCAACTGAGCCACCCAGGAGCCCTATTTATTTATTTTTGAAAGTTTATTTATTTGAGTAATCTCTACCTCCAACGTGGGGCTCGAACTCATGACCCTGAGATCAAGAGTCTCATGTTCCTCCGACTGAGCCAGCCGGGCGCCCCCAGAGGTGCGTTTTAGAACCATTAGTTGGACGGGTGAGGTGAAAAGGACTCGGGAGAGGCGTTTTCAAGGGCTTTGCGCCAACAAGTGACCAATAACATGAAAATTCATGCAGCCTTATTAATAATCAAAGAAACATGAAAGAACGGATAACATAGATTAAAAGGGTTACTAACGTCCAGTTACCGATGCCTTGCGCTTGGCGACATGTAAGGACACACATGATTACACCGCTGGCAGGCACTGTGGCTGTTAAGCCATTTCTGAGACCAGACTGGCAAAACCCAGATGTGCCCGAGACATGGGACTGCCACATCTGGGCTTTGCCCCACAGAAAACCACAGGTACCTAAAGAGGTCTGTAACAGATGGATTGTAACAACAGTGTGACAGTGGAAAATCAGACACAACCCAAATGGCCCTCCACTGCAGGACCAGATGGACCACAGCGAGCCTGCCCGAGGGAGTCCCACGCCATCGATAAAAGTGACTGCATCGGGGCGCCTGGGTGGCTCAGTCGTTATGTGTCTGCCTTCGGCTCAGGTCATGATCCCAGGGTCCTGGGATAGAGCCCCACGTCGGGCTCCCTGCTCGGCGGGAAGCCTGCTTCTCCCTCTCCCACTCCCCCTGCTTGTGTTCCCTCTCTCACTGTGTCCCTCTCTGTCAAATAAATAAATAAAATCTTAAAAAAAAAAAAAAAAAAGAGGGGGCACCTGGGTGGTTCAGTCGTTAAGCATCTGCCTTGGGCTCAGGTCATGAACCCAGGGTCCTGGGATGGAGCCCCGAATCCGGCTCCCTGCTCGGCGGGAGGCCTGCTTCTCCCTCTCCCACACCCCCGTGCTTGTGTTCCCTCTCTTGCTGTGTCTCTGTCAAATAAATAAATTTAAAAAAAAAATCTTAAAAAAAAAAAAAAAGAAAGAAAAAGCAATACAGACCCGTATTTTTCAGAATCAGCACAGGAAACGCCCCCTAAGCCTTTCCCAGCTCCTCTAGAGCCTTCAGGATGAAGTCAAAGCTCCTCAGCTTGATTTCAGATTTTTTTTTTTTTTAAGATTTATTTATTCATCTGAGAGAGAGAGAGGGCACAAGTGCGAGCGGGATGGGGAGGGGGCAGAAGGAGAGGAAGCCCGGTCGAGGGTTCAATCCCGTGACCCGGAGATCATGACCTGAGCCAAAATCAACAGACAGACGCTTAACTGACTGAGCCACCCACGTGTTCCGGGCTTTTTTTTTTTTTTTTTTTAAACAGAACCAAATAAAAGTTACAAAAATTAAAATTAAAAAAGGCAAGGTGGCGGGGCGCCTGGGTGGCTCAGTCGTTAAGCGTCTGCCTTCGGCTCAGGTCGTGATCCCAGGGTCCTGGGATTGAGCCCCGCATCGGGCTCCCTGCTCAGCGGGAAGCCTGCTTCTCCCTCCTCCACTCCCCCTGCTTGTGTTCCCTCTCTCGCTGTGTTTCTGTCAAATAAATAAATAAAATCTTAAAAAAAAAAAAAAAAAAGGCAAGGTGAGAAGAAAACTTGAAAAAAGCTACCTTCTCAGCTTTGGTCATGAGGCCCGTCACCATCTGCCGGCCAACTTCTCCGAAGAAAAGCTGGTTGCTCTTGTCTTCTAGAAGACCCTAAGGAACGAGGAAGGGAGGGGAGCGAGCTGGCGGAGAGGTCAGTGGAATGGGGCGGGCAGGTGACCCATCTGAGCAGAGGAGCCGGTGTGGTAGCAGGGCCTGGCAGACCTGTCCGACCACCCCAGCCCAGGCTCTGTCCTCTCCAGGTGCCCCTGACACCCACCTCGAAGGCTTGCCGCACACAATGCAGCTTGGCCAGAAAGTCCTGGTCACTGTAGCAGCCCAGCAGCTCAGTCCTGAGGAGAAACACAGTCAGTCATTCCCCCTGGGACCTACCCAGCAATGCCCTCTGGGTCAGGGTGAAGCCCCGAGTGGCCCTACCTCAGCCGGGCAGTATGACCTTGGGCAAGTGCCTACCCTCCTCTAGGCCTCGGTGCCCCCCAAACCCAAGGGAAGAGGCGGACCGGACGCTCTCTGAGGGTGTGTTGTCCTCAGTGGTACTGAGGGCAGCTGGTGGGTCTGGGCCCTGGGAGTCGGGCTGACCTTGGCCTCCTTCAGGCCCCAGCCAACAAAGGACCCTCACTGGCAGAGGACTGGAATGACCTACCTGCTCCCAGCTATCACCCATTCTGGGGCACCTGCAGCGCCCCCCCCCCCCCCCGGTCTGGCTCCCCTCATTCACATTGGTAACCAGGACTCTCAACCATTTTCAGTCGGTGAACTTTAAACACACGTACTTAAATCCAGAGTCATGGCCAGAAGCCAAGTTCTGAGTTTCATATCAAACGGCAAAATTGATTTAAGATAGATCAGAAATCTAAATATGCCACAGATGAGGAAGCTGAGGCTGAGGGGGGTTAAGCAACTCGTCCAGGGCCACACGCTCGGAAGCGACAGAACCTGGAAGGAATCAGGTTTGTGTCCCCCCCAGGGCCCAGCTGGCTTCAGGGCTGCCGCTAAGACGGATGACTTCAGGACACGGGGCTTTGGAAGAGAGCCCACTGTGTTTCTGTGGTTAGACCCCCGTGATAACTTAGAATAAGTAGAAACAATTATTATTTAACTAATTAATTATATTAGTTTGTGGTTGTTAGTTGTAGGCTTGCCTGTCTTTGAACTCCAGGCCTTTCTAGACTCTCCACGGCACAGGCGGGAGCTGCCGCCAGAGCACCGCGGTCCTCACCGAGCATTCCAAGGGGGACAGGGCCCACCCCACCTGCCCCTGCTCCCCGCCTCCTTCCCCACACACTCGCCTGAGGGTCCGGCAGGGCACTTTCCCCTCCTTCACCAGCTGTAGGGCCTCCTCATAAGCGGCAGCCGGCCTGGAGAGTGGGATCAGGTCATCTCCTGCCTGCAGGGACTCAAAGAGCTGGGGGAGGGTGCACAGGAAGAGGAAGGTGGCGTCACCGCCTGTGTCCGCAGCATCCCAAGGGGTGAGGGTGCCTGCCCGGGGGACGCCCTAGAGGACAACCTCTCAGAGGGGATGCCAGAGGGAACACTGACCCAACAGGCAAGAGGCCTTGATCTGAGTCTGGCTCTGGCCCTCAGCATCCCCATCTCCGCCAGGGGCCCAACCCAAAGGGACCATCTACTGGACAGGTGCCCACATCTTCTCACGCCAGGCAGGCGGCTGGGCCTGACACACGTGGCCATGGCAGGAGACTAATGCCAAGCAATGAGCGTGCAGTCTAAGAAGGGAGAGGTCAGTGTGCGCTGGAGCCACGGGGATGGAGACCCCGACCCTCACCCACAGGACCCAGGACCCCTGGCTTCTCACACCTCCCTGTCCCTGGCAAGTGCATGGGGTCCCCAGGGAGCGGCACTTAGGGACTGCCAAATTCTGCTCCTCTCAGAGGAAATGCCTTCACTTTCCCATGACTGAGTACTCATGGTGAGAGTCCCACAGGGGCCCGGGCTTCACTCCACCCCACCCTCCATCTCTGCCCCTCGACCCCGCCCCCCATCACCTCGGTAGCAGAGAAGAAGGAATCCTCGGAGGTCAGGCTGTCCTCATCATCCGCCCGTAGACGCAGGGAGCCCTCGGTCAGGGGCAACATGAGGGTCTTCTCTGGGAAGAGCAGGAAGAGAAGGGCTGAGCTGAGACTCCAAAATCACCGGGCTTTTTGGAATGCACACATGCAAAGCGACCGACCGGATTCTGGGCCGGCTGTTGCCGCTGATCCCACAGCTCCTGTGTACTGAACATGTATGCATGAAGATTCTGGGCTCATCGCCCCAAATGAATGGCTTCTCTCGATGCTACAGCATCATTGGAGGTGGGCACAGTTAGGTGTGGAAGGGGGCTCCTGAGGGGGACTGCCCACAGCCACAGAGCTGCACCCCGAGGCCCGATGGCCCCTGAACTCTGCACGGGCAGGCTCTGCTGTACTGTGTGGCCCTGGGCAAGCTGATTCCCCTCTCTGACAAACGGAAACTTAGCCACTGATGACAAAGAGCTCAAGGGAACGCACCGGCCACTGACTCAGTGTTTCTAGACTCACCCGCTCAAGGGCTGTGAGAGTCTGGACCTTCAGAGGGCTCTCAGGAAAGGTCTGTCGAACAGATAAGCAGAGACCATGGCCTTCAAGGCCCCACCAGCCTTCTCTGCCACACGGGGAGGCCAGAGTAGGCCAGGGCTCCTCTTCAGGTAAAGTCACTTGGGGACAGGCCGTGGGAGGGTGTGTCGCTGTAGCCGGCCCCTGACAGGCCTGTGTCACCACCGGCAGAGCTGGGGAGCTGGACACAGGAGTCGGCTGACAGCACCCAAAGAAGGGTCCCAGGGTCCACTCACTGCAGGGGGTCTGGCACGCCGTGGGCACCAGGACAACACTGGCCATCCAGCTCACAGCTTCATTCTCTCTCCCTGATGTCACGCACCTTGACCTCAGTCGGGGGCGGGGGGGAGGGGGCAACAGCAAGAGCTATTTTCGACTAAC
Organism: Mirounga leonina; assembly: GCF_011800145.1. Taxonomy (NCBI): domain Eukaryota; kingdom Metazoa; phylum Chordata; class Mammalia; order Carnivora; family Phocidae; genus Mirounga; species Mirounga leonina. The sequence goes on from NW_023270433.1 coordinate 6,782,632, forward strand.
CTCCATGAGCCACCCCTTCTGCCTACCTGGTGCCACAGAAAAGGGCTCAAACCAAAGGCCTGGAACCCAACAGGGGAGATGCTGACACACACATCTGAAGGCCTGCTCCCCAGGGGATGGGCCAAGGCACAACATCCGGGGACTTCCGGGGCCTCGTCAAGCCCTGCTCCTGCCTACTACATATAAAAGAACACCTTTGGGGCGCCTGGCTGGCTCAGTCAGTTAAGCGTCTGCCTTCAGCTCAGATCATGGTCCCAGGGTCCTGGAATTGGGCCCCACGTTGGGCTCCCTGCTCAGCAGGGAGTCTGTTTCTCCCTCACTCTCCCTCTGTGCTCTCTCTCTCTCTCTCTCTCTCAAATAAATAAAGTCTTAAAAAACAAAACGCCTAACCCTTAAGGCCTCAGTTTCCCCACCTACGTATAAGGCACTGATCAAATGAGGTCCAAAGGCTCTGAGGATTCTGAGGGACCCATACCCCAGTTCTCTTGCCACCTCCCACCTCCACCCTGCCCCCACCCCGTCCCACTCCAGCCCGCAACCAGGCCAGCTCACCAAGGTCCAGCAGCATGCTGTCGGCCGGGAAGGTGGACCCAAACTCCTCCTGCAGGTGGTAAGCCCGGTGCAGCAGGGACTCTAGCTTCTCTGCAAACTCCCTTCGCTGTGACTCTGGCTGCCAGGAAAACAATGAACGTCAACCCAGGCCCTCCACACTCCCCAGGCCTACGGTCCCTCCTCACCATCGATGGGGGGAAAAGGGGAGCAGGCTCTGGGGCCCCGCAGCAAGAGTACATGTCTAGACCTGAGCTGCCCAATACAGGAGCCACCAGCCCCATAAAGCGAACAAGCAGCTGAAATGTGGTCTGTCCCAATGGAGATGTGCCCTAAGTACAAACACATGCCGGATTTCAAATACTTAGTACCAAGAAACCACAAACAAACAAAAACACTCTAAAATTTCTCAGGGGCGCCTGGGTGGCTCAGTCAGTTAAGGGTCTGACTCTTGGTTTTGGCTCCGGTCCTGATCTCAGGGTCGTGGGATCAAGCCTCACGTCAGGCTCCATGCTCAGCAGGGAGTCTGCTTGAGTTTCTCTCTCCCTCTGCCCCTTTCCATTCTGAGCGCGCGCATTCTCTGTCAAATAAACAAATATTTAAAAATAAAACAAGGGGCGCCTAGGTGGCTCAGTCGGTGAAGCGTCTGCCTTTGGCTCAGGTCAGGATCGCAGGGATTGAGCACCATATCGGGCTCCCTGCTCAGCGGGGAACCCGCTTCTCCCTCTCCTCCCTGCTCATGCTCTCTCTCGCTATCTCTGTCGCTATCTCTGTCTCTCTCTCTCAAATAAGTAAATCTTTAAATAAATAAAATATCTCAATGATGCTCCATGTTGATCACATGTTGATACTATAATATACTCCATATACTAGATTACATAAAATGTATTATTAAGGGATGCCTGGGTGGCTCAGTCGGTTAAGCATCTGACGCTTGATCTGAACTCAGGTCTTGATCTTGGGGTCGTGACTTCAAGGCCCACCTACTTGACATAAACAAATAAGAAAATGTATTATTGGGCGCCTGGGTGGCTCAGTTGGTTAAGCAACTGCCTTCAGCTCAGGTTATGATCCTGGAGTCCCTGGATCAAGTCCCGCATCGGGCTCCCTGCTCGGCAGGGAGCCTGCTTCTGCCTCTGACCCTCCCCCCTCTCATGTGCTCTCTCTCTCTCATTCTCTCTGTCTCAAATAAATAAATAAAATCTTTAAAAAAAAATGTATTATTAAAATTGATTTCACCGGTTTCTTTTTTGCTTTTTAGCATGGTCTATGGGAAATTTTAAATGAGCTATGTGGCTTCCTACTGAACAATGCTGACCTGGGCTCTGAGCCCAGCACCACCAGTTCCAAACGGTATGGCCTCAAGTAAATTACTTCCTCATTCTAAGCCTCTGTTTCCTTACCTATCAGCTGACATGAGAGTACCTACTTCCTAGGTTTTTAGGGAAAACATGAAGGAGAGAAGGTATGCAAAGTCCTTCCCACAAGGTTGGCCTGTGCTGATGACCGGTAAGTGTTATGATACAGTATATAATAATCATTATGATATAGTACATAACACATATATAACACACAAAGTATATTACAATACACACAATATGTAACATGTAACATACATATACATATTTAACATAATGCGTACGATGATGATAATGTCATTATAATAAGAAGGCAGACAGGGGGGCGCCTGGGTGGCTCAGATGGTTAAGCGTCTGCCTTCAGCTCAGGTCATGATCTCAGGGTCCTGGCATCGAACCCCGCATCAGGCTCCCTGCTTGGCGGGGAGCCTGCTTCTCCCTCTCCCTCTACTGTTCTCCCTGCTTGTGCTCTCTCGCTCTGTCAAATAAATAAATAAAATCTTAAAAAAAAAAAAAAAAAAGAAGGCAGACAGGATCCCAGAAAGAGCTGGGTTCAAATTCCACTGTTACTATGAACCGTGTGTGCTTGGGAAAGTATTGTACCAAAGACACAACAGCCTGTGGTTCAATGACCTCCCCCTGCCCTTGGCTTCCGGGCTGGTATGTGGAAAGAAGGAGGCACTGCACCTTTGATCCCAGGAGCTTCTCGGCCAAGGGGCCAGGCACAGGTAGGCCCACCTCTGTTTTCTACCAAGGCTGCCAGATCCTGCACCTGTATGTAACCAGACCCCAGGGAGGAGCCGGGGGCCGGTTTAGGCCTGAGGCCACTGGGGACAGAGCTGGAAGAGCTCAGAGGAGGATAGGAGATGTGGTCTGTCCCAACCATTTCCCCAATGCTGGAAATGGTTCTCGCACCAAGTGCTCGCCCTGGACCAGGCACCTTGCTGTTGAGCCTTGCAGCATCCTTGAAGGCTGGCATGGCTGTGACCCCGATTCACAGAGAAAACTCAAGGATGTTAAGTGGCTCAGCTCACTCAGCTAGAGCCCCAGCAGAGCCCATGGAGCCCCGGGACCCACTATCCGATTTGCTCAATTCTCTGATAGGACCTGACCCCGTACGGTGTGGCTGGCACAGCCCCGTAGCTTTGGCAGAGGTCTGTGTGCTCTTTCTCGGTGAAGTGGTCTTGGGTTAGGGACCGGTTTCTTGGATGTCACACCCAAAGGGCAAAGGACAAAAGAGAAGAGATACACTGAGCTCATTGAAATAAGAACTTTTGTGCGTCAGGGGTGCCTGGCTGGCTCAGTTGGTTAAGCAACTGCCTTCGGCTCAGGTCATGATCCTGGAGTCCTGGGATCGAGTCCCGCATCGGGCTCCCTGCTCGGCGGGGGGTCTGCTTCTCCCTCTGACCCTCCTCCCTCTCACGCTCTCTGTCTCTCATTGTCTCTCTCGCAAATAAATAAAATCTTAAAAAAAAAACAAAACAAAACAAAACAAAAAAAACCCTTACAATTCAATACTAAAAAAACATAACCACTTGTCTGTGGATAGACACTTGGGTTGCTTCCATATCTTGGCTACTGTAAATGCAAGTATCCATCCACAGATGAATGGATAAAAAAGAAGTGGTATATATATACACCGGAATATTATTCAGCCATAAAAAAGAATGAAACCTCGCATTTGTAACCACAAGGATGGATCTACAGAGTAGAATGCTAAGTGAAATAAGTCAGAGAGAGAAATCCCATATGATTTCACTCATATGTGGAATTTAAGAAACAAAACGAACAAACAGAAAAAGAGACAAACAAAAAAACAGACTCTTAAATATGAGTCCATTTATAGAAATGTCCAGAACAGGCCAATCTATAGAGATGAAAAGTAGATGAGGGGTGGGCTGGGGCTGAGTCTGACGGAGAGTGTCCGATGAAGCGTATGGGACTCCACGGGAACATGATGAAAATGTTCTAAAATTAATTGTGGTGACGAACACCCAACTCTGAATACACTAAAAGCCAATGAATTGTACAATTCAGAATTGAAACTGAAATGAATTTTATGGTATACGAGTAATATTCCAATAAACCTGTTAAAAATTTTTCTTAGGATAGAAAAATGCCCGGAAGGACACCAAGCGGTTGTGTCTGGATGAAGGGTTATAGAGATCGTTTATTGAGCACCTACTTTGCACCAGGATCCTAGGGCTGGCAGTGGCATCCCGCCAAGGGCCCCAGTGCTCAGGGAGGCCGAGGGCCTCATCATACAATATGAGCTGCCCGATCAAAGATCAAAGACTAGACGCTTTCCTCCCCCACTCTTTTCTATATCTGTAGTTCTCACTATTCTATGAGGAATACTTCATTGCTTTCACGATAAGATCAATGAAAGTTCTAGAATTTTAAGATGTAGTATTAGCAATCGATACTGTTTTGGAAATAGAGCTGTCTCCCTTCCTTTCCATGACCTAAAACCCTCCTGCAGGCCTCTACTGTCTGACCACAGATAGCAGATACCTGATGCAGCTGTGCCCTTGGGTCCCGGAGGCTTGGTCACCCTCTGGGGGCATTTCTCCGATGTCCTCCGTCCTGTAGCTACCGTGCTCCTGCTTGTGTGGCAGGCCCTGAGCTGATGTTCCCAGCTGGGGTACAGGACACCATACCTTCAAGTTGTTACCAGCTGTGCCAGGCATGTCCTCATCCCAGTGCTGCAAAGTGTTCCCCAGGCTCCCCTACCAACTGGCTCATGACCCACCGAGGCATTGGTGGAGGAAGCATGGGATGGGGCAATGGGCAGACAAACTCCCCTCCCAGTCCTGCCTCACATCGTATCACTGCCCTACCCCACCCAAGCTGAGGTGACGCTTGCCGGTTATCCCGTACCATGGTTCTAGGTGCTGCGAATCCTAAGCTCTGGACACACTCCTCACCTGTGCAACCAATTCCCTGGGTTAACCTCCCTTTTTAACACCTGAAGTTGATCCTGACGGACTCTCCAGATACTATCAGAGTGCTCCCCAAAGAGCCCCAACTTTGTCCTCGTTCCAGCAGAGGACAGGAGCTCATAGGGCTTTTTTTTTTTAATACATAAAAGCATAAAGACTAAAACAGAAACAGTCCACAATCCTACCACCTATATAAACCCTGCCCATAAGCATAGCTAGAAATTAGGAAGGCCAAACAATAAAGTACAATAAAAGCCTTTTTCCACCTTTCCCTGTCGAACCAATCCTCACAGATCATTTTTAACAGTTTCCTGAGTTATCTGTCCAGAGGAAAGTAAAAACGCACATACACACCACATTCGCACACGTATGCATGGATAGATGTCTTTCTGAACACGTTTACACACGGGTCACGCTACACACATTCCACATCTTGCTTTTTTTCACTTGATGACATACTGTGGAGACAGCAGCCTATCAGCCTATGCAGATTTCCCTAGTATCATACTCCAGATCCCTACGGATGGGCACGCAGATCGTTTCCAGTTTTTTCTGGTTTTTCACTGTTACAAGATAATGCTTCAGTAAACGTCCATCCAGGACACAAACATTTTTTAATGTTAGCTTTTTTTCACTTTATTTCTCTTTTCTGATATTGAAATAAATAAATACTGACAGTACCAAAAAAAAAAAAAATGTCTAAAGAAAGGACAAGACAAAGGCTGTGAGATCCACTCAGCTGAACGCAGGCTACTTCCCGCCAGTCCTTCATAAAATGCACCTTCTCCTCACATAGTTGGGACTGGGGTGTGATCATCCCCGGGATTACTGAGTGATTACCACACGTCAGGCAAGGTAAGGCACTAAGCACCTTACGTGCGTATTTTCCTTGGGTGGATTGACATCCTGGTGGAATGTCACCTGGTGGAACTGCCACCATCCAGGAGCACAAGGGACCACCCGCCAGAAGGCAGGGCTGCTACACTCCCTCCCAAAGGTTGGCTGCCTCTCTGCACCCCCTCCAACCTTCTCCATGGCTGGGAGCTAAGAAGGACGCGGGAGAGGAAAACCTACCTCAGACAGTACCTCCGAAGCAGTCTCGGGGTTCCGCAGGCTGTCCCCTGGTGTGGGGGTACTGCTGTCCCCTCGCTGCCCCACGCTCAGCGCCTGCTCCCACTTCTGCAGAGCCTCCTCGAACAGCTCCATGCCTGAGCACGGGCGGGAAGACAAGGGAGAGTCTGACCTCGGCAGAGGAGAGCAGCCGGGCCCCACACTCAAGATGGGGTCAGAAGGGCAAGGAGGGAGGAGGACACGAAAGGACAGAAACGGTCAGGACTGTGTGAGCCGGCTCCTAGTCACTTTTCCAAGGCGGCTCAGTTTACAGGCCGCCACTCAGACTGGATTTGTTCCTAGAGACTGTCCCCTATCCACAAATGGCTAGAAACCCTCGAATGAGGGTTTTGGGGTCGGGAGTGGGGTTCCAAACCAGCACCTGGGAAGGTGTCCTGAGTCCAGCCTGGGCTCCCAGGAGGAGACCATTCTTCCCCCAACTCTGCCCCAGAAGAGGCCCTATGGCTGGCCTCCTGGCCAGTACCTTGCATGTAGAGACTCTCCGCGTTGCTATCACCGGTAGTCACAGACTCTTCCATCCCTCTGGTGTCCCACGGTCCCGAGCACGCAGCCGTGGGGCTGGATGAGTTCACTGCTACCATCTGGGCACCAAGCAGCACAAGGACCCAAGGGCAAGGGGTAAGGCCCTCCCAGACCCTTTGTAGGACCCAAGTCCCTCCCACTGCCTGGTCCTATGTCACACACCCTCTCCTAAGACCACCCCTGAAGCCAGCCCCTGGCACGCGGCCAAGCCCTCAGCAGGGCCTGGTCCCACCAACTTTAAGCACCCGGCGGCACTTTTACAGAAACTGCAGAAGTGGGAGGAAAGAGACCAATGGCCATCCCAGAAACCAGCAGCTTCCTACAGAAGCCGTCCTGGGCCCGTTCCCTGCTCTGGCACTCTGTGACTGGGGGGACTAGGAAGACTGAGGGAGCTCCCACCACCACAGGACAGGGCAGTGCCCACGTTTGCCACACTTCTCACCCTGCTGGGATGTGGGCTCCTCCAGGGCAAGAGCCTGCTCTTGCTCACCCCTGGGTTCCCAGGGCAGAGCCGGGCTCAAGCTCACTGCACAAAGCGGTCACTAGATGAACGAATGAGCCCAAAGCCACTCCCCAGGAGAAAATATGCTTCTCTTTGTCTCATTTATCTCTTTGTCTTCAACAGAGTCCCTGGCACAAAGCAGACGCCTGCTCCGTGTCTGATGAATGAATGAATGAACTTTCATAGACAAGTCTCTTCCCCACAAGAGACCACCCACCTCTCTTCTGCCCCTATCCACCTCTCTCTCACCGAAGCCTGGCCCTCGGTTAGCGAGCAGTGACAATCTCGGAAAGCCTGTGTGGACAGATGAGACACCGAAGGAAATCTCTCCTGTCTTCCTTCCAGTCTGTCAGCTCCCCGAGGGCAGAGATTAGAGCCTCCTCGGTACCTGGGCCTGAGCCCAGAGCCCCTAGTGCCCTGCCCTGGCTATTTACCGAAGCCAAGCTGTGGGAAGAGCCTGAGTGCTTGCTGGGCTCGATGGAGGAGATGCCACTCAGAGTGTCGTTGCTCTTGCTACTGGGGCTCTGCATCCTCCGGCTGGAGTAGCCTGCGAGCAACAGGAGGGCAAGGGTCACGCAGCCTTCGAGTCCGGCCTTTGCACAGGCTGTTCCCACCTCCAGCAACCCTCCCCCTCCTCATCTGGGAGCTTGTCCTACATACCCTTCTAAGTCAGGGGGACGGCAGAGCGCTCACGTGCGTGCGCTTAGCAGAGCGCTACGCCCCTGCCTGTCATCCTGCTCACTACCGTATCCCTGTCGCCCAGCACAGGGCCTGGCCCAGAAGGCCCCGGACCTGCCAGGTAAGCCAGAGAATGAGGTCTGGCGACTCCTCCGCCTACTTCTCACTCAGTCTCCCCTGCGAAGGAATTCTCCTCCTTCCAAAAAGAATTTGAGACAATGGCTTCTTTAAATACAAAACATTTTTTTTTTAAGTGAGAAAAGTAGGGACGGGAACAGAAGGTAACACCAGAGGTGGTGGTGGTGGGACGGGTTAGGCAAGCCAGAGGTTGCCCACAGGAGCAGCTCCAGGTGCCCCAGGGGCCCGTGGACACAGAAACCCAGCTACATCAGCGCTTCTCAGGGCCTGCTCTAAACTAGTCTTAAAACTTCTTTTTCCAGCTGTAGAGAAAACTTCCCTTTTGCAACAATAATTCGCAACTAAAATTCATTTTCATTTAAGGGGATTTTTCCTTCTTCTTCTTCTTCTTCTTCTTCTTCTTCTTTTTTTTAACGTAGGCTCCATGCCCAAAGTGGGGCTTGAACTCATGACCCTGAGATCGAGAGTTGCACGCTCTACTGCCTGAGCCAGCCAGGCGCCCCAACGGGGATTTTTGCTTCTTAAACCAGGTTTCTCCCAAGATGTGAGCCTGTGAGGACTTCCTGCCCAGGGAAGAGATCCATATGATATTCAGGCATGGCAAACAGTGGGTTGCTGGGTAACAAAATGAACAGGGTCTATAAGGGTTTTGAAAACCACACCAGCATAGAAAATGGCTCAGAGGCTACCAGGGGCTGGCGGGGGAGGAGAGAGGCACTGACTACACAGGACATGGGGCCTGAGAGCATAGTGGGACAGTTCTCGATGTGGTGTAAATACAGGGCTCTAGGTGCTACACAAAATTCCATAAAGAACTGTATGCTCGGGGCGCCTGGGTGGCTCAGTCGTTAAGTGTCTGCCTTTGGCTCAGGTCATGATCCCAGGGTCCTGGGATCGAGTCCCGCATCGGGCTCCCTGCTCAGCAGGAGGCCTGCTTCTCCCTCTCCTACTCCCCCCGCTTGTGTTCCCTCTCTCGCTGTGTCTCTCTCTGTCAAATAAATAAATAAAATCTTTAAAAAAAAAAAGACCTGTATGCTCAAAAGGCTGAACTTAACTTTAAAAAAGGGGTGGGGAGGATGGAGAGAATACCATCTGGCTCAGGAACCACATGGCCCTTCTTGCTCCTGAGCCAGGGGGCTTCCCTCCCTGAGCAGAGGAGCTGCATCCTGCCACTCCCTCTGGACGCGGGTATTCCCAAGGGGTCCTCAGATACTGAGAACTGCCGCCACCGACAGGACATGCGCATCTGGCTGCATCACCCACCAAATCCTTGACTTGGTGATGACTCAGGGAAGGGTCTACCACATCCCCGCTTCCCGGAGGGGAACTCAGCTTGGAGACAGGACATCACTAGCCCGAGACCCGACAGTGACCAGGGGCCCAGCTGGGACTTGACTCCAGGTCAGGCCCTCCCCCAGCGCCTCACACCTACCTTTCTTCACCGATGGGACCTTCCTGGCCATGAGGATGGGGAGGGGCACCGTGCCCAGATATGCACCTCCCATCTCAGGGCCGACCTGCTTCTTCCTCCGCCGTCGCCTCTTCAGCTGATGGGCGGCCAGGGCCAGGGCCACCGTGCCCAGGGCTGTGGCAAAAAGGACCTTCCGCAGGCCTGGTGTCAACCGCAGCTGGGAGAAGGCAGACTGCAGGAAAAGAGGGAGGCGGCTGGGCTACATCTCCCTGGAGGAGCTGAGGTGGGCAGAGCTGTGCTGGGGAGCACCTGAGGGACACAGGAGGCCTCAGGCACTCGGGGTCCATTTGCTGACCAGGAATGAGAGGCAGTCACCCCCGAGGAGGCACTGGGCCAGCACCTCTGAAATGTGGACCACGGGGACGTAAAGAGGTTGGGGACAGCAAAATGGCAATGCCAAAGAGATCACATCTAGGGCCCAGTGGGTGTCCCTCACTCCATCGGTCGTGATTCTAACAGCTGCAGTGACTGAGCCCCTACTATGCCAGGCACGGAGCTAGGATTTTACCTGCACTCCCTGGCTGAATGCCTGTCCTTTTCCAGGTGAGACTCTGAGGCTCACATAGGTTAAGACACGTGCTCAAGGAGACGGGGAGTCAGAAATCGAACCTAGGTCTCCTGACCCCATTTCTTAATGACTCCTTGAAGTTGGTAACATTCCCTCCACCTAACTGCCCCATCTATACAATTCCCTGCTCCTCACTCTCTGCCTGCTGAACTGGGAGCCCCTCACGTGGGGCTGCACCCCACACAGCAGACCTGGTCAGCCACAAACATCTACGGTTGGCAGGGAGGGCATTATTGACCCCTTTGATAGACTGAAACACTGAGGCCAAGAGTTCACATAGCCCTAGCGTGAAGACGGGCTTGGGACTCCAGACTCCTCACCTAGTCATTCCTGCTCTGCACAAAGAGAAGACCCCAGAAGCCTGGGGCAATAATGAGAGACAGGCTTTCCCAAAGGCTAGAGACCCTGGGATGAGTGGCTCAGTGTTTCAGAGGCCAGAGGGGTAAAGGCAGGACCACAACCCATCCCAACGTTTACCTGCCCAAAGGTCGTGTACAGGAACACAGGGATCTCGGCCACCGTCATGGCCAGCGCCTGGATCATGGACATGCCCTCGGTCCTCCGGAACGCCATGGCAGGACCAGCACCCTCGGGTCTAAGAGCTTCCAAGGAAAATGTCTTCAACTGGCTGCTGGCTGGGTCCCAGGCACCATCCACGCCTCAGAAAGATAGGGACACACATACCAGAGGGTCCTTCCACAGAGCTGAGAGACAGATGACCAAGTCAGACAAGGATATGCTCAGGTGAGCACAGCGAAATGCCCGTAAGAGTGCCCTGGGCGATGAGGTGGGAGCAAAGCCCACCTCTGGAACACCAGGCCTGGAATCAGGCCCCCGCCTTCTGCAACCACCAGCAGGAAGGCAGCCAAATGTCCCCCATACCCTCTGCCCGCCCTGAGCCCTAGGAGCAGAAGACTGCATCTCTGGCATGTTGGCCCAAGAACAGACCCAAGGCCTGGGAGATGGATTGGTCACTCTCAAACTTGGGGCTTTCTGCCACACTTGCACAATCTTTTTAAACCCGTGGTCCACTGGCTACACAAAAACTTCAGGCCACAAAAGGGTCAGGCCCCTGACTGAGAATCATTACATGTTTTTCACCTCCCACAAAGCCAAGAATGTTTTTATTTCCTGCGGACTGTATTATGAAAGCTGCAGGGTGCTCCCTCAAATAGCGAAAGCGACTACACTCTATGTGTATATTCTGCACTGGGTTCTTTCCATATGTTATTTCACAGGATCATTACAATTCTGTGAAGGAGATGCTATCTAGCCCCGCGCCCCATCTCTGCCAATTTCCAAAGAGGAAAGTGAGACTCAGAGGGGTTTTAAGTCAGGAGGAATCCACAGTCATACCGCTAGTATGAGGTAACATCAGGACTTGGACCAAGGTCTACTGGACTTTAGACTCTGTGCTCAGTACAACCCTTTAGCTAAACCTGACATGCAGCAGAAGTGGCAAGCCCCAGCAGAACCACAAACTACAAGAGCAACTTTCCCCATTCCAAGGTCAGTGAATAAATGGCTCGAGCACACATTGCCCAGTCCCCAAGATCCTGCAGAGCACTCCCCAACTGCCACCACAAAGACCAAGGATGCCTTCAAGGTCTCCTGGGACCTCAAGCGGAAGGAATACACAGGCCAGGACAGACCCTATCGACCTGGGACGGCGGCCAAAGTCACTGGAGCAGCACAAGAAACAGCTTATTCCCAGTGAGTGGGAAGGATGGACGATCCTACCAGTGTAGATCTAGCGCTGGGCTGCGTGCATGAGGGGGGCAAGTGGGGGAATACCCAGTCTAGGGCCAAGGAAACGGTCATGCTGTTAAGACAGGAGACATCGTGGGGCACCTGGGTGGCTCAGTCGGTTAAGCGACTGCCTTCGGCTCGGGTCATGATCCTGGAGTCCCAGGATCGAGTCCCATGTCAGGCTCCCTGCTCGGCGGGGAGTCTGCTTCTCCCTCTGACCCTCCCCCATCTCATGCTCTCTCTCTCGTTCTCTCTAATAAATAAAATAAAATATTTAAAAAAAAAAAGATAGGAGACATCGTGCCAGGAGGCTGTGAATTGACCACCACCAGTGGTCAGGGCCCGGGTTCGTATCATAAGCCGGCCCTCTCATTCCCCCAACCCGGCCCAGGCCTCAGAACACCAGAGGATCAGCAACCACTATTTCCCCAGCACTTACACTATAGGCCAGGCTTCCCACAAGCAAGCTCTGGCTGGGAGTCAAGTCACTCAGAGACAACCACTGCTTATGATGGGGAAACTGAGGCCATGAGACGTACGCAACCTGACTGACTTCGCTAACTGACCAAGCTGGGATGTGACCTCAGCTGCAAGGGATCCTGAAGCTATGGTGTTTCCCCTGAGGCTCCTGCTACAGCAACCGCGTCTCCCTCCTTGCCACACCTGAAGGACTTCTGGGCCCAAGTGAGAAGCCCACAGGGAGCTACAACAGTGAACCCGAACACGTGATCCAGGAGTGAGACGGGGCTGGGAGGCCTGGTTACTTGCCTGCAGGAGAGTCAAGAGCAGCCTCTGCTGCTCCAGACGAGAGGAAGAGTGGCAAGTGCAAGGTGATGACACTGCCCCCAAGCCTGCTTCACTCCAGGGTTGGATCCAGACTCAGCTCAACCGTGCTCTATTCTTCCCCACTGACACAACCTGGAGAGAAGCCTCCTCTTCTCCACGATGACAGCCTGTAGCAACGTTTCCCACCCTGTGCACACTTCCAACGCCATTCCCAGCTGGGGAAGTCACCCTATAACCTTGGGCAGGAACCTCCGCGTTTGGCCCCCGTGTGGCATTTACAACACCCTCAGCTTGGATGCCCACACTTTCCACAGTGGCAACCTCCTCCCTTGCCCTGGGCAATCCTATTAATGACTCTGGCCTGAGCAGCCCGTCCTTCCTGCCTGACCCCAGCAATGTCCCGAGCCCAGGCACTCCGCTGAACCACCCTCTGCCCAGTCTCTCTTCATGGCACCCTACACACCTTACAAGTCTGACCAAGCACTTGTAATGCGTAATGGGCACTCCCGTACTGAACCTCAGCAATATCCCCTTCTTCAGAATCTGTTCATCTCATCTTGGACATCTCCCTGCGCAGCCCCAGTTCAGGCCCCCTTTTCTCTTGCCCGACCCCTGGAATATCCTTGAGGGTCGTCTAGGTGCCCACTGGCGCCACCCACGGCCGGCACACCTGCTCCCTCCATCTCCGGTACTTCCTAGCCCACGTTCGGGTACCTGCGACCCTGCCACGTTCCAGGCCCGGGCATCTCCTCACTGACCTAACCTGGTACCTTCCGTTCCACCTCTCGCGCCGCCCACGGCCCGGGTACCTGTTTATTCTAACCCCGGCCCTTCTAGTCCGTCTGAGCCCGGACACCTGCGCTCCCACCCAGATCCTTGCTCAGACCCGGTTCCCACCCGCTGCAAGCCTCAGTCCCGGGCCCTGCCGCGTCGCCCGCCGCACGAGCTCAACCCGGGGCGCCACTCACCCAGGATCCCATCGCTGCGGAAGGGCAGCGTCTCCTTCTCCGGCGCCCGCGCAACCAACCTCGCGGCCACCGCGGGGGGCGTGGCCTCACGCCGGGCCAACCCTCCTTTGCCCAATGAACGTCGCCGAATTCCGGCCAACGGGCCTGGTCACGTGACCAGCCTGGCCGCACCTCCCTCGGCCCCTGCTCCGCCCCCTAAGTGCGGTTGAGGCGCGGAAGTGATCTCCCCTACCATTGGCCGTCGGGATTCGATTGACTCCGGTGGCTGAGTGGGGCGGGGCCACCCTTAAAGAGGCTGAGGCGGAGCTATGAGGTCTCTAAGGGTCTTTCTGGGAGGGACCTGCGATCGGTTTGAGCCCTATTTGGCTTCGCTGCTCCTTCGGGTTCCCACACAAATTCGGCCCGCCCTTCAAGGGCCCATTTTCTTTCTTTCTTTTTTTTTCTTTTTTTTTTTAAAGATTTTATTTATTTATTTGACAGAGAGAGAGGGAACACAAGCAGATAGAGAGGGAGAGGCAGAGGGAGAAGCAGGCTTTCCGCTGAGCAGGGAGCCCGATGCGGGGCTCGATTCCAGGACCCTGGGATCATGACCTGAGCCGAAGGCAGACGCCAAACGACTGAGCCACCCCGGCGCCCCAAAGGGCCCATTTTCAAATGCCACTGCCTCTGACTTCCCACAGCATCTTAAACCAAACTTGGCACTCTCCACTTTCTTTTGGAGCTGTTTGCAAATCTCCCCTACCAGACATTGTCTCCCTGAGAGCTGAAGTCAAGTGATTACCTTCCTGCCACCCAACGGTGCCTCCATCGAAACACTGGGTTTGGAATAGAGCTGACTTGAGTTGGAATCAAGTCCCGCCACTTAAGCTCTCTGGAGTTCACGCGGTTTACCCCTCTGTAAGTGGGTGTGGAATTCCTACCTTGCCCAAGTCACAAGGCTTTGGTGAGGTTTGGAGAAAACAGTGTGGCAAGTCCTTTCGCAACTGCGAAGAGCTGTTTGTCTGGTTTTTGTTTTTTAAGATTTTATTTATTTGAGAGAGAGAGAGAGCAAAGGAGAGAGAAGGAGCAGAAGGAGGGGCAGAGGGAGAAGCAGACTCCCTGCTGAGCAGGTAGCCAGACATGGGGCTCCATCCTGGGACTCCAGGATCATAACCTGAGCTGAAAGCAGACGCTTAACTGACTGAGCCACCCAGGTGCCCCTGCGAAGAGCTGTTTTTAAATATAATTATCAGCAAGGTCACATTCCTTCATTCATTTGACAACTAATATATCTATGTGCGAGTGGTGGACAAGATACATGATGGCCCCAGGGAGCTCAGAGGAAGCAGATACTTAATTACAACCTTGTGTGATAGTTGCTCTGATGGGAGAAACTCAGGAATGTGGGGAGACTAGGAGACACCTGGGCTTGCAGGGGGAGGTGAGAGACTTTGAAAAGAAAGGGATGTCCAGTTGCAAACCTGAAGGATGAGCAAGAATTAGCTGGGTAAAGGGGAGAGGACTGAGCATTCCAGGAACAGCACAGGCTGCGACCCCAAGGCGAGAGAGAACCTGGTATCCAGTGAGCCAAGGAAGAGGGAGCCAGAGCAAAGACTAGTGGTCTCCACAGTTGGACTGCCTGGGTTCTGGGCTCAGTCTGACACTCTCACTCTGTGCCCTGTGACCTTGTGCAAATCACTTAACTTTTTGGGCGCCCTTGTGACTCAGTCAGTTAAGCATCTGTCTTCAGCGCAGGTCATGATCCCCGGGTCCTGGAATTGAGTCCTACATCGGGCTTCCTGCTTGGTGGGGAGTCTTCTTCTCCCTCTACCTTCCCCGCGCCCCACCCCCGCCGCTTGTGCTCTTGCTCTCTGTCATGCTCTCTCTTCAAATAAATAAATAAAATCTTTGAAAAAAAAAATCACTTAACTTCTTTAAACCTCATCTTCCTCACCCCTAAAATGAGGAGGAGGATGGTTTCAGAGCTACTATGACCATTCTAGGTGATTATTCATTTAAAAGTGCTCAATGTTGGACCTGGCATGGTCTCAGGACATTTGGCAACTAATTGCTAGTAAGACAACTGCAATAGCCAATTGTAAACTAGTTAAATAGATGTAAAAAAAAATTCTTTTTTTTTTTTTTAAGATTTTATTTATTTATTTGACAGACGGAGAGAGAGCGCAAGCAGGGGGAGCAGCAGGCAGAGGGAGAGGGAGAAGCAGGCTCACCAAGCAGGGAGTCTGAAGCGGGGCTTGATCCCAGGACCCCAGGATCATGACCTGAACTGAAGGCAGACGCTTAACAACTGAGCCACGCAGGCGCCCCCCAAGGGTGGGAAATTCTTGCTAAAACTGGACTCTACAAGGACACAGATGGAAGTCCAAGGTCAACCTAGTTGAACAGAGGGCTCAGAGGAGCCTGATACAGGTTTGGTCAAGGAGAAAGTCTTTGTGAGCCAGGCACAGTTTTAGGCACCAGGGTTGGAGAGGTAAACAAAACAAGGCCCCTTCCTTCTTGGGCAAACAAATATGTAACAAATATGTCAAGTGATGAGTCCTGGGAAGAAAAACACAGCAGGATAAAGAGGAGAGAGAGTGGGGCTCCAGGTTGGCTCAGTTGGTAGCTCATGTGACACTTGCTGTAGCTGTAAGGGTTGTGAGTTTGAGCCCCATGTTGGGCATAGAGTCTACTAAAAAATTAAGATAAATAAATAGATGAATAGGAGAGAGAGACAGTAGGTAGTAGTTATTACTTATACCTGTCCCAGTCTATATGCCTCCCTCTCTCTCTGTCTCTTATGAATAAGTAAATAAAATCTTTTTTTAAAGTTTTTTTTTAAATGTATTCATTTGAGACACAGAGATACAGAGAGAGAGGAGAGTGCATGAACAGGGGGAGAGGCAGAGGGAGAGGGAGAAGCAGGCTCCCTGCCAAGCCAGGAGCCGGACGCGGGGCTCGATCCCAGGGCCCCAGGACCACAACCCGAGCCGAAGGCAGATGCTCAACCATCTGAGCCACCCAGGCGCCCAATAAATAAAATCTTTAAAAAAAAAAAATAAACAGTGCTCAATGTGAGTTATTGAATGAGTGAACATATAAGTATATTGATAGATGGCTTTTGAAGATGATAGGGCCGGATGCTGACTCACTGAATGATACTGACCACCATAGACAGACATGGGTAAATAAATGAATGATCAGTACAGATGAATAAAAGCACATAGTGATGGCTCCAAATAAGTAATAAACACAGACTCATTAAATGGGTGCACATTAAGTCACCTGGAAGCTTTCCAAACTCCACCTTCCTGGGCCTCATGCATGCTAAGAGAACCAGTCTGGGAGTGGGTCTGGGGTCTGTCTGGATTTTGAACAAAACCCCAGGTGACTGAGCTCACCCCGCGGAGACAGGCTGGGGTAGGTGATGGGGAACTGGGGTTAGTATATGGAGATAAACAAGCCAGGCATCCAAAGGATGGAGCCAGGTAGGAGACAGCACCAGTTCGGGAAAAGAGCTCTCCACTGCATTAAAAGATGAAATCTACAGGTAGAAAGCAGAGAGAGGCGGAGATCGATAATAAGCCCTTCTAAGGTCCATGAAAGGGAGGATGTACCTGCAGGCCGTTCCCTTGCTTGTCCGGGACTGTGAGGAGGTAGGTTCAAGATCAGCAAGTGTCCCTGCCCCGAGCGCAGCCCATTCCACTACCTTGACCTCCCCACCTCTCCTCCCTCCCTTATAACCCCTCCACACCCCCTCACCCAACTTTGGAGAACCAGAGGGCTTCCAGGGAACAAACACCCAGAGGAGTCCCCAGCCAGCCTGTCCCCTGGCTCAGATGTCCTTAGTGTCACCAAGGTCAGCGTCAGAAGAAGGGGACTGGACAGGTCAAGGTGGTGGTGGTGGGCAGCACAGAGAGACCCAGGGCAAAAGAGGCAGAGAAATAGGAAGACAGAGGGCCTAGTAGATGAGTGGGGTGCGAATGGTCAAAGGGACATGAAGAGGCACAAATGGGCGGGGGCTGAGGGACGAGGAACGGAGAGAGGCCAGCCAGGTGACAGGCGGAGGCCTCAGGGTGAAGTAGCCAGTTGCAGCAAGACCCGCTACCTCTGGTCCCGCCTGGCCCCTAAGACTCCTCCCCCGCAGCCCCGCCCCGCCCCGCCCCGCGCGCTCCGGCTGGCTCCTCCCACGCGCCCCACCCTGCGCGCTCCGGCTGGCTCCTCCCCCGATGCCCGCGCCCCGCCCTGCGCGCTCCGGCTGGCTCCTCCCCCGATGCCCGCGCCCCGCCCTGCGCGCTCTGGTTAGCCCGGCGGTGGCGGCGGCCGGCTGGCGAGCGGGCGCGCAGAGGGAGGGCGCGCTGAGGGAGGGCGCCCCGGCAGCAGGTGGGCGGGGTGCGGGCCGGCGGCGGGGGCTGGGGGCTGCCGGGCTGCGCTCGGGCTGAGCGCGGCCGGCCGTGCGTCGCGCCATGGACTTCAACATGAAGAAGCTGGCGTCGGACGCGGGCATCTTCTTCACCCGGGCGGTGCAGGTGAGGCCGTGCGCCCTGGGCCTCGCGGCCCGGATGTGGGGCGGGCCGGGAGCACCCCTGCGGTAGAGCCGGGGGGCGCAGGAGAAGCCCCTGGAGGCTGCCGCCCCCCTCCCCGCTGCGGGGACGCCCTAGCCCCCCACATCCCTTGCTGCTGCGCTACCCAGAAGAAAGAGCCCGGGGCGGCCGGCCTGTCTGGCCGCACACTCAGCGGAGCCCGGGGCCGGGGACTGAGCCGGGCCTCGGCCCCGTTGCCCGGGGGGAGGTATCGGGGCCCACTGTTTGTTCTGGCTGGGTTACCCCGCTGCCGTGGCTCCCGCGCCAGCAGGGGAGAGAGCACCGGACGGCTCCTGCCTCCCAGCCCTTTCCCAGCAGTGACTCTGGCAGGCGTCTGGAGGCCTGAGCGCCAGGCCCGAGGACCATGCACCCTCCACGACCCCTTCTCCGAGCGTCAGTCTCTGCACCTGTGCAATGGGCTGGTGGTCCTGATTCCCTCAGGTCCTCTTTACACGCTTGGAGAGTCGGTCCGGAAGCCAGGCGGGCTGGGATTACTTCCTTTCTGCTCCATGGGAGGCCCGTTTCCTCCTATTTCTCCAAGCCTGGGGGATGGGGACAGGGCTGAGGTCTGGCTGGGTGCCCTCCTTGGACAGCTGTCCAGGCTGATGATGCTGGGATTGGAACAAGTCCTATCCACATTCTGGGGCCAGGAGAGAAACTGAGGCATCTTAATGTAATCGTGAAGACCTGGAGGCAGCTATGGGCATGGATGCTCCCTCTTGTGACCTTGAGGAAGGGGCTTCATCTCTTGGCCTCAGTTTTTCGATCTGAAAAATGGGATTAGCAATCCCTCCCTCCCAGGATGGATGTGAGGGTTCCTTGGTACTCTGCATGTACATGCTCACTAAAGGCAAGCTTATGGGGCGCCTGGGTGGCTCAGTCGGTTAAGCGTCTGCCTTCAGCTCAGGTCATGATCCCGGGGTCCTGGGATCAAGCCCCATGTCGGGCTCCCTGCTTAGCAGGGAATCTGCTTCCCCCTCTTCCTCTGCCCCTCCCCACCCCCACTCGTGCTCTCACTCTCTCTCGCTCTCTCTCTCTCAAATTAAAAAAAAATCTAAAAAAAAAAATAAAGGCAAGCATACTAGTGGTGTTAGTGTAGTTAGTATTGCATGCCTGTGCGGCATGTGACCTTGGGCAAGTCACTTTTCCCCCTTCTGTCAATCGGGTGTAACACCAGTCTGCCTCCAGGGGTGGCTGTAGACTTGGGGCTTGGCCTGTCGCAGTGCTCTGGGAGCTGGTCCTATTATTTGTCCTTGCTGTTGTTGTCGGCTCAGTTTTCTGGAGGAGCCCAGCCCCAGACAGTCTCTGGGAAACCCATGTGCTCATGTTTACTAGAAAACCCTGTCCCGTGTCCCATTGAGGATTAGTGCCCCAGTGAGGATTTGCTGCTTGGTATTTCAAGCCCCGCAGGTGACCCCAGCCCTAGTGGGGTTGCTAGGACCCTGGAGCCCCTTGGCTATCCTCAGTTCATCTGGAAGGTGGGAATCCTCCCAGTGTTGGTATGGCAACCACTCTATCTCCCATATCTGGGAAGAACCTGATCTGCCAGTTTCCTGCTACTGTGGGGCCCTGGCACCTGACCTGGCCAGGGCCTGCAGAGCCTGGGGTGTGGGGAGGCTTGGGCCCTGTGGCCTCACTTCTCCTGGTGGGGCAGGCCCACTGGGTCACCCATACTGGAGTGGGAGCCAGCGCCCAGGCTCCAGACTCTGGGGTGGAGGAGGGAGCTGGGAGCTTTATAAATAGAGGCTTTCTCTGGCTCTGCACGCCCACCCCCTGCTGCTGCCATCTTGCAGGGAGCAGCCTCGGACTCTGCAGACATCAGCCCCTGAAGCATGGGGCCCTTCCTCTTGGTAGGGATGGGGCAGGGTGGCAGGCCAGAGGAGAGTGGTCTTGAAATGTCACCTGCAAAGGAGAGGACCCTCGGGACCTGCCTGGAGATAGGAGTCAGTCAGGAGGGATGGGAGGGAGTTCTTCATTATCAGTGTGTGGGCAGCTTCTCTGCCTAGGTGCCGCCTTGCCGTGTCCCAGGACATGCTGGGTACTCGGTCAGCCCCTCCCTGTACCGGGGACACCTTTTAGAGCCTTGCTCCACCCCCATCCAGTAGGGAACCTGAGCTTGACCCTAGGAGAGGAGGATCCCTTTTGCATGGGTGATTCGGCTGGCTTCCCAGTCCCCGAATTGTGCCTTAAAAGTCAGGAAAGGTTTATGAAGTTGGTCCAGGGGCTGGAAAGGCCCAGCTAAGGGCATCGAGGAAGGAAAACTAGGGTATATTGAGTAAGATATTACTTTATTAGTACTTTAATATACTTACTATGAGTAAGATATTAGTAGTAACGGTCGTAATAGTAAGAGTAGTGGTAGAACTAGTAATAATAAAGGCCAAGAGGAGGTGGTAGCGCTTTCATCATCTGAGCCAGCCAGGCAGGCAGCACTGGACATGGGATGGATGCCCAAGAGGTCAGGAAAGCCCCGTAGGACTTTGAACCTGGGTTGGCCTGGGGTGTGAGGGATGGGTACCCTAAGGCTCAGTGGGGAGTGGCTGCCGTTAACCTTGCACATTTGGGTGACATAGTCATCTAAAGTAGGGTGCCTGGTACCATTGGGGTAAAGGGGTTCCTAGGTAGCTCCGAGGAGGAACATGAAGGAGGCCTTCTATTCGTGGTGA
Organism: Mirounga leonina; assembly: GCF_011800145.1. Classification (NCBI taxonomy): domain Eukaryota; kingdom Metazoa; phylum Chordata; class Mammalia; order Carnivora; family Phocidae; genus Mirounga; species Mirounga leonina. The sequence goes on from NW_023270433.1 coordinate 6,803,222, forward strand.
TGATGACAGCAGCTAAGGTTTATTAGGCCTGTGCTGTGTGTTTCCAAATATTCTGTAAGATAGGTCCTGTTACCCCCTTCGCCAGGGCAGGGAACTAAAGACCAGAGAGGTGACTTTGCCTCTCTAAGCCTTGGTTTCCTTATCTGGAAAATGGGGCTAAGGCTACCCCTAAGGGGCTGGGTGAGGTGAGGCCTGCTCAGAGCCTGGCTCTGGGAGGCCCCCAGTTTAGGGAATGTGAGGAGGCCCAGGAGTGGGGAGAGGTGGGAGGAGGCCAGGAGCAGCTGGTTCCCAGGTAGGGAGCTGGAGGCCTTAAGCCTGGCCCACCCAGGCCTGCAGCGAGAAACCCAAGCCCTGTTGCATAATTGATGGCTGCTCAGTGACTATCCGTGGCTGCCTCCCTCTCCCTACAGCTGGGCTGGAGCTGTTGTTGGCCTCTGGATGATTTATCGCTGCCAAGCAGTCTGGGAAGGGCCTCCGGACTCCAAGCCCATAAGGACTCTGACTTGGGCACACTCTGCCCCTTGCTTAGCCTCAGGGGCATCATCTGTGACATGGGAAACTTGACCCAACTGTCTTGGAGGGCTCTCAGAGACGTGGTGGGCCATTGGTGTCAAATGCTTAGCCCAGGGTTGGGCCACCATGCAGTCAACAGTACTGCTATTACGTTATTACGTATAACGTAATAAATTACGTTATTACTATCGTTATTACTGATCTTACTCCTGCAGGTCTATGCCCTTTTGCTATTTGGCTATGACCTTGAACAGGCTCTTTCTGCTGGAGCCTTCTAGATCAGAAGGGCCAGGACTTGGGCCATTATCAGGTTGTTCCTGCATGGCCCACACAGCCTCTGCTGGCTCTGACCCGTAGGACATCCTGGTTCTTGCCTGGCCTTGGGGCGGGGTTGCTGAGCTTTCTAGGCCTTGTGCATGCCCAGCAATTGGCTCTGATGGGCCAGTGGTGTTCCCTGTCCACCGCACCAGGCAACCAGAGGCCAGCCATGTGGCTGTCCTGCCCACATACACTCCCTTTCCTTCCCAGCTGCCTCCCCACCCATCAGCTCTTCATAGCAGCGACACCTACTCCCTGCCAGACTCTGACCTTCATGTCTTACCCACATCTTTCTTTTATTTATTTATTTATTTATTTATTTATTTATTTATTTATTTATTTTTAAGTAGGCTCCACACTCAGCTTGGGACTCAAACTCATGACCCTGAGATCAAGAGTTGCACACTCCACTGACTGAGCCCCTCAGGCGCCCCTTACCCACATCTTTCTTATTTCATCCTATTTCAGCTATGAGGGAGCTGCTATTATTTATGATTCTCATTTTTCAGCTCAGGAACCTGATGCCAGAGAGGCAAAGCCACTTGCCCAACGTCACACCGCTCATCAGTGATAGAACTGAGACTTGAATCAAGTCCCTCTGATTCTGGGACCTGGGTTCCTCCCATTCACTCCCCTGGCACCCCCTCCCCAGTGGCTCCCAGTCCCCCAAGGAGCCCGTGATCACCCCAGACTTTGCATTGTGCCCCATTTATTCCCTGAGCACCTGCTACCAAGTGCTTTGCTTCAAAGTCAGGCTAAGAGAACCCCTAGAAATATGCTCCCAATGACTCCTTATCCCTTTAAGTAATAAGCTAGATTTTGTACAAATGTGCATTTGGTGGGTGGCGGCGGGGGTGTGTCTCTAGCTTTCTGGATTTCCAAAAGAAGCCATGATCCCCAACCTCTGGTCCAGCCTAATTTTACAGAGGGGCAAACTGAAGCACAGAGCGGGGTTGTAACTTGGTCAGGGTCACAGAGCAGGTTAGGGGCAAAGCCAGTTTCTTGACCTTGGGCTTGGTCCTAGCTGGGGTGAGGGGAAGGGAGCGTGGGGCAGGGGTAGTCCCCACTTTCCCCCTTCTGAGCCCTCCCCACCCCTCAACCCTACCCCCCACAGTTCACAGAGGAGAAATTCGGCCAGGCTGAGAAGACTGAGCTGGATGCACACTTTGAAAACCTTCTCACCCGGGCAGACAGCACCAAGAACTGGACAGAGAAGATCCTTCGGCAGACAGAGGTGCTGCTGCAACCTAATCCCAGTGAGTGGGCGCCAGGCAGTCCTGGGTGAGGGGCTGGAGGCCACCGGCAAGTGGGACTGGGTTGCAGGTGGGCCCGGGTGGCAGGCGGGATTTGGGTCAGGTTATTGGGGCTTCTGAGGCCTGCTTGGCGGGTGGCGGGGGGCAGTTAAAGAGAACAGCAGACTCAGTGATGGACTCCCAGATGCACTCTCTGGGGCAGCAAAAGTGTTAAGAGTTTTGCACCGAGAAGTTGAAGAAATGCTTGAAATTAAAACACGCTTGGGAGAAGAGGCAGTAAAAACATGAGCTGGGTCTTTGGAGAGGGCAGCGGGGCCCAGAGATGGAGGAGGGCTTGCCCAGAGTCACACTGCCGCAAGCGTGAGCGAGGAACACGCAGAACCAATGGGCAGGAGAACCGAGGGAGAGGGAGGGGTGTCTTGGGGTCCTGATGCCTATCTGCCTCTAAGTCTCCTGTATAAGTGGGCGTCCCAGGAGCTTTCTGGAACCAACGCCAGAGCATCGTCCATGTGCGTGTTAGGTTCTGTAAATCCATATCGTACGGAGGGAGAAGTGAGTGAGCCTTCACTTTGGGCCTGTCACCCCCAGCTATGTGACCTGGGGTAGGCATTTCATGTCTCTGAGCTGTGGCTTCCTCCTCTCAACAGTGAGGGGTCCTACAGGGTTGAGTGCCAGTTTCACTGGGTTGAAATGTGCACCAGAAAGAGAATATTCTGCCAGTCACCAGGCCAGGCACCCCCATGGGCAGGCCCTGGCCTGGATCTGTTTCTGTCGCCGTGGCTGCTGTCCTTGGGTTGTACTGAAGAGCCCCGTGGCTTTGGCTGCTGTCTCCCTGCAGGTGCCCGAGTGGAGGAGTTCCTGTATGAGAAGCTGGACAGGAAGGTGCCCTCGCGGGTCACCAACGGGGAGTTGCTGGCACAGTACATGGCAGAGGCGGCCAGTGAGCTGGGGCCCACCACTCCCTATGGTGAGCCAAGCCCCACAGCCAGGGCCAGGGGTCATGGTCTCTTGCTCTCAAATTTTCCTCCATCCCTCCCTTCCTTTCTTTCTTTGTCTTTTTTGAAGTACACAAATAATATCTACTTGTAAACATTCATGAAATCAATGAATGAAAATGAAGAAATGAAAAAACTTTGAAATTAATGAAAATAAAACAAGTGAAAAAATTCACTCTCCTTGTAAACACCTCAATCAATGCAGATGAAAACAATGAGAAATGGAAGTTTCTCTTAACCAGCTTCAGCTTGTGTGCATTTGTTAATGGGATCGTACTGTGTGTACCATTCTGCAACCTGATTTTTCAACTTGGTGTTGCATTAGCTACCACTTCACAGTGGCTCTTAGAGAGCTCCCTCCATCTTTTTTTTTTTTTTAATTTTTAAAGTTTTACGGAGATATAATTTACATACCATAAAATACACCTGTTTTAGGTGTGTAATTCAATGCTTTTTAGTGAATTTACAGAGTTGGACAAACATCCCCCCCAATCCTATTTAAAGAACATTTCTATCACCTGCACAAAGTGCCATGTCTGCTTGGAGTCAGTCCCCAGTCCCACCCCCTGCCAACTGCTCATGTGCTTTGTGTGCCTATAAATGTGTTTTTTCTGAACCTCTCGTATAAATGGAATCATATGGTGTGTTGGGTGTTTTTTTTTTTCAAGATTTTATTTATTTATTTATTTACTTATTTATTTATCTGAGAGAGAGAGAGACAGAGAGAGAGAGAGCACGTGCTCATGAGCAGAGGGGGAGGGAAAAGAAGGAGGAAAGAATCCCAAGTGGACGCCGCGTGGAGCCGGATGCCGGGCTCAATCCCATGACCCCGAGATCATGACCCGAGTCGAAAGCAAGAGTCGAATGCCCAACCAACTGAGCCACCCAGGCGCCCCACGGTGCACTGGGTTTTGCTTCTGGCTTCTTTTACTGAGCATAGTATCTCTGACATTCATCCATGCTGTAATGTGTTTTAGGATTTCATTTCTTTTTATTGTTGGATTGGATAGTATTCCGTTGTATGGCTACACATTTGGGTTGTGTCCTTATGAACGTTTTCACATAGAACTTTGTGAGGACATATGTCTTCCCTTCTCCTGGGCATCCACCTAGGAATGGACTTGCTAGGTCATATGGTAAACTTAAGTTTACCTTTTTAGGAAATTACCAAACTGTCTTCCAAAGTGGCTGTGTGATTTTATATTCCTACTAGCAGGATGGTGGTTAATTTCCATATATTTGTGGATTTTCCATGTTTCCTTCTGTTGCTGATTTCTAATTGATTTCGCTGTAGTCAGAGAACATGCTTTATATGATTTTAATCCTTTTACATTTATGAAGACTTGTTTATGGCCTAGTATATGGTCTTTCCTGGAGAATGCTGGTGTTCACTTGAGATCATATGTTATGTTGTTGAGTGGAGTGTGGTAGAGACAACAGGCCAAATTGGTTGATAGGGTTGTTCTAGTCTTCTGTGTGCTTGCTGATTTTGTCTTATCCTATACATTATTGAGAAGTATTGAAGTCTCCAACTATTTCTGTTGAATTGTCTATTTCTGGCTTCAGTTTGTCAGTGTTTGCTTCATATGTTTTTGGAGATCTGTTGTGAGGTCTGTATGTTTATTATTGTTATATCTTCCTGATAAATTGACTCTTACATCATTGTAAAACACTGTTCTTTGTCTCTGGTCACATTTACATTAAAGCTCATTTTATCTGATAGTTCAGATACTCCTATTCTCTTATGGTTATTGTTTACATAGTATACCTTTTCCTGTTCTTCTATTTTCAACATATTTATGTCTTTAAATCTGAAGTCTTTTCTTCTATAGACAGTATATATTTGGATTTTTTTTTTTTAAATCCCCCCTGACCATCTTTACCCTTTGATTGGAGTGTTTCATCCATTTATATTTAACATAATTATTGATGTGGTTGGATTTATATATGCCATCTTATTATTTTCTCCATGTCTCAGATCATTTTTGTTCATCTGTTCCTCCTTTATTCCTTCTTTTGTGTCAAATAGGTATTTTCTAGTGTAACATTTTAATTTCTTTGTTGTTTTTTTTTAAGTTTTTTAATTTATTTATTTGACAGAGAGAGAGTGTGCACAAGCAAGGGGAGATTCAGGCTCCCCACTGAGCAGGGAGCCCGATGCGGGGCTCAATCCCAGGACCCTGGGACCCAGGACCCTAAGGCAGACACGTAACGGACTGAGCCATCCAGGCACCCCTCTTTCTTGCCTTTTTAACAAAGTATTTCTTACTGGTTTCACAATATGAACAACAGTATGTATTTTAACTTATCCCAGTCTGCTTCAGAACAATACTGACTTAATTCCAGTAAAATATAGACACTTTACTCCAATATAACTATCTCCTCTCCCTTCCTTTGTGCTGTTATTATCATATATATTTCATTTCTATTTTGTATGAGCCCAGCAATACAGTTTTATAGTTATTATTTTGTACAATTGTCTTTTAAATCAGTTAAGAAACGAGAAAAAATATGTTTGTATTGTCTTTTGTATTTGCCTATGTAACTACCTTTATTGGTGGTCTTTATTGCTTTATGTGGATTCAGCTTACCATCTGGTGTCATTACCTTTGAACCTGAAGTATTTCTTCTATGGCAGGGTGGCTAGCAATGGATTCTCTCAGTCTTGTTTCTCTGGGAATGTCTTTATTCTGTGTTCACATTTGTTAGACAGTTTTGCTATATGTAGTATTCTTGGATGAGAATTTTTTCCTTTTTTTGCTTTGAATATATCATTTCACTGCCATCTGGCCTCCATTGTTCCTTTTTTTTTTTCTTTAGGTTTTGTTTTGTTGGTTTGTTTGTTGTTGTTGTTGTTGTTTGTATCTTTTTTTAAGTAATCTCTACACCCAAAGTGGGGCTCAGACTCACAACCCCCGAGATCAAGAGTTGCATGTTCTACCGACTGAGCCAGCCTGACACCCCAGCTTCCATTGTTTCTGATGAGAAGTCATTTGTACATCTCATCATGGTTCCCTTGTATGTGATGAGTTGCTTTTCTATTGCTGCTTTTGAGACTTTGTCTTTGTCTCTCAGCAACTTGACCAAGATGTCTTGGCTGTCGGTCTCTTTGTATTCATCCTATTTTGGGTTTGTTGAGTTTCTTGGATATGGACATTAATGTTTTTCATCAAAATCAGAAACATTTTCAGATTATTCTTCAGCTATTTTTCTTATTATTATTTCTTTTCTTTTTTTTTTTAATGAGAGAGAGAGCACACGAGAGGGGGGAGGGTCAGAGGGAGAAGCAGACTCCCTGCCGAGCAGGAAGCCCGATGCGGGACTCGATCCCGGGACTCCAGGATCATGACCTGAGCCGAAGGCAGTCGCTTAACCAACTGAGCCACCCAGGCGCCCCTCTTATTATTATTTCTTCAGATATTTTTTCTGCCCCTTGCTCTCCTCTTCTTCTGGGACTCCCATTACTCATGTGTTGATTTGTTTCATGATGTCCCGTAGGTCTCTGAGGCTTTGTTTGTTGTTATTCATTCATTTCTCTTTTTGTTCTTCAGACGAGGTCATCCCTATTGATCTGTCTTTAAGTGGCTCAGTTTTCCTTCAGCTAGCTCACACTTGGCAGTTGAGCCCTTCTGGTGGATTTTGCATATCAGTTGTGGTGCTTTTCAACTCCAGAGTTTTCCTTTCTTTTTAATAGTTTTCATCTCTTTCTTGATATTCTTTATTTGATGAGTCATCATATTTTTCTTCAATTCTTTAAGCATTAAAAAAAAAACACATTTTTTTCTTCTGCTTAGAAGTCTTTGCTAAATCTGGGCTGCCTGGGTGGTGCAGTGGTTGGACATCCAGCTCTTGGTTTCAGATTGGATTGTGGTCTCAGGGTCATGGGATCAAGCCCCATGTCAGGCTCTGCGCTACGCGGGGAGCCTGCTTGAGGATTTTCTCTCTCCCTCTCCTCCTCCCCCCCACACACGTGCATGCTCTCTTTCTCTCAAATAAATAAATCTTTTTTAAAAAAAGAAGTCTTTGCTAAATCTAACATCTGAGTGTCCTTAGAGACAGTGACTATTGATTGCTTTTTCCTTCTGCTTGTTGACCATACTTACGTGTTTCTTTGCATGTCACACAATGTTTTGTTGAAATCTGGACATTTGAGATAATATGGTAGCTATGGATTTGGAATCACTTGGGGTTGTTGTTGCTGTTCGTTTGCTTAGAGACTGGCCTGGGCTAATTGTTTAGAGTCTGTGTCCCTTGCAGTGGGCAGCGCCTGATGCAGCTGCTGCGTTCACAGTTTTTTGGGGTTTTTTTTATCATTCTTTTTCTTTTCAAGCTAAGTTTCCTAGGTTTTACTCCTGGGTTCGCATATGTTAGTAGTCAGGCAATGATAGATCAGTCAGAGGTTGTGCTTAAACATTTGGCACCATTAAGGCTTTACTGATGAATTTGTGGGTGTGCTGGGGAATACATTCAAAGTTCACTCAGAGTTCAAGTAGTTTACAAGTCTGCCCAGCTTTTATTTTGTGTGCAAAGCCTCCCATTTGGTCAACAACGATGAGTAGATACCTAGGGTTCTCTCCAGTCTTTCCTGAGTGTGTCACACACACGCATGTAGCCTTCCAGACCACCAGAGATACCTGGGAGCTAGTCAGGGCCCATGTCACTATCTCATTTCCAGATCTCCTGTTAAATTTCTGGCAGATCTGTTCCAACCAGTATTCCCTATTCAAATCAGCTGTAATGTTGGTCTTTCTCAATTACTTGCCATTGGGATCACTATTGTTTTTGACAGGGTCCCCTGGATTTTTCTATGCTCCTGCCCAAATCAAGTCAGCCCCAATACCACTACCTTCCCCTGCAACCCATGCCCCAGCTTTGCCCACCCCCTAGCAGTGAGGCTGCCGACCTCAGGACTTGCCCCGCCTGAGTAGAACTACAACACCACAGAGCTGACAAGACAGGAGTTCCCCCCCACCCACACAGGCTCCCACCTTGTTCTTACCAAGGTTCAGGAGTTCTTGAGTAAATATTCTCAGTTTATTTGCCTTTGGTCAATTTCCAGAGTCCAGAAATGTTTGCTTTTGACAGTGATATCCACTTTTACTATTGTTTTCTGGGGAACAGGATTTGTTGAGGTGCTTTCTGTGTTGTTCTGGAAGTCCCACCCCCACCCCCTATCCTTTTAATGCTGTGTCGTGTTCCACGTTTGGGATGTCCCGCTATTTATTTGTCAGTCTCCAGGTGACAGATATGCAGGTCGCTCCACATGTTTCCAGGCCAGCCATTCTGCACTGAGCCCCCTGCGCTCACGCTTCCTCGGCATGCCTCTCTCTGGTCGCTCCCTTACTTCTGGGGGTCAGAGCAGCCTGAGCCTGAGCCTCTTCCTCACCCTTAAACTCCATCTAACCAGGGAAGACACTAATCAAGGTGGCAGAAGCTGAAAAGCGCCTGGGAGCCGCAGAGAGGGATTTTATCCACACAGCCTCCATCAACTTCCTCACGCCTCTGCGCAATTTCCTGGAAGGGGACTGGAAGACCATTTCGGTGAGAGCCCTGGGGCCGTCCCACTTCCTGGTTGCTGTGGCATCCTCCTCCTGGGAGCTGCTGAGCACAGGCTCTCCTCCCATGCTGGGAACCCAGCTCTCCCAGGCCTCCCCAGACATGGCTCTTACGAGCTGAGTGACACAGAGTGGATGACGTCCCCCTGTGTGGGCCTCAGTTTCCCCATCTGGACCTGATGGCCCTGTGGGCCAGTCCTGCCACAGCCCAGGATCTCCCAGGGCTTCCCAGGCTCTCACTCTCCCCTGTTATCCGTCCCCACAGAAGGAGAGACGTCTCCTACAAAACCGGCGTCTGGACTTGGATGCCTGCAAAGCACGGCTGAAGAAGGCCAAGGCTGCAGAAGCCAAAGCCACGGTAGGTGTCCCTGCTGGTCTCCCGCCCACCCCCCCCCAGCTCTGTTTGGAGCCAAGGGAAGGTGAAGGGACCTGATGTTTGGCATGACCTTTCTTCCCTGTCCCTGCCTGGAGAGGTCTGCCTGGGGGGCACTGGTCCTGGCTGACCGCTTCAGGTCACGCCTCTTCCCTCCCCTCCCCGCCCCCCTTCCGGAACCCTGGCCGCCCAGAGCTCCGGGTCCCAGGGCAGACTTTTATGGGGTGGGCTGACCAGCAGTGCCCTGACCTGGGCTCAGGGCATGCCACAGCCTCCCCAGACAGACAACCAGTTGGAGTTTCTCGCATGGCCCTGCCCTGCCCTCCCTGAATGCTTGGCTCTGTCCCCCGGCTCTGCCCGGGCATGGCTCCCCCTTACTAACTCCCCCACCCGCTGCTCCAGTGCTGGTCCCAGGGTGCCCTGATAGTGTGAACCCTGGAGCTGGACCGCCCACCTGCTCAGGGACACGACCAAGGGCCCTCTCAGGGAGTCCCACGGCCCTGGGTCAGGCCGGGGCCTCTCCCTCTACTCCCAGCTCACTGAGGCCTGCTCAGCCTGGCCGGGCCAGTCGATACAGTGTGGCACAGTTTGACCAGGGCTTAGGCCGGGGTGGGGGAGCGGGCCTGAGGGGGAGCACACTCTGGCATGCCAGGCTGCTTGGGGGGGGTAGGGGCCTAGAGGCTACCTCACACCCGGGAACCCCCAGGTCGAGGGCAGCCGGAGGTACGGCCACCTTGCCTGCCCAGGCTCTCAGCTGCCCGTGAGGGTTTGGGCCCCAGCCCCTCCTTGCATCCCCTCCCACAGGGTGGCCCCTCGGGACCATGGAGTCTGGGCCTGTGCTGCCTCTGGTGAGAGCCAAGGGCAGGGTCTCAGCTCATGCAGGTGTGTGGGGTCCAGATCGGAGGCAGGGGCTCAGCCACTGGAGTCTTGTGGTGGTTGGGTAGGATGACCGATGGCCACAGGGATAACGTCTCTAAGTCACCTGGACAGGACAGTCTCTCTGGAGTACCTTGGCCAGAACCAGCTCATCCTCCATCAGCCAGGCCAGAGGAGCCTTTCCTTAGTCACTAGAGCGGCACGACCTCCTCTCTAGTTGTCTGGCCCAGACAACCTCAGGCCCTTGGGTTAGGCCGCGTGCCCCCTGCAGAGCTAGGCCTGCGGCAACCCAGGCACAGTGAGCACCCCAGAGGACCGCAGCCCAGCAGGTCGTCCCTGCCCGCCCCGCTGAACACACGCACACACGCATAGCAGGACTCCTTCCAGAGGGCAGGGCCGTCTGTCCGCCTGCCCGCCACCTGCTCTCCCCACCCCGCCATGGGGGGCCTGCTCCCGCCTGCGCTGTGGACTCACTAACCTCTTTGTTTTTGTTCCTTTCCGTTCTGCTTTGGGTAACTTGGCTCAGTGTGAGGGAGATGTGAGTATACCTGTCCACGTGCTGTGCTGCGTTTGGTTTGCCCATCCCAGCCTCGGGCCACAGTGGCGTGGCCGGCCCCGGGCACGTCCTGGGCATTTTGCAAGCAGCTGGTCTCCTCACCAGAGCCTCTGCCGTGCATAGCCTCTGGTTCAGGGGGGACGCCAGGCATTGGAGCCTGTGAGTCAGCTTTTTGCAAACATGGAAAGCCTGTCACCCTGTCCACCCATGCATCCATCTGTCCACCTTGTTGTGGGGGAGGGGCCCGGTCCTTTGCTGCAGGAGTGAGAGATGGGCCGTGGGGAGATTCTGGGATGGAGAAAGCTGGGGTCAGGGGTGATTTGTCTGGAGGACTGTGGCTCTAACTGGGGCATCTGAGCGGGGCTAGGGTCCAGGGAGGAGGGGGGCCAGGCCCAGTCTGCAACTCATCCATCAGACGATGCTCATCAGACGATGAGCAGACTCATCGTCTGCTTTCCTGGGGTCCCAGCGTGACCACCCACCTGGTCTTTGTCTGACTCTCTCTGTCCCCAAGCCCACCTCGTGCCCAGGAGGTTGGAGCGGGGAGAAGGGGTCCACGTGGTATGTGTCTGCAGCCTCCTGTCCCTGGGGCCGGGGCTCCTGGCCTCTCCCCATGGGAGACTCTGGGGCGGCGGCTGGCCCCGTGTGACGCCCCCTCCCCCCGTGACCTCTGTTCCCGCCAGACGGTGCCTGACTTTCAGGAGACTAGACCACGTAATTACATTCTCTCGGCCAGCGCCTCCGCGGTAAGCGCCCCACCCGCTGCCCCCTCCCTCCGCCGCTCAGGCGCCAGGAACACAGGCCGCGGCCCCGGAGCCGGGAAGGCAGCAGCCCCGCTCCTGGCCGCCGGCCTGCACCCTGCGCCCACGTCGCTGGCCTCGCTTCTGTCTGCGCCGCGCTGGAGGTGGGGGCCGGCCCAGCTGCCCCAGACAGCGTGGGGACAGCGTGGGGAGCTGGGCGGCAGCTGCCCGTCTCCCAGGGCCCCAAGGTCTGCCCGCCACCCCCCCATCAAGGGCACTGCCCCCGGCCCACCCCGGGCTAGAGGACCCCAGAGCTGTGACAAAAGGGGGGCACTCTTCATCCGGCTGCCTCTCTGGCTCATCTGCCCGGCGTCCTGGGAGCGAGGAGAGACCCAGAGCCCTTGCAGGGAGGGTGGGGACCAGCGGGCTGGGGGCAGGCCTGTCCGGAGGAGGCTTGGGGCAGCCGTGGGGGCCGAGGGCTCCGAGTGTCATGGGATCTTTTCTCCAGGCTGTGTTAGCTACTAGGTGTTTACCATTCAGTGTGGGACACGGGCCAACCACACCTCTCCCATTGTGCCTGTCGCCACCACTACTGTGCCTTCTCTGCCTTCTTCTCTGACCTTCCATTTCCACCAGGGGTGTCGCGCGCTCGGCCAGGCCCTCTGGCTCTCTCCGCCCCCCCATCACGCCCGCAGGCCCCTCTCGCTGCATGTCCTCCAGCCGCGCGCAGAAGTCACTCCCCACATTTTGGTTTTCTAAATGGCACTGTGGTGGGACATCTCGGTCCACAGGACAGGCCTTGTTCTGCTTTCCATCCTTCAGGTCATCATCTTAGGATAGACTCTCCGCACTGGGCAGGAGAAATGGGTCTCCTAAGTCGTGGCGGGGGGAGGGGGGTCTTTCTTCTTTAGACTCTGGATGACACTTCCTGCCCCCCTTCTTGGGCCGAGTGGAAGGAGGAATATCCTGGAGGGTGGAGACCGCCCTGTTTTTTTCTTTTGCCATTGAACCCCAGTGTGACTCGGGCACGAGGCTGCCTTTCTCTGCCGAAGGACAGAAAGGTTCAGTGACTGGCCTAGGGTCACACGGCCCTGCGTCCCAGCCCACCAGCCTTAGCTGATTGTCAGGGTGGGATGGGGGACACTGGGTCTCCCATCAGAGCCTGGGGGCTTACGCTGTAGGAGAAACCCAAGCAGGACTTCCCAGCTGGCTGTCCCTGCCTTCCCTGCATGCGGCATGTTGGGCTGGACTGTGGTTGTCAGTGACCCCGCTCACGCCAGGCCGCATCCCAGCCTCAGCTCCTGGTTGGGTTATGGGGAGGGAGTGAAGAAGGCTTGTGGAGGGGGAAGGGGTGGGGTCTTGGGGAGCTGGGACAGGGCGTGGGCTCTGGGGTTCAGCCGTCCTCGCCCCACTCCCCCGCTGACCGGTGCCCCCTCCCTCCCCTGCTGCCCGGTCCTGTTGTGGTCTCCGAAGCTCTGGAATGATGAGGTGGACAAGGTGAGTCTGGGCTCAGGAGGCTTGGGGGCAGAGGCTTGAAGCGGGTGGGGATGGGGTAGGGGTCAGATCGGTTTCTAGCTCTGGACTCTGCCACTGTCGGGGTATCACTTTCCTTCTGTGGGGAAACCGCCTCCACAGTTCCTCTGAGCACACAGGGGAGTGGCGGTGTCAGATGGCAAGGGACAGAGTGTCAAAGGTGGTGGCAGAGCACCCGCGGGTCTGTCTCTGAACCGCTCGCGACGGGACAGGTCCAGAGGGGTCCCAGCTAGGGGGCAGGGCTCCGGGCCTGAAGTCAGGGGTGAGAAGCACATCCCTGCCACCAGGATAACTGTCCACGTCCCCAGGGCGGACGTGTCGTCTGCATCCAGAGCAGGAGAGGAGGCTGCTCCTGGGCGGGAAGGCGGGGGCAACTGTTGCTGTCAGCCACTGTCCCCTCTGCCCTTCCCAGGCCGAGCAGGAGCTCCGAGTGGCCCAGACGGAGTTTGACCGGCAGGCAGAAGTGACCCGACTCCTGCTGGAGGGAATCAGCAGCACTCACGTGAGTCCCGCCCTGTGATGCCCATCATCCACCGACTCCTGCCCCCCGCCCCGGGTCCCCCACTAAACTCCTCCACAAGAGGCAGGCGATGAACTTGGATCTCAGAAGCGGGTGGCAAGGGGCAGTGCTTGAGCCCATGGTCCTCAGGGTGGAACTTTAGCTTTGGTCCCAGTGCCAAAGGCTGGGCAGCCCTCCCCCGCCCCAGGGAGCAGGTGGCTTGGGGTCGAGGACGGAGCGCTGAAGGCCAGGGTCTGCGGGGGGGGGGCTTCTGGTCGGCTAGGACACCTCCCACTGTCGGCACCACCCTCCGCCCCCCCGCAGGTGAACCACCTTCGCTGCCTCCATGAGTTTGTGGAGTCCCAGACAACTTACTACGCGCAGTGCTACCGCCACATGCTGGACCTACAGAAACAGCTGGGCAGGTGCCCACTGGGGTCCCCAGGCTCCCCGGCCCCACGAGCGGCCCGCGCCCCCTCCCCCGGACAACAGCCTTCTCCCGAGGCTCAGCAAGCAGGGGGGGTTAGAGGGCTGCTGACCCTCAGTCGGGGCATCACACGCCTCTCTCGGTGACAGGGAGGTGGCTGGCCTGGGCGGGAGGATGGCAGGGATGGGGCGGGACGGCTCACGCTTCCCCTTGCCTTGCTTTCCCCCTCATGCTGCCAGCTCCCAGGGAGCCATGTAAGTAGCCGGGGTCTCCTTCCTCTGTGGCAGTGGGCCCAGGTGTTCGGCGGAGCACGTGGGACTCCCACAGGGACGCAGCTCCCGGCTGAGATGTCACCCCTCTCCAGATTCCCAGGCACCTTCGTGGGCACCACAGAGCCCGCCTCCCCGCCCCTCAGCAGCACCTCGCCCACCACCGCCGCGGCCACCATGCCCGTGGGCCCCTCTGCGGCTGGCCTGGCCCCTCCGGGAGAGGCCGCTCTCCGCCTGGAGGAGGTGACCCCCCCCGCCAGCGGGACCCGGAAGGCCCGGGTGCTCTACGACTATGAGGCGGCCGACAGCAGCGAGCTGGCCCTGCTGGCTGATGAGGTGGGCCTGGCGCCACGGGAGCCGGAATGGGGAGCCCCCCGGCACTGCCTTCAAGTGTCCGAGGGGCCCTGGGGTGGAGCTGGGGCTGGGGGTGCACGGAGGCAGCTGCAGCTCTGGGGAAGCAGTCTCTCCGTAGGGGGGTGGGGAGGCGAACTCCTGCCTCTGGGGGAAGTGCAGATGCCCGGGTCTCGTGGGGCCCTGGCAGCCCTGTCCCCACGCCCTCCTGCCCCCGGCTGGGGTGTGACCTCCCCTCTGTGCCCTCCTCTTCAGCTCATCACTGTCTACAGCCTGCCTGGCATGGACCCTGACTGGCTCATCGGCGAGAGAGGCAACAAGAAGGGCAAGGTCCCAGTCACCTACTTGGAACTGCTCAGCTAAGCGGGCCCCCCCCCAGGCCCCTGCCCACTCTGGCCTGGGTGGGAGAGGACGGGGGGGAGGCGGTCGGCAGCCCTGCCACTTGTCTGTTGGTGACTCAGCTGCTCAGGGTGGGGCGACGAGCCCCATTCTGTCCGTGCCCCCGGTCATCCGGCTGTGCGGGGGCCCCTCCCCCAGCCCCGCTTCTGGAGCCCCCCACCCTGCCTGCATCCCCTGAGCACCCCCGCTCCCCAACCCTTCCGGCTTCTGCTAAGGAGGGGGGTGGGGCTGGCCGCGGTGCCGCCCTAGGCACCCCGGCCCCCCGGCCCCCGCGGGAAGCCTGGGGTGCACCCTTGGCCAGAGAGCACCTGCCTTTCAGTAGCCAAAAGCAGCAAGGGGGGGGAGGCAGGCAGGTGTGCGGCAGCCCGGGGCCTGGGTGCCAGCCCCTCCGGAGGGACCGGGGCGGAGGGACTGGGTGCTGCCCTCCCCCTCCCACACGGACAGCTCCCGCCAAGTTCCGCGGCTCAGCCCGCACCTCTCCACACACACTTTTTAAACTGGTCTTTTTACTCTGCCTGTCTGCTTGCTCTCTAGCCAGTGACAAATAATAAACGAGCCTTCACGTGCATGTCGCCTGGGCTCCCTTCGGCTGCGGGCCCCCTGGGGCTGGCCCTGAGGGTGGGCAAGGGAAGCCCTCCCGGGCGGCTTCCTGCTCCCTCCTCCCCCGGCCGCCCTTCCTCCTGCAGGGCCTGTGCGGTTCCAGGGGGAGCCCTGTTCCTGCACAGGAGGCTGCAGGGGAGACATTTTGTCCTAAGAGAGACTTGCCTAAATGTGGGCCGAGTGGAGTGGGCTGTAATGTGCATGGGGGTCTCGGCTGGTGACCTGTGGCCGGTTCGCCTGTTCTCACGTCCTCCTCCCAGACACGGGAAGAGAACAGAAAGTCAGTCACCTCCTCAAGCTTCCGTAACTGGCAGGTGGCCGCGCAGGGACTCTAGCCCAGGCCAGTCTGGTTCTAGGAACTTCAGGTTTCAGGTGAAGGCCCCTAGCCAGGCCCAGCTCTCTGGTGAGGAGGTTCTGCGGCGGCCGGAGGCCAGCAGGCCCCATCCCGGGGTCTCTGAAGGGAGGGGCAGGGAGGAAGGCAGGGGCACCGAGCTATAAACAGCGGTGGAACTTCAGGAAAGGCCACACCCCACGAGAAGCTCGGCCAGCTGGCAAATGGGAATGTGGCAGGGGTGAGGGGTGAGGGGCTAGCAAATGGGAATGTGGCAGGGGTGAGGGGACGGGAGGAGAGCGGGGCGAGCCAGGGAAGGGAAAATTAAAGTGTCCACCTGGCTCCCCGGGGGGGATGTTAGTGGGTCAACCGTCAATAAATATCCTGCTTTCCCCAAACCTCCGCTCCCCTCCCCTCCCGGGTGCCTGGCCGAGGAAGACTTGCTCGACCCCAGGCCCTGAAGACACATCACCCATCTGTCTATAAACAGCATTTTAATATTTGTATAAATAGACCACAGTATTACCAAAAACTGCAAGAACAGAGCATGGAAAACATCTTCAGACCCGTGCACGCGGCCTCTCCCGGCCGCACAGACGCTGGCTCCCGGCCTCCACTGGGCCAGGGGCAGGTGCAGTGGGGAATGCTTGAGGGAAGGACCACACCCCTGGGACATTTTGAACTTGAGGGCGAGAGTGCAGCAGACTCGTAGCTCCCACCTGGCTGTGGACCTCTTGATCTATTACAAAAATAACGCCAGTGGGTGGGCGGCCCGAGTCAGGGCTGCTGGGGGCGGCGGGAAACAGGTGCTGCTCTCAGTCCCACGTGGGCCGTCGGGCCGGCCGGCAGCACCCCTGCTGCCCGGGGCGCCACGTGGGCTGGCGGGGGGGGGGGGGGGGAGGGGAGGCGCGGGCCGCTGCCCTATCTTTGCACGTGCCGCACAAAGGCCTGCACTAGCTGGATCAGAGGCTCCTGGCTCTCCGGGCCGGCCTTGGAGAGAGAGGACTTGCCCTGAGGTGAGGGCAGGACACCGGCAGCAGGGGAGCTGGGCGCCCCGCGGCGGAAGTAGCGGGAGAGGCTGGAGAGCAGCGTGCTCTACGAGAGAAAGGCACTAGATGAGGCCCTGAGCCCTTGGCTGGCCCTGGGAGGCGGGGGGCTGGGTGGGACCCCAACAGGCTCGTCCCCATCAGCCGCCCCCCTCTAGTCCGAGCCCTCTATCCGTCTGTACCAACTCCGAGCTGAGCTCCTGCTTCATCCGCTGTTTGTCCCGGGGATGCACAGCTGGGTCCCTAAGGTAGCGCACGGCCTGGGAGATGAGCAGGTAGAAGCAGTTCTCCATGGTGAACATCAGGAGGGACCTGGGGAGAGGGCAGGGAGGGCTCTGTTGCAGGGAGCCAAGCCGGCCGGCAGGAGGCACACCACCGAGCCAACAGGATGGCTGATCCACGGCAGCCCCGACCCCAGCTCGCATTCTAGAAGGAGGGCTTTTCTTACTTCAGCGTCCTGGTCCCTTCTGCCTGTGTGCTGAGCCCCACAGCCTGGGTGAGGGGCTCCTTTTTCTTGTCCAGCTGGAGGAAGAGAAACGGGTAAAAAAAAAAAGTAACAGTAATGGGTGTGACTCACTGTGAGCCTCCCACGCGGCAGGTCCTGCACTAAGCAGCGTTCAGCTACCTCACTCGGGCCTCACGACAATCCTCTCGGGGAGGCTCTGTCACACTCGTTCGGGAAGAGAACAGGCTCGGGAGGGCTAATAACGTGCTCGAGGCCAGAGTCAGGCCGCAGGAGACCGGGAGGAAGACTGGAAGCTGAGAGGCCAGAGTCTGACGGCCCCCAACTTACCTCTCCAAGCATGTTGAGGGCCACATTCACTGTGGCCAGAAGGGTCCCGAAGGAGGGGGCCACTTCAGAGTCAAAGGTGGGCGTGGTAAAGCTCAGGGCAAACAGGAAGTTGTATTCGGCGAGGTCCAGGGACTGCAAGGCAAGACGGGAGCAATGTGGAGCCCCGCCAGGACCCCAGACAAGCTCTCAGGACAGAGCGGAGCCCAGGAGAGCCTCGGCAGCTCACCGCAGGGAGGCTGGTGACCTGGCACTCGGGGTGGCCGGTACCTGATCCAGCAGGATCTGACAGACGTCCGGGGTGAAGTGGCGCAGGGCCGCCAGGGTCCTGCTGAGGATCTTGAGGAGTCCGTACTGGACTGTGTGCAAGGCTCGCTGCTCCGAGGCCTCCGTGTCAGCAGTGGGCTGCTTGGAGGAGGAGCAGGAGGGGGGCGCGGGGGCAGCAGTGGGTAGCCGCTGAACTCGGGGGGCAACAGCCGAGGGGATGCCGTCCCCATTTTTGCTCTGAGGGAGACACGAGACGGAGGTGGAGTCCCGAGACGCCGGGCGAGGCCCCGCAGGCAGCCAGGTGGGGAGGGCGCTCACCTGCAGGCAGTGCTGCAGCATCTTGCGGCTGTGCAGGAGGGAGGTGCAGGCCTGGCACAGGTAGCCCAGGCTCACCTGCAGTGGACACGGGGCCGAGGCGGGGGGTGCTCAGCAGCAGCCCGACCGAGCGGGCCCCCCAGAGTCCCGGTGCGCTTCCTCCATCCCTGAGCTCCCACGGTGCTCACCTCCTACATTCTCGGGCTGCAGATCTGACAGCTACTAAGGACGCCTGCCTACGAACTGGGGCAAGAGGGGCCTGGGGGGTTTCCCTGGGACCCAGCTCGAGGTCTAGCACATACGATGCGTCCTAAGTAACACGTGAGATGGGGAGGGGCGTCCAGCTGCCTCAGTCGGTAGAGGACGCGCTCTTGATCTCAGGGTTGTGAGGTCAAGCCCCACACTGGGCGTAGAGATTGCTTAAATAAACTTTCTTTAAAAAGAAAGAAGATGGGGATCATTTTCCCATTTTACAGAAAAAGAAGGCCCAGAGACCGTGAAGTGACCTGACCAAGGTCAGACAAATGACAGATGCCTGTCTGACTCCAGGACCCGTTCTTTCCCTACCTCCCCTATTCCCTGCTCCGCTGGCCCATCCTTAAGGGATGTGAACCAACGTCTCTAACTGAGCCCAAGTTCTGAAGCTACAAGGCTGCCCTTTACTATGGAAAGAAAACTTCAGCTTCAGAGAAAGCAGCATGAAGAAACTAAAGCCTGTATTCGCTGAGCAAAACGCCCACGTTCCAGGCACGGGCCTGCAGTTCACCAGAGGTGCGCCAGACAGTGCCCACGGCCCCCACACGCAGGTGCTTCCCCAGACCCCCACCCAAGGAGCCATGTCTGAGGCCCCACCTGGACATCCCGCATCAGCTGAGGCAGGTGGAAGTGCCATTCCTTCATGAAGTTGGAGAGCTGCAGAATGAAGCCCACCGTGTGGTCAGCCTCCTCCAAGCAGGCCAAGCTCTGCACTGTCCTCACCGCACTGAGGCACTGGGAGGGAGAGACGGAGGGGGAGCGGGCTGGATCAGGGACCTAACCCACCTGCTCTTGCCCTTCTGCTGGGAGGACAGGTCCTGAGCGCACAAACGCAGAGGTGATGGCACAACAGGTATTATGCCTAAGAAGTTTCTGTATGGCCCAGACCGCGCCCCCATTACCCTGAGCCTCCACCCGTACGATGCTGGCAGCCCCTCACCTGTAAGGTCCGCTCCTGGTGAACCCCCACAAAGTCCAGGGCCTCGGTCAGGAAGTTGTAGCGCAGAGTTTTGAGGAGCCGCTCCATCAAAGACATGGATAGGCGGTAGACCCCTGGCCAAGAGGGGGCATCCACGGACTTCCGAGAGGTGCTAGGGGTCTAAGACACAAACAGCACACAAGACCAGGACACACACTGCTGAATCCAGCCGGCAGGCGCAGCAGGGCCTCCTTGTGACACAGCAGCTAAGGCAGCCGGGCTGCGTGGAGGAGAAAACCCGGAACGGCCACGGCCACGGCCTGGTGACCAGCAGAGCCCCAGGGGCCCTAGGCCGGGGACTGCAAGGGAAGAGCACTCGGCAGAGATGTAAGAACCCTGGGTTCTAGACTCAGGTCGGCCACTAACTAGCTAGGAATCGGGGTGGGGGCAGGGAGGAGTCCACACCATCAGTGCATCGGACAAGCCTCTGAAGAGCCATTCCTGGGCGAGTAGAAGACCAAAGGCAGGGAGGCCTTCCCACTGCAACTGCGGTCCGGCGCCGGCCCAGGCCCCCCGGCTCACGGCACTCACCTGCACCGTCCCGTTGGAGCTAAGCTGGTACACACTCAGGAGGGGCAGACAGATGCTCTGGGTGATGCCGGCTCCAGCTACTGCCGTGGCTCCCTGGAGGGAAAGGCCAGGAATGAGGTGGCACTTCCCCAGCCCCATCACTCCTGGGACCTGTCCCCTGCAGCCACCCTGCCCAGGGGCAGCTGGCACTCTCGGGCAGACCAGAGCTCCTGGGACCATCACACGCAGGGCAGCTCCCTTCCGGCCCTGGGCTTGCCCCCTACCTGCTGAGTGCGGGCCAGAGTGAGGAGCAGGTGCAGCGAGGCCTCGGTGAAATGCAGGTTCTGCTTCATGCGCAGGCTCACCTCCAGAGTGGTGAAGAGGGTGGGCAGGATGGGGAGCCTGCGAGTCACCTGGAGCCACGAGTCCCCATCCTCATCCACCTCACACAGCTCCTTGGCCAGGTGCAGGCCCAGGACACACACCTGCCGGGGCCCAGGGGCAGAGATGGGCAAGAGGGAAGAAAGCAGTGCAGGGGGGAAAAGGAGGAGGACGAGGAGGACAGGCAGCCCTGCACCGGGCCGTCCCAACCCTCACTTGGGTCACACATGTCTTCAAGTGAGCTCGACTCGAACAACTTGAGGTCTCTCCTGACCTGCTGGGTTCCTGCGTCCCCTCACAGGGCACAGTGACTCCATCCTCGCTAACGAGCCACCCCCCCAGCGACGGTTCTCGACTCCTCGCTCTCCCCTTACCAAACTTCCCGATTCACACCTGCTCACTGCACCCTCTGCCCCTCTTGCTGCACCACTGCACCCGCCTCCCAGGTGGTCCTCCCTCACCCTCCCTCGCCGTCTCCAATGGATTCTTCATACTAGTGACTTTTCAAGCTTATTTTTGACCATAACGGCACAGTAATAAATACTTTTTACACCTTGTCCCCGTATACACATGCTGATGTATTTTCCTACCCTCCATCCTGCAAAGCACACTGAACTTTCTTTTACGGTTTATCCTACTTCATTAAAAAAATACTGGTTGTAACCAAATGAGCTCAGTTTGAGACCCACTATAGTAAGTCATGACCCAGTTTAACAAATGCTCTTCTATAGCGCATCCAGGGTGATCTTTCCAGAGTCCAAATCTGATCATTTCTCTCCTTTGCTTTTACTCCTTGAGTCCTTTCCTCCTTCACTTGCAACCCAGATCAAAGATGCTGCTAAGGCTGCTGGTCATCCCTCCCCTCCACCGCGCTCCAGCCTCACACCAGCCTCTCCTCCAGGGACCAGGGGACTCAGACCATGGCTCACCAGCCCTGTTCTCGCTCCCAAATCTTCCCTGCTCCCCGTGCCTGCCTGGCTCTGCCCATGCTTTAAGTCACGGCTGAAAGGGTGGTTTCTTGCTGAGTCCCTGGGTTAGGTGAGAACCCCAAGCTGTAGGTTCTCCTGGCATTTCTCCCGTGTGGGACTCGCCACGATGGAATCCCGACACATCTCTGCGTCGGCTCAGCTTTGTTAACGTCCTCCGCCAGGCTTCGAACTCTAAGTGCAGTGACTACGTGTCTTGTTCCCTAATCACCCCCAGGGCCTGGCACCGAGCAGGCAGGCAGCGTGTACTTGCTGGATGTGCGAGGGCAGGACACACTACTCCCCAGGGCGCTCCCTCACCCCGTCACGCTGGTCCTTGTGCCGCAGCCGCGAGCAGTCATCAGTCTCCATGCTGTCCTTGTCCTCTGCAGCACCGCCCGACACCAGACTATGGCGGGTCTGGTCGAAGAGAGCAATCACCTCTTCTTGGAGGGTCTCACAGACGTTCAGCACCAGCTGGGAGTACTGGGGGATGTCACTCACTGCAGAGCACAGGCAGGGAGGGACACGGTCATGCTCACCATGTCAACTCTCAGGGCACACCGACGTCCCCTCCCCAGATGGGCAGAGAATGTACGGTGCTGAGAGGAGATCTGCCCGGGCTGTGGGACAGATAGGAGAGAAAAAGAGTGTTTTGTTTCTTGTGTTTAAAGATTTATTTATTTTGAGAGAGAGAGAGCACAAGCAGGGGGGAGCAGCAAAGGGAGAGGGAGAAGCAGGCTTCCCCGCTGAGCAAGGAGCCCGATGCGGGGCTCTATCCCAGGACCCTGGGATCATGACCTGAGCCGAAGGCAGATGCTTAACCAACTGAGCCACCCAGGCGCCCTGAAAAAGAGTTTCGTTGACATGTGTTCCAAGACTGTCAGCTCAAACCACACAGCAGAAATGTGTGGCACAAAACCAGATGAAGGCCCGCCTGGCCGGCTGTCAGTGGGGCGGGGAGACCGCTGTCCCCACTCCCCTCTGCCCCTCACCTCTCATCTCCTTCATCTGCAACACTGTGATGAACGCCGAGAACACCTTGGCCTTGGTCTTCTCCATGAGCTGCTGGTCTGCCTGCAGTACTCCTTCTAGAATCTCCGTCAAGGGCCCAAGGATTTCATCTGCAGACCCTAACTCCCTAGAAACAATAAGGGGCAGAGAGGGAGGGAGAACACACCCCACGTAAAGGCGACAAAATGCCCCTGCTTCATCTCAGGAGGCCCGCCAGGCAGCCTGTCTAGCCCCCATCTGTTTGCTAGGTCAGGCCTGTTCCACACCCGTTTTCTCCCCTTCAGGAAAGTGAAGGGTCAGTAACAAGGGGAGGGCAGGCCCCCCACCCCCCCGGCACAGTGCTCACCCCTTCCACTTCCGGAGAAGGATGAGCAGCAGAGTGCACATCATGGAGCCGAGGCGGAGGCAGTTCACGGAGGCTGGCACCAGTAGCTGAGGGGAGACAGCCGACTGCTCAGAAGTCGGGTTTCCTGTGAGCCGCCATGGCTGGAAGATCTGAGCTCCGCCCACAGGACCCCCTTTCAGCCTCCTGCCTTTCCTTCCCAGCAGCGAGCTCACTGGCCTGGGCCAGAGGCGCGAGCCCATGGAGTGGCACTGTAGCCTCAGGCCTCCCAGGCCGCCCGAGGCCCTTGGCCCGACTGCTGGGCAACTACACACTCATGAGCTGCTCCTGGGCTCTGGGGACCTTCTCCTTAGAAGGAATGTGGAATCTCCCAGACACACTTACTAAGGCTTTGGTCCCATCAAGCACGTCAAGAAAGAGCTGGCTACGCACCGCACGGTCTGTCAGGTGCATTACCTCCGCCTACAAAGGAACAGGGAAAAAATGGCATTGGGGAAAATTTTCTAGACTTTAGAAGCCACGAAATGTAGGGTCCTCTGTCAGGCAATTAGCCACTGATAAGTCACAGTCTTCCTAATTGTCTCCCTGCTGTTTCTTTGTCCACCCTGAGATGTGGTCAAAATCGGGTCAGGTTCACCTCCTCCTCCTGACGATGTCCCTCTTCTGCTCAGACCCTTCAAAGGCTTCCTTCCCAGTGCTCTGGAAATACAAACAAGGCCAAGAGCCCCCTGCCCCCGAATCTGGTGCAAAGGATTCCAGTATCACTCCCACTTGTGCTCACCCCATTTTGGCCCTCCCAGTCTCCTTAGCTACCAAGAGCTACCAAGCTCTTTTCCGCTCTGGACCCTTGTACATATGATACCAATTGCCGAGACTACTCTTTCCCACAGGTTCTCTGCCTGGAAAGCGCCTCTGTACATTCGGTCTCAGCTTGGCCATCGCCTCCGCGGAGACAGCCTCTCTGACGGCTCCTATCCTACTCAAGTACTCACTACCCTAGCATCCTGATTATTTCCCTCCTAGTGAATTATCACCTCAACCTACATTTCTTTAGGAATTTGTTTACCATTTGCTTTCCTCGTGGGCCACTCTCCACAAGATCAAAGACCTTATCTGCCCTATTCACTGCTGTATCCCCGAGTGCCTGACACATGGTGACCATTCTGTTAATACCTGTTAAAAGAATAAGTGAATGGTCAGGATCCTAGACTGAATCAGATAGTTCTCCTAAGAGGAAAGAGGATGGCAGGACTTTCGGAGCTACAATTCAAGACCTGCTGCCTATCCTGTACCGCCCGGGAACATAGTTAAGAAGACTGTCCCAACTTTGGGTGGTAACGGACGGTCACCAGACTTATCGTGGGAACCCTTTCATGGTGTATAAAAATACTGAATCATTCTGATGTCCACTTGAAACCAACAGAACATATGTCAATTATGCTTTAATTAAAAAAAAAAGAGCTGCTGCCCAGCTAAAGCCTAAAGGCAGGTGACACACAGGCTACCCAAGCAGGAATTGAGCATTCCCCAGAGACCGCCTTGCCCTCTGCTGTGTCTGCAGTCTCTGGGGCCGCAACCACAGTGACACAGCAATGTCCCAAGGTCGTGGGCAGTCTGGTACAGGGAACGAGTCACTTGTGGAAGATATAAGAGTACGCTTGGAAAAAAAAAAAGAGTACGCTTGGAACAAAGGACATCCATTAAGCCCAAGTTATTCATGAAGTCAAGATATCAATCTGGATTCCCCAAGGAGGAACAGTTCAACACTAAGTCCACACTGCACAACATGACGGGGTGAAACCACACACACACAGACACACAAAGAAAAAGTGCAGACTCTTCTCAAATGCTAACTCTCTCTCTAAAAACCAACTCTCAGTAAACATAGCACACAGATAATGCCTCTGTTCTTTTTCTAAGACCAGGAAACGCAGTTTCTAGAAGCAATGAAAACAAACTGCTCTCTAGAGAGGGTGCTGCTGCAGCTGCCCCAGCTGCCTGCTGACCAGTCCACAAATATTTACCTAGTACGCACAGGTCACACACCTGAGCGGGTGACATGACATGTGCAGGAGAAGCAGATGGAGGAAGGGGGCCCCTGAGACCCATCCAGGGCTGCAAGGGCAGCTCCAGGAGGCTTTTATGAATGTCACAAAAGATTTTAAATCACTTCTCTGCATTTTTCTTCAGGGTCCCTTGTTGCATCCAACATCCTGAACAGCCCACAGAAGCCCCCATCTACTGGCACAGAACTGTTACACTGTAGCTGTCAGGGAATATCCCTGGTTCATCCTTCATCCCAAGGGGCTGCATCTGTTAGGCATTCCGGCACACAGTTGTATGAAAGCCACTCCAGTGAATACCCAAGTGAAAACCACTCCAAGAGGCTCTTACGTGACTGGTGGCAATGATGAGGAGCATCCTCCAGGCGGAGACCAGCATCTGATACTCCACCAGGGAGGTGCAGCTGCTGCCTTCTGTGTCGGCTGTGTGAACTGCCAATGACTTGACGTAGCCTGACCAGTAGGCAAAGCGTTTCTCGCTGGAAAATTTCTTAAGCGTATCTTTTAATGACTGATCTAATGAGCCCCTAGAGTGTCAAGAAAAAACAAAACCTACAGTTACGTTTTGAAAACGGATGGAAATGTGATGGGCACAGACCCCTGTCCAGGCAGAGAAAGCGACCTCACTTGGGCTTAAAGGCAGACGGCTCCAGTCACCTCCACTGTGTGGGGCTCATACTTCTGCTCAACATAATGGGTTAGGTTGAGGCCTTTTCCAGGATTCCTCCTCCATAAAATCCCAGGCACATGGAGTTTGCTTCACCATAACTCTCTCTGACAATCATAAATGCCATCAATGGACCGGCCAGGGACACAACTCAGCGGCCCTCCATAAATGGCTCCAAACCAGCGCTCTCCTCTGTCTTGGCTCAAAGAGCCCCACACCCGGTGGCAGGCCATCGCGCACCCCTCACCCAAACCTTAAATTAAAATCTCAAAGGGGAAGGACTCACTTAACTACATAGTATATCTCCAAGCAAATTATCTTCATGATGAGGGCACAGGTTTCCAGGACGCTGGGCTGTGGAGGAGGAGAGCAGAGCAGACATCAATCATGAGGAGAGCCTCTTCCCCGGTGTCCCCGACGATGGAACAGAGCAGGGACCTGATACTTGGAAAACAAGGAAGCCCAATTTCTATCGGATGTGAATGGGCATCTGCAATGTCGGGTCCACAGGGTCTCCAAGTGAGCAGAGAAGACCACAGAGCCATCAACACAGAGCAGGGCATGCCACTTCCCTTCCCAAGCGAGAGATATCAAAGGGAGAGGAAGCAAACACGCCTCTGAGAAAGAAATTTCCAGTGAAGAAAACACTCCCGTTGCTTAATGAGGGGATGCATCATTTCCTACATCTCAGTCTCACCGCCCAGCCTGTCCTCCCAGGGACTCTCCTCCCCTGTCCCACCCTTCACCCTGGCTTACCTCAGAGGTTTCTGAGGGAGGAGAAAGGGTTCCAAACAGTGGACTGGTTAAATTCTCCCAAAACTTGGGTCTGAAAGGAAAATACATTTGGAAATCATACTTTTCTCACGCAGGCCTTCCCGAAGTTCTGTCCACCCGCTTCGGCTGGTTACTTGTCCGTACTGTACCCATCTCAATCCTAACATGAGTCACCTGCACCTACATAAATGTAACTGGTTCCACAGATAAAATTATGTTTTCCTGTTAAGAAGCACAATTGTATGTATGTTCTAGAGTTGACCAATAAAAATTCTGATTTGTGCCACCATACACTTTTCCCAGAGCCCCACAAAGAAGAGAGTGGGGAAGGAATAAGGACGCAGACTCCCGTGGTCAGCCTTCTGAATGTCCCTTCCCTTCGTGCAAACAGGGTCCTGGAGAATAGGGGGTTTCATTCAGTTCAAGGACTCGAGCAAGCCACTCTGATCTGAAGCTACTGTTTCTCAAGAATGATGGATTTTGAAGGGGTTAGCGAAAAGGGAAGAACGCACAGGCAGGACAAGGAGGGCACCCTCAGATAAACACATCTCTGCCTTTTGGTAAAGAGGACACGTGCCAGCAGCAGCAGAGAATGACTCAGAGTCACGCTCCCGCACAACAAACCAGCCCCTAAGCACTTCTCATGCGTCGGCCAAGTGAGCGGTCACAACGAACCTCCCAAGTATAAACTACTGTGACTCCCGTCTTGCAGACACGAGGCTTGGAAGGCAATCCCTCCCGGAGTCAGACTCACTTGGTTCTGAGGACCAGCATGGCACTGTCCCGCCGGTCCTGCCACAGGGCGTGCAGGAAGGCAATGGCTGCCCGATGCAGCAGGGGCGGACACCAATAGCGGTCCTGCTGCTGGGAATCGATCAGCTCCAGCACCGCGTGGAGGCAGCTCCACACGCCAAGGCTGAATTCCTGCAAGAGGGCCAAGCGAGAGTTCAGTCCCTCAGCCTCCACCGGCCAAGCGCACCCTCCTCCCAGGGAGCCGCCTCCCAGCTTCATCCCAGGCGCGGGCTCACCTTAGAGCCATCGCTGCCATCCTTCACCTCCAGATTCAGAAACAGCTCGATGAGGCCTGGCTGAGTTTCTACCGCAACTGTGAGGAACTCCAGAATCATGACTTTGATGCGCATGTCCTCAATCTTGCTCTGTAGTCGGGTCAGGAAGGCATCTCGAATGGCAGCCGCATCGTTGCCGAGGCAGGCATATACTGACATCGGGGCCACCTGGTGGAGACCCAACACACAGACGTAGGGCTCTACGTTCAGAAAAACCTTGACAAGCTCCTGCAGAAGGGTACTGGAGAACTCGAAGAAAACGCGCAGAAAGGGAAACATCCAGATGTACAGCTCCGGGGTAGAAGGGACATTGCGTCAAACTACAGTACAAAACGCCCACCGATTCACAGAAGAAATAGTAATCAACATAAAAACATGCACGACCTCTCTCGTGGTTAAAGAAATGCAAGGTAAAAAACAAGATGAAAAAACTGATGGGGATACAAGACTTGGTGTTATGAGTACAAACTGTCGGGGCGCCGGGCTGGCTCAGCAGGTGGAGCGTGCGACTCCTGATCTTGGAGCAGTGGGTTCAAGCCCCACGATGGGTGTGAAGATTATGTTTAAAAAAAAAAAAAAGAGCATAAACTGTTACAATCCTTTATGGAGGACAATTTAGAAATGTCTAAAAATTTTAAATGTTCACTAATACCTAATTTTTAGGAACTGAAAACAGAAGTTTATGGAACTCTAGGGACAACAGTCCTGCAGCACTGCCTGTAATAGTGGAAGATAAAAAAACAGCCCAAATCAATTAGGATGCATCCATTCTGGGGCACGCCATGTAAGCATCAAAGACAATAAAGTAGCCCAAATGTGCCCATGTGGAAAGACTGCAAGATCTGGTGTTCCGTGAAGAAAGCTAGTCATAAAACAGTATGTATGAGGCCATTCTACTTTTGTAAAGAACAAAAGAACACACCAAACATCCTTTAATACATAAGCACAGATAAAAAGAAATCTGCCTGGGTGGCTTAGTCCGTTGAACGACCGACTCTTGGTTTTGGCTCAGGTCATGATCTCAGGGTTGTGAGATTAAGCCCCGCATCGGGCTTTTTTTTTTTTTTTTTTTAAAGATTTTATTTATTTATTCGAGTGAGAGAGAATGAGAGATAGCGCGAGAGGGAAGAGGGTCAGAGGGAGAAGCAGACTCCCTGCTGAGCAGGGAGCCCGACGTGGGACTCGATCCCAGGACTCCAGGATCACGACCCGAGCCGAAGGCAGTCGCTTAACCAACTGAGCCACCCAGGCGCCCCGCATCGGGCTTTTTAACCTGCTTGGGATTCTCCCTCTCCCCCTGCACATCACCCCCCACGCCCCCCGGTTCATGCACACACTCGCAAGTCGCTCTCTCAAATAAATAAATAAATAAACAAAATCTTTAAGAGTCAGAGAAGTCCAAGTTAGCTGTTTCTCTTGAAAGAAGGCAGGAGCAGTCTCAAGCACGAAGTTAGCTTTCTGGGGCTTTGCCTGATTAAGTGGGAACCTACCGTGGCCAGACGTTTCAGCAACTGGATGGCAAGACGTGGTAAAGCAGGATCATGTTTGTGGTAGATGTATTTGGCAAGAACAGCAATGAGGTTGTTCCCATGGGCACCTGAAGAAGCACAGGAAACAGGTTAGACATCAAGTGTGTCTGAGTCAAGCTCCTAAGAGAGGCTGTCAGTCACAACGGCCTACACACGTGAGGGATTTTACTGCCCTCAAGTACTGGGAGGGCCAGAGCAAATCCAGGTGGCCATACCATTGTTTTTTGTTTTTTTTTTGTTTTTTCCGTAGCCAAGGGGATACACAGGATTTGGAGGTAAATGGCCAATCCAATTCATTAAGAGCAGCAAGAGAGACATTTTGAAAACAACAGATTGTCTCTTAACAGGTTAGAAAAAGACATCACACTGAAGAACTGCACTGAAATGCAAAAATTATCAAAATCCCAAAATGATACAAGTAGAATAGGTCTTAGACATTACCCAACCACCTACTTAAGTGAGGAAACAGGGTCCCAAAGGGATTAAATTAATAGTGTAAGGCCAAAGAGTCAAACAGTCAATATTTACCACAAACTTTTCTCCATGATTCACAAGTAGTAATCTTACCTCCATTGTAATCTGATAAGGTAGGTACTACTATTATCCTCATTTTATAGACGAGAAACACAGTTGCTTAATAATGAGCCTAAAGGGGCGCCTGGGTGGCTCAGTTGGTTAAGCGACTGCCTTCGGCTCAGGTCATGATCCTGGAGTCCCGGGATCGAGTCCCGCATCGGGCTCCCTGCTCGGCAGGGAGCCTGCTTCTCCCTCTGACCCTCCCCTCCCTCTCATGTGCTCTCTCTCTCTCATTCTCTCTCTCAAATAAATAAATAAAATCTTTAAAAAAAAATAAGTAAATAAAATCTTTAAAAAATAGTAATTGCTGGGCACCTGGGTGGCTCAGTCGGTTAAGCGACTGCCTTCGGCTCAGGTCATGATCCTGGAGTCCCGGGATCGAGTCCCGCATCGGGCTCCCTGCTCGGCAGGGAGCCTGCTTCTCCCTCTGACCCTCCCCCCTCTCATGTGCTCTCTGTCTCTCTTTCTCTCTCTCTCAAATAAATAAATAAAATCTCTAAAAAAAAAAATAATAATGAGCCCAAGGTAACACGGCTGATTAGAGCCACAATGTGAAGCCAGGCAGTCTGACTGTGAACACGGATTCTTTACTATTCTGTCATCAACAGGAGGCAGAAGTGAAGGACATTCCAGCCCTCGTTTCTAAGTCCAGGATAGGAGCTGGTGATCATTCCCACATTCCCTCCAGGAATTAGTCAGACAATACTGCTGGCCTCTAACAACACAGCCTGAAGTATGTCCTTGTGGGTAGAAGCACTGCTGGTCGGAAGAGCAATACATACCATGCTGTGTGAGAGCCTGTTCCAGGGGGGACACCACATTAGAAGGCGGTTTCAGCCGAATAACATTGTTGGTGACGGAGAATGCCAGTTTCACTGTCTTGATCAGCAGCTGGCCCTGCCCCTGGCCCTCTGCCCCATCACTAGGGTGCCAAATGGAAACCAAAGTTGATTCAGACAACATGACTTCATTTGCAACATATGTGCTCTCATGAATTAGATTCCCAACAATAATCCCAGAGTTCAACAGCTTCTGTTAGAGGCCCCAGTCCAAACTAGGAGAGAGGAGGAGCAATCAACTCCCTTTGCTATGTGCCAGTCTACACAGCAGCCACTAGGGTAGAGAAAGGCTATGTCCTCGGGGAAACAAGACTGTCTTTAAAAAGCCACCACACATTAACTTACACTGGAATTCAGAGAACATGCAGGCACAATAAAGATAAATGGGGAAGGGGAGAGGGAGCCCTACCTTCGGGGCTGAGCAGCCATCACCATGTCGATGGTGTCCACACCGACGCCCATGATATTGATCACTGTCTGCCCTGCTTCTGTGTAGGCTAGGCTGCAAATGCAGAGAGACTGCAGGCTGGGGCTGTGACTGCAAGACAGACACGTTCCAAGTTACTAGGGAGCTACCAAGTTCATTACTGGAAGGGAAGGGCACTGTCCAAACTGAACCAACTGGACATCAGTGATACAGAGCAGCTCTCTGCCAGATGAATACACTCTGATCACTTTCCTTAAATAGATTTGATCTTAGGGGCGCCTGGGTGGCTCAGTCAAACGTTTGCCTTCAGCTCAGGTCATGATCTCGGGGTCCTGGGATTGAGCCCTGCATAGGGCTCCCTGCTCAGCGGGGAGTCTGCTTCTCCCTTTCCCCCCTCCCCACCTTGTGGGTGCACATGTGCGCTTCTCTCTCGAATGAATAAAAATCCTAAAAAATAAATAAAATAAATAGACTTGATCTTAGAAACCACCCTGAAAAGCTATCTTAATGTCTTACCAATTAATGGATATATTTACTGAAGTGAATAATTATTAGTCCATACAATGGACTGCACAGAACCATTAAACAAGACAGATCTGTATGAAGTGGCATGGAAATGAAATTCCAGAGCAGTCAGTACAAGCAGAGGAAAACACCAAGCAGAAAACATACTAACTTCATAGTCATCTCCAAGAAGCAGGTTTAGGAAGGGCGCTTTCTATTTCCCAATGAATATTTGTAACTTTTGTCAAGATCATAAAAAACAAATTCTGTGTGTGTGTGTGTGTGTGCACGCATGCACAATCTCACTGGGGGTAAGTTTGTTTCCGCTTCAGTTCTCTTCTCGACCCATAGGGAGAAAGGATACAGTCCAGTGGAAAGCAAATCAGAACCTCAAGAGTACTGAGTTCTGGGCTAAGGCAAACTGAGTTCTCTGGAAAAGGAGGGGGCTCCCCATAGCAGAAGCCCCTGTCTTCCCTTGGGGAGCGGCGGCACCCGGGCGTACCCAGCTCGAGCAGTCACACCCCGCCCCCATACCTGCCGTGTAGGTCTGCCTCGTGGCACAGATTCAGGATCGCATGAATCAGCTCCAGGATCAGGCAACCTGGACTCCAGAAAAGACACAGCAATGATGTGGCCTTGTGTGATGACCCTCACCCCAAGAAAGGGGAAGACAAGATCTCCAGGGAGCCAGGAGTCACTCAAGTGTTCCCTGCGCACGCCTTCCTTACCAATCTGTTCTCTCACACCATGGGAGTTGTAACGCCACTTGTGATAGCCGGGAAGCATCTCCTTCAGCACAAACATGACACAGGGCACCAGCCCTTGGCTCTGGGTACTTCCCAGCTGCCCCTACAAGAAACCATGCTGTGAGAACTTACACCTTTTAAGTGTCGGCAGGAGGCCAACCTGAAATGTAAACCTAATTCTGTCAGACTCCAA
Organism: Mirounga leonina; assembly: GCF_011800145.1. Lineage (NCBI taxonomy): Eukaryota > Metazoa > Chordata > Mammalia > Carnivora > Phocidae > Mirounga > Mirounga leonina. Next base: position 6,835,060 of record NW_023270433.1, read on the forward strand.
AATCTATTTTTCAGACTGAGTTGTGACCCGTTAGTGGATTGTGAAATCAGCTTATTAGAAAATATCCGAGGGGCACCTGGGTGGCTTAGTCATTAAGCATCTGCCTTCGGCTCAGGTCATGATCCCAGGGTCCTGGGATCGAGCCCCGCATCGGGCTCCCCGCTCTGCGGGAAGCCTGCTTCTACCTCTCCTGCTCCTCCTGCTTGTGTTCCCTCTCTGGCTTTCTGTCAAATAAATAAAATAAAATCTTAAAAAAAAAAAAAAAAAGAAAGAAAATATCCGAATGCCTTTTGCATTGTCAGAGTAGTGCTGAATTGTGAAACTCCGCTTCAGGGGTCCACAAACACATGTGTATACTGAGTCATGATATAAAACATACATATTACCCTGGGCTACAGATAAAGTACCCATTACAGAATCTGGCACATAGTCAATACTCAATACACAGAAACCGTTAATGCCGTAACCTCAGGACAACTGGGGGGCCTGCACAGACATGAGGACTATAGTAGAAGAGAAACTATTTTGGATGATCTCATCTAACCAGCTCTTACCTTGACAAGAGTGGTGATCAAGCGCAGAAAGGCAACAGTGACCCCGTACTCGCCCTGGGGCTGCTCGCTGTTCATCAAGAGGCTTCCGTACCCTCCGGCATTCATCCCCTCCGCACTGGGAGAGAACAGAGGCAGGGGAATCAGGGTGAGGCAATCTCAGGGTTTCCAGAAACTAATCACAGAGCATTCTTGTTATTACCTAGATGGCTTGGGCCCCAAACAGGAAATCTCTACAAAAGAATTCATCAAATCTAGGCTTTCTACCCAAGGTGAACATTAAGAACATGTTTTATTGATGTACAACCTCAAGAGGTTTAAAGTAAAGAAATCAAATAAACATCCAAAAATATCTTTTTGTCTTACAAGTAAGAGAGGGCAAAGAGAATGCTCAGGTAGGAAAATGGAGCCTGTGTATTAACTGTCCAGCAGGTGAGCTCAAGTACCCATGAAACAAGGAAAGGTACGGAGTGACTAAGAAAGGGAAGCCAAGTCTCTGGATCTAGACACTTCTGGATTCTCTAGGCTGGAGAGTTAACTCCCATGCACCTAGGGTGGTTGCTCCTGGATGAGAAATACATCCATGGGGAAACTTCTTTAAAAAGAATGAAGCTAGTCTGGACCTGAAACGTATCTGGTGCTCCCCGGGAATATGCCCTACCCAACCTAAGAAGACCTGGCTCACCTAATCATCTGACTCATGTTGGAGACCTGGTGGGCCACGAATGGTAAAAAGCCTGTGTGACGAAGATCAGTCCAGACCTGAGAAGGGAAAAGAAGAGCCCAATGTCCACGTGTCTTCAGGTATCCACCAAGTGCACCCTTTTTTGGCTCTTAGGAAGACTTGGTGTCTCTCACCTTTGCTGGATTCCGGGCAGCCAAAACAGTCAAGCAATTGACACAAGAAGCAATGACGTCCACTGGTGGGGAGATCACTGTCGTTAGCCTGGTTGGAGAACAGTGCACTCTACTCGGTAAAATGAATAACATAACTTGTTCCACCACAAATATTTTCCAGTTCTCTCTGCCCAAGTCCCTCCTCCCAGCAGGGTTAGAAACACAGGAAGGCCCTCAGCTGGGGATAGTATCACGCCAGGGTTTCCCTCAGAGGAACGAGCGTGGATGTTAACCCAGCAGGTGTGTGACCAGATGCTTACCGCTGCAGCAGCATGTAGATGCGGGACGTGATGGGCAAGAGACAGTCTGCTATGGACAGATCTGTGCTGATGACCTTATGGACCAGATCAATGATGGGTCTGACCCGCTGGCAGTGCTGGATGACATCTGTGGGGAAAGAAAGCACACAATTCCTTCAAGATCATGGAATAGTCTCTGAGACCCAGATAAACACTACACTTATCCCAGTCTGGATGGTTTTCAATTTTATCTTGAGATTCTCTGTCTGTCCAAATCTAAGCATGGCCATTTTTCCTTCCCGTAGTCCTGTCTCGCCGAGTGGACCTTACCTGCAGTGGAAACGACATGCAGCAGCATTTCAATCTCGCAGGTAAAGAGGGTCCAGCTGCTGTAGGAGTACTCCCAGCGTACCAGGTAAGCCCTGTCGTCCAGCACTACTTGGCCCACGGTGCCCTGAGGTATGCGAAGGTTGGTCTGACCCCCTAAGGGAGAAAGGAAAGGAAATGAGTCTAATATCTGGGAATACAATAGGAAAAAGTGACTCCTACATCAGACACCAATATTTACTCACACAGAGAAGGACACTCTCTTCCTAGTAGCTAACACTGATAGACTGGTTCCACCCAAGTTACAGCATGTGTCAGAATTCCCTTTCTTCTCAAGGCTGAATATCCCACTATATATATGTGCCACATTTTATCAATTTCATCTGTTGGTGGACACTTATTTAAAATTGTTTTTGTAGGGGCGCCTGGGTGGCTCAGTCGTTAAGCGTCTGCCTTCGGCTCAGGTCATGATCCCAGGGTCCTGGAATCGAGCCCCACGTTGGGCTCCCTGCTCCGATGGAAGCCTGCTTCTCCCTCTCACACTCCCCCTGCTTGTGTTCCCTCTCTCGCTGTGTCTCTGTCAAATAAATAAAATCTTTTAAAAAATTGTTTTTGTATATGCCCTTTTATCCAACAACCCTGCTTTAGGAACCCAGTGTGCTAAAAATAAAAGCACCAGTGTATAAGGGGACATGTACCCAAGGCAGCATTGTTTGTAGTGGCAAAAACCTGACATGGCCTACATGTCCTTTAGAAGGAAAAAGATACAAGATTCTGGAACATCCAGAATAATTCTGTAGTTACTAAAAAGAATGGGTCAGATCCGTATATAAGAAAAGCAACCTCCAGGATGAATCTAGGAGAGCGTACACAGTATGTAAAAGGATGCACATCAGTTCTTAACACTGACTACCCAACAGACAAGTCTCAACAGGCGAACTCTGTAAAGTGTAGATCGGTGCCGTGTCTCTTGTTGCAATGAACATGCATTATTTTTTAAATAAAACAATCTTATGATTGTTATGATTCTCCCTTATAAAAGGGAGAAATGCACTAAGTTATCAACAAGTATAGTGGAGAGAAGGAACTGCTTTAAAGGCAGCTTGCAAGAGCGCCTGGGTGGCTCAGTCGTTAAGTGTCTGCCTTCGGCTCGGGTCATGAGCCCAGGGTCCTGGGATTGAGCCCCACATTGGGCTCCCTGCTCAGTGGGAAGCCTGCTTCTCCCTCTCCCACTCCCTCTGCTTGTGTTCCCTCTCTCGCTGTGTCTCTCTCTGTCAAATAAATAAAATCTTTAAAAAAAATAAAGGCAGCTTAAAAAAAAAAAAAGTTAAAGCAGCAAAGATGAAGCCTAAACGGAGGCTGAGGAAAAAGAGCTACTGAACCAGGGTCTCTCCATCTTACCAAGAGGATAAAGGAGTTTGGATGTTTGCCTCCGCCAGAGAGTTCCATCTTCATGGGAGATCACATCATGGGGCTTGTGCTTATAAAGTTCATTGTAGAAAGACATCTTATCCAAGAAACTATACACCTGCCAACATGCAGAAAAAAATCCAGCCACACGTTTACCTGGGGGACATGGAAGGAGTCCCACGTTCACTTCTCTGCTCTTTAGCCAGACCATGTATGTGGGGACTCTCGAACTTCGCACGAACCCGCCTCCGCACTCCTTGCCAGCCCTCACCATCCTCTTATGCTGAAGTCGAGGACCCCTCACAGCACAGACAGTTGGCTCTCCTGAACAGTGGGTGTTCACTGCTCAAATGACATTGACTGTGTGGCTTTATTAGGTACTCCCTCCTTGTGTCTACTGTTATTCTCTGCCAATGAGATAGTAAGAAACTCTGTATTTTGTCCTACTCCCACCGCACCTACAATAGTTACTTAATTTTATAGACTTGAGGCACTATCTCTGGCAACGTCCGTTCAACTTCAGACTAATTCTTGCTGTGGCAGTGGCACCCCCAAAATAGCTCCCACACTCTGAATTCAGGCATCTAACCGAACCACCTACCTTTTTGGCAGTGGACTTCCCTGATACGAGGGCTCGCAGCAACTGTAGGAGAGGGGAGAGGAGATGGGGGAACATCCCACAGACACTGTCCAGAATGATCCCAAGCCCGGAGGTTGGCTCCTATGGTGAGAGAAGTCACTGACCTTCATGTTATCCATCGATTAACACATCTCCAGACTGCCTAGCAATCATAAGAAAACCTAAAACCAATCCTTTCCTTCAGGCAGATATCATCACTCCTCCCTAACAATTTAAGACTTCCACATTTCCACTGAAAATGGCTATCAACAGCAGATTGTCAAGAAAAGAGAACACCACTGCCTCCAATGACCTCTTCCTGGCCATCCTCTCTATCGGAAGACAACGGCGTTCACCTCCTCACGGACATGTCTCCAATAAAGTGAAAAGCACCAAACAACATGCCAGCATTTAAGTCACCACACATGGGCAACAGATCCTCAACCTAAATATTGTTTCATACTGCCTTCTCCCAGAACAGTGTGAGTCGAGGCTGGATAGCAACTCAGGAAGAAGAGGTAAGACATACAGGCCTATCAGTCAGGCCACAGTACCAAAGAGAACAGATTTATTCATCAGCTAGACCCTGGGGCTTCAGGCTGCTATCAATGTTAAGCCTGAGTATTGGTGAGAAACTGTTCTCTCCAAAGCCAAATTCTTATCTAACCAGTTACAATACTCTGTCAACTCACCCCAATACCACGTTCAAGAGTTACAGTAATACTGGTGTCTGAGACTGTCAATGTGAACAAAAACTTGGTGGGTAGGATAGCGAACATGCTGGTTCATAATACAGGCTACAGACTCAAGTCAGCCAGAACTGCTTCCTGATCCTGGCTGTTTGTCTAGCTACGTGACCTTGGCCAAGTCACTTCACATCTCTGAGCATCACTTTTCCTCATATGCAAAATAGTGATGATAATAATTCTACCTACTTCATAGATTTTTGTAAAGATTAAATGTGAAAAGACATAAATGCTTAATATCAGACCTATCACAAAGTAAGTACTTGATAAATACTTTTCGCTATAAGAATATCTTAGCATAATTCCCTCTGACACACTTACTGTTCCCCAGAATAGTTCTGGAAGAGAAGGGTCTGCCAGGACTTCACATGCTGTGTCAATTACATCCTGTTGGGGGAGGGGGAAAAATAGCTTATTTTCCCTAGTTGAACCAGTCTTTTCTTTTTTTACTGTATCCTATTCAAATAAAAACACCAACAATACTTTCACATACTATGTCAGAAAGAACCCTGGGTTTAAAAAGTAAGGTTATACCCTGTCTAGGGTGTATGTTATAGCTGTTATATGGTGCTAGGCAAGTTAACTCATCTCCGAACTTCAAAATCTTTATCTTTATCTATAAAATGGTGATATTACCGCTTCACAGTACCACTGTAAGGACTAAATGAGATAATACATGGAGAAGTGGACTGTAAATGAGAGGTATTACCAGGCTCAGCTAAACTGTTCTCCTAGAGGGCAAGAATAATGCCTTTTTAAGTTTCTGAATCCTCAGCACCTAGCACAGCGCTTGGCACACATTGGGAATGACTTTTTTTAAACAACCCAAGTACTAGGACTCTTGCAGTCCAGATATGTTAATACTGATCCTCCAGGTATATTATGAGGTCCAAATGTGACCAGAATTTTGGCAAAAGATGCAAAGCTTACTCTGTGCCCCTAGAGCTTTGGAAATTGAGTTTTCCAGTTAACACCAATTTCTTTTATAATGGTAAGAAATTTTCATTTTTAGCAACTTTACCAATTTCTTCAATTTCCAAAACAAGTCATTAAAAATGAATACAATGACTTAGTTATAAAGAACTCCTCAAATAGCACTTTCCACTGCAAGGAACCAGTTCCTTGGAGAAACAGCATATTCCAGGTCTGGGGCAAGACTCTTGCAAGATAATCCTACAATGGTGTGTCGTACCAGAAAACAATGGAGTTATCAAAGTACGGAAGTTTTGTGTCAGACACATTCAGAAGCTCATCAGAAAGAGTTCTTACTGGCCAAAGGTGAGGGATCGGAGCATAAGAATAGTAACTGCAGTGGATTAAAACACAGCTAATATGTTTATTTATACCCAGGAATCCACAATGACATGTAAAAATTTAAAAACCTCACTAACCACCTTTACAGGATGGTAGGGAAAACTAGCAAATACAGAAAAATAAGCATGTATAGTATTCTATACCAGAGTATCAGATAGCTAATAGCTAATGAGAGCAAATTTTTTTTTTTTTAAAGATTTTTTATTTATTTATTCATTAGAGACAGAGAGAGGCAGAGGGAGAAGCAGGCTCCCAAGGAGCAGGGAGCCCGATGCGGGACTGGATCCCAGGACCCTAGGATCATGACCTGAGCCGAAGGCAGACGCTCAACCATCTGAGCCACCCAGGCGCCCGAGAGCAAATTTTTTTTTAAAGGATTTTTTTTTTTTTTTTTTTTTGAGAACGAGAGAGAGAGGGCACAAACAGGGGGAGCGGCAGGCAGAGCAAATTTTTTTTGAGGTATAACTCACATATAATGTTACATTAATTTTAGATATGCAACATAATGATCTAATATTTGTATATACTATGAAACCTTTTCTATAGCAACGTTCTAGCCAATAAACAAAAGAGGAAAGATAGAATAGTGCCATTTTGTAACTCCCAAGGAACTAATGGATCTAGACAACCATCATCTAGACATTGATGTGGCATGTGCAGACTAAAACTTGACAGAGCTATCAACCAATAATGTATGGACCTTATTTATTTAGATCCTGATCAAAACAAACTTATAACAAATTTACAACATTTATAAGACAATTAGAAATTTAAATCCTGACTTGTTACTTGAAGATACTGTTTAGATGTGCTAATGGGGGGATGCCTGGGTGGCTCAGTCCATGGGGCATCTGCCTTCGGCTCAGGTCATGATCCCAGGGTCGGTTTTGGGGTCGAGTCCCACATCGGGCTCCTTGCTCAGCAGGGAGCCTGCTTCTCCCTCTGCCTACCGCTCCCCCTGCTTGTGCTCTTGCTCTCTCTCTCTCAATCTGGTATATAAATAAATAAAATCTTTAAAAAAAAAATAGATGTGCTAATGGTTGTAAAGTTTTACTAGCTCCTATTCTGGCTCATTGAATATTCATAGATGAAACTAAATGATGTCAGGGATTTGCTTCAAAATAATCAAGGAGGGAAAGAGTATCAAGATCTGCTGTCAGTTGATAATTTGGAAGCTGGTGATAGGACTGTTTAAGAGTTTGTTACCTAACTTTGTCTTCTTTGATGTACATTTGAAATGTTTCATGTTTTAAAAATATTGCAGAAGAATATTTATTAGCACCCACAGATGTTTGGGACAGTGCTCTATCCCAAAATGAGACTACAAAGCAGTATATACATTGTGATTCTGTTTTTAGAGAAGAATTATTATATTTTTAACATATATATATATATATATATATATGCAGAAAATGTTTGGAAGGGAACACAACAAAATATTAACAGAGGTTGTCCTGTGTGGTGGGATTACACTTTTTTGTTTTTATCAACACTTTGATTTTTTTTTAAACTAATAGGTATCATTTGTATATACAATAAATGAAAAGAAACAGCAATAAATTAACACCTGGGGTATGTGGGTGTGTGTGATATCAGCTCCAAAGGGGTATCTTAGGGATATGACTGCAAAGCCAGGCAGTGTAGACAGCCTCACAAAAGCCAGATACTGACCTGCTGATTGCCCAGCGTGTGCAGCTCCAGCGACGTCAGAACGAAAGAAAGGAGTCCATAGACACACATGCATGCGGTGCTGGTGGTACACTGTAAGGGCAAAGGAGTCAGTGACTAATTCTGAATAACAAAACTCTTCCCCCAGATTCAGCATAGTCCTGCACGTTAATATAGTCTCTGTAAACAAATGGGAAGGGAATCCAAGGCTTTGTAATTTTCCTAATTTAGTCCCGAGATCAGGAAGACAAGGGGAGAAATGAGAAAGCAGGAACCATAAATATTACACCACCACCAAGAATAAAACCACATCCAGTCTAGAGAAAGGATAAAGAGTCTCTACGCACTGATATGAATGATGCAGCTGCCTGAAGGGTCACCAAGATAAATCACCCAGTGCCAGTCGGTGGGGCCTGCTGGCTGAGGTTTCCTGCTCGCATGTCAAAACAAGCTCACTAAACAGTGCCTCTGAAATTAAGCCCCAACACAGGACTCAAGAGAATAGCTAATTCATCCTGTTATGGTTGAATGAGTAAGCTCCCAAAAAAGATTTCTCCAGTCAATGCGGTCAAAGCTACCTTCCAGAATACTGTCCTGGCATAGTATCCTATACTGGCAAAGAGTCAGACACGATGGGTTCAAACCATACCTACCACTAACTGGCCGTTATTGTTCTGCCAGTAATTTGTGGGCAAATTACATCTCCCTGAGGCTCAATCTCCTAATATGTAAAATAGGATGAAAATCCCTAGTGCAACCAAGTGTTGTGATGAAATAAGAGAAAGTGCAGAAAGTGCTGATAACAGTGTCTAGTCATACTAAATGCTCTACAAAGTTAGAAACAACACTGTCATCATTATCCATGTCACTATCACAATTCTCATTACTACTCTCATGATTCATTAACAAGCCTCTGCCCTGCTCGCTGGCATTCTTACGCTCAGACACCCACAGCCCGAGCCTCACGTCATTTCCCCCACTGGCCAGTGAGCGGAGCAGTCGGGTCAGGTACTGAAATACATTCAGCTGGATGGCTGTGCCACCTATCTTCCGGACAACACTGCTTGTCTCTTCTGGATGCAGGGTATGACGGAGGAGAGCCCAGGCCAAAAGCACTGGGGCGTGATGTGGAATGTCCCCAAAGGTCAACATCAAACGGTCCATATCCTGATGAAAAAAAAAACAACAAAAAACAAAACCTCTGTCGCTGAAAAGAAAGAGTCAGAGCCCTCCACAGGACCCTTCGTCACATTTGGTATGTCTTCCATTTGCCCACAGTGGTCCCTTGTCCCACTGATATTCTACTCTTCCCCAAACCCCACCACCTCACTAGTAAACCCCTCCATTACTCTTCCCTTTCCCCACATTTTTTCCTTCTAATTTTAAGTAGTCTTAATGTAACATTATAAAACACATGTTCAAATGGAATTTTCTTTAGAAAATTTCTCAATCCTTCTTGAACTTTCTCTGATTTTTCCCCACTTTCTATCTAACCGTCATCCCATCTCAATGTGTTTCCCCTGTGCTCTTCTTGCACAAAGTCCATAAATGAAGACAAGCCCTCAGGTTCTGTCCTTGGGCCTCTTTTGTACTGGTGCGAACTCTCTGAGTGACTACTCATTCTCACAGACAACTATGACCTATGTGCAGAAAACTGAAATCTGAGATTTCTTCCAGATACAATTAACTTCTTAGCAATGTAGAACCTCAAATTCCACCACAGGGAAAATTTTATGTGGCAGTCTAGTTGAGTGGTTAAAAACATACTCCTAACTACAAATTGTCTAAAAAGAGAAAGGAAGCTATTCCAAGTTCACCTGACAAATAAGTCCATCCTGGGCAAACTGGTGCAGCTCTCTTCTGTCATCCAAAGCACACTTATGCAAGGATTCAATATCCATGCCTTCCACCAGGATAAGGGCACTGAAGTAGCTGGAAAGAAAAATGGTGTCATGGTGTCATATATGCAACTCTGAACCTTGCTGGAGAATAAGGTGAAATGGAAGGCACTTTAATATCAAAAAAATTATTAATGGTTTTTTCTGCATTTTTTTTTCATACTAAGTCTTCTAAACCCTGTACATATTTTACACTTCCAGCACACCTCAATTCATCCAGCCACATTTAAAGTGCTTGACAGCGCTTGACAGGGGCTTTGCCTGCCAAAGCGCAGATCCAGTACTGAAAGTTTCTACAGCCACCAATTACATGTGACCCAGATAAACCATCTCACCACTCAAGTGTGTATCTTTGTTCAGAGAGGAAAAAGGCCTCAAAATGCAGATCTATCCATTTGAACCACTGTAACATCATCCTTTTTGTTAAACGCAGCTGAATCTCCTCCTCATAGACACAGATGCAAGCAGGCAGTTCACCCCAGAGGATATGCCAAGAACAGGTAAGAAAATGCTCAACGTCACAGATAACCAGGGAAAGGCAAATCAGTGCAGCAAAAGGGATCAAACTGAGGGGGAAGATAGATAACACGGGTTTACAAGATTGTGGGGAAATTGGTTCTTTCCTCCCACAGTCATGAGCATACATTGGTACGGCCTTTGCGGAGGACAACTTGGCAATATTTTATAACACAAACGCACACACCATTCAACCCAACAACACCATTTCCAGATCCTTTACAGCCATACTCGCCCAGATGTACAGACAGGCTTGTAAAGAGTGGTCTTTACAACATTGTTTGAAATATCCAAAATAGCTAACTGCCTACCATTAGTGAAATTGCTAAATAAACATCCATCCCATGTACTAATATGCAGCAGCTAAAAAAACATCCTGAGGTTAAAAAGAGTTCAGGACATCCAGTTATGTGAAAAGTTAAGTCGTAACAAAGTATACAATTTACATCAAAAAACAAAAAACACAAACAATATATTTTTGTATAAATGAAAAAAAGATGTGGATCTATCCATTGCCATAAAATTCAAAGTCCCATAGACGATAACCTCAAAGAGGGCAGGGGACACATTCGCCCTGTTGTCGTCTGAGCATTTGCACTGGCTTACCATAGATGCTCACCAATTTTTTTGTTGAATGGATGAACCTCTTAGATGAAGACAGTAAATACTAGAATGCAATATCTATTTTGAGAAAACAGGCCCTCTAATCCCAGTCTTTACTCCCTGTAAGACCTGGAATGTGGTAGTACATCGATCTGTTTCCCTACCAACAAATGAAAAGTATATCTAGACGGTCCCCTCACTCATTCACAAGATCACTATAATATCAATGCTCTAAATATTGTACAAATTTTGTAGCCTCAATTCATTCAGACTTACCCAATCCGATCCACGAAAGGATCCATGGTCTCATCCACTAGGTGCCTGTTGGTCTGCCTACTACCAAATCCTTGCTCTTTAAACATCTTGGTTAATGCCAACAGGTCACTAGGTGCCATCTCGAAGTAGGCATAATAAAGGAAAATAATTTCTAGCAGCATGGACTGTTCCCGAAGGCACTGAACAAACCAGCGAGACACCTGGCGCTCAGTCTACACAACCAATGAAGAAAAAAATGGGAGAAATAAAGTCAGATTTAAAAACCTATTTAAAAATTTTTAAGTTATTTTTTATTAGATAATACATGTATAAAAATAGAGTAAAAACACGTCTCCCTCTTTGCCATGTATTAAGGAATCTGTTAAAAGCTTAAAGCAAAAGGCTTTGGGAGAGATACCAAAAAAAAGTCTCCCTCCCTACAATTCCCACTGCCCAGTCATCCTAACTTGTCCCCAGAGGCAACCACTGTTAGAGGTTTTTCTTTCCTTTTCCAGTAATATGCCATATACACTCATTCATTCTTTCATTCATTCATTTTAAGCTCCGTCTACATACCTACCTACCCACCTATCCAACCATCCAGCCATCCATCTCTAAATCAAATATACTGTACAAACTATTCTACGCTTTACTTTTCTCAACTAACAGTGTATCTTTTTTTTTTTTTTAAGATTTTATTTATTTGACAGGGAGAGAGATAGAGAGAGAGGGAACACAAGCAGGGGGAGTGGGAGAGGGAGAAGCAGGCCTCCCGCGGAGCAGGGAGGCCGATGTGGGACTCGATCCCAGGACCCTGGGATCATGACCTGAGCCGAAGGCAAACGCTTAACGACTGAGCCACCCAGGCGCCCCACTAACAGTGTATCTTACAAATCATTTCCTGTAACAGTACATTAAGAATTTCCTTATTTTTCATTACCAGTCCCCTCGTTATTTTTAATGCAGCACAGTACTCCACTGCATGGAAATGCCATATTTTTATTTACATATTTTGCCATAATTTTTTTTTTTTTTTAAGATTTTATTTATTTGACAGAGAGAGAGAGACGAGGAGAGCGGGAACACAAGCAAGGGGAGTGGGAGAGGGAGAAGCAGGCCTCCCGCTGAGCAGGGAGCCCGATGCGGGGCTCGATCCCAGGACCCTGGGATCATGACCTGAGCCGAAGGCAGACGCTTAACGACTGAGCCACCCAGGTGCCCATATTTTGCCATAATTTAACCAGCTCCCTTGGATGTACAAACAAGTGCCATGAAGATGTGGAGAAAAATGACCCCTTGTGTACTGCTGCTGGGAATCTAAACTGGTACAGCCACTGTGGAAAACAGTATGGAGGTTCCTCAAACAATTAAAAAACAAAGAGGCGCCTGGGTGGCTCAGTCAGTTAGGCATCCAACTCTTGGTTTCAGTTCAGGTCAGGTCATGACTGCAGGGTCGTGAGATCGAGCCCCGTGTCAGGCTCTGTGCTGAGCGTGGAGCCTGCTTGGGACTCTCTCTCACCCTCTGCCCTCTGCCCTTCCACGCCCTGCTCATTCTCTCTCTCTCTAAAAAGTAAAAATTAAAAAACAGAAATGCCATATGATCCAATAATTTAACCACTGGGTATTTACCCACAGAAAATGAAAACACTAATTCAAAAAGACATATGCAGGGGTTCCTGGGTGGCTCAGTCGGTTAAGCGTCTGCCTTCGGCTCAGGTCATGATCCTGGAGTCCCGGGATTGAGTGCCGTGTTGGGCTCCCTGCTCAGCAAGGAGTCTGCTTCTCCCTCTCCCTCTGCCCCTCCCATTCTCTCTCCCACTCACTCTTTCAAATGAATAAAATCTTAAAAAAAAAAAAAGATACATGCACCCCTATGTTTACTAAAGCATTATTTATAATAGCCAAGATACCGAAGCAACCTAAGTGTCCACTGACAGATGAATAAGGAAGATGTGGTAAACACGCACACACACATGTGCAGGTACAATGGAATACTATACCGCCACAAAAAGGATGAGATCTTGCCATTTGCAACAACATGGATGGACCTAGAAGGTCTTACGCTACATGAAGTTAAGTTAGACTGAAAAAGACAAATACCATACAATTTTACTCATATCTGGAATCTAAAAAAAAAACAAATGAAGAAACAAACAAAAAACAGAACCAGGCCTATAAATATAGAGAACAAACTGATGGTTGCCAGAAGGAAAGAGGGCGGAGGACAGGCTAAATGGGTGAAGGGGAGTGGGAGGCTTCCAGTTGTGGAATGAGTAAGTCATGAGAATAAAAGGCACAGAAAAGAAAATATAGTCAATAGCACTGTAATAACAGTGTCTGGTGACAGATGGTAACTGCACTTGTGAGCACAGCACATGTAGAGATGGTAAATCACTATGTTGTACACCTGAAATGTGTCAACTGCACTCCAAAAAATTAAAATAAATATAATGTACAACTGACAGAACAAACATACCAAAAAATTGGCAAAACCACAGACCTAAACAACCTCGAGCTGACTGGTACGTCTCACCAGCACACCCAACTACTTCCGAATACACATTCTTTTCAAGTGTATGTGGTACATTCACCAAGATAGATCATATAATGGGCTATAACCCACGGGATAGTAAATTTTAAAAGATCTAAATGATACAGAATATGTTCTTTGATAATAATGGAGTCAAACTGGAAATCAGTAAGATATCCAATGTTTGGAAATTAAACAGCACACTCGTATTAATAATACAAGGGTCAAAGAAAATCACAAGGGGAATTAGAAACTATTTTGAACTGAATGACAGTGAAAATATAACACATCAAAATTTTTAGGATATAGCTAAAAGCAATACTTAAAGCAACATTTATAGTTATTTAATAAGAATGTTCTAAAATCTGTTATCTAAGTTTCTACCTTAAAAATTAGAGAAAGAGCAAATTAAATCCAAAATAAATAAATAGAAAGAAACACTGAAGAGCAGAAATCAACATAATATAAAATGGAAGAGCTACAGAGAAAACTGAAGACAAAGCTACCATTATCAGAAATCAGGAGACATCACAACATTCTCCAGGGAATAAAAGCATAACAAGAAAATATTATCATGGGGCGCCTGGGTGGCTCAGTTGGTTAAGCGACTGCCTTCGGCTCAGGTCATGATCCTGGAGTCCCGGGATCGAGCCCCGCATCGGGCTCCCTGCTCAGCGGGAAGCCTGCTTCTCCCTCTCCCACTCCCCCTGCTTGTGTTCCCTCTCTCGCTGTGTCTCCTTCTGTCAAATAAATAAAATCTTTAAAAAAAAAAAAAAGAAAATATTATCAGCTTTATGCAAATAAATCTGACTTAGAGGAAACTGACACATCCCTTGAAAGACACAAATTACCAAAACTGACTCAAAAAGAAATAGCAAGTGTGAATAGCTCTCTAATCAATTACAGAAAACTGAATTCTAAATTAAAAACTTGTGAATGGAGGCGCCTGGGTGGCTCAGTCGTTAGGCGTCTGCCTTCCTCTTGGGTCATGATCTCAGGGTCCTGGGATCGAGCCCCGTTATCAGGCTCCCTACTCCGCGGGAAGCCTGCTTCTCCCTCTCCCACTCCCCCTGTTTGTTTTCCCTCTCTCGCTGTGTCTTTCTCTGTCAAATAAATAAATAAAATCTTAAAAAAAAAAAAAAAAAGGTAAAGAAAAAAAAAAAAACCTTGTGAACGCCCGGCTGACTCAGTCAGAAGAGTGTGCTACTCTTAATCTCAGGATCATGAGTTCGAGCCCCACGTTGGGTGTAGAGATTACTTAAATAAGTAAATATTAATTGACTAATTAATTAAAAACTTGCCCACAAAGAAAACTGTAGGCTGAGGTGGTTTCACTGGTAAATTCTGTCACACATTTAAGGAAGAGATAATACTAGCACTACACAAATTCTTTCAGAAAACAGAGGAAGAAGGAAAATTTCCCAACTTATTTTATGAGGCCAGTATTACGCTAATACCAAAACCAGACAAAGACATCACAAGAAAACTACAGACTAATATCCCTCATGAACATGGGCATAAAATTCCTTAGCAAAATCTTAGCAAGTCAAATCCAACAATATTATAGAAAACAAAATATATCACAACTAAGTGGAATTTATGCCAGGAATTCAAGATTGATTTGACACCCAAATACTCAATGTAGTTCACAATAGAGTAAAAGAGAAAAGTCATAAGGTTATTTCAACAGATGCAAAACAAAATGGACAGGATTTATTTATTTATTTATTTATTTTTTTTTATTTGAAGATTTTTATTTATTTATTTGACAGAGAGAGAGATAGCGAGAGCAGGAACACAAGCAGGGGGAGTGGGAGTGGGAGAGGGAGAAGCAGACTTCCCACCGAGCAGGGAGCCCGATGCGGGGCTCGATCCCAGGACCCTGGGATCATGACCTGAGGTGAAGGCAGATGCTTAAGGACTCAGCCACCCAGGCGCCCCAATGGACAGGATTTAACACTCGTTTCTAATAAAAGCTAAAACCCTCAGCAAACTTAGAAGGTAATTTCTTCATTTTGATAAAGAACACTACAAAAATAATTTACAACTAATAACACATACAATGGTAAAGGACTGAATGCTTTCTACCTAAGATTACGAACAAGGTAAGAATGTTGGCTCTCCTACCACTTCTATTCACTACTGTACTAAAGGTCCTAATCAGTTAATAAGGCAAGAAAAGAAATAAAAGGCATACAGATTTGAAAAGAAGTTAAACTGTCCTTATTTACAAACATGATCATATATATTAGAAAATCCTATTAGAAAAAACCTACTAAAGGGGCACCTGGGTGGCTCAGTCAGATGAACGTCCAACTCCTGATTTCAGCTCAGGTCATGATCTCAGGGTCGTGGGATCAAGCCCCGCATCGGGCTTCACACTCAGCACAGAGTCTGCTTGACACTCTTTCTCCCTCTCGCTCTACCTCTACCCCCTGCTCTCTCTCCCAAAAAAATAAAATCTTTAAAAATATTAAAGTAAAATAAAATAGTTAAAATAATAAATTTTAATTACATATTATTTTACCAGAATTTAAAAATCATAGTTAAAAAAAAACAAACTATAGTGACAGAAAGCAGATTAATGGTCATCTGGGGCCTAAGATCACAGATTGACTATAAACTTTCTAGGGGAGACAGAAATGTTCTATATATTGACTGTGCATATAACTATATACAACTGTCATAGCCGTACGCTTAAAATCAGTGAGTTTTACTGGATGGAAATTATACCAGAATAAAGCTGGGAGTGGGAATGCTACTGATTTGTAATTTACACAAGTTGTTTCACACAAGTGTGAATGTATTTATAGGATAAACTCTTAAACTGGAACCGCTAGGTCAAGAAATATGTGCTTTTCAATTTTTAAATATTGTCTTATTTTCCATTAAAAAAATACTGATTTATACAGCAAGATGTTGAGTACCCATTATCCCATCCCTCGGACAAGAGTGTTGTCATGTGAATACGTTTACTGCTTTTGCCTGTTTTTCCACTGGGTCTTAGTGATTTATAGGAGTTCTATTTTAAGAACCCTTTATGATATGAGTTTGTCTTACTTTGTTTGCTGCACTATTTTTTTTCCTTGCAAAAGTGTTGGATTTGTTGTTGCTGGGTTTAAAATTATTTTTCTTTCATGGCTTTTGAGTTTTACTTTAAAAAGTCTTCTCCAGGGGTGCCTGGGTGACTCAGTCATTAAGCATCTGCCTTCAGCTCAGGTCGTGATCCCAGGGTCCTGGAATCGAGTCCCGCATCTGAGCAGGGAGCCTGCTTCTCCCTCTGCCTGCCGCTCCCCCTGCACTCTCTCTCTCTCTGCTAATAAATAAAATAT
Organism: Mirounga leonina; assembly: GCF_011800145.1. NCBI lineage: Eukaryota > Metazoa > Chordata > Mammalia > Carnivora > Phocidae > Mirounga > Mirounga leonina. The sequence goes on from NW_023270433.1 coordinate 6,851,965, forward strand.
TTTTTTTAAAAAGTCTTCTCCACTCCAAACAAAACAAAACCACTTCCCATGTTTTCTTCTAATACTTTTATAGTTAAAAAAATTTTTTCTAAGTAAACTCTATGCCCAACATGGGGCTTCAACTCAAGACACCGAGATCAAGGGTCGCATGCTCTGCTGACTGAGCCAGCCAGGTGTTAAATTTTTTAAATTTAAATCATTGCTCTATCTGATTTTCTTTTGGTAGAAGGTAGGAGATAGAGATACAGTTCAATTTTTCTCCCATGGTTACCCAATAGTGACACCATTTTTTTTTCCTAGAGATTTTATTTATTTATTTGACAGAGAAAGATAGCAAGAGCAGGAACACAACCAGGCGGAGTGGGAGAGGAAGAAGCAGGCTTCCTGAGGAGCAGGGAGCCTGATGCAGGGCTCGATCCCAGGACCCTGGGATCATGACCTGAGCCGAAGGCAGATGCTTAACGACTGAGCCACCCAGGCACCCTTGGCTGAATTGTTTTAATATAAATACGTATTATTTTCAAAATAAAAAATGGCATGTTCTAATCTATAAATGCAGACGGCTTTACGATTTAGGATAAAATAATCAGGCTAGTGTCACATACTTAATAGATAACGATAATAGGGGTGCCTGGGTGGCTCAGATGGTTAAGCATCTGCCTTTGGCTCAGGTCATGATCTCCACATCCTGGGATCGAGCCCTGCATCGGGCTTAGTGGGGAGTCTGCTTCTTTCTCTCCCTCTGCCTCTCTCTCCTGCTCATGTTCTCTCTCTCCCTCAAACTGACAAATAAAATCTTAAAAAAAAAAAGATAATGATAATAAAGATGAAATCTTGAGTTTAGAGTTCCATTAACCACTAAGAGAAGATTTTAGGTAAGAACAGAAAGTAAATTAACTGGATAGACAAAGTCAAGTGAAAATGTCCACAATTAAGTACCATTACTTAAAGTCAACAATGTTTTGATCCATGACATGTTTAAACTTTTCTTAAAAAAGATGATCTATAAATATTATAAGTTAATAAATGAATAAATAATTTAACTGAGAGCTCTATGCGCAAGGTTTACAATTCTCCTAAGAGTTACAGGAGGGCTCAGTAACCACATACCATGAGGTTTCCATGTGTCTCCCATGTTGGTGCTTCAGTTTTATAAAGCTCTTCAAACTGCTGTCTATATTTTGTAACTAGTTCCTTCTCCAATTTATCAACACAGTCTGCATATTCAACCTTAAAAAAAATAAACAAACCCAAAAGAGAGTAACTTATACCTACAATAAAAGGTAAATATTCAAATGAACGTGAAAATGAGTAACAAAATTATTAAAAAAGTGTTGAATTTTATAGGATACAAAGAACCACGAGGACTACATGGGCTTACCCTATAGGGGTGTCTTTCATCTTGGAAATAAGTGAGAAGGTGTAAGACACAACGAAGAATACAGGTTCTTTCTTCATAGTAATAATCTGCAATCTGGGAAGAACCCAAAGATGCAAAATCAGTTACTCACCTTTGCACAGAAGACACTCAATTTTAAATTTATTGATAAAGAGATCACTTAAAGATGAGAATGGAAAAGTCTGATTTCTACAAGCAATCACAGAAACAGAAACATTATGTTAGGCCAAAAGAAAGCAAAAGACCTTCATGAAATAGTATACAAGTAAAGCCATGCAAGATAAAAGGAATTATTTAAAAATATAAACAAGTTGTCTTGCAGGATTTCTCAGAGCATTCAAATAACACATAATACAGCTGTAGCTGACAGGCCAAATATATGAAAGCAAATATAAAAACACCACTTGTAGGGGCGCCTGGGTGGCTCAGTTGGTTGGGCGACTGCCTTCGGCTCAGGTCATGATCCTGGAGTCCCTGGATCGAGTCCCGCATCGGGCTCCCTGCTCGGCAGGGAGCCTGCTTCTCCCTCTGACCCTCCCCACTCTTATGTGCTCTCTCTCTCATTCTCTCTCTGTCAAATAAATAAATAAAATCTTAAAAAAAAAAAAAAAAAACTTGTATATATCCTGCTTGTAACTAATGTACTTGGTTCTCGATAAATACCAAATAGGAAACTACTTCTGAAGTCACAAATTCCATTTTATATGAGATCCTAAATGAGAATGCTGCTTTGGTGGGTAGGGGGGAGATAAAGGAATGAAGAAATATAAATTGACCTTCTTGCATTTAGACCTAGAGAAAAAATACACATGAAGCAATTTTCACCCCCAGCAGCTGAAGAGTCTCCTTTGGAAAAGGTCTCAGCTGGGGCCAGTGGATAAAAAGCCTCTTGTTTCACAAGTATGTTACTAAGCTACTTTATTGAGACCTCAATGCTTACCCAACAAAAGAGTCCAAAGCCAGCAATGCCCAGGAGAACAAGGTCAGGAAGCCACCACCCAATTTCACATCAAAGAATGAAAACAGTGACTGCTACTCACCTTCAGGATTAAGGCCTGGCTCTGCCTCTCGTCTTGCAGTACCGTCTGAAGGAAAAAAGAACAGTCAAGCATCCATCTTATAAGCAAAGCTCAATTAACAAAAAAAAAAGGTAAACATCTTCACCTCACCTTTCAAGATTATAAGTGCGCATTCATTTCTGGAAATATTTTTTTACCTAAGTGTATCCAAATCTGTGTTCAAATCTCTGCCCGCTCCTCTGGACTCAAGTTCCTCATATGTAAAATGAGGGGCCAGACAAGCTAGATATGGTCCCAGGTCGTTTTAGCTCTGATGTCCTGAGATTCTATCATTAACATGTCAATCTTTGACCTCTCCTGAGAATCTCTGTATCTGATCACCTACATCTGTTGCAAAAAACCAGTACCAAAACCTTTAAACACCTATAACCAACAAGGAAAAAAGAAGGCAAGAGGAAGGAGCTGGACATAACTACAAACCTTTAGTGAGTCCCGAGTACCTCTATAATCCTCTTGAAGGTAACACTGGAGTAACTGCACACTCTGTTCTTCGTCAAGACCCTGAAATGCAGGGGTCATAAGTGAGGAACAGCCACCTTGGCTCAGGAAACACATAGGATGCAAAGCATTCTGGGGCGCCTGGGTGGCTCAGTGGTTAAGTGTCTGCCTTCGGCTCAGGTCATGATCCCAGGGTCCTGGGATCAAGCCCTACATCAGGCTCCCCGCTCCACAGGAAGCCTGCTTCTCCCTCTCCCACTCCCCCTGCTTGTGTTCTCTCTCTCCCTGTGTCTCTCTCCGTCAAATAAATAAATAAAATCTTTAAAAAAAAAAAAAAAGAACGCAAAGCATTCTAAAGATTTGTCCTCTAGAATGAACACAGAACTTGAATAAACAAAAATCCTTTTAAAAGATTAAAAGACACAACATAATTTTACCCCAATGAGGAGAAAAAGGAGCCAGTCACAGATACGTCATTTACATGACAATTAAATTTACAATGTCAGAAACAACTGCGCTTATTTACCAAGCCACTGATCCAGTCACAGGCATGATCTGGGTTTCCAAAATTAAAAAGAAACAGCTACACATTTAAATACAATCTAGGCAATTTAAAGAACACCACATGCATGAAGAAGAAAACTGGATAATAGTAAACAGGTGTGGCAACTTAATTTGTGGCTTTGAACAGGAAGAGTTACAACTTGGATATTTTTGAAACCCAATATGCTCAATTTAATCTCCAAAACTGAAGTAAACTGAATTTTCACTAACAACCACTAACAATAAAACAATGCACATCCATAATGCAGGTAGTAAACTGAGCCCGTGCTAATTTTTACTCACCAAAAACTTGCTGATTCTTAAACCCAGTTCCTTCAACGGTGAAGCCACATCTTTATTAGCTTTCACTTTTTCGGCTGAATTTGGACTATGAAAAGAACAGTGAATCATTTCCTCATTCTCAATGACCCTCTAAGGATTTTAAATAAACATACTTAAAGATATTTTTACAACAGACCTTTTTCTGCCCTTTAGGTGCCTACAAAAATACACACACACACACAAGTTCATCTCTACAGACTTTATAACATAAAACTACTTATGCCTAAATAATAAATATGGTATATATCTGTTACAAACTATAGTTATAATAACATTATATGTGGACATATTAAGTTACATTATTTTTGATCCCTACAACTACAAAAGGGAAATATTACTATCCCCATTTTATAAATGGAATTACTAATACTCAGAAACAATAAATAACTTACCAAAAATCCCACAGCTAATAAAAAGTTAAGATGAAATTTAAAACCAGGTCTGTTAGTATACATACATATATTACCTAGCTCTACTCACTGAGAAGGCCTAGAAGCTATAACACCCCAGTTGCAGTGAGCACATCCAGCCCCCAGATCTTGGTTTCTAACACCATTATCTAATAAAAGTTACCAGGACTCCTTAGAGAAATAGCTAATTCTAGAGCTGGGGCAGAGAAAATACTAGATGAGCCTGGAGCATCTTGTAATGCCAGAAAGAAAGGAAGTATTCAGAAAACAAAAAGATGGGGGAATGTCAAGAAGACACAGATGCCAACCCAAAAGAACTCCCAGTGACCAAAGCTAAAACAAGGTATGAGCAAAGTATAAAATAAATATACATGAGCCCATATAACATAAATAAATAAATAGGGAGAAGGGAAAAATCTTCCTTACACAAGAAGTCCAAATAATGTATGTAGATGCCACTCCCTTCAGGAAGTAGAGTTTAATTCCACTATACCCCCACCCAGAGAATGGGCTATGCTTAGTGACCTACTTTTAAAACACAGAGTAGGGAAAAGGGAAAAAGTGACTTTACAGAAGAGAAACTTGGCAAATGCCACCTTACCCAAGCGAGCAAGGTTAACATCACCAGTAATTTCATGGGGATAACCACATCCTCTGTTATGATAAGAATGGTATACTTCATTTCCGTACATTCTTCCCCAAACCCCACAACCCCAATCTAATAATAAGAAAAACATGAGACAAATCCAAATTGAAGACATTCTACAAAATACTTGACCAGTCCTCCTCAAAACTATTCAAGATCATAAAAATTCAGGGAAGACTGAAATGACGTGACAACTAAATGCAGTGTGGGATCCTGGACTGGATCCTGGGAAGAAAGAGGACATTAAAGAAAAAAAAAAAAAAAGGTTGAATTCAAATAAAGCCTGAAGTTACAAAAAAAAAAAGCCTGTTGGACGTCGAATATCATGCTACTTATAAAAGAACTTTTGTCTTTAAAAAAAGAAAGTAATGCCACAAGTGTCCATTCTGTGAACTACAAGCATGTTGTTGTTGTTGGATTTTTTTTTTTTAGAGAGACTCTCACATTTCACAGGAAATCCACAACACAAAGGCTAGATTAGGTGAAACAGTCAGTTCTGAAAGAGGCAACACAGAATGATGATTAAGAACACAGACACTGGAGGGGCGCCTGGGTGGCTCAGTCGTTAAGCGTCTGCCTTCGGCTCAGGTCACGATCCTGGGGTCCTGGGATCGAGTCCCGCATCGGGCTCCCTGCTCGGCGGGAAGCCTGCTTCTCCCTCTCCCACTCCCCCTGCTTGTGTTCCCTCTCTCACTATGTCTCTCTCTGTCAAATAAATAAATAAATAAATAAAAATCTTAAAAAATAAAAAAAAAGAACACAGACACTGGAGTAAGACTGCCAGGTTCAAATCCTGGTTCTACACTTACTAGCTGTGTGACCCTGGGCAAGTTACTTAACCTCTTTGTGCCTCACTTTCCCCATCTGTAAAATGGAAATGATAAAAATAAAAGTACCTATATATGATAATATAGTGATTATCTTCTTTTTTTATGTCCATGTATTTTAGATACAGGGTAGTTACAGATAAAACAACACGATGTCTGGGAGTTACTTCAAAACAGGTATGGGGGAAGGGTTAACGAACAAAAAAAAAAGTTCTTCATTAACCTAAGGAAATGAAGACGGAAGGTGAAGATGTAAAAAAAATCAGATATTCAAGAAGTAGAAGGAAACGAGGGTGGCTTGGCAACTACGATGCACCACAAAATGCAATCTGGACTAGGAGTTAACATAAGAGAGTCTAATCATACAAGATGTTTTCTTTTCTTTTTAAAACTACTCTATATGTTGTTATTGTTGTTTTCCACTGCCCAGTAAAAAAAATCTATATATTCAAGCACAGAATAAAAATAGTATCTATCTTAGTGGGCTTTTATGAGGATTGAATAACTTGCTATGCAAGCTCAGAAGAATAACTGGTACACAGTAAACACTCTGTAAGTGGTCAGCTGCTCTTATCACTGCTCACTGCCCTATCCCAGCACCTGGTGCCGACAGCACCTCAGACAAACACAGAGGACCAAAATACACATTAGAACTATTAATTGAAGAAGAGATAATGATTCCTCAACCCCAGACACGAGGGTTATATAACTGGATTCAATAACATTGTATTTCTAAAAAGGAATTTCCCCTTCTCTCAACAGACATAAAAAATGTGCCCAACTCTCTCCCACTGGTAACCAAATTGTATTCTCTGTAATCTCCCTAAGCCAGCAGTACCATAAAATCATACACGAAGACGGTTTCACTACCCCAGCTTCCTCAGGGGAATTACTCTAACCAGACACATGGAATAGCCATACCTGGGTGGTTTATAGTAGGACAGCCCCTCTAAGAGCCGCTGCCAATGTTTATTCAGTTCTGCCTCAATCTGATTCTAGAAAAGAACAAAGAAATTATATAAGGATTTACATAATCCTGAGTCTTTAATGTTTTTCCCCACAGTTGAAATCATTTTGAAAAGAGAATTTTGGGGGCGCCTGGGTGGCTCAGTGGGCTAAGCAACTAACTTTGGCTCAGGTCATGATCTTGAGGTCCTGGGATCGAGCCCCATATCCCCGCTGAGCAGGGAGTCCGCTTCTCCCTCTCCTTCTGCCCTTCCTCCTCCTTGTGCTCTCTATAAATAAATTCTTTAAAAAAAAGAGAAAGAATTCTGTAGCCTCCTTTTCCTTGCTTTAACACTCTAACAATGATTTAACCTTATTATTTTTTTAAGATTTTATTTATTTGTGGGGTGCCTGGGTGGCTCAGTCAGTTAAGCGTCTGCCTTCGGCTCAGGTCATGATCCCAGGGTCCTGGGATCGAGCCTCGCATCGGACTCCCTGCTCAGCGGGAAGGCTGCTTCTCCCTCTCCCACTCCCCCTGCCTGTGTTCCCTCTCTTGCTGTGTCTCTCTCTGTCAATAAATAAATAAACTCTTAAAAAAAAAAAGATTTTATTTGTGTTTTTTTGTGTTTTATTTAAAGATCTTATTTATTTATTTGACAGAGGGAGACACAGCAAGAGAGGGAACACAGGCAGGGGGAGTGGGAGAGGGAGAAGCAGCCTTCCCGCTGAGCAGGGAGTCCGACGCGAGGCTCGATCCCAGGACCCTGGGATCATGACCTGAGCCGAAGGCAGACGCTTAACTGACTAAGCCACTCAGGTGCCCAAGATTTTATTTATTTATTTGTGAGAGAGACAGAGAGCACAAGCAGGAGGAGCAGCAGGCAGAGGGAGAAGCAGGCTCCCCGCCGAGCAAGGAGCCCGATGTGGGACTCGATCCCAGGACCCTGGGATCATGATCCGAGCCAAAGGCAGAACCTACTGAGCCACCCAGGCATCCCTTAACCTTATTATGAAAATCTTGATAAACATCCTTTCTAGTGGTTGCATAATATTTTATCAAGTAGCTAGATAATAATTTATTTACCATGCCTCTAATATTAGATATACTTAAGCTGTGATTCCTTATTAATATAAATAACACTATCGTTAAGAGCTATATACACAAAACTTTCAGGATTTCTTTCTTGTAAGATACATTCCTAGAAGTAGAATTATCAGATGAAAGCATATCAAAAATGTTAAGGCTCTAGGGGCTCCTGGCTAGCTCAGATGGTAGAGCATGTGATTCTTGATCCCACGGTCATGAGTTCAGGCCCCACGTTGGACGTGGAGCCTACTTAAAAAAAAAAAAAAAAAAAATTAAGGCTCTAAAAAAGGTATAATACTCATTATGTTAATTACCATAATAACAATAGTAATAATTGAACATCATCTTAACGCTTTACTCTCACAGGGTCAGAACACTCAAGGATCATCATGAAGAACTGTCCTTTACTATACTTGGAAATGTCCTAGAAACCACAGCCTCTGTGACCTACGGAGCTAGCAACATGGAAAAAGAGGAAAAGGAAAGTAAAGTAGGAGACAGAAAAGGACTACGAATTTTCTTTAGCCTAAGGCAGCAAAATGGTATTTGTCCCCCAACCCTGAGCAGCCAGTCGAGCAACACTGGTATCTTTTCGGATAAAGAATCACCAAAGAACACAGAGAGGTAGAGGTTTGGAAACTTCAGCAGCTGAGCTAGAAGACACACCACGTTTCAGCAGAGAAAAGCAGGGAATGCATAATGTTTATAAAGTTTCAGGAATAAAAAAATGCATTTACTTCCTCCTTCAAAGACAAGGCAGTTTCGGGGGTTTATTGTAACACAAGCTACATAAAAACTATAAAATCCACTCAAGAACACCATCCACTTACCAGTTCTCTCAGAGCTGACCTTCCAAGCAGAATTGTCCACAGTTCCCTGCTGCTCCTGAAAAATGACGGAAAGCAGGGGTAATTTTGCACTTCATACAAATTCGACTATACAAATTCGACTGAGCTGTCTCGCAGTATCTTGTCCATTCTCTGAAACCAGGAAACTCAATATACAAAATAATTTGTTAAAATTCTGGACATTAATCCCATTACATTGTTCTTAGAAGTTTGATGTTCAAAATAAAAATTAAGAAATTGACACAGAACCTAAACCAAGCAGATGCTGTGTAAAAAATGAGGATGGCCACCATATTTTAATGCATTTAAGATGCCGTTAATCGCAGGATACATGATTATTTATGTTCTATCAGCCATCAATAATGAAATGCCTTGCAACATCAGAAGTATTAAAATATGAAGAAATGTATATTTTAGAATGTAATACAATAATTAATGAATTACCTTACATCTTCTATGCTAAGACGCCGCCTCAGTGTAGTATTTCTATCCCCTTCCTTTTCATTAAAATGTAGTGACCAAAAAGGAGAATGTAGAAAAGGACTATGTATATTTCAAGCCCCCTCATCATCTCCAGAATTTTTTTTAAGATTTATTTATTTATTTAAGTAATCTCTATACCCAATGTGGGGCTCAACCTCATGACCATAAGATCAAGAGTCAAATGCTCTACTGACTGAGCCAGCCAGGTGCCTCCAGAAAATTTTCTAAATGCATGATACGATTCACTTTCTCAATCAAGTAAAGTCTAATGGTCATTATGAGTGGTACTATATTCGTTCATTTATTAATTGCCACTAGGTGCCATGTCATGCAAGACACATAAAAACACATTATAGTCCCTGTCCCCTGTGAGCTCTTCAAATATACTCTCCACCATGTGCTTACCCAAGTTCCTTCCCTCATCCATGCCTTTGGAACTTCAGGAAACATATTATGGGGTTTTTTAAAGTCTAGAACTAAATTTCAAAATGTAACCATTAAGAAATTCTCCCAAGAGGTACCTGGGTGGCTCAGTCAGTTAAGTGTTTGACTCTTGATTTTAGCTCAGGTCATGATCTCAGGGTTGTGGGATTGAGCCCTAAGTCGGGCTCTAAGCTCAGCATGGAGTCAGCTTTAGATTTTCTCCCTCTCCCTCTGCCCCCCCTACTCACTCTCTCTCCGTCTCTTAAAAAGAAAAAAAATTAAAATTGCTTAGAAAGCCTGCCTGCAGAGAAGATGAAAAGATCTAAGAATATATACTAAACATTTAACAAAAAGGACACAAGCTCTCCTAACTATGAGGATAAGCTGAAAAATGTTTCTCCCATGAAAACTAACACCAAGCACTAGCTCTACTTAAAACTTTTCTTTCAGGGGGCATCTGGCTGGCTCAGTGGGTGGAGCGTACAACTCGATCTCAGGGTTGCTAGTTCAAGGCCCACACTGGGTGTAGATTATTTAAGAATAAAATCTTTACCAAAAAAAAAAAAACAAAAAAGTCAAGATTTTCCCATCAAGAGAGGTTTAAACACACTTAAAATTATAAATCTCTTGGGGCGCCTGGGTGGCTCAGTTGGTTAAGTGACTGCCTTCAGCTCAGGTCATGATCTCAGGGTCCTGGAATCGAGCCCCGCATCGGGCTCTCTGCTCGGCGGGAAGCCTGCTTCTCCCTCTGGCCCTCCCCCTGCTTGTGTTCCCTCTCTCACTGTCTCTCTCTCTGTCAAATAAATAAGTAAAATCTTTTCAAAAAAATTATAAATCTCTTTTCTAGGGGCGCCTGGGTGGCTCAGTCGGTTAAGCGTCTGCCTTCAGCTCAGGTCATGATCCCAGAGTCCTGGGATCAAGCCCCGCATTAGGCTCCCTGCTCGGCAGGGGGCCTACTTCTCCCTCTCCCACTCCCCCTGCTTATGTTCCCTCTCTCCCTGTCTCTCTGTCAAATAAATAAGTAAAATCTTTAAAAAAAGAAAAATAAAATGGATCTCTTTTCTCAAGGTTAATGCTTTTAACACTTGAGTCCTGGTGCATCAACAGACACCAGCTCCCACAATGGCTCTGTGGGATCGCTAATCATTTTTCTGATGACAAAACTACATTCACTATTCAAAAATCAGGAGATTAGACCTAGTTAATGAAACAAATAGGATTCTTTATTGACAATGTATATTAAAAGGTCTAAGTAAACCAAGCCCTAAGTAATTAAAAACAGAGGCAAGCTCACCATTTAAAGAAATTTATAGTAAAATTTTAAAGTAAGACTGTCTTTTGTAAAGAGAATAATTATCATCTTACTTGTTCAATTAGTCTGAATTAACAAAAAATTAAGGAAGGGCTTTATTTAAAATGGCATATACTTGAACTTTACCAAGGACAGCTTATGATTTGCACAGAATGTATTAGATTCCTACTATATAACACATAGCTAATAATGGGGCTAACAGTATACCAAAATTAATGGAAAGAAATTTATCATTAATTGAAGGCATTTGCATGCCTGAGCAAATAAATCAAATCACTCTGATCATCCATCTTCCAATTTCAAAAAGCCTGGACATCACTTAGCTTTAATTTATCCACGTTTGCTTTCAGAACTTAGGTCTCTTGTTAGCTAGGTAGCAGTGATTCCCAGAAGAAACCCACGAAGACCCCAGCCCACACTCAAGGACCTGCTGCCGGGGCCCAGAATTCCTTGTTTTGTCAAATTCAAGCTATGGGTGCTGATGACACCAAAATCTATAGATTTTGGTGTTTTTGTGGGGTTTTTTGTTGTTGTTGTTAAAGATTTTGTTTTTAAGTAATCTCTACACCCAACGCGGACCCAAGAGTCGCATGCTCTACCAACAGCCAGTCAGGTGCCCCATGCTTCTTTCTTTCTTTTTTTTTTTTTTTTTTAAAGACCCTTTCTATGTTTAATGTTTGATACATTAGCCTTTTTTGGGCAGAGAGAGGGGGAGAGAAAGACTCTGCTCCTAAACAATATTGGAGATCACTGTCCTATAGTAAAGCAGTAACTTTTATACTTACTACTCAAGAAAAAAAAAAGTGTTCTTTAGAAATTAAAATTTTTATTGGCAAAAAAATTAATTTTTTTATTGACAAAACCATGTCCTGTTATACTCCTGCTGTTATGTCAAAAACTATAATCTCTATTGCAAATGAGCTTTTGATAATAAAAATAGCTAACATTAATTAAGAATTTATAATATGCAAACACTGTGTTAAGCATTAACATTAATTGAGCATTTATAATATGCAGGCACTGTGTTAAGCATCTTACACTTTGACTTACTGAATACTGACAACTCACTTATGAAGCTGATCCTCTTATTATCCCCATTACCTCATCAGGAAACTAAGGTTTAAGAGTAGTTAAATAATTTGTCTAAGGTCACAAAGCTAATATAGAATAGAGCCAGGGCTTGAACCCAGGTTTTCATGACTCCAGAGTTTAATCATTATACTGCATCAAGAGGCACTCAAGAATTCATCCTACATGCACGCAATGGTGGAGGTGAGGCTTTCTGTTCTACAATGGCAAAACATACCCCTAACATAGTGGCTGACACAGAGGGGCTCAAAAAATACATGCTGATGAAGTATCAAAGGAAAATGATAGGAGTCCCTTTTAGACCTGCAATGCCTGCAATCCAAGTGGTACAGAAAAATTAGAAAACCAGTATTATGTGCAGAAGTGCTAAGAGAAGGCAGAATAAAGGAGAAAACAGTAGGGGGCACCTGGGTGGCTCAGTCGGTTGAGCGTCCAACTCTGGATTTCAGCTCAGGTCATGATCTCAGGGTCATGGGATCGAGCCCTACATCAGGCTCCATGCTCAGCAGGGAGTCTGCTTGAGATTCTCTCCCTCCCTCCCCTACTACCCCCAACTCCTCTCCCCAAAATAAATAAATAAACAAATATTTTTTAAAAAGGAGAAAGAGCGGCCTGGGTGGCTCAGTTGGTTAAGCGGCTGCCTTCAGTTCAGGTCATGATCCTGGGGTCCTGGGACCGAGCCCCACGTCCAGCTCCCTGCTCAGGAGAGAGCCTGCTTCTCCCTCTCCCTCTGCCTGCCACTCTGCCTACTTATGCTCTCTCTCTCTGTCAAATAAATAAAATCTTTAAAAAAGGGGGGGTGGGGATGGTAATTTATCAGGAAGGAAATCCTTTCAAAAACAAGTGTCACTGGTTCTTCGATTCCTACACATTTTCTGGTCTAGGAATAAACGGGATACGAACAAATCTAAGACCCTCCTGATACTCATTTAGTGTTGGGAATGACCAAGGACGTTAAGCACACATTACATAATCAGCGAGAAAACAGAAAGTAATAAAAAGCATGATCCTAAGCATTAGACACTACAAAGGAATATAACCACATTAGACAGAAAATAGAGAGGAGAGAGATCACTGGGAACTGATCCAGGGACTGATGGAAGACTTCACCTCAAATCGGAACCTGAAGGTTTAGCAGGTGATTCTCAAGACATAACAACCATGGCCGGAACTGTGATGCCCAACCCAAAGCCTCAGGGAAACATCTTTCATATATATTTTCAAGAAACAAAATATGTACTACAGTATGTCTCATTTATTTGCACAATAAATTAAGTCTGAACTAAGTATTTGGAGGAGAAACCAAAGCACAGAAACTAAATACCTTGCCTCAAAGGTAAAGTTTTAAAAATTTATTGACTCTCAGCCCAATGTTCTAGCAGACAACATGGAACTCCATTCCTAAAAGAGCTGGACCCAACGGAAACTAGAAATTATCTTCCCTAGAGAGATCCATGTGGTTGGAAACCTTTGGGGGAAAGCTACTAGGAGGTTAGGAAGAAGAGCCTCTATGATGGAGTCCTTTTGGTAGAAAGCTGAGACACAGCCAACCTACTCTGAAATAGTTCTTTTGAGAAACACAGTTATAATCCACAGGGAGATAATAAATAAAAGCGGCCACTGTCCATGGATGCCCTGACTCCACAGATTAGGTACAAGCGTCTCGTGTGAACTGAGATGTAAGCTTAACAACAAGCTTTTGGAACTGCTGTTGTTGGTTTTGTTTTTGTTTTTTTTTAGCTCACGTACACCACTCAAATTTCTACGAACACATTAACTGAAGAACACAAGTGATACCTAAAAATGCCAATATTCAAACTGCCTGCCAAACCCTGTGGGACATTCCCAAAACCCCGAGTGATTTAATTAAGTGTATTATTCTATTTTAGACTAGTGCCAGCTCCTATCAACATAAACAAGGACTCTCCTACATGCTTCAGAACCACCTCAATACTACTGTGAAAAGGACTCATTTGGAGAAACAGGTTCCAAGGGTAAAGTGGACTGTCTGAGGTCACCTGCAAGCCAGCAGACACCAGGAATAAATTTTAAGTTTTCTCTTAGTCCAGACCTCCAGGCACTTCAAACGGAAGGCTGCTGCTCAGTATAATCCTGTTAAAACGTGCTTTCCAGTACAAAAAGAAAGATCACTCTAATACATGCTCTGAGCAAAGCGGTGCCTAGAAATCCTAGCGTCATTTCTTCCATCTTCAGGTGTGAGTTCGGTAGGTTCCCAGGGATGTCAAAGCATATTTCAAGCAAACCAGCCCCTTCCCTTCCCTTGTTCTTGTTCATTGAAGAGCGTGCCTTACCCTGCAGGAGCTAAACCTGCCCAACCGCCACAATGACTATGAAATAAACATAAGAAAAGGCAGGCACCCCGACCACAATGATGCCAGATGAAACAGCTAAGGAGGAAAAAGTAAACTCGTCCCGGCAAAGTTCAGAGGCAGTCCAGGGGAAATTCCAAAGAAGAAAACCTCACTAGAGCCCAGAGGTGAAGTGAGTGGTAACAGAGAAGATGGGCAACGTTTGTAATAAATATTTACTGAGCGCCTATTATATGCTCCTCTGGGTGCTGAGGATACAGCAGCGCATCACACAAAAACGTGGCGAAACAGTGCTGGCACAGTAAGTGACAGGCATGTTGAGTTTTAGGACGGAGGATGGCAGGGACAACGGAAGACACTTCAAGCAGGAAGGCGGAAGACGGAGATGCGGTCATCTGGTTAAAGCTTCGGAGTCGGGCAGACTTCGGTTTGAATCCTCACTTTACCAACCTAGCTAGTTCTGAGTTGGATTTGTGAGTCATCTGTAAAAGAGAAGGTGCCTCACGGGCTTGTGAGAATTCAATGAGCTAATGCACAGGAAGCGCTTCGCCAGCGTCTGGCGCTAGTAAGCGCTCTTTACATAAAGTAAGAACTGTCTCTTTCTTTTTAACATTCCATCTTCTCGTCCCCAAAGTCCAGTACGGGGCCTGGGATCGCCTAAAGGATTCGGGCACGTCGGCTGACGGAACCAATGCATGAGAAAATGAATAGCTGGATGAATGAAAGGCTGCGCGGAGAAAGAGGGCAGCAACTGCAGGGAGGTGGCTCGGCGACACACGGAACAGACCTCCTAACGGGCACATGCAGGAACCTGGGAACGTCGCGGGGCAGGGCACCCGGGCTGCAGCGGGGACCGAGGTGGGGGCTCCCCCGGGCGACCGCGAAGCGCCCCGTCGCGCCTCGAGGGAGCGTCACGCCCGACGAGGAAGCGCGGGGGCTGGGGGGGCGCCGAGGAACGCGCCCGTGCGGAGGGAGGAAGGGAAAAAGACTAGGTGAGGAGGTGGGAGGCCGGCGCTGAGGGAAGGGGTGAGGAGGCACCGGCCCCGTCTTGGAGAAATCGCCTGAGATCCCCGCGCGCGGGGACCGTTTGGACGTAACCGCCTCCCGTCTCGGCACCCGTCCACCTAGCTAGGCTTCGCCCCGCTACCGCCGCCACATCTCGCCCGCAAGGCCTGCCCGGCTTCCGCTCGCCTTCGACCCCGCGCCTCACAGCCACCCCCGCCGACTCGGCCCGCTCCGCACCTCACACACGGCCCGCCGGTGGCCGCCGCCATCTTCGCGCGCGCGCGCCCCAGCCCCGCCCCCAGACGCCGCGCCCACGTGACAGTTCGCCTCCGGACGGGCTGTGGATGGTGCTTTTTCGTCACGTGACGGCGGGCGGGGCCAAGATGGAGACGCCCGGAGAGGTGAGGAACCCGCGGCGAGAGCAGCCGGGGCTGTGAAGCGAGCGGCCGAGTGGCAACGTTTCCGTCCTGGGTGCGAGGCGGTGGAGGATAGCTGGGCGCCCGTTCCCAAGCCTCAGAAGGTGGTTTGCCTACAGTGGAGCTTCCCTCCTCGCAGCTGGAGAACGGAAAGAGAAGGTGCTGGCTGTGTGAAACTGCCGCTGTCGTCTTGGCGGGGCTTGAGGGACCCGGAGGCCAAGGCGTAGCTAGTCACCCCGGTTTCCCCGGAGCCCCAGGTCTAGAGACATGACCCGAGAGCACGCTCCCCCGGCCTCGGGGAACGGGGCTCCGCTGAGCGGGTCGGTGCTGGCGGAGGCAGCAGTAGTGTTCGCAGTGGTGCTGAGCATCCACGCAGCCGTGTGGGACCGATACTCGTGGTGCGCCGTGGCTCTCGCGGTGCAGGCCTTCTACGTCCAGTACAAGTGGGACCGGCTGCTACAGCAGGGAAGCGCTGTCTTCCAGTTCCGCATGTCCGCGAACAGTGGCCTGCTGCCCGCATCGGTGGTCATGCCTTTGCTCGGACTGGTCATGAAGGAGCGCTGCCAGGCAGTGGGGAACCCATACTTCGAGCGCTTTGGAATTGTGGTGGCAGCCACTGGCATGGCAGTGGCCCTCTTCTCTTCAGTATTGGCGCTGGGCATCACTCGCCCAGTGCCCACCAACACTTGTGTCATCTCAGGCTTGGCTGGAAGTGTCATCATTTATATCATGAAGCACTCACTGAGTGTGGGCGAGGTGATCGAGGTCCTGGAGGTCCTGCTGATCTTCGTCTACCTCAACATGATCCTGCTGTACCTGCTGCCCCGCTGCTTTACCCCTGGAGAGGCACTGCTTGTATTGGGTGGCATCAGCTTCATGCTTAACCAGCTCATCAAGCGCTCTCTGACTGTGGTGGAAAGCCAGGGAGACCCAGTGGATTTCTTCCTGCTTGTGGTGGTGGTCGGGATGGTGCTTATGGGCATCTTCTTCAGCACCCTCTTTGTCTTCATGGACTCAGGTACCTGGGCTTCCTCCATCTTCTTCCACCTCATGACCTGTGTGCTGGGCCTTGGTGTGGTCCTGCCCTGGCTGCACCGGCTCATCCGCAAGAACCCCCTGCTCTGGCTTCTTCAGTTCCTCTTCCAGACGGAGACCCGCATCTACCTCCTAGTCTACTGGTCTCTGCTGGCCACCTTAGCCTGCCTGGTGGTGCTGTACCAGAATGCCAAGCGGTCCTCTTCTGAATCCAAGAAGCACCAGGCCCCCACCATTGCCCGGAAGTATTTCCACTTCATTGTGGTGGCCACCTACATCCCGGGTATCATCTTTGACCGGACACTACTCTATGTAGCTGCCACCATATGTCTGGCAGTCTTCATCTTTCTGGAGTACGTGCGCTATTTCCGCATCAAGCCCCTCGGCCACACTCTGAGGAGCCTCCTGTCCCTTTTCCTAGATGAACGAGACAGTGGACCACTCATCCTGACACACATCTACCTGCTCCTGGGCATGTCTCTTCCCATCTGGCTGGTCCCCAGACCCTGCACACAGAAGGGCAGCTTGGGGGGAGCAAGGGCCCTAGTCCCCTATGCGGGGGTCTTGGCTGTGGGTGTGGGCGACACAGTGGCCTCCATCTTTGGCAGCACCATGGGGGAAATCCACTGGCCTGGAACCAAAAAGACTTTTGAGGGGACCATGACCTCTATATTTGCCCAGATCATTTCTGTAGCTCTGATCTTAATCTTTGACAGTGGAGTGGACCTAAACTACAGTTATGCTTGGATTTTGGGCTCTATCAGCATCGTGTCCCTCCTAGAAGCATACACTACGCAGATAGACAATCTCCTGTTGCCTCTCTACCTCCTGATATTGCTGATGGCCTAGCTGCTGTGCAGCAGTGTTGGAGGAAAGAGGGACATGGGGAGGATGAATGGTCCCCACAGCCACCAGCCACTTGGGCATGAAGAGCCAAGGGGTGAGAAGCAGATTTGATTTTTCAGTTGATTCAGATTCAAAATAAAAATCAAAGCACTCCTGGTTTTAGTTTTGCTGATATTTAAAAAGAAAAAAAAGGCTTAAAGAGAACACAGTAACACAAAGAACTTGAGTGTGGTTTAGGACACCCGCCGCCCCCCCACCCCCACCCCCGCTTCATCTTGTGATCCCAGGGGTGGATCCCGATTGGACCCTGGAGGCAGTAGAGTGTAATGGTCACCACCTCAGGTTCTGGAGTCAAACTAACCTGGTCAGAGTCCTTGGCAGCACTATTTAACTGTGTAAGTTGCTTAACCACTCTGGACCTCAGTTCTCCTGTCTGCAAGATGGGAATAGTAAGAGCCTGCACCTCACAGGTGAGGATCCAGGGAGGTGAGGTGTGTGAAGGGTCCAGCCCACAGCCCATGCATAATGAACAAATAGTAAGGGTAAGTGCCATTATTAGCCAAGGCCAGCCCTCGTGTCAGCAAAAAGCCAGGCAAGCCAAGAGGTTTTATGGGTTGTGCTTGGAGACCAGCATGACCTTACTCCCCTGGCTACATTTGGAGGAGAACCCAAGAGGAAAAGAGCCAAGCACATGTGCTTTCTCCCCTTTGGGCTGAAGGGGAGAGGTGAAATCGTCTGTTGCTTGCATGGAAGGGCTGGACGAAGAATATCAGGCTGGGGCCGATTTCCTGTTTCAGCCAACTGCACTCCTGCCTCGAGGCCTCTGCTGCCTGGCTGAGCAGTGCTGAGGAAGGTCAAGCTGGATGGCACAAGGTCCTTAGCAGGGGTCCCTCCTGAGACCCTCTCACACTCCAGTCATGTCCAAACCTGTGTTTCTTCTCTTGGTAAGAAATTAGAGACCAGGGGCTGGTGGGGCTCACTGAGAGCTCAGAATGCTTCTGCTGTGGGGCCTGTGCTATATCCTTGCTCTCTGCGAGGGCAGAGTCCAGGGCTGCCCCATTCCCCACCGTACCCCCCAGCGCCAGCAGAGCTCCGCACTGTAGCAGGAACCCAGTGGACATTTGCCAAGTGGAACCTTTCCCATCAGTGGGAAGATAGAATAGGGAGTTGCCTGAGGCTGGACAAGGTTCTCCCCTTCTCACCCAACCCAGCAGGGAGAGGCCTAGCTGGAAGACATGAAAACTTTGGGCCACCGAGGCCAGAAGCCAGGAGCAGAGCTCTAGCAACCTCTTCAGGCTAGGGACCTCTACCAAGCCCTGTCCCTCAGAGGAAAGTATTCCTTTGGGGTTCAAAGAAGACTTAACAAACCCTTCCCTTCCCTCCAGCAGCTTTCTACTTGCTAAAAGAGGCAGCAAAATGCCAAGGAAGTGCTTTGCCTCACCGACTCCCTGGGTGGACTTTGGGGAAGGGCTCTGTCCTCCAGGCCTCGGCTTATCCACAAACAGAGTGGGGACTGAAAATTAAGGTCACAAATTCTTATGGCTGCTGAGGCCAGGCAGGTACTGCGGTGGAGGACAGGGGAAGTGGGAAGTGAGGAGCGGAGGTGCCTCCAAGGAGGGTGTTCCAGCCAGGCATCACTGCGCTTGGCCATAGGCCCACAGTTGCTGACCTGCTCATTCAAGGAAGCTTAGAAACGTGCATCGTTATGTGAAACCTCCCAGTTTTAAAACTTTTTTTTTCAAAAAACACTGAGGCCCAGAAAAAAACACATCTGTAGCCCCAGTTTGCAAACTTTGGGCCAAATCCTGGCTGTGCAGATCTTGACTGTCTACCACATTGCCCTTGCAGAAGGTCTGGGTGCCCGCCAAGCACGCCCACAGAGAGGGACCACAGAGGCCTACTCTGGCCCCTTGATTGTACCGGTGGCAAACTGGGCCCAGCCTGAGACCAGAAAACAAGTCGGTCACAAAGCCAGGACCAGAATCTGGGACTGGATTCCCAGCCCTGGTCTTCTCCCCTCCCCGAGCAAGAAGTACTGGGGAGCACAAAGGTGAGAAGCACAGGCTGAGTCACTAAACTGAACAGCCCTGTGACTGGAGCAGGTCACTGAAACTTCCCCCACACCACGTGTCAGCTTCTCCCGTCTGTAAACCCAGATGATAAGAGCACCTTGCTGGAAGGTGTGAGGACACAGTGAGACAAACACTTAAAACTCTTGGCACATGGGGTGCCTGGGTGGCTCAGTCGTTAAGCGTCTGCCTTCGGCTCAGGTCATGATCCCGGGGTCCTGGGATCGAGCCCCACATCAGGCTCCCCGCTCCACGGGAAGCCTGCTTCTCCCTCTCCCACTCCCCCTGCTTGTGTTCCCTCTCTCACTGTATCTCTCTCTGACAAATAAATAAATAAATAAATCTTAAAAAAAAAAAAAAAAAAACTCTTGGCACAGCAAACACCCACGGTGTTATTAAAATCGTGCAGACCTCGGGGCGCCTGGGTGGCTCAGTTGGTTAAGCGACTGCCTTCAGCTCAGGTCATGATCCTGGAGTCCTGGGATCGAGTCCCGCATCGGGCTCCTTGCTCAGCGAGGAGTCTGCTTCTCCCTCTGACCCTCCCCCGCTCATGCTCTCTCTCTCTCTCATTCTCTCTCTCTCAAATAAATAAATAAAATCTTTGGGCCGCCTGGGTGGCTCAGTCGTTAAGCGTCTGCCTTCGGCTCAGGTCATGATCCCAGGGTCCTGGGATCGGGCTCCCTGCTCGGCAGGAGGCCTGCTTCTCCCTCTCCCACTCCCCCTGCTTGTGTTCCCTCTCTCGCGGTGTCTCTCTCTGTCAAATAAATAAAATCTTAAAAAAAAAAAAAAAATCGTGCAGACCTCACCTGGCAGGGCTGGGATACCATCTTGAAAGCAAGGCAGTTTGGGAAAGAAGGGTCGAGAAGCTGCATTCAGAAGTCGCTTTTATTGCATGTCTTGCACCATAATAATCAGAATTGCATCTGAGAGAACAGTGGGAAGCCAGCAGAGAAGTGGCCAGAATGCTTTCACGGTGAGAGGCTGCCTTCAGGGGGAGGTTGAGGTGGGGCAGGGGAGAGGCAGAGAGGTAGAGGTCTCCGGAAGGCCATCCATCCGGGGCTCCTGCTGCCCATCTGCCACCTCCCGCCTGCCTGTCTGCAGGGCTGAAGGGCACAGACCCCGGCAGGGAGAAAGTGCAGGGGGAAGAGATTCAACTTCCCCTTTGCAGCTGGGCAGCCGGGCAAGGCGCTGGTGTGTGCGGCCCACGGCTTCACCCAGAGGGGCCAGGCCCGGCCCAGAGAGGGCGTTCAGGTGTACAGTGGGGGAAAGGGCAGCTCAGCTGTTGGCTGGAGCCTGCGGAGAGAGAGAGAGATGACTTTGAGGCACGACTGTCACTGCTCCCTGCCTCCAGGACCTCTTCAGGAGCTTGTCCAAGGTGCGCACGCACGCACACACACATACACACACCCTGCCACCTACCAGTTCTCCGGGCTCCAGACGGTGCCCAAGCTCTCCATGAGATGGAAAGTGTAGGCATGGCGTGAGCGGTTGGAGAGGTTCTGCTCACTCTTGTGTACCACTTCTCCATGGATTAGGACGAGGTCCCCTGGCAGGAACGCACCAGATCAGGAGAACGCTTGGCAGGGAGGGACAAAGCCCCTCCTCCCTTGAGTGGTTCCGTGGCCTGTTCATCCCCCAGGGTCAGAGGCTATGCTATTGGCCAGAGGTTCCCCTGGGACCAAGTCCCCTCTGCTGTGACCTGTGCCCTTGGCAAGCCTTGGCAAGGGCATCCCCTTCTGTGGTGTTTGCAGAACCAGGCCAAAGTGTCTGTACTGTGCCAAGCAGCTGGGACCTCGCTATCAAAAGCTGGGCCGGGTGGTGCCTGGGTGGCTCAGTGGTTAAGCGTCTATCTTCAGCTGGGGTCATGATCCCAGGGTCCTGGGATTGAGCCCCACGTTCCTTCTCCCTCTCCCTCTGTCCCTGCCTCCTTTCCCCGCTCATGCTCTCTCTCTCTCAAATAAATAAAATCTTAAAAAAAAAAAAAAAAAAAGCCAGGCTGGACATCAGGTTGCCCTGTTCTAAAAGGAATGGCCAGCATTCGTTCAGCATCTGCTGTGTGCCCCATCTTGTATGCATCCTCTATCTCACTGACCTCCCCACTTTACGTTTGGAAAGACTGAGGCTCAGAGAGGTTCAGTCATTTGCCCAAAGAGACAGCAGAGTCTGAATTCTAGCCTGATCCAGGAGGCCTTCCGGTTAATGGTGCGGCCCTCAGACTTCCCAGTGCCCTTCCAGTCCCACCTCCCATTCTGTGATTTCACGGCCCTCAGGGGAGCTGGGTGGTCGGAGCAAGCACAGACCCACAGGCACGGCCTCGGAGCCTGCCTCCCTGTCCTCTGCATCCCACCTACCTCTCCGCACTGGGGTGGGCACAAAGAGGCTGGCATCCCGGACAGGCTCTGACCCAAGGAAGCTGACGTCAGGCTTCGAGCCAGCAGGGGTCCGGACCAGCCTTCTGGACACCCCACCTGCAGGCCAAGGTGGAGCCTTTAGCCTCTCTTTTATCCAGGCCTCTCTGCCAGTGGGGGGGAGGGATACGAGTGGGCAGGGTGAGACAGGTGTCCTTACCAGTATGGGAGCCTGGGATGAACCAGAGGCAGCCATTCTCCAGAGTGGCATCCTCCAGTGCTATCCATATGCCCAGAAGCCGGCCCAGGGGCTCCGTGTGCAGGAAGGTGGAGTCCTGGTGAGGGGCGACTGCAGCAGGCCACCCCAACCCCGGGCATGAGGAACCTGGCCCACCTCACCTTGGCCTTGTTCCCCACTCCCTGGTGCTCTCAGAGCCTTCCCGGGTCAGTTGGAAACCCACCACTTCCTGGCCTGGAGACTCAGGGCACGAGATTTCACCTCTCAAAACTTCCATTTCCTAAACCATGAAGTGGCCTCGGCAGTCACCTACCTCATAGGGTTGCTGGAGGACCCCACGACACAGTGTGTGAAAAGTGCTTAGTCCCGGGCTCAACGCTATGCGTGCTAAAAAGTGGCTGATGTGGTTTGATTCTAGCCAGGCAACTAAAGCCACCATCCTTTCCCAAACAGCCACCAGAGGGTCCACCGGGCGGCGTAAGACTGGGCAGTTGAGTACAAAAGGTGAGGGCGTGCGACTGGCCCCCATCCACATCTTAACCCCCTCCACCCGATGCTGGGGCCCAGCCAGGACGGAGGACCACTGAACAAAGGACTTCAGACTGCAGATGCCAGTCTCACTTCCTTCCTTCCCGGGGAACTGGGTGTTTTCCAAGCCCCAAACTTGAAGAGGGACTTGAACAGTCCAGACAGTGTCCAGAGGAAGGTGTCCTAATAGTGGGTGCCCCAAAGAATTTGGAGGAGGACCGACTGAAGGAGGTGGGGGTGCTGAACTCGGGGAGGGGCTGCTCATCCCTTCAGGAGACTGTCCTCAGGCTGAATGGTGGGGAGGAGCAGGCAGTCACAAGGAGGCCGACTTGGGCTCATGCAAGAAAGGAAAGGGCTGGCTGTGAGGGGATGAGCCCCCTGTCACAGGAGGTATTTAAGCAGAAGTAGATAATCGCCCACGAGGGAGGCTAGAAAGGGTATCTGTGCATCCAGAGGGGAACAAAAGTTAGCTTCTCCCTCTTGCCCATGGACACCTCAGCAAGCGCCATCCCTCCCTGCACAGACCTGACAACCACCAATGCCCCAGATCTCCCACCGTGGCCTTTGCTGGCCCCCACAGCGTGTTCTCAGCTCACCTTCGCCACCAAAGTGAGGTTGCTGCAAGAGAGAAGAAGGGCCAGGTGGGGCCAGGGGAAAGTGGATTGGAGCAGGGGCCGCTCTGAGTCTTGTGGGGTGCTCTAGCCCAGCCACAGGTTATCCTCTGAGGATTCCACGCCAGCACCCAGCTATGGAGTACCCACCATGTGCCAGGCCCAGGAGGGCTGCAGAGAGAGAAAGCGCCCTGCCCACAGGGTGCTCCAGGTCTGGGCACACGCATGCCTACCGAGAGCAAAGGCAGAAGCGAGGGGCAGCAAGAGTGACTTGGGCCCAGGCCTGAGGCTAAGCCTCTCAGCCCCACAATCAGAGATGGTCCCTCTCTTCCCAGGGGAAAACTGGAAGGCTTCTTGGAGGAGGTGGCACTGAGCTGGGCCTTGAAGCTGGGAGCAGAGCATTGCAATGGCAAAAGAAGGAAGAAGGGAGTCCTAGGGGTCTCCTTCCCTCCTGCCACAAAATTTTAACTGAGCACCAACTAAATGCCAGGCGCCTTATCCAGAGGAGACGGATTTTGCATGTTCTCCTTGCAACTTAGTAATTCCTCAGGGAAGCAGCTTTTGGCCCCATCGTATCACTTCAAGGTGAGTCCCCATGGTATGAGGACTCTGCCCATATTACAGAGGGTAAACTGAGGCCTGGGGAGGACAGGGGAGCTCACCTTGAAGATGTACATGCTCTGCACGACCACGGGCATCTGGAAGCCCAGACTTTTGGCCAAAGCCTGAAAGGGGACAGAGGTCAAACTTCCAGTCTGCCCTCACTCACATCTGGGCCCCCCCCCCCGACCCTCATCCACACCCCTGCTCACCTGCACCTTGGGGGAGTATGTGACACTCCTGAAGACAGGGTCATAGGCATGCAGAGCTGCAGGACAGAGGCAGGCTGACGAACCAGCCCCCCCGCCCTCACGCGTCCCTCCGTGCCTGGCCCTGGGTGCCCAGACACGGGCCTTACTATGGCTTCTCACCTATTTGTATGCATTGAGCTTTCTGCTGGTTTATAACCAAGAGATGGGCCCACAACCTTATTCTCTACCTGCAGCCATCTGGAAACCTCACTCCAGACCTGACTCAAAGGGGCCCCTAACTCGGTAGTAATCTCGGTCCTGCCACTTGCTCTGTGCTGATTCAGGTGACCATTTCTCTCCTCTAAGCCTGTTTCTCCTCTGTACCGCAGAACCAAACACCAGCCCTGCCTCTCAGGCTGCCCCAAGACTCGAAGGGCTAACACATGTGCGGTCTCAAGCCAGGGCCTGGCACCGAATACCTGATCACCTCATTATTATTATTGTTGTCATTACAAAAAGTGAGGGATGGCGGGCACCTGGGTGGCTCAGTCGGTTAAGCGTCTGCCTTGGGTTCACGTCATGATCCCGGGGTCCTGGGATCGAGTCCTGCGTCGGGCTCCCTGCCCAGTGGGGAGTCTGGTTCTTCCTCTCTCTCTGCCCCTTCCCCTCTCCGCTCGTGCTCTGTCTCTCAAATAAATAAATAAAATCTTTTTTTTAAAAAGTGAGGGTTGGATATACTTATTGCCACTGAATTGTGTATTTCAAAATGGTTATGATGGCAAATTTTATATGTATTTTACCACAATTCTTTTCAGAAAGCTACCATGATATAACTTCAAGTTTAAAAATGAGTGGGGGCACCTGGGTGGCTCAGTCAGTTGAGCGTCCGTCTGACTCTTGATTTTGACTCAGGTCATGATCTCAGGGTCATGGGATCGAGCCCCTGCATCGGACTCTGCAATCAGTGGGGATTCCGCTTGAGATTCTCTCTCTCCCTCTCCCCCTCCCCCTGTTCACACACTCTCTCTTTCTCTCTCTAAATAAATAAATAAAATCTTAAAAAAAAAATAAGCGGTCTGCAAAATAAATTATAACGTATGATCCTGCAGAAAAAAAGATGGCACCCTAGCTTCATGTTGGGGTCTCAGAATATGGGCGATGCTAACGTGTTAAGTGCTCCTGAAGGAGGCTCCAGGAAGCAGTGGGAACCAGGAGGCACCCCCATGCCTGAGGCCTGGATCATTACCAGGTCGGGCAGCAGAGGGTCTGCACACGTCCATCTGCATGGGGGCTAAGGTGGCCCCTCTTCCCAGCCCTGTGGTGCCAGTGTCTAGGATTAGCATCGTAAGGCCAGAGGAGCAGGCCCAGAAGGGGAACTGAAGCCAGAAATGCCTTTTGCTGGGCCACTAACTTACGGTGGTCCTTGGGTTAGGCCCCAAGGCTCTTCAGGCCTCAGTTTCCCTGTTTCCTTTCCCCCAGGCACCTGCTTACCGTGGCCAATTTTATTGACGGACTTCTCCGGAGGGACCAGGAAATTTCCTGTAGCACAAGGAACAGGTAAAGGCAAATGAGCTGGAGTCCACCTTCCCCTGAACAACTGGCCTTGGGGGCCCCCCAGCTGTGCGGGGAGACACCCCAGTCCAGCCCTTCCCACACCCCGGGGGCCCCAGCTCCGAACCTTTCTTGTCAAAAACACCTTTCTCGAAGAAGAATCGAATCTTGTCGCCACTGCTCAAGAAATAGTCTTTGTCGCCCTGGCCCTGTGGAGAGGGGATGTCAGAGGGACTGAGAGAGCATCACAGGGTCAGAGCCGGGCCCGGCCAAGAGGGAAGGGGATGCTCATGCTTCCCAACCCCGCAGGGCTACAGACCCCCCTGGCCCTTCTCAAACTCATCCACTGAGGCACAGACCTCAGTGAACAGGAACCCCAAGTGCCTGGAAGTGCAATAGGAAGCCACAAGCATAAAACTTCTTGGGAACCTCTTAATAAGTCACATGATTCTTAGGCTCGGTACGGTGTGATTCTGAACCTAGGCACCGTAATCAAACAGGCATGGTTCCCAGGTAGCCTTGGTCACTTGTTTTACTGCTCGACGCCTGTTTCCTCATCTGTAAAGGGAAATAATAAAAGAACGGACCTCCTCTGGATTGGTGGAGGCTTCGGGCAGAGGCTGAACCTTTAGTAGTTGAGAGCACAGCCCATAGAGCTAGAATACTCGGGTTCAAATCCCAGCTCTGCCAGGCGGTTGCTGTGTGACCACAACCACAGTACTAAACCTCTCTGGGCTTAGTTGCCTCATTAAGTAGAGATGTGATTAAAGGTATCTCATAGGGCATTGTAGAGATTTTGAGTTGGTATATACATAAAGCACCAGAACAGTCCTTGGAATGTGGAAAGTGCCGCATGAATATCTGCTTTTATCATCATCATTACTGCTGTTGCTAAACAGAAAACAGCCAGGGCACGGCGAAATGCTTGATGAATATAACCTATTACTCATCCTTTTCTGTTTTCTCAATAACCTTTCCTTGTTAATTTTAATATCATGTTTTGTGTTTCTTTTTTTAAAAGATTTATTTATTTTTTTTAAAGATTTTATTTATTTATTTGAGACAGAGAGAATGAGAGAGAGCATGAGAGGGAGGAGGGTCAGAGGGAGAAGCAGACCCCCCGCCGAGCAGGGAGCCCGATGCGGGACTCGATCCCGGGACTCCAGGATCATGACCTGAGCCGAAGGCAGTCGCTTAACCAACTGAGCCACCCAGGCGCCCAAGATTTATTTATTTTAGAGAGAGAGAGGCGCATGCTGGGGGAGGAAAGGCAGAGGGAGAGGGAGAGAGAATCTCAAGCAGACATCCTGCTGGGCACAGAGCCCGACGTGGGGCTCAATCTCACAACCCTGAGATCACAACCTGAGCCAAAACCAAGAGTCGAAGGCTTAACTGACTGCACCACCCAGGCGCCCCCATGGTTTACATTTCTTAGCGTCATATGAAAGTGACGCTTCAGGAAGATGCCCAGTGTTTTCCCTGTGATTTTAGCTGCCCTTGGCTACCATGATGTAGCACAATCTCCCTACCTTCCTGTGTGGTCACACGAATGGAGCTGAGGGTGCTGACTCCCCAAGTTCTCCAGGTGGCACTGCCCCCTGGCTCCCTCACGCATGCACACCTGCTCTCACATGTGCCTCGGGGTCTGTGGTGACCTGCTGGGCCCTTTCACCACACTTCCCACTGAAAACTATACGTTTGTTTTCCAACATTCATAGCTGTTCTGTATCAGGATCAGGGTGAGGGAAACAAATCAGGGAAGCATAACTGATAATAATAATATTAAAGATAATGAAGCTGGGGCGCCTGGATGGCTCAGTCGTTAAGTGTCCGACTTTTGATCTCAGCTCAGGTCTTGATCTCAGGGTTGTGAGTTCAGGCCCCACGCTGGGCTCCATGCTGGGCGTGGAGCCTACTTAGAAAATAATAATAATTAAAGATAATGAAGCTAAACATGTCAAAGATTCTACTTGACTCCTTAATTCACAAGGGAACCAGTAAAATGTTCAAAGAATTCCAAGAATGCTGAAATGAATTTGCAGATGGATGGGACACGGATCGATCTACAAACGATAATTGCATTCTGCTGGACCCACTTCATACCCACTTCTGTGGACATTATTATCAGGGTTTTTTTTAATTTTTTAAAATTTTTAAGTGATCTCTACACCCAACACGGGGCTCGAACTCATGACCCCAACATCGAGTGTCACATGCTCTACTGACTGAGCCAGCCAGGCTCCCCTGTTATTATCAGTTCTATACAACTTACAGAGTCAGAAAATAACTCAAAGTAAGCTGGAAGGGGATGATCTTTTTCCTTTTATTTTTTTAAGATTTTATTTAATTATTTGAAAGAGAGAGAGCACACGCTCATGCATGTGCGCACATGGGTGGGGGGAGGAACAGAGAGAGAGGGACAAGCAGACTCCCCCCTGAGCAGGGAGGCTGACACAGGGCCCGATCCCAGGACTCTGAGATCAGGACCCTGAGATCAGGACCTCGAGGGTTAGGCTTAACTGAGCCACCCAGGTGCCCCTGATCTTTTTCCTTTTAATGCCCATTTCAAAGTCTTAATATCAGTGGTGAATATTGAGGGTTTACCGAGTACCAGGCACTGTGCTGAGCTCTTTGCAAGCATTATAAACCAAGATACAGACACTTTATTCTCCCATTCTCCACCCAACCCTTCACTGGTCTCTGGAACATTCTCAGAAGGCAGCTTGGAGGGCACTAGATTGGCCCCCCTCACTCTTTGGGGCCTTGAGTGACCGGTATCTAGGCACTGGACCCCCTTCTCTGCTGTCCCCACCTAGAAGGCGGGAGTGAGGGCAAATGAAACCCACTATTTGGAGGAAATTATTCTGTAACCCTTAGTCCTACTGAAGTGCCCCAGCCGCGCTCTCCTGGTTCCGTCTTCTGGCCATTGTAATTCCCTTTATGACCACCAGATGGCAGGAGCTCCACAGCATGAAGGAGCTGTATTAGCAGGCAGGGACCGCAGCTTTGGCTCAGGGGCCACGCCACAAACAGGCTTTTTCCGTTTTTCTTTTCTCTTTCTCTCTCTCTTTCTCTCTCTTTCTCTCTCTTTCTCTCTCTCTCTCTCTCTCTTTCTTTCTTTCTTTCTTTCTTTCCTTCTTTTCTTTCTTTCTTTCCTTCCTTCCTTCTTTCCTTCTTTCCTTCCTTCCTTCCTTCCTTTTTCTTTCTTTCTTCTTTCTTTCTGATTGTATTTATTTATTTAAGAGAGAGCAAAAGCGAGAGGGCTCACAGAGGGAGAGGAAGAAGCAGACTCCCCGCTGAGCAGAGAGCCCGATGCCTGGGACCATGACCTGAGCTGAAGGCAGACGCTTCATCAACTGAGCCACCCAGGCGCCCCCACAGACAGGCTCCTGAAGGGTTAAGTGAACTGTGTGGGAGAACCCCGAGTCTCAACTTACCCCATGTCAAACTGTATTGAGTCCTATTAAGTCATGAGGGGTGGGGGTGGAGAAGTGTTTCTAGTCTCACTGGCGGATAAGGCTGACACCCGGCGGGGTCCATCAGAATCACTTGGCTCATTCTGGATTGCTGGCCACAAAAGAGGCCCTTGGGGCAGGAGAACCACTAAGGAAGTACAGCAGAGCCATGAACAGCCGATCTGGGTTCAAATCCCCATTCTACCAATTACTAACCACAGGGTGTGGGGCAAGTGAGCCAGGCCTCATTTTCCCCAGCTGTCAAATGGGGGTAATAACACCAACCTTATAAATCCATAGTGAGGGGATGCCTGGGTGGCTCAGTCATTAAGCGTCTGCCTTTGGCTCAGGTCATGATCCCAGGGGCCTGGGATCGAGCCCCGCATTGGGCTCCCTGCTCGGCAAGAAGCCTGCTTCTCCCTCTCCCACTCCCCCTGCTTGTGTTCCTGCTCTCGCTCGCTCTCTCTCTCTGTCAAATAAATAAATAAAATCTTAAAAAAAAAAAATCCATAGTGAGGAGCAAAGAAAATACGCAGATAAGGCACTTAGCCTGGCACAGGGAGGGCTCAGGGCCTGATTTGTTACCAGCACAAGCCCATGGGCCTCGGTGCCCTCCCTTCCAGGCTGCTGCTCTGGCTGGGGACTGAGCCCCCCCATCAAAGATCAGATCCCATTCTCACCTGCCCCAGGCACTTACTTTGGTTCCCAGCTGCTCATCTTCCCGGGTGGAAAATTCTATGCGGCAGTGGGCAGGGACATCCATGGCAGCCACTAGCTCGCCAATCCTCTGTTGCATGGCGGCACATTCATCTGCAGATAAAAATCCTTCCAGCACCAGGAATCC
This sequence comes from Mirounga leonina, assembly GCF_011800145.1. Lineage (NCBI taxonomy): Eukaryota > Metazoa > Chordata > Mammalia > Carnivora > Phocidae > Mirounga > Mirounga leonina. The sequence goes on from NW_023270433.1 coordinate 6,881,903, forward strand.
ATCCTCCTGAAACTGAAGGCAAGAAGAAAACTCAGGCTTCCCCCTTTCACACGCTGTTTATGAGGACTGACCTGACCCCTCCCTGAAACCCAAAGCTGTGTGAGGGCAGGACCAAGTGTCCTGTTCATTGCTCTGTCTCCCCCACACGCAACCCCACCCCAGCCACGGTGTCTGGAACCCAGTGAGGAGCAGCCAATATTGGTTGCTTGAATGAAGGGAGGAGGAAGGGGAGGTGCCCCCCCCATTCTTCCCCTCCAGTGGGCTTGGGTCACATGGGAATACAACCTCATTCATTTATTCAACTACAACTCACTGAGCATCTACCGTGTACCAGCATGGTTTTAGGGGCTGGAGCTACAGTAATGAGGAAGCCTGCCGTCCTGGAGCTTACAGTCTAGCAACGGAGGCTGACATCAAACAAACCATCGTGCAGAGAGATGTGCTGTCACAAACCGCTGCATGCAAGGAGGGGGAGGGCAGATTCAAGAGCTAAAGGCAGAGGTGTCTAATGTAAACCAGATGGGGGGACAGAGGAGTCTCAGGGCAGCAGCTCTGACATTTGGCATTTAAAGGGGCATTTAAAGGGGACCAGCAGGGGCATCTGGGTGGCTCAGTTGGTTAAGTGGCTGCCTTTGGCTCAGGTCATGATCTCCAGGTCCTGGGATCCAGTGCCATATCAGGTTCCCTGTTCAGCGGGGAGTCTGCTTGTCCCTCTCCCTCTGCCTCTCCCCCTGCTCGTGCTCTCTCTCTCTCTCTCTCTCTCTCGCGTGCGCGAATAAATAAAATCTTTTTTTTTAAGATTTTATTTATTTATTTGACAGAGCGAGACACAGTGAGAGAGGGAACACAAGCAGGGGGAGTGGGAGAGGGAGAAAGAGGCCTCCCGCAGAGCAGGGAACCCGATGCAGGGCTCGATCCCAGGACCCTGGGATCATGACTTGAGCTGAAGGCAGATGCTTAACGACTGAGCCACCCAGGTGCCCCTAAATAAAATCTTTTAAAAAAATAAAGGGGACCAGGAGGATAATGAGAGTTGGAGACAAGGATGAAAATTCTAGACCAAGGGAGCAGGATGTGTAAAGTCCCTAAGCATGGGAGGGACACAGGAATTGGGGCCAGATGGAGCAAAGTGAGGGTGGGGGTAGAAGGGAGGCAGGAGGGTGAGGGGGGGCAGGCTAGGCAAGGAGGTGGGCTTTGTCCTGAATGCAGTGCATAGCCGGACAGGTTAAAACAGTGAGCTTATTCTGATTTGCCTCCAGACCTCTTATTCTGTGGCTATTGAGAGGCATGAAGAGAGAGAGAACATCTACATGTTTGCATGCAGACCATTATAAAATCTTAGCATTGGAAGTCACCTCTTGAACCCACTGTGAAGTATCTGATTCCCAATTACTGACTCCCCCCCACTCCCTCCCTCACTCCCCCATGGATGCCCAGTTCTGGCTTCCACACGTGGGAAGTTGGGACATTCATGCTCACCCACCATGGTCCCTTTGGTCTCTGGACAGCTCTGTGTGACAGATACTTAATCCTCGGGACGCCTGGGTGGCTCAAGTCATGATTGAGGGCTACTGGGATGGAGCCCCACGTCGGGCTCCCTGCTCAGCGGGGAGTCTGCTTCTCCCTCTCCCCTCTGCCTCTCTCCCTGCTTATGCTCATTCTCGCTCTCTCTAATAAATAAATAAAATCTTTCTTTAAAAAAAAAAACTTAATCCTCACATCAGTATCAAGCTGAACATTTCCTCCTTGGGAACTAGGTCACCCACAGCAAACTGTGTGTACCCGTGACCCAGCAGACACGCTGAGGCAAGAACTTGTTGAGGTAAAAACTTGGGGGCTCAGCAAATAAGGGAGCAAAGATGTACTAATGGGGATATTCACTGAGGCTGGTTGAATGAGAGCAATAAATGGGAAACAACCTAAATGCTCAGCACAAGGAGAGTCATTCAACAAAGTATGTTTGATCTATCTGGAACACAACACAGCTGATAAAAATCATGTGCTAGAAAAATATTTACTGACATGGACATATGTGCCTGATACACTGTGAGATGGGGAAAAAAAAAAAAGCTGAACACAGATTAATATTTTAGCCAGTGCAAGATCTTGGGCGGCCCCCTTCCCTTTTTGGCCCTCAGACCATCAAGTCGGAGAAACAGTACTTCCTCCTTTATAAAACGCTGGGCAGGGCGCCTGGGTGGCTCAGTTGGTTGAGCGACTGCCTTCGGCTCAGGTCATGATCCTGGAGTCCCGGGATCGAGTCCCGCATCGGGCTCCCTGCTCAGCGGGGAGTCTGCTTCTCCTTCTGACCCTCCCCCCCTCATGCTCTCTATCTCATTCTCTCTCTCAAATAAATAAAATCTTTAAAAAAAAAAAAAAAAACGCTGGGCAAACACTCATAAGAAGTAGCTATGGTGATGGACTTTTAAAGATTCTAGGGCTGTCTACCAAAATACTAAGTCTCAGGGTGGCAAATTATGGGTACTTTTTCATTTTCTTCTTTGAGATTTTTCTGTATTTTCTTTTTTTTTTTTTAAGATTTATTTATTTATTTATTTATTTATTCATTTGAGACACAGAGATACAGAGAGAGAGAGAGAAAGCATGAGCAGGGAGAGAGGGAGAGGGAGAGGGAGAAGCAGGCTCCCCGCTGAGCCAGGAGCCCGATGCGGGGCTCGATCCCAGGACCCCGACATCATGACCTGAGCCGAAGGCAGACGCTTAACCATCTGAGCCACCCAGGTGCCCCAGCATTTTCTTCTTGTCATCAGGAACAAACAAGGGTCGCGTTTTTTAAGTCTGTGTCACTCTTAATTCCCGAGCGTTAGCCTTTCGCGCTTGACCGCTGGTGGGACCCGGCCGCCCTCGCCGGGCTCGGGGCGATCCGCCCCTCGTTGACCCCGCCCCATCCCGGGCCCTGGCTCCTCCCCCCACCCCATCCCACCCCCGCCCGCGTTCCCCCCCTCTTGCCCTCTTTGCTCTCAGGGCCCACTGCTGGGCCTGGACTGGCCCATCTTTACTTTTTGTTTTTGTTTTAGATTTTATTTATTTATTTGCGAGAGAGCGCGAGTGCGCCGGATCCGGAGCAGGGCGGGCAGGCAGAGGCAGAGGGAGAAGCGGACTCCCTGCTGAGCAGGGAGCCCGGTGCGGTGCTCAATTCCAGGACCCGGAAATCATGAGCGGAGCCAAAGGCAGACGCTCAACCGACTGAGCCACCCAGGCGCACCTGATCTTTACTCTTTATTCTGGTTCCCGTCACACATTCCCACCTCACCCCGGACCTGTGGCCCTGACGGCCCCCGGCTGTGTGTGCAGAAGTTAGGGGTAGTGATTGGACACTGACCACTCTGGGTTTCAGTTTCCTCTTCTGAAAAATGGCAGGGGGTCAGGTTGAGTTTCCCAGGGTCTACTAGAGGCGCGGAGGCACCCCCAACTCTTACGTGACCCTCTCGGACCCCCACCCCACATGACCCTACCTTCTGGAGCTGGGAGGGGCTCGGGCAGGCCATGAGGATGAGACTCTGGGTGCTGCGCTGCTGGAGGCCAGAGAGGAGAAAATACAAATTAGAGTATGAAGTTCAAGTTCGGAAGTTCCTAGTACGGTGGGGGTGCAGAGTAGCTGGAGCCTGGGAGGCCCAGGAGGACTTAACCCTTGCCTACCCTGACGAAACCCAATCCCAGCCCCCAGCCCCCCCCTCCCCCAAGCACACACACCAGTCTGAATTACACCCCCCCCCCCCATCACTTCTGTGCCTGGATGGAGCCCTTGCCTCTGACCCAGCTCAATACCCTGGGTCCATCCCCCAGTTAATCCAGGATTAGCCCTTTCCAATCTCCCTCATGATTTTTAATGACTCCCTCCCAGTTGCTTTGCAGAAACCACTCCCTTCTGGCTGCTAACCAGGTGCCTAGAAATTGTATTCCAGGAGTGTCAGTTGAAAGAAGCTGGGTAGGCAGGAGGATCCCGGAGTCCCAGTCCAGGCACCCTGACTCACTGTGACCTCTGATGAATGTCAGCCCCTCTCTGGACTTCACGCGTGGATTAGAAAGTCCCCAGGCCACTAGCATCAATGTGGGGTGGGGGTGGGGGGATACATATCAGACGGGTCAGACTGGGCCAAGTGGCTTTGTGTTCCAAAGGTGGAAAAGGTCCCTCAGAGAATTGTCTGGGCCTCTCCCAGTTCTGATCCCCTGAAACTCTGTCAGCCTTGGGAGGATTAGGGAAAGATGGAAGGGTCAGCCTACAGCTCAGAGGAAGACAGCAGGTAAAGGGATATCTTAGAGGCGAAGCGGCTAGGGGCACCTAGTTGGCTCAGGTGGAAGAGCATATATATGACTCTTGATTTCTGGGTCCTGAGTTCAATCCCCACATTGGGTGCAGAGATTACTTAAATAAATAAATCTAAAAAGAAAAAGAAAAAGGAAGAAAGAAAGAGGAAGAGGATATAGATGGGGGCTTGCGTCTCCAGAATGAGGGAGGGAGAAACCCTGGTTCCTGTTCCCCACCCACCCCCCAGGCCCAAGATGTTGGGTGTCTCAAATACAGCTGGCACAGTGGACACCACCAGCCAGGACAGAAGCCACCGGCCCTGCTCAGCAGCTGATGGGGCCATTTTGGCTGTAGCTCCTGAGGACTGGCCCCTGGCCTTCCCCAGAATGACATTTTTCTGAATGGCGAAGGGACAGAATGTCTTGGGAGTGAGCATGGGGACATGAGCTCAGCCTTCGGGAGCCTTGGCCCCAAGTCAAGTCGTGTTTTCTGGGCCCACTGCCCTGGGAGTGACTGCTTGGTGACGATTCCCGAGGGCCAGGGAGGGGGGTGGCCAGGCTCCTGAGAATGGAGAAGAGGTTCTGAGGAGCTCAGTTGGGGGAGAAGAGCAGGCAGAAGACAAACGATGCAGGAAATACAGTGAGACTAAGCTCACTTGAGGCAAGGCCCGTTCCCAGCAGTCCTGGCCCCATCTGATGAAACTGCCCAACAAATACAGGGACACCTACCATGTGTCGGGGGCACAGCGAGAGTCCCATCATGCTGGGCTAGCAGCTCCCCTGGGAACCCCCACCAAAGGCTTGTAGTGGAGGCTTAGTGAGGCAGACTGGGTTTGAGTCCAGGCCTGGGCCTTGCTTTCCCCATCTGTAGTTTGGGGATAACCTCTCATAAGGAGGAAGAGGAATGCTTTACTGCCTATAAAGAGCTTGGCACAGGGCCTAGCACTTACTACAAGTGCCTATCAGCTGTTCACCAAAAGTTAGCTGGGGCTGTTCCGGGTGAAATGTGAGGGTATTTTGATTTTTGAACTTTCCCGTTTTCCAAACTGCTCTTGTCATCAGTGGAAAGACTATACCACTGAGGTTGGGAGTGGACAGCCCTGGCGGGTCCAGATGGGAGGAGGGGCTAAGCCTCCGAGATTTGCTCATGCATCCTGCTCAGGCTTTGGGAGGTGGGTTTGCATTGTGGTTTTTTCCCCCCCAAAGCTAACCAGCTCCAGATCCAACACTCCTGCTGCTGGTGGCACCGGGCGGCCCCAAGACTGGGGAGGGGAGTGGGAGTTGGTGGGGGGGTACCAGACCAGACAGGAGGGGAGGACCTCCACTGTGGAGACCCAGGAGGGTCTCAGAGGGGATCACAGCCCAGCTGCTCAGCCCTGAGGTCACCTGGAGGGGTCACAGTCCCATGGAGGGAGGAAGGACAGACTCTGGCCTGTTCCAGAGGAGATGCCCAAGCAGCGGCTAAGGCCTAATCACTAAGGCGGAGGTCAGACACAATGGCCTTTCTTCTTCACCAAAAGCCCCCTGCCCCTGGGTCCGCATGGCAGCCCAGCGCAAACCTCACTGGTCCAGGAGGAGGGTATCAGTTATTGGGCATTAAGAGCCAACTATTTGCCAACTAAAAGGCAACTTCAAGTAAGCCTCAGAACAGTCCTGCAAGGTTGCTGATACCAGCCTGATGTTACAAACAAGGAAACTGCTTCCACATCAGATAAATGGCAGGGCTACGATTTGAAGGCAGCTCTGCCCATCGCCCTGAGCCTCTGCAATGGACCCAGCACCTTCAGCAGGCTCCCAAAGGGGCTAGGAGCCGGCTCCCCCACAGTGACTCTCAGCCCCACCTCTGCAGAGCCCAGGGGAATGGCTGCTGGGAATTATGAGGGACCTATGAGAGCATAGAGTGGAAACGCCCGTTGCACAGATGGGGATATGGAGGCCGTAGGGGGGGAAGGGGTCAGCCTGGCTTCATGCAGGGAATAATAGAGCTGGGACAAGAATGGAGACTACTGGCTCCCATTCCAGTGTCCCCCTCCCCACCCCGGCCCCCCGACCCATCAAAGCTCATGAAGGCTCAAACCACAGGTGACCAGGCCAGCGGCAGGACCCCCGGCCCATGCCATGCCTGACATGCAGCAGGCGTTCTGTCCAGCCCACGCCCAGTAGCGGCCTCCAAAGGGCAGGGAGAGGGGCAGTTACCCACCTTCTAGAAGCCCATCAGTGGCCATTCAACAAACCAGTCCACAGGGCCCAGCAGGACCCAGAGAGCTGAGGGTAGGGTCCCCTGCACGACACGGAGATCTCCAAAGGCTACTTTCTGTTATAGATTTATTTGATATTTGAACGGAGTCTACAAGTTCAGACCCTCATGTAACGGATTGCTTCATGGTTGTCAAAGGCTAGTGTGCATTATTTCTGAGGATTACATCTGCTGACATGACGCAGAAAACACAAATGGACAGACAAATGGACATAATCGTTAAGACAAGAGACGCTAAAACGTGCCTTAGTGTCCAAGTGATTGATCTAAGGCGGGGAACCCTTCTAATGCAGGGACCCCGTGACTGATCTAAATTGAGGTGGCTTCTTGCCACCAGGCGCCGAGAGGGCTGTGTGTGCCTGGCGCCTGGGACAGAAATTGGAAACCCAAACCTGGGGAGCCTGCCCCTCCCAGCGGCGACCTCCCCACCCATGACCCCGCCTCCAAGTGTCTCTTCTGAAGGACCAGGCGGTGACAGGGCTGATGTCAGTGGTTGAGGCTAGGGGTGTCACTGGGCAAACTCATGACACATGAGGTGGGAAAGCAGAGTCCGGGCGAGGTAGCTCCTCCTGGCTCCTTAACACTGTGACGAGGGACGGATGGGGAGGATGGAGCACCGTTCATCCGGGGATTAGCCAACCCGAGTCTCCTCCTTTCTTGGCAGCTCCAGAACATTCCCTTTGGCCAACAGCCACAGAAATGAGTGCCTGCCAAGACACATGGAGGAAAAAGAAAACAAGACACCAAAAACAAAACAAAACAAAACAAAAAACCCCTCCCTGGAGAGGAAAGGAAAAAACAGAACTCCTGGACCAAGGTCTCACCAGACTCAAAGACATCCTGCAGCCCGCACCCCGGGGGGGAAGGAAACAGTTCAGTTTCTTGCTGCTCTGCTCAAGGGAAGCTGCCGTCCTGCCCTGAGACCCCAACTCACTGGCCTTCACTGTCTTTTGTGGGGGTTTTTTTAGTGTTTTTTTTTTTTTCTTTTTAATACCCAAACCATCAATTTTCAAAGCTTTAAAAAAAAGTTCTTTTTTTTCTTTTTACTTACAAAAAAAAAAATCTAAAACTGCTGAGACCAGCCCCAGGCCTGGCCTTTCCACCTGACGGCCTGCTGTCCCCTGGGCCACACCGCCAGAGCCCAGCCCAGCACCCCTGGGGCAACTGTCACGGCTGGCTCTCCCTGGACCCCTCTGCTCCAGTCTGGGTGGTACTGCCGGGGGCATCACCAAAAAAGGAAAAGGGAAACTGCCCACCCTTCCTTACATACCCCCGATCGGAGCTGAACTTTGTTGGGAATGTGTAAGTTATCCGGAGGGAGGGGATGCGAAGTGGAGAAAAATAAATACCAAGAGCTAAGTGGGCGTCCCCGGGCCTCTGGCATCAGCTCAGCCTCTAGGGCAGAGATGGCCTCCAGGGGGAAGGCCCTGATTGTCCAAATACTGCGCTCTAAGACACAGGTCTCTGCTCTCCCCGACAGGCGCCCGCCCTGGGGGGGGCATGAGTCTCAGAAGGAGGAAAGGGGCCAGCCCCTCAGGTACTGTCCCGTGGCCACAGCCCAGCCAACATCCAGCCCCAGGCTCCTGCCCTGGCTGAGGCCTGGCTGGTCGTCCCTGGGTGTCTGGGTCCCTGGGCCCTGAGGACTCCTCAGCGACCCGGTGCTCCGCTGTCCACCGGCGCTCAGGCCTGCTCCTTGTCGGCCCTCCACAGCCGCTCCTTCACCTCGGGTGGCAACGTGTTAAACAGGTCCTCCTCCACCACCAGGCCGCTGCGCTTGAGCAACGGACACTCGCCCAGCTCCACGGGCAGGCACTCCAGCCGGTTGCCCCGCAGCTCGATCTGGGTCAGGTTGGTCAGCTCGCCCACCCGTGAGGGCAGTGACTGCAGCACGTTGTTGCCCAGGTGCAGGGCCCTCAGCTTCCGGCACTGAAAGAGTTCCGGGGGCAGCGCCTCGATCTGGAAGGGCAGGAGCAGAGGGCCAAAGTGAGGGGCACAGCTCAGATCTGGGGCCTTGGCCAAGGCTTCTCCCCGACCCCTCACCCCCACCCCTGTCCCAGGCACCAGCATCCCCTCTGAAGCCCATTTCAGCTCCCTGGGCCCAGGACGCAGCACCGTCTGGCCTAAAGCCTGGCTGACCTCCACCTGTATGGGAAGTCTCAGCTCCGCAGTCACTTTCTCCGGGAAGCTTTCCCTGACCTCCTGGGTAAACTAGGGCGCCCATGGCCCCTGGCATCACCGATCCCTCCGTGGCGAAGCTGCTTGGCCACCTGTCACTCCCGGACCAGGCTCTGAGAAGGCAGGGCTGGGGCCCCCTGGTTCCCCACTGTCTCCCAGTGCTCGGCACCCGAAGAAGCATGTCACACTGGCCAGCTACTATCAACTCTGCCCCCTCCTCCATTGCCCAGGGCTCATCAGGAGCCAGGCTGCGGGGCCTGCCTGGTTTAAGAATAATTTATGAAAAAGAACGGCATGGTCTACAGCCATACCACCCTGAACGCGCCCGATCTCGTCTGATCTCGGAAGCTAAGCAGGGTCGGGCCTGGTTATTACTTGGATGGGAGAACGGCATGCTGAGAAAATCACACACCCCAGTTGCTGAGAACTGCGAGGAGCCCTCCAATAGGGGTGGGGACCCCAGCTCTGTCACCTCCCTGTCCTGGGCCTCAGTCCCCTCATCTGTCAAGTCACACCCTGATCATGAGTGCAGGGAGCCCAATATTGGCCATTCCCCTCCTGAGTTTGCAAAATTTGATGACGGGTGACATCCCCACGCAGCTTCCTACACAGCGGGCTGGCTCTGAGCACTGATGCTCTTACCTCATATACCCATCAGAACCCCCTGTAAATACCCTATAAACACTTCTTCTGCTTTCCAGATGGGGTAACATTTCACTGAGGAGGCCCTAAAGAAGCTAACCTGCCCAGAGGTTCATAGCTGGAACATGGTGGAGCCAAGATTGAACCCGGTTCATCAGCTCGTGCTCTGCTATCTGTCCACACCGTCGGTGGAGCGAGGAGCGTTGGTGGGGCCCGAGTGGGGACCTACTGTGTCTCTGACCACCTTCTTCCCTGCCCTTCTGCAAGGAGTCGACTACAAACCTGGGTTCTCACTGAGCCTATTTGCCAGAACAGTCTCCTTCAGAAGGCTGGGCAGGAGGGACCCCACGCGATCCCACGTGAAGATGATGGAGAGACTGTTTAATAACCCCTGTGAGGTGGCTCTGTCACTGTCCCCATTTTCCCGCTGAGGCCTGCAGAAGTGAAATGCAACATGTGCAAGACTGCATGGCCCGAAAGCTCAGGAGAGGACGTAAGCAAGCCTTACTTCCTCTGATTCAGAGCCTGCGCCGTGTTCCCATTCTGCCAAATATGGCACTCACTGGCAAGTCCCTTTCCCTCCCCGGGCCTCAGTTTCCCCCTCTGTAGAATGAAAGGTAGGACGAGAAATGCCTCTCGCCTTCAATGCTCTATGGCTGAGGGCCTCTGGGCAGACTTGGATCTTGGGTGACTTGTTTTAAAAGAGACCCCCAACCTGGGCCTCCAGAAACAGCCACTGTTGTGCCTAGCAGTCAGGGATGGAGCCAAGGTGGCCTCCAGGTGAGCAGGGCTGAAGGTCAGGGACACGAAGGTGAGAGGGCATGACAGGGCTCTGGCAGGACTGAGGGGCCTGAGCCTCCCAAAGAGCCCGCTCCCCCCGACAGTGGACTCCTCTGGTGGCTCAGAGAGGGGTCAGGGCAGCACGAAAGGCTTGACCCAGTGAGTGCCACAGCTGGGGTTCACATGCAGAGCTCCCTCCCTAAAACGCCCCCTCCCCAGTAGCCCCGGCCCTAGCCAGTGAGCTCTCTCCAGGTCCCACAGAGGAAAGAGAGGTGCTCCAATAGCTCAGCGCCCACCACAGCCACCCCTGTCCTTTGGACCTGTCCTCTTCCCGCAGACACTTCTGTCACTCGGCTGCCAAAGGCTTGGGGTCCTGTCCTATCACCCTGATCCTGCCCTCTCCTACCTCCCAGGAACCTCGATGGCTCCCCCATTAGCACTGAAGTAGCCTCAAGTCCACTTAGTCTTTGAAAAAAGAGACGATCCTCCCAGAAGCCTCTGGGGCTGCTCCATCGCCCTCCCCACCTCCCGACAAACCATGTGGAAAAACATGCTGTCTCTCTTCAGCTGTGATCCAGCTTCTGCCCTGTCCACCCCCAAAACTATCTGGCCAGAGTCACCAACAGTCCCTCCTAATCCACTAGACCTGAATCCGTTCCTTCACCCAACTGTCCCACTCACTGTAAGCCCACACTCCTGCCTGGCCTCACTCTTCCGCTTCAACCCCAAAGGCTTGAGCCAGACTCCTCTCTCCCTCCATCCTCTACCCCCGGTGATCTCAACAAGGACCCCTCTTCATCCAGGAGCCCAGGCGGGGATAAGGAGGACTCCTTGAGCTTCAGGCTGACTCAGTATGGTCCCTTGGATGTCCCAGGGGCTCCAGACACCCAACATGGGACATACACTCTCTTCTCTGAAAACCAGGGACTCCTCCTGCATCCTGTTTCAGTGACCCATCTTCCCAGGCAGCCAAGTGAGAAACCCCGAGTCACTCAGACCTCTCCCCTTCTCCCCCATCCAATCCAGCCCCATCCTGCGGATTGTCCCACCAAAGTCGCTCCACCCAGGGCAGCCTCAGTCCAGGCTTCACCCCTGCTGATGGCTGCACCTGGGTTTTCTGCCAGCTCTTGACCCCTCTCATCTTGCCCCTCAAACCCACCCCCCTCACACTGCAGCAAGAACAATCTCTCCCAATGATAAGTTAGCTCGTTTCTTCATCTACTCAGAGAATTTGGTGAACATCTGCTGTGTGTCAGGCACTGAACGGAAAAGCCAAGATCCACGTCACCAGACGAGGGGAACAAAGGAGATCCGATGGAAACGAGTGGGAAGAACAGGACTCTCTTCCAGCCCTGGTCTCAGAGGAAAGTCCAAATTCCAGGGGCTGCTCAACTCACCGCTCCTCCTCCCACTGACAAAACCTACTAGACTCTCCGCTTCCTCTTCATCTGGCTAACTTCCCCTCATCTTCAGGGCCAGGGGAGATGTCCCTTCCTCCAGGAGGTCTGCCTGCCCTAAATCTGGGGTGAGACCACTCCTGTGTGTGCCCAGGAGCCTCTAGATGGGCAGCCAGTGGGCTTTATTTGTCCCTGTGTCCCTAGCACCTTCCTCTACGCTAGGAGTGCACGAAAACCATTTGCCAAATCAATGAAAGAATGAATAAATGGATCTGTAGACAAATGAACGCATCTTTCGCGCCTATTCACGTGAGTTTAAACATGGGGAAAGAGCAGCTAAGGGCCTGAGCCGGGTCACACCCACCCCTCCCTGTTTACCTGCAGCCCCGGGGGGCTCACAGAGGAGGAGGGGAGGGGCTCCAGCTTAAAAGGATGGGCCTTGGGTGGGAGGGATGGGGTGGCTGGGTGATGGACACTGGGGAGGGTATGTGCTATGGTAAGCGCTGTGAATTGTGCAACACTGATGAATTACAGACCTGTACCCCTGAAACAAATAATACATTATATGTTAATAAAAAAAAATTAAGAAGTTAAAAAAGTAAAAATAATTTTTAAAAATTTTGAAAAAAAGGATGGGCCTGACAAGGATCAGCCCAAGTGAACTTTTTCCCTACAAAGGCCTCTGGCATTCCAGGGGCGGAGACAGGATGTGATTAAGCAGTGTGCTAAACAGGGCATGCAGAGGGTCTCCTTCCTCGGACAGCAAGCCTGTGGCCAGCTCCTTTCCTGAGGGGTGACCCCAGCCAGCAGGCGTGATGTGACCTAACAGGCCTGCTAGCAGTGAGGAGCTGGGGGTAGGGGACGGAACTGCGAGCCAGGCTGGATGCCTGATGTGCCCTCCACCAGGAAGCAGGGCCCAGCAAGCCCCGGGTGCCCGCAGAGCCCACACAGAGCCGGTGCAGAGCCTGTGGGCAGCCGGGACAGAGGAGACAGGTTACAAAGGGTCGTGAGGTGCCTTAGTCGGACCCAACTCCAGGGGCAATCTGGCCCCCACACTGTGCTCTGGGGGAAGGCCTTAAAGAAGAGGCTGGGGTCTGTCTGGTGCTCCCCACACGTGGCTTCCCCCCAGGAGTCCAATTTTCCTGATCTGTGGCCTGTCCCAGGCCCTGGGGGCAGATGCTCCCACGTGAAGCAATCTGGGATCTGACCTTCGTCCTTGGCCACTCACAGTCATAATTTGGGGGAGGAAGATAGAGTTTGTGACTCTTCCATGTATCAGAGTCAAACTCTGATACATGGAAGAGTCAGGTTGGTTTGCAGTAAGAGAGGCTTAGGGAAGAGGGGAGGGGGGCCCAGACCCTCCAATCTGAGTGACGTTGGAGAAGGTGTGTCCCTTCCTGGGGCCGGGGGCTGGGCGGGGGGTGCATTTCAGGGGACCGCCCGCCTCTGCATCTGAGGCTGCTGGAGAGAGTTCCTGTCGGGAGCATCGTGCCCCGCACGGCGTGGGCTACTTCGTGCCACCGTTTGCAGGGGAGCTGCAGGGTGGTGTCTGAACCAGGTCTCCACAGTCCGCACCCCGGGCTTTGGGCTCCCACCACCACCTGCCTCACTGTGTCTCCACCTTGAAAGTAGGAACCGGGAACGGGTTACCTTTCCGCAGGTCCCCAGGAGGGGTGGGCAGGGGGCGGTCCTTCCAGTGGCTGCAGCTCAGTTTGCACTACAGGGGCCAGACCACAAAGCCACAGGATCAGCCGGCCCTCAACCCCACCCGCCTGCCTCTGAGAAGGGGCCTGTGGGTGGGGGGCTTCCCTGGCCAGGCAAGGGGCTGGTACACAGGGCTACCAATGGTTTCCTGGGCGTCTCCCAAGGCGTGGCCTCCCATACTGCCGGCCTGAGATGGTTTGCACAATTTCCTCTCCAGAAAGGCAGGTGGTGACAAGCAGAGGGGGAAGGGTGTGAGCGGGGCCAAGAGCTGCAGAGACCACCCGGCTTGGCCTCGGTGAGCACCAGCCACCCACGGTTTCTGTCCCTCGTGGACCCAGACTGGCCCCTCGGCTCCAGATGTGGTCTAGAACAGGCTCCAGGCTAAGTCCTGCCTCCCACAACCCAGCCCTGGGACCTCTTGTCCCTGCACGTCCCTGCCTATGAGAAACCCACCCCAAGTCACCTCGGGGGACCGACCCCGCCTGACGACACCATCCCTCCCGGGAGGAGGACTCTGCAACATTCTGTGGCAAAGACAGGGTCCCCGGCCCAGAGATCCCGAGTCAACAGGTCGGGGCAGGGGGGCCCCCAGGAATCTGTATTCCCAACAAGCCCCTCCTGGATGGTTCTGGGAACCATGGGTGAGGACCCGACCACCCCGAGACGCTGCGCCTCCTGAGCAAACCGCCCACCCCCCTCCCCAGAGCCACGGCCAGGCCCCTCACCCGGTTGGCCGTGACAGCCAGGTTCTGGAGGTTCTGCAGGAGGCCAATGTCGGCGGGGAGGAAGGTCAGGTTGTTGTGGCTGAGGTCCAGGTAGCGCAGCTTGCGGCAGTAGAAGAGCTGGGTGGGGATCTTCTCGATCTTGTTGCGGTTCAGGTAGAGGCGCTCGAGGCTCGTGAGGTTGCCGATCTGGATGGGGATGTAGGCGATGTGGTTGTACCACAGCTTAAGGCAGGTGAGGCGGTGCAGGTGCTGGAAGCTGATGATCTCCTCGATGGTCTTGAGGTTGTTGTCCTTGAGGTCGATCTCCTGCAGGTTGTGGAGGCTGAAGATGGAGTGCGGGATCCGCTCCAGGTCGCAGCGGATCAGCTCCAGCTCAGTCAGGTTCACCATCTTCTTGAGGCTGTTGAGGACGATGAGCTTGGTGCCCTCGTTGTTGATGGACAGCTTCTGCAGGTGCACGCCCACGTCGGTGACCACCTGCGGCAGCTTGCTCAGGTTGCTCTTGAGCCGCAGCACCTTGAGGCGCTTGAGCTCGCGCAGCCCGTCGATGACGATGTAGCGGTTGTTCTCGGCGCTCAGGTTCCCCGTCAGGTGCAACTCCTCCAGGGTCTTCAGGCTGTAGATCCACAACGGGATCTCCTTGATGTCCGTGAACTTGATGTGCAGGGCCCGCAGGTTCTCACGCAGGAAGGCCAGGGCAGGCGCCTCGATCTTGGCCGCCGTGTGGTACAGCCACAGCTCCTTGAGGCCTGTGAGCTGGGCGATGCTGGGCGGGATGGTCACGTCCGGGATCAGCTCCAGCTTCAGCACCTCCAGCTCCACCAGGTCGAACACGGTGTCGGGGATGCCGCTGAGCATGAACAGGTGCAGCTCCAGCTTGTCCTGCGCGTTCTTGGTGAGCCGCTGCCGCAGCTTGTCCAGCGTCCACTCGTTGTTGAGGTTCAGCTGCCGTAGCTTGTTCTCGCTCACCTCCGAGAGGAAGACGGCGAAGCGCTTCGAGTAGAGCGGGTCGTACTGGTCGATGAGGTGCAGCATGAAGGCGAAGTCGTTCTTGACGTCGGGGATGTCGCTGTAGCTGCTCTCCTCGCGGATGGACTCGAACGAGTACTTCTTGAGAGAGCGCCGCAGCATCCACCACAGCGTGTACATGCAGATGAGCCCGTAGAAGATGACCAGGCTGATGTAGAAGGACGCCAGGATCTTGAAGAGCGTGGCCAGGGGGTGGGCACAGCGGTAGGTGCGGTAGCCCGTCAGGCTCTCGATGTCCACGGTGCAGTCCACGTCGAACTTGATGTTGTGCACGTAGTAGACGGTGTAGCAGATGATGAGGATGAACTTGATCACCTTGATGATGGTCTGCCTCATGTACAGGCGGTACACGATGTCCCCCTCCTCCACGTGGGTACGGAACTTCTTCACCTTCTCAAAGAGCGCCTTGGCCTGCTCCCCCTCCTTCTTGTCCAGCACGCCCGTCTCCGAGCGGTCCACGATGCCCTGCTCGATCCGGGACTTGGTCCGCTGCAGCATGGGCACGGTGGCCTCCACATCTTCGCTGACTGTCGACGACTTCTTGTCCATGGAGCCATTCATCTTGCTGAAGGCCGGCTTGGGGTCGCTCTCTTCCACCACCGTCTCGGACAGGGCCCGGGTGGTCCAGGGTGAGTCGAAGCACTTGAGCAGGATAGACACGAAGTGCTCCAGCTTCGAGCTGGTGCGTGGGAACTTGAACCAGAAGTTGCTGCAGGCCAGGAAGATGAGCGTGTGCAGAAGCACCAGGTAGGGGAAGTACTTGGCGAACCAGTGCAGGCGGTTCTCATAGCAGACGGCGTCCACGTAGTTGTACTGGTGCCGGTCCAGGTCGTACTTGATGCCCGTGGGGCCCGGGCCAGGGGTCGGCAGCAATGTGGTGTTGGGGTAGGTGGGCTCTGGGCCCGGGGCTGCCCAGCCCCGGAAGGAGTCATTGCAGGAGTCCTTGGTGACCCATTTACAAGGCAGGCAGATCATCTTGTCCTGGGTGACCTGCAGTGTGCCCCCGAAGACCGCGATCATCAGCATGACAATGGAGATGTAGTCGGTGAACACGTCCCACCATGGCTTCAGGATCCGGTATGCTGGCTGTGTGTCCGCAAAGTATCGGAGCTCCGTCACTGGAATCATGGTTCAACCTGAAAAGGACCCACAGGACAGGGTTACCACAGGGCGGCCTGGCCGACTGGGACCTAGGAGACAACGGACCCATTGTCCAAAATTCCACCTTGAGTCCAGCTGGGAGTCACGGCCTTGCCACTCACAGGGGGGCCCACCGATAGGCCTCTGTCCAGAAGCCATGTGGTCACCAGGTAGCTGGGAAACCACCACCGGGGAAGGCAGGCAGTCTCCCCATTTAACAGACACGGAGACCGAGCACCGAAGTCAAGAGCCACATGAACAGATTGCTAATGTGGCCTCCCTCTGCATTCCAGCGGGAGCATTCGGGAATTCCTGGCCAGACTCCATCCTGTTCATGATCAGACTGACCAGAGGGGCGTGTTGAAAACTCTCAGTTCACTTGGAAACAGCTGCCGAGACCCTGCCCCAGTGACCGGAAGAGGTTCCCTCAAAGTGTGGGAAATCTAAATGTACAAGAGGGGGCTCGATGTGAACTCACTTTTGTAAAACAAATAGGGAAGTTTAAAAAATTCTGCGAGGGTGCTTGTAATTATGTCCATATAGGATCCTGAGGGGAGAGACTCAGACACAGACACACACATGCACACGCACGCACGGTAAGGGGTGGGGCCGGGCAGAGAAAGGACAAGAAAACAAGACTGGTCTCCGCCCCACGCTAGATGACATCACATTTATGATATTATCTCTGGCTGTGTGCATCCACACGTGTGTGTAAGGAGCAAAGCTCAGGGAAGTAAAGTCACCGGCCCAACGTCACTCTACTACTCTTCAGGGCAGAGTCAAGACCAAACCCAGGCCTGTCCCTCCACCTCCCCATTTGCGTCTTCATTGCTGCACGGGCCCGCTGTCCACCTGACTATGCCAAGAGACCACGCCCCAGAGTCCAGCTTCCCTGTCCCCTGGGGTTCCCAGAACTCAGGTCACGATGGGGCCAGCAGATGCCACCACCCGCCCTGGGCCACCAGCTCCAGCCCAGAGGTCAGCCTTCCCGGTGAGGCCAGGACTCACAGGCCAGGGTGAATGGCCACCCCACAGGAAGGCCCGGGCCTCTAATGACCAGCTGGCTCCTCATACCACCCACACTCCTGGGAAAGGGGCACTCCAGGGGAGGGCCCGCTGAATCATACAGCCGGCCTCCAGCTGAAAGAAACCCGGACACTTGTCCCTCCCTTCCCAGTTCCCCAAGTCCACATCCAGGCAGGCACCCAAAGGCTGGGGACAGGAAGGGAGGAGGGGCCAAGCCAGAGGGCCTGAGGGCATGCAAGAGCCTGCCCCTGCAGTGTCCAGAAAGAGGACGCCAGACACCGGGGGCGGTGCACTTTATGACCAGGCAGGATGTGGTTACAGCCTCCCAGTTTTGGAGGGAGTGGGTGTGCCATCCCAGCGAGGACACTCCAGTGAGGAGTTGCCTCTGGGCCCCTGCTGACCCGGGGCGTTCTTTGCACATGTCGCCTCTTGACTTCCGAGGTGGAAACTGTTCACTGCTCCGTTTACAGGTTAGGGAACGGGAGGCTGAGAGAGGGAGGAAACAGCCCCATCCATTGTCTGTTCCGGTCTGGTTCGGCTGGCTCTTAGCCTCCCCCGGCCCCAAACACCCGGTCTCCAGCACATCCTGAACTCGCTGCCATCCCGCCCTTGGCTCAGCCCTCCGGGGACAATAAAAATGACCAAGGTGTGTCCACGCCTCAGGGGCCTCTCGGTCCAGTGTGAGCGTGTGGGCAGCAGTGGGAGAGGCAGAGCCTGGGACAGGGCAAGGGGCAGCTGGGGCTACAGCCCAAGAGACAGATGCCACCTCCCTGCTGAGAAGGCCTTCGTGGAGGTGTGGGGGACAGAGCCAGGCACCCTGGCTCGGGAAGGCAGAGCTGGGAGGCCAGCGCAGGACCCACCTTGTGGGGGTGGCCTGTCTGGAGGGTGGGGATCACCCTCTAGCTGCCCCGTGTTTCTGCCACCGACTCTGCCACTGACTGTGCAACTCTGGGACACGTCACCGCCTCTCTCTGACGGGGTTTTGGGAGAAAACTGGGAAGAAGACGCAGGTGCCAAACCCCAGGCCTTAGTCCGCAGGGATGCCAGGGAAGGGGCGCCTGCCCCGCAACCAGGCCCCCGAGAAGAAACAGCTAGGTGGTTGGGGCAGCCTGCTCTCAAGTAGCTCTTGCTGAGGATGTGGGGGGAAGCCAGGGGCCAAGAAGGCTGAGCTGGGTTCTGCCCGCCTTGACCTCACTGCAGGGCCTTGGGTGAGGACCTCACTGGCTCTCGGCCCCAGGTTCTGCACAAACACCTCACGGTGCTGCTGGGAAGCGTCCACAGAATTGTAGGCTTTCACCGTGCTTAGCGCAGAGTGGGACAGGCAGGCAGTTCTGGCACCTCCTCATCATGCCCCTTCAGGGCAGAAGTCTCCGGAACACGGTAGGTACTCAACAAAATCAGTGGGTCTCAAGAGAGGGCGTGAGAGGGGGGCAGGACAGGGCCGGGCCCGGGTGTGGCGGGGAGGCAGGGCAGCAGTGAGTTTCGGGTGGATGTGGGCAGGGCTACACACCCTGATGGGGAGGAAGCAGAGGTTCCCGGCCCTCCCAACCCAGAGGGCCCTGGGGAAGGAAACAGATCCCCCAGGTAGGGATCTCCACGCAGGGACCAGCTCCAGGAGCCAGTGACTCAAGGGCACTAAACACCCACGGAGGCGGGGAGCAGCTCCCGTTCCCAGACTGAAGACTCATAGCCAAGTCCAAGACATGCACATTGTTCTGGCACCAATTTTTTTTGTGTTTTTTTTTTTTTTTTTTAAAGTAAGCTCTCCACCCAACGTGGTGAATTCACAATCCTGAGATCAAGAGTCATGAGTCATGCTCTACCGACTGAGCCAGGCAGGCGCCCCCACCCATTTTTTTTCTCAAGATTGTTTTATTCGGGTAATATATACATAGCATAAAATTTACCTCTTTAAACTTTTTTAGGTGTATAATTCAGTATATAATTCCATTGTGCAGCCGCTACCACCATGGTCTCCAGGAGGCTTCCGTCTAGCTAAACTGAAACCCTGTCCCCAGGTAAACTCTAGCTCCCCATTTCCCCTTCGCCAGCCCCCGGCCACCACCATTCTACTTTTTTTTTTTTTTTTTTTTTGAGAGAGAGAGAGAGAGATGGGGTGGGAGACAGAGGGAGAGGGGAAGAGAGAAAATCTTTTTTTTTTTTTTAAGATTTTATTTATTTGATAGAGACAGCAACAGCGAGAGAGGGAACACAAGCAGGGGGAGTGGGAGAGGGAGAAGCAGGCTTCCCGCGGAGCAGGGAGCCCGATGCGGGGCTCGATCCCAGGACCCCGGGATCATGACCTGAGCCAAGGGCAGATGCCCAATGACTGAGCCACCCAGGTGCCCCAAGGATTTTATTTGTTTGACAGAGACACAGCGAGAGCGGGAACACAAGCAGGGGGAGTGGGAGAGGGAGAAGCAGGCTTCCCGCGGAGCAGAGAGCCCGATGCGGGGCTCAGTCCCAGGCCCCTGGGATCATGACCTGAGCCAAAGGCAGACGCTTAATGACTGAGCCACCCAGGCGCCCCGGAAGAGAGAAAATCTTAAGCCGGCTCCACGCCCGGCACAGAGCCGGATGCAGGACTTGATCTCACAACCCTGAGATCAGGACCTGAATCAAAATCAAGAGTCGGACGCTTTACCCACGGAGCCACCCAGGTGCCCCTCTACTTTCTGTCTCTATAAAGTTGACTGCCCTAGGTACTTCATAAAGGTGGAATTGTAACAGTATTGGTCTCTTGATGTCTGGCTTATTTCAGTTAATAGAAAGCCCTCATCCATGTTTTAGCATGGATGTCAGAATTCCCTTCCTTTTTAAGGCCGAAATATTCCCCATACCCATTTTACAGATAGGGAAACCGAGGCTCAGAGAGAGAAGCCATGTGCCCAACTTCACCTGTAAGTGACAGAGGCCTACCTTCAAAGCCAGATCCACGGGGGAGCCCAGGCATGCAGCGCCTCCACGGGGCACGCCGCTAGAGCAGATCCCACATAGCAGCTGCCCTGGGACACAGCCGGTCCGGTCAGGAGAGCACCACAGGGAAACGGACAGACCCAAGGAAGTGGGGATCTTCCTTCCCAGTTACAGAAAGCACCCTTTTCAGGGCATTTCCTGCAGGCAGTGTGTTCATCCCCTCCCTGCACTGGGCCCTCCCTAACCGGTATGGCCTCCTAGCAGACGTGTGGAACAGCTTCTCTCCCACGGCCTGTTTCCCTGTCCCAGAGCAGAGACTCTGTCGTGCATGTGACCACAGTTTGCAAAAGGTGGTCAAGGGGGCGGCTGGGTGGCTCAGTTGGTTAAGCGACTGCCTTCGGCTCAGGTCATGATCCTGGAGTCCCGGGATCGAGTTCCGCATCGGACTCCCTGCCCGGCAGGGAGTCTGCTTCTCCCTCTGACCCTCCCCCTTCTCATGCTCTCTCTCTCTCTCTCATTCTCTCCAAATAAATAAATAAAATCTTAAAAAAAAAAAAAAAAAAAAAAGGTGGTCAAGGTGCCCAGGGGCGTGTGATCCCAGGCCTGTGCCCACCCTGGATGCCTCCCTTCCGACTGTGTCCCACCCTGAGGTCAGCCAGCGAGGCTTGATTCTAGAGCTGCTGACGCCACCAGACATCCCCTTGTCCTGGCCACCCCTGCGTGTAGCCAGCAGGGAGGGAACAGCGTGTCCAGGAGCCAGGACTCCTCTCCTAGAAGGTGGCACATTGGTCTCCCCATCCATAAACTAGGGGCGTGGGAACAGAAACCCCGCCAAGCTTTCAAGACTATCAGAAGGCACAGAAATGGGCGCCTGGGTGGCTCAGTTGGTTGGGCGACTGCCTTCGGCTCAGGTCATGATCCTGGAGTCCCGGGATCGAGTCCCACATCGGGCTCCCTGCTCGGCAGGGAGTCTGCTTCTCCCTCTGACCCTCCCCCCTCTCATGTGCTCTCTCTCTCTCTCTCATTCTCTCTGTCTCAAATAAATAAATAAAATCTTTAAAAAAAAAAAAATTAAAAAAAAAAAAAAAAAAAGAAGGCACAGAAATGAGGCTTCCCAAACTGCCTGTGTGTGGGCCCTGGGTCAGGTGGAGAGCAAGCCCTGAGCTACATGACGTGAACTTAGCGCTGGAGGGACGGCTGGGCCAGTCGGGCCTCTGCCCTGGGTGCTGGAGTGACCCTGGGCAGGCGTCTTCATGTCTCTGAGCCTTAGCACCCCCATCTGTGGAAGGGGGCTGAAGCAGACACGGGCCTGGCCCCCCAGAGCAATCCTGACTTCAACAGACAGTTAGGGGTGATTGGAAAGTGCACAGAACAGGACCAGAAAGGAAGGAAATGGAAGAAGCAAAGCACCCGCAGGGCCGGCAGACACCTGGCAGAGAAACAGGTAGGCGGGGCCTGGCCCACAGTAGGCGGGCAGTAAGCACTTCCTGCCACTAGAACGCACCACCGTGGCCTTTTCAATGGAACCAAGGAGCTCTGTTTGTAATACTAATGTGGAAAAAAGCGAGATCCAGAAAAATAAATAAATACAGTCCCATTCTGATAAACCCTTGACCAACAGTCCCTGCCCTGTGCGGAGGGACGCCCTCTCGGAGTGGGAATAAGAAACCGAATGGAAGGAAACTTTTTTTTTTAACCAGCGTGCATTATCTTTGTGATTGAAAAAATATCAGCGTTCCAAAGAAACAGAGAAGAAAGAAGAGAAGAGAAAAAGGAAAAGAAAAGAAAAGAGAAAGAGAAAGAAACCAAGCAGGCGCCTGGGTGGCTCAGTCATTAAGCGTCTGCCTTCAGCTCATGTCACAATCTCAGGGTCCTGGGATTGAGCCCCCGCATCGGGCTCCCTGCTCAGCAGGGAGTCTGCTTCTCCCTCTGCCCCTCCCCCTTGCATGTGATCTCTCTCTCAAGCTTTCTTTCTCTCTCAAATAAATAAATAAAATCTAAGAAAGAAAGAAAGAAAATAAGAAAGAAAGAAAGAATCGGCCCTCATGTGAAGCTCTGAGAGGGCAGTTTGGGGAGGGCAATGGGGAGCTGGGTCAGATCAGGTCAGGTCTCTGTCCCAAGAGGTGGGGAATTTGGAGAGGATCCTGAAGAGAGGACAAAGATCAACGGGTTGAACTCAGGCAGCTGAGAAAAGACAATAAGGCAATGTGTGTGCCTTGCTGTCCCCTGAGTTCTGGTCCAGCTACTTTTCCTTCTTCCGGAACAGAGGCCTCACTCTGAGCTGGAGACTGTGCCCTCCTAGAAGTCAGGGATTAACATCCACCAGTGAGGTGGGAGACCCCTGGCTGCACCCAAGAAAAGCTTGGGAGGCAGTGGGCAAGAGATCACCCAGGGGCCGGGGGCTCGGGAGGCTAGGAGTCCCACAGTGCAATGGCCACTCTAGGTTCATCCGGGTCCCTTATGCAGAAACCAGAATATGGTGGAGAGAAGACCTGCTGAACTGGGCGGAGCCCGGGAAGGACGCAGGAGGAGGGAGGATGCCAATTGTCTGGGAAAGATTCTAGGACAAGAATCAGTTACAGGAATGTTCATCACAGTGTTATTTATGCCCTAGGAAAATTGGAAACCACCCAGGTGCCCATTATGGGCTGACTGGTTAAATACTTATTAAATGATCAGATGATAGAATATGTGAAATAATAAAAACGCATTAGAGCAAGACACCAGATGACTGGGTGAGAAAAAAACCGTCTGGAGTATGTGACCTACAAAAGTAAGTAACAGGGGCGCCCAGGTGGCTCAGTCAGTTGAGTGTCTGACTCTTGATTTCGGTTCAGGTCACAATCTCAGGGTTGTGGGATCAAGCCCTGAGTTGGGCTCCACACTCAGCACAGAGTCTGCTTGAGATTCTCTCTCTCTTTCCCTCTGCCCCTCCCCCTGCTCACGTTCGCGCTCTCTCTCTCTCACAAATAAAATCTTAAAAAAAAAAAAAAAAAGAATAGCTACAACAATTTGGAAGAACAAGGTGGGAGGAGACTTGCCGATGTGGTGCTAATGTAGGGATAGATGGATGGACCACAGGAACAGAAAAGCAAGCATAGAAACAGATGCTGCAATGTCCGGAAACAGACATGACAGTGTTGGCTTTGCAGGTTAGGGGGAAAGAATGGGCATCCCTGAACAGAGTTGGCTGTCAGCTACTCTCTTGAGAAAAGCATAGCCTCATCCACTTCCTTATATGAAAAAAAATTCCAATGAACTGAACACCTAAGCCAAAACCTGAAAATGTTTAAAAAAAGAGCTAAGAGATCAACTTAGGAGAGGAAAGGATTTCTTATTGGAAAAGTATGAATCCTAAAAAAAAAAAAGGAGAAGTATGAATCCTTACAGGAGAAGACTGCTACTTTGATCACATTAAGTTATAATATATGTGCATCGAAGAACGTAATAAGTAAAAAGAACCCACAGACTTGTTAGAGATATTTGCAATGTGCATAACTACCAAAGGATTACTATCCAGGACAAATA
This sequence comes from Mirounga leonina, assembly GCF_011800145.1. NCBI lineage: Eukaryota > Metazoa > Chordata > Mammalia > Carnivora > Phocidae > Mirounga > Mirounga leonina. The sequence continues at coordinate 6,905,491 of NW_023270433.1, forward strand.
CAGAACTCCTACAATTGTTTCTCGGCCTTTTGGCTAAGATCAAGTGTAGAACTCCTACAAACACAAGAAAAGAGACAATCCAATAGAAAGAAATGGCAAAATACACAAATAGGGCATCTGGGTGGCTCAGTCAGTTGAGCATCTGACTTTTTTTTTTTTAAAGATTTTATTTATTTATTTATTTGAGAGAGAGAAACAGCATGAGAGGGGATAGGGTCAGAGGGAGAAGCAGGCTCCCCGCTGAGCCGGGAGCCCGATGTGGGACTCGATCCCAGGACCCCAGGATCATGACCTGAGCCGAAGGCAGTCGCTTAACCAACTGAGCCACCCAGGCGCCCAGCATCTGACTCTTGATTTCAGCTCAGGTCACAATCTCAGGTCGTGAGAGCGAGCCCAGAGTTGGGCTCCGCGCTCAGCAGGGAATCTGCTTGAGATTCTCTCCCTCCCTCTCTCTCCCTCCTTCCCTCCCTCTGCCCCCCTTACCACCCCCCCATGAGTTCGTGCACATGCATGTGCGCTCGCTCGCTCACTCTCTCTCTAAAATAAATGTCTTGGAAAAAAAATGAATAGACAATCGTAAGAAAAAATGCAAATGGAAATTAATATATGAAATTAATTCCTAACCTCATTACTAATCAGGGAATGCAATCAGATGCCATTTCACTCCACTGGGACTGGCAAAATGCTGAATTCCTACCTGAGGTTAGGATGCACACATCCTACAATCCAGCCACTCCTCTCTGAGATCTCAGAGAATCGTTACACACACGTGGAGCCATGGACAAAAACGCTCACTGAAGAGTTGTTCCTAACAGCCCCAAATCAGCGGCCACTCATCCATCAACAGGAGAAAGGATAAATCATCATCATCATACAATGGAATGTGAAAGCAACGAGTTAATGATCTATACCTGCATGTACCAACGTGAACAGACCTCAAAACGATGCTGAGCCAGAAAACACGCTACAGAGTAATGCCTTATATGTTATGTAAGGGTTTCTATAATGTATAATCCAAGTGTTGTAAAGCTATAAAAACATGCATGGAGAGCCCCCAAATCAAGATAATAATCCCCCCCCTCCGAGAGGGAAGAGAAAGGGACTGTGGAAGAGGTTTCACTTGTGTCTCAAATATTTTGAGAAAGACTATATCTGAACCAGTTAATGCAAAAGATATTTGCCAAAATTTACCAAAATAATCATCCATTTCTACCCCTCCTGGCGGGTCCTCTCTCCGGTCCTCAGCCCTGCCAAGCTCAGCTGGAGGCAGCAGGTCTGGACCCATTGCCAGGGCAGCAAATTCAGCTCCTCCTTCCAACTGGCCTGCTCCTGACCAGCACGGCGGCCACACCTGTGGTCTCTTAAGGATCCCGCAGAACGCAATCCCACCCCCGCCTGGAGCTGCCCTGCCCCCAGGGAGCTGCCCAAGTCGGTAGGAGGCAGCCAGACCCTTTTCCACTTGCAGGTGGGAAGAAGGGGGGCCGGGTTCCCGTGGTGAGGCCCTGGGTGGGGGTTGGGGGTCAGAGAAGCAACCCAGGGAGCCCCTATCTTCCCCTTGGTGACAGGCAGATCTCAGGGAGTGCAAACAGCAAGAGCTTTGGAGCTGCGAAGACAGGTTCAAAGCCAGCTCTCACCTGAAATCCTTCCATGGCCCCGGGGCCAATTACTAGCCTGAGGCTCTGTTTTTACAACTTTAAAATAAGAATAGTGCTCCCTACCTCATATCTCTGGATATAGGGACCCAAAAGATGTCCAGGTATTAAAAAAAAAAAAAAAAAAGATGCTGTCCAGTAGAGGAAAATATAGGCTAAATACAGGCTCTGTGAAAGAAGCCAGTCACAAAAGGACAAATGCCGCAGGAATCCACTCATATGCGGTAGGCAGGCAAATTTATAAACACAGAAAGTAGAAGGGTGAGTGCAGGGCTGGGGGAGGGGAGGGTGCGGAGCTACCGTTTAACGGGGACGGAGCTTCATCGATTTGTGTGCAAGATGAGCACAAATTCTGGAAATCACTGGTGGCTGCACCTTGATGTGACGGGTTTTTTTTTTAAGATTTTACTTACTCGACAGAGAGAGACACAGCGAGAGGGGAAACACAAGCAGGGGGAGTGGGAGAGGGAGAAGCAGGCCCCCCGTGGAGCAGGGAGCCCGAAGCGGGGCTCGATCCCAGGACCCCGGGACCACGACCTGAGCCGAAGGCAGACGCCCAACAACTGAGCCACCCAGGCGCCCCTGACGTGATGGTTTTAATGCTCCTGAAGCCATACTTAAAAATGGGGACGATTTTTAATTTTCCAGTTATGGGGATCAGGCCGCAATGTAATGAAATTAGGAGAAGAGAAGCATGATCTCATTCTTCTTCCAAAAAAATCATATCAGTAGCTTATTGCTGTATGCATCGAAAAATCTGGAAAGCTATACAGAGAACTATACGTAGGTAAGTCTGAGGGTGGGTAAGACTGTAGCTGGTTGTCCATACGACACACTCTTCTATCACTGAAGTTTGGTACTTTGATGAGTAGGAAAAGTACCTGGGGAGAAAAGACTTTTCTCACTGTGTGATTTCAGAGGATTGTAAAAGTTTATGAGAAGGACCTGCCATCTACTGAGTTAGGAGAAGGTGAGGCTGCCCTGCCTGCCCCACCCGGGTGACAGACACTCCACGGGACGCCGTCCTCACTGTAGGGAAGGAGCACCCAGGCTGGGTAAGCTCAGACCCTGAGGACAAACGACCTTTGCTCTGAGCCTCAGTCACCTCAACTGCAAAATGGGAATATTGCCAAACCTACCTCAGAGGCTTCTTGTGACTACTTAAATGACATAACGTATCCTGCCTGTGGCCCAGAGGAAGGTGCACTATGGTTACAACCCACCTGCCATCACAGAAAACCCTCCCGGAGCTCAGTGGGGGAAGACACCCAGGTGAGGGCTGAGCCACAAGGACAGGCACCTCCAAGCACAGACCAGACCACCTGGAGCCCTCCAGGACCTGACCTGTCACACAGGCCACACTCAAGAGCCTTGAACTTCTGGAGCCCCCGCCAGGCTCAGGACCCCAGTAAAGGATGGAGGTAGAGAGTTGGCGATTTGCTCTCAGAACCACCCCTTAGGTATCCCTCGACATTGTTGATTTCCCCCTGATGCTTCCTCCAGAAGGGGAAGGGAGTCAAAGAAATGACCCGCTGCCCACTCCAGCCCAGAGGGGGACCACCCAAGCATGCTCCAGCCCCCACGTCAGCCTGCAGACCTTTGGCTTTCACACTCGAGGCATGGCAGGCAGGCTGGGCTGCGGGTAAACAGGGCACAGAGAGTCTTTTGTTAAAGCCCAAACAGAGATGCTGGGCAAGCTTCCCAGGCAAGAGGGGAGGCAGGAGGCTGGCGCCCCTCCTTGTACCACACTTGGGAAGGCAGTCTGTCCTTCTAACGCTCTCCCAGGGAAGGGAGAAGAGCCATTCTCCAGAGGCCCGAGGAAGACAGTGGGTCAGGGGCCCTGCCCCGGAAAGGCTCCGGGCCTGCAAATCTGCTCCTCGGTCAGCACCCCTGGGCCTCCTCTGGTCCCAGAGCCAGGACTGGGAAGAAAGTTCTCACCTCATCTTCAGGGCACACAGCCCCGACCTGCTCAAGAGCAGGGCATTGCCCTCCAGGCCCCCACACCCACTTGGGGTGAGTCAGCAGCAGCTGGGGGCACTGCCCGGCTGGGCACTCACCCCGCAGAGAAAGGCACACCCTCACTTCCCAGGAAAGGAAGAGGGGAGGCAGTCAGGGCAAGAGGGGGAAGGCGCAAGTTTCATTTCCAAACTGCTCTCGCATTTGGGCTGTGGCCTCCCAAACAGGTCCGTCCTCAGGCAATCTTGCAAGGCTGTGGCCTACCTGACGGGTGAAGGGTGACAGGTGAGGGACACCACCGAGGGCTCCCATCCAAGCCCACCGAGCAGCAGGCCAGGCTGGAGGCCCAAGCCGCCCCCTCGCCCACCCAGCACTTCCTGTGCCTCAGCTGCCCGTCACTTCACCAGTGGGTGACCTTGGGAAAGTCACCTTACCTCCCAGGGCTCTGGTTTCCTCATCTGTAAAATGGTCATGCCTTGTAGCAAAGACTGAATAACAGAGTCCATGGAAAGGTCTGGCCCAGTGCCTGCCATGTATTTAGGACCGCCGTAGTAGCTGCTGTTCTTGTTACGGCTGCCAGGTTTCACCCGTCCCTTTATGGGAGAGAGGTTAAATGACCTGCCCAAGGTCACAGAGCTAGAAGGTGCTGGGACAGATCCCCACAGGGCTGACTTTCCATTGTGCCAATCTGCCTCAAAGGCAAGCAGGTCTCCCGGGCCCTACCTGAGCACCCAGAACCCCGCAAATGCTTGCTAGGACAAGACCCCTTCACTGAGGGGTATGTGGAATCAAGGCCGTTACAGGGAATCCTAGCAGAATATACTCAAATGCCTCTGGTATCTCGGGGATAGCTTTAAGGAAACTCTAGAAGGGAGCCCCACTCTGTTGGGTCTGGGCCCACAAGCCAGGTGCCACATCTGGGCCCTGGGGGCAGAGGGGCCTCGGTCTGCTATGAGCACCAGCACTGCGTGCCTGGACCAGTTATGGAATGGGGGCAGGAGCACCCACGGGAGGCTGCAGACACATCTGCTGAGACCCCAGGGGACCGGGACTGAGGCTAAGGTGGGCTGCCTATGGCCCGGCTCTCTGGGCTGGAGGGGGGCTGCCCCCAGAGATCGTGACGCAGGGTGCCAGGGGAAAGGAGTGAAGGGCAGGATCCCCGTGTGCCCAGCCCCTGCCCAGCACATCTGTCAACAGCCAATCCTGTCAGAGGGCGTGAGTTTGGTGGCGGCGCCTCTGAAGGTGTCCAGGTGGCACATGAGGGCTGTGGAATTTTACAGCCTCTTTTCCTCCAGTGGAACGTCGCTCCAGGCAGGCTATACGGCAGCAGTCCATTTAACTTTGAGGTTTTAGGCCCTCAAGAGACAGTTAAACATAGAACTTGCTACGCGATGCAGTAGGAACGCACTGGGAAAGATAGCAGGGAATGTTTGTGGCTGGGAGTAAAAGCCGTTCTAGAAACCTCAGTCCCACACATCCTTAAGGAGGGATGGTCAACCCCCCACATGTACTGGGAAGTCACTAGAACCCCCGGTCCTGAGGAGAGCTCGGCCCTGCTTCTACACTAAGGGCTAATCACAGGGACTCCTTGGCCACAGCGGGGACCAGGGCTGAAAGCGTCACCCTGCTCAGCGTCTCCTGGCACGGTCTGCAGACCGACCACCAGCCTCGCACCAGCCTGGGAGCATCCTCAAAATACAGATCCCTGCCCCCCAACCCCACCCCCGGCTCGGGCTCTGCAGGTGTGTGCTGGGGGGTCCCAGGGAACCCAGCATTGTAAGCAAGCCCCTGGGCAGCTCTGAAGTGCCTCCGAGCCTGAGAACCTGGAGAAGGAAAACAGAAGGTGGGGCAGAAAGAGCATAGGCTGCCAAGGTAAACAGATCCAGCTTCAAGTCCCAGCTTTGCCACCCGCAGCAAGAGCCCTCGTCCCTCCAAGCCTTGGCCTTGAGCCTGTGAAACGGTGGAACCACCTCACAGAGGAGAGCCACCATGTGTATGCAGTGACCCGGCACACCGCCCGCCCAGTGCTCGGACTGTGGCCGCTGACGACGACCGGGGACATGAAGGCCCCGCTGCTAGGAGGAGGGAGAAGGTGGAGAGGCCAACTCCTGGGGCCAGAAGCGTCTCGAGCGAGAAGAAAAAGAGACTGCAGGGAAAGAACAGGAGGAAGAAACACAGGTGAGGAAGACAGGCCAGTGAGCCCAACGAGGCCACCAGGTAAGGACGCCTCGTTCCCAGCTCGACCCTGCCAGACCACAAAACCTGGTGGTCAGGCCTGAAATCCCTCCCGCCCCAACAGAGCAGCTTTAGACCCAGATCACAGGGCAGCCTTCTCCTCACCTGCCCACCCTCAAGGTTACAACCCAAAAGGAGGGGCGCCTGGGTGGCTCAGTCGGTGAGGCGCCTGCCTTCGGCTCAAGTCATGATCCCAGGGTCCCGGGATCGAGCCCCATGTCGGGCTCCCTGCTCAGCAGGGAGGCTGCTTCCCCCTCTCCCTCGGCCTCTCCCTTCCCCTCCTAATGCTCTCGCTCTGTCTCTCTCAATGAATAAATAAAAAAATCTTTAAAAAAAAACACCTGAAAGGAGAGGGGCGCGCCTGGCTAGCTCAGTTGGTGGAGCATGTGATGTCTGATCTTGGGGTAGTGAGTTCGAGCCCCATGTTGGGTGTAGAGATTACTTAAAAACAAAATCTTAAAAAAAACCTGAAAGGAGCATTCCAAAGGGACCAAGACGTCCCCGGGGAACTGCCAGGGTAAATGAGTCAGGGCCATACTCAGGCAACATAGCAACTCACGCGTGTCGCTCCCAACTCCCAACCTGGCCCCTGCCCTAGGCAGATAGCGGAGGCTGAAGCCTCTCAGGCCGGCCCATGCCGTTCCCTCCAAGCTGTCCCTGGCACGGAGGAGGAATTCTGATCTCAGATAAGTAGGACCTGCTGCTTCCTGCTCATCCCTGGCCAGAGAGACCTCAGCTCAGGCCTCCCCTCTCCTGTCAGGGAGGCAGAGTTCCTCAAAACCAACAGGAAACTCCAGCAGGGGAGGGCTGGGGTTTGCTGACCTTGTCCCAATAAACAGGAGAGTCAACAAAATCACACACCAGGCATTTCCTAACCCCCCCTGTGCTGCTGTAAACGCCCTCACAGATAGCTCCAAACCCCGGAATGGTGAGGAGGGGGCAACAGGAGTGTGCCGACGGGGCTCACATGCAGATCCACCCTTGCCTGGGAAAGGGGTCCTGGGGGAGCCCAGAAATGAAACGGGAGCAAACTGCGAACCAGCAGCCCTAACAAGACTTGACATGGGAAAAATAAGCAAACAGTAATAATACATGTGGAATAATACACTCCTCCCCATTCATATCTCTGGAGATGGGGATTACAGGAGACTTTCGCTTTCCATGACATCAAAACCAAAACATTATAAAAACATACAGCAGACACACGGCTATATTGGTAATTACCAAAAAAAAAAAAAAAATTACTATTTCTTTTAAAATCCTGGCTGGGGAGGGCCAGGTCTTCCTTAACCAAAAGCCGAGGTGACAGGTAGATGCAGGGAGGCCTCGGGCAGAGAACAAAGGACCGTGACCTGGGATTTTAGGATCTGGTTCCAGTCCCACATCCCTCCTTCCTTCCTGAACTCTTGGGCAAGCTGCTTCCTCCCTCTGAACCTCAGTTTCCACATCTGTAAATAAGGGACAAAGGCCACTGCCTGAGTTTCCTCAAATGGCCAGAGGAAATCATTGATAAGGGTGTGTTTTATAAATTATAAAGTAGTCCATCCAATGCCACTCAGGTTATGGAACACGTCCTGGGACATACTCTGCTAAGTGCCTTCCCTCTATCAACATATTTAATCTTCAAAATACCCTACAGGGAGGTAAGGTGCTAAAATTATTGCCTTTTTACAGCTAAGGAAACTGAGGCTCAGAGAGGTAGGGTGACTGGCCAACAGTCCCTCACTGAACACATGACAGCGAGGCCTCAAACCCGGGTCTGACTATGAAGTCTGGGTCCTTAACCAGTGCACCCTCCTGCCTTTGGGAACTGGTTTCCAAAGTGCAGGCCAAGGAACCCTGGTCCCCAATGGTGTCCACGTGATCAAATAAGCATGGAGACACACAACATGCTGGCTCCCCCTCCGAGCCTCCTCAAGCTCACTCCGATGCAGTCAAGGCTGAGAAGTCCTGCAGCAGGGACAACTTGTTTCCCAGGGTTATCCAACCACTGTGACCACAGAAACTGGTGTTCCACGGAACACACCTTGGGAAATGTGGTCAGATCAGACGGACAAGATCTGCGCTGAGAGAGCAAAGAACAGAGGTGCACAATGAAACCTAACATTGGCATTCGAAGTCCAGCAGCCACAACCTCCTCCGCCAGCCACTGAGTCGGGAGAAGGAAGAAGCTTTCTGTCTCCTGCCACCTTTGCCCTAGATGCCCCGGATCTATAGTAAGAAGAGTAAAGGACTGCAGAGATGGATACTGCCCTTTGCCCCCTAAGCTGGGAAAGGCACCTGACTGGAGGCTGGCCTGGAGGGAGAGGGGCCCAGTCCTTACCCCGCGGACGGCTCTGCTATCTGCGTGTTGGCTGTCGGTGCTGAGGCTGGCCCACGTCTGTCTGGGCAGGGTCTTGGCATTCCTCTCGCTCCATGGAAGCCGCCTCCCTACGAGGAAGTAAGAACTACTGTCAGCAGGGATGTGTGACTATCAGAGTTACCTGCTGTGCTGCCAACATTTTCTGAGTGCTTGCTCAGTGCCAGGCCCTGGGCTGGGCTCTTGGAGTGACAAGAGAGAACCAGACAGGCTACTGGGAAATGCCAACAATTACCGTTGGCTGTGCGGAGCCCAGGGCTCCGCTGGGCGTACCTGGCAGCTACAGGACATGGAAGAAGCACTAGACCCAGACTAGTGGGGTGAGAGAAGGCTCCCTGGAAAAGGTGTTGCCTGAGTTCACTCCTGAGGAAGAGAAGAAGCTGGAGAAAGAGCATTCCAGGCATAAGAAACAGCACAAGTTTGCCTGGAAGGGAGAGAACATGACATCTAGACAATGCTGAGTGGTTCACTCTGACTAGATCTCGGACTGGAGGTGGGAGATGGCTGGACAGGAGCCACAGTGGGGCGAGCTGGGTCCAGGCAAAAACATAGCCTCAGCCCAGACACACGAGTTTGACTCAAACACAAAATCCAACCAGCCCCTATTAGTCAGGGAGCATTTAGTGAGCATCTACTACCTCCCAGGCACTCTGCTCAGAACCATTCACAAGACTCAAAAGGACAAGTCAGCAGGGTGGGGAGAGAAGTGTAATTAGACCACAGTAGGGGTGGGGGCGGGGAGTATCTAAACCACTAGGAGTTGGGATGGTGGCTCAGCCACCGGGGAAAGGCCAAAGGATAAGCAGGAGTTAAGAGGAAGGAGGGAGTGCAGGTGGGGAGTGCACGGGCAGACAAAGGGACCTGAATGGCTCTGGGAGGCACTGTGGAGCCTTTTAACCACGTTTACCAGTAAGCATTTCATGCACCTACTCAGTGCTAGGCATCGCGCTGGGAGGAAAGAAGCAGAAGACAGTCCCCAGCCTTGAGGAGAGATAGGTCAATAACCCAGTAAACCCACACAGGGTGACGGCAACTAGCAGTAAAGCACCTAGAGCTGTATAGACCGGAGAGGCCACTAAGCCAGACTCTACCCCCACCCTGTGCTCCTCAAGGACGGGGTCCCCACTCAGGCTGGGCAGCCCAGTCACCTGCCCACGGCACAGCCTGAACCAGAACTCAGGCCTTGGGACTCCTGTCACTGATGCTTCTAGTCCTCCCTCTTCCAGGAAATACACACTGACCACCCCCAACATATTCACCCAGAGCTAAGGCCTTCTTCCTCTGTAATATTTCTATTATTATGCTGGCCACTGTGTCAGTGTTTTCCTGCATGCCTCTCCTCCCAGACTGCAGCTCAGAGGAGGCCAGGGACTGTGTTCTCTAGCATCATTCTTGGTCCAGGCCAGGCACCTACTAAAGAATGGCTCAGTGGATGAATGGACGAATGAATGACTAAAGGATCGAGGGATGGAGAGATGGTGTGCTGGGCTCTAGGGCCCCACACCTATCTCACCTGACTCCTCATGAGGTCTTAGACCATTAACCCGTGCCTCAGTGTCCCCATGTGAAAACCTGGAATCACCTCCACTCTCAGAGGAGAGGTAGCCAGGAACCAGGCTGATCCCTTCCCTCCAGCTCCTACAGGTGAGTTCCAGCCCAAGCCAGGCAGCAACCCAAGACCCAGCAACTTCCCCAAATTCTGACCCAATGGGGCAAACCTCAGGATCCCCCTCTGTCCAGAAAGGCCACTCAAAGTTTGCAGAGGAAACTGGTGGGTGTGCCCGAGGGATGGAGTACAAAAGCACATCATTGAGTTGGGGAGGAGGGCAGTCACAAACATTTCTTGGGCCCCTGCTCTGTACCCTGGAAGGCAGAGGGGCATTAGACCAGAACCCAAAGCACCTCTAAGACTGGGAACACAGGAAGACAGAGGCCGGTCATTCATGCCCCAGCATCTCTCCAGTCCGCCAGCACAAGTCATCTGTCCTTGCCTCCCCTCACAAGCCAGAGGAAGACCTGACCTTCATGAAGGCAATGTCAGTGTGACTGAGCCACGGGCACTGCCCAGTCCCTCTGAACAAACTCCCACTCCCCCATTCCCTCCACAGGAAATGTCACCAACAGCAGACCTCCTCCTCCTGCCTCCAGTCTGTCTGTCTGTCGGTCTGTCTGCTCCGAGAGGTTAAAGAAACTCCTAATGGAAAAGGTGGGTGAGGCCCATGGGAGCCTTTCAACTCACCAAATCCCTCCTCCACAATTTAGGCCCAAATTCCCTTTCCCTCACAAGCTCTCTCCCTCCTCATCCTCACACCTCATCCTCAAAAGGCTTCATGGGATAGAGCCGGGGAAGAAGCATGAGGGGAGTGTGGTCAGCCCCACCCTTCCAGCCAAGTCCTAATCAGAAGGGTGTCGGACACCCCCCAACCATCTCTCCTCCTTCCCAAAAAAGGCAGTCCGTAGTTGCATCAGCTGAGCACCAGCCCAATCTTGGTTCACTCCAGTCCAGACCAAGGGGAAAAAACAGTCAACAAAAGAAGCAGAATCATCGTGAACCTCAACCACCCTGGCCATGCTCCTTCAGCCCGGGAATCAACTTTGCTGGATCTCCAGCCCGGACCTCATCAGATCTGGCTCTCAGGCCCGTACGGATGCACAGGGCATGGGCAGGACTCGGGGCCTCAGACCCTGAACCGGTCTTCCCGGGAACCCCAGTCCACAGGGGCCCCAAGATCTTAGCCAGGGATCCTGCCCCCAAGTCAGGGCACTGTTCCCGCTCGATCAAGAGGAGGGAAGGGTCCAAGGGAAGTCGAGTGGGCCAGGAGCCCAGGAGAAGAGAACCGGGGAAACCATTCAAAACGGAAAAAAAAAAAAAAAAAAAAAGCGAGGTTCCAAGGTGGAACCTCTAGGAAGTGGGGAGTGTGTGAGTGTAGGGGTTAGGATCTGGGGGAACCCAGGGGATGACAAGGGGACCTGGGGGAGACCAGGCGGAAACTCCCGGTATGTAGAGCGCAGGGAGGCACTGGGGTGCTTGGGAGGGGGCTCGCGCGCCGCGGCACCGGGAAGAGGGTGGGGCCCCGGAGACCTGGAGTACGGGGGAGCCAGGAGGGAGGCCGAACTGAGCTGCCGCGGGGGGCCCCCAGGGAGCCCGCCGCGGCGGGCAGAGCCCGAGCTGCCCGAGACGCCCGGGACCGGGCAGCTGGCCGGGGGCGTGTAGGAGTGGGTTTCGAGAAGTGACAGCTCGTGCCCCTTTCCCCGCCCCACCCGCTCACCTGGTCCCGCCCGGTCCGGCCGCCCAGCAGGCAGCCCCGCACCCCCGCCGCTCCGTCCCGCCGCCGGCCGCTGCGCCCCTCCGGCGCCTCCTTTTGTTTGTCCCTCACTGCACCACTCAGCCTCCTCCGCCCAGGAAGTGACGTCACCACAGGCGCGAGCGCTGCGGCTAGGGCGTCGCCATCTTTTTGATGGGAGCTCTTCGCGCCTTCACACCCTCAACTCCCAGGTCGCGCCATGTTGGTTTGGGGCGGAAGTAGCGGAGACCGGGCTCGGCCCCCTTAAAGGGACAGGGGCGGCTGTAACCTTCGGGGAGCGCTGGGGGACGAAGCGGTGAAGCCGCCGAGGCGGGGGTGAGTAGCTGGTCCCTGCGCGTTGCTGCCCCGAGGCCGGGTGTCGAGGCCGGAGGACATGGCAACCGGTTCCGAGCTCGTTTGTGCCAGAATACTCGCTGCGTTTGATGCTGCTCGTACGCTGAGTGGCTGCGCCGAAATTTTAACCCAGCCTGGAGCCGCCCGCGGGGATAAATTGCGCGCGCTCGACGCTGACCCGCACTCGAACGCTGGGACCCGCCAGGCTGTCCTCTCTGCACCCACACCCCGCACCCCCGTCCCCCGCGATAGTATCTGTGCGGAGGAAGAAGCCCAAGGTAGCTTGGCCATTTATGGGCAGAGCCGGGGCTGGAACCGGGACACCGCTCAGTGGAGCCTGAGTCCTCGCAGTTCCCACACTGACACTAGTAACGGAAACCACGTTAGGAAGTAATCCGTACAATGGAATGCTGTGCAGCCGTTAAAACGAAAAATGTTCAATATGCACTGACATGGAACGACTTCCAAAGATACCTTAGATTAAAAAAAAAAGGAAGGAGCAAAAGAGCCGCGTTGATCGGCGCTACAGTTTGTGGAAAAGAACGTGTGTGAGAGTGTGCGCGTCTGCGGGTTTGCGCACCTCTGTCTGGTAACGTGCACAAGAAGTGGTTAACTGTGGTGGCCTCGGACAGGAGAACTGGAGTCCTGGGTACCCGGGCAAGGGGGGAGAATTTATTTCTTAAATAAGATGATGAAGATGTAAGGGCTCGGATCCGTCAAGACTTGAGCCAATGCCTGGGTTCAGCCCTCCTGCTGGAAGGTCTGATTTCCCCCTGTCGTTAGAGGAGGGAATAAGGCTCAGAGATTAGGGATTTTAGTGATATCTCATGGCCAGGAAGGGGAGAAGCTGGAATTTGAGCCCTGGACGGTTTTACACCAATGGCCAGGGTCTCCTTATCCCACCTCCCACTGAGAAGCTTTTTTTTTTATCAACCACATGACACCCAGCGTGGGGTCTGGCACACAGGCTAATCCAAGTTTACTGTTGATTGGCTGTTTACTGACTGAACAGGTCGAACAGACCAGAGACAACGTGATGTGTAGAATGAAGAGAGGAACACTAGAGGCAAGAGCCCAGACTAGAGTCCAAGGCTTGCCCCTTTCCAGCCTGGAGACTGTGAACCTGGCACATGCCTCCCTGAGCCTCCATGTCCCCACCTATGGAACTAACAAGCAGGACCACAACGGCCACGGGTGCCCCCCTCCGTCCTACTTTGGGCTTTACATGCAGATGAGCCCCATTTTACGGATCAGTAAGTGAAGCACAGAGAAATTAAGGTAGTTGCCCAAAGGAGGTCCCCGCAGGGCCTGACTCCCCCACTACCTGAGAGAGATTGCTGGGCTCCTGGGTCTCCCTCCGCCTCCAGGGATCATCCGCACTAATGCTTTGGGAGACCTCCAGTCCTAGTTGAGCTGCCAGAGGCTGAGGATCTGGTAGAGAACAGGACAGACACACAGTTCCTGTCCTTGAAGTCTAGTGAGGGTGACAGACAATCCAGCGGTTAGCATCTCTGATGAGCTCTGTGGTGGGCAGAAGCTCAGACCTTGGGAGCACAATGGCAGGAGCATCTGGCTCAGCCCGGGTGGCGTCAGAGAGGGCTTCTCAAAGTAGGTAACTTTTAATCTGTGTCTGAAAAACGTGTAGGATACCTGGAAGGAGGAATGATGGCGCTGGAGACCCATGCAGAGGTGTGCTCATACCTGAAGGTAACTGACATGATCAGAGACCACGCAGATACGCAGGTTAGAAATGTTCAGTCTAGCATCTGCATGAATCACTCCTTCCTCCTGGAGAATGCCTTCCCATGCCAACATCTGTGGCTTTCCACCCTCCAGCCACACTTAACTTCTGTGCAAATTCCAAAGAGTAGGACTTCCGGATTTTATAATCCAGGTGGGGGCGACAAAGGAACACAGGAAAGTTAACAGCAAGGAGGAACTTCTTAACTGACACGCCCACCTCCCTCCTGGACACCCCCACCCCCAACCCTGAATACCTTCCCCCTCCAGATTGGCAGCCAACCTGCTAAAGCAGGAACTCTGCCCCTGTGAATCCAGGTGTCAGTACTGGTAGTTCCTGTCTTTCCAGCTGTTTACGCTCACATGGGTTCTCAGGTTGCCAGTGTGTTGGGACATCTAGTTAGTTCGGCATGACCCTTCCCTCCCCCAGGTCTGTAGCCAGTCACAGTTACTCCTGCTACAGTGAGAGAGGAATCACTGTCAGTACTGTCCCAACAGACGTGGGGCCACATCCCACTCCCAGATTGCGCTGCCAGCTCCTTGGAAAAATGAGCAAATGCTCATGCTACTTCCTCATTCCTGGACGATGGTGTAAGCTTTGGATTTGCTGCTGAGGCCCTTCTGTGCTTTTCTGGGACTTTGACTTCGGGTAAGTCATTTCCCTGCCCTGAGCCTTAGTTCCTGTAAAACAGATGTGACTCTCTTTAATGTTCTTGCCAGGCATTAAGTATATAAATGTATATATATTTTCCCCCATGTGTAAAACTGCCTTAAAGAGTGAGATTTCAATTTTGGATCTGGATCCTGTGCCAGGAGGAATACGAAGTGGGCTACCTACTAGGTGTCTCACTCAGGGTCTCCACTCACCAGCCACCACCCCTCTTACCCGGATACCTGCAGTCTGGGCTCCAGAAGTCATTTCTCTCTCCTTTGCCGATTCCAAAGTCAAGGGAAACTAGATGTAAGTCACTGTGCTTACTAGATCTCTCCAGACAAATTGTCGCCTCCCTAGGGGCAGAACAATTGACTCAAGTTTTCACAAAACATTTGTCTTATAGGGACTCTCTGGTTTTAGACTGAAAAAAGAAAGGAAGACGGAAAAAGAGAAAGAAAAATCAGGATTCATTATCTGGCAAGAGACTTTCCTGTATCAGCTTAAATCTTAACAGTTTTTTTTTTTTTTAAGATCTTTTATTTATTTATTTGAGAGAGAGAACAAGCATAAGCAGAGGGGAGAGGCAGAGGGAGAGGGAGAAGCAGACTCCCCGCTGAGCAGAGAGCCCAACACAGGGCTGATCCCAGGACCCTGAGATCATGGCCTGAGCCAAAGGCAGACGCTCAACTGAGCCACCCAGGCGCCCCGTTTTAACAGCTTCTTATTGACAGGTTCCTGTGGGCCAGGACCTGTTCTGAATGCTTTCTGTGAATGACTGCATTGTTGTTATCCCCTTGGACAGACGAGGAAGCTGAGCCTAGAGAGCTTGCAGCATGGCGCGACCAAGGTCCCATAGCTGGTTCAGAGTGGAGCTCGGGACCATTCTATCCACATCCAAGCTTTCATTTTCTGGGATTGTTCATGTAACAAGCTGGTCTTGCCTGGGCATGGTCCTCCCCTCCCCGGACCCCTTCTCGAGAGGCACTATGGTCTGTGTCTTCTCAGTAACTAGGGGCACCTGACATTTTGAGCGCAGGGCATGCTAAACATCCTTCCAGACACCAGATAGATCTGCTCAGTAGAGAACTGACTCACCCCAAATACCATGTGTGCCCCTTTTGAGAAACATTAAAACCAACTCTCCATATTGCATAGACTTGGCTTAGATGGCATGGGGCTAGTCGGCAAAGCCAAGATTCTCTTGCCTGCCCTTGCAAGCTGCCATGTGGGGTGGAAGGGGCATGTCCGGTCCCCAAGGGCTGCTGGTCTGCAGGCAGGGGAGCTGATGAAGGCGGCTGCACCCACCTCCTGAAAAAGGGATGTTCGGGGAAAGCCTATGGACTATTGGAAACAGGCGAACCAGGATTTGAATCCCGGCTCGGGCTCTCAGCTGAGTGAGCTTTGTTTGTTCTCCTCTGACCAAGATAGGGATGATAATGCCTTCCTAGTAGGTTGTTTTAAAGATTAGGGAATTTAGCACAGGGGCCAGATGTATAGTAGTTGCCCTGTGAGTTCAGAAGAAGGCCCAGGTGGACACAGAGGCAGAGAGGAGGCAGAGCTGGGACTGGGCCCTGCTAGGGAGATAGGACTGGGAGGCATGCCAGGCAGGGGCATAGACGTCTATCCAAAAGCAAGCAAGGGGTGCCTGGCTGGCTCAGGTGGTAGAACGTGCAACTCTTGATCTCAGGGTGATGATTTCAAGCCCTACGTTGGGCGTGGAGCCTAAAAATAAAAAAGGGGCACCTGCCTGGCTAAATCAGTTAACTCTTGATATCAGCTCAGGTCGTGATCTCAGGGTCGTGAGATAGGGCCCCTTGCTGCCCGCACTGCGGTACTTCTCAGACTAATATTGGAGGAATAGCAATAACAATGATGATATCTGTGGAACACTGACTCTTTGCAGGGCACCACGCTAAGTGATTTTCATGTGTCCTCTCATTGACTTCTCATGACAACTCTATGAAGCAGGTGCTAATCATTATTCCGATTCAGAGATGGTTCTCAGAAAGCCTTAATAACTTGGGGTGCCTAGGTGGCTCAGTCGGTTAAGCGTCTGCCTTTGGCTCAGGTCATGATCCCAGGGTCCTGGGATCGAGCCCCGCATCGGGCTCCCTGCTCAGTGGGGAGCCTGCTTCTCCCTCTCCTCCCCGCTCAGTGTTCTCACTCACTATCTCTGTCTCTGGCTCTCAAATAAATAAATAAAATCTTTAAAAAAAAAAAAAGTATTAAAATTTATAAGACCCCAATCCCATCCCAGGGAAAGCCACTATTAATAACTGAGCAGTGTCCCTGGAGAGACAGCCTTATACATAATCAAGCCGTCCTTGCTTTGCACTACAGAATGAGTTTCAGGCACCAAGGTTCGGTTAAGTAACACCAGTCACTCAACAACACCGTTGCAATTCCAGCTGCGGTGTTCTGTTAACTATGAGTGATTGCACAAAGTGCGAACCTTGCTACTCTTTAGTCCACAGATCGCTATGGAAATAGCAGATGTGCTTTGTGATCCGGTGACTAATCACATCACTTCTTTCAAAGCCTGTCAGGGATTGGTCACCGTGCATGCCATTCAGTTCACACAAAGACACCAAAGCTCGGAGTTATGTTGCCTCCTGCCTCCCAGTGATAAACCCATGCGACAGGCTACAAAAATGGATCATCGGAAGAGGGAATTGGCCAACAACGACGAAAGTGCTGCAAAGAAATGCACAGAGCGATAAGACAGAGTGGGAAATTTGCATGGGACGTAAGTGGAGTGTTGAAAGAAAGCACTGGCTGTGGGAATGTGGACAGAGCAGTCCTTTGCTGTTCCAGAAACTCCAGCTACGCAACCAGAGAAACTTAGTGAAGGCAGATTGACGAACATACATGACGCACGTAGTTCTAACCAAATGGATGAAGGTGTCCCAGAGGAAGGGATGCCAAGCAAAGAGGTCACATCAAAGGAACGCCCAGATATATTTCACAACAGTGAAAGCACAAGGGATGAAGGGTTTGAAGTTGATGTAAACTCAGAAAGAAGGATGTTAACTCATCAATGCTGAGAAAAGATGCTCGTTCCATATCCTAAGTTATGCGACTAGAAGGAAGCAAGCAATCACTGTTCACGCTACTCTGGATAATTTCCCCCCAGATTTATTGAGTTATAATCGTCATACATTTACAGTTTACAACGTGTTGAGGGAGCACCTGGGTGGCTCAGTCGGTGAAGCATCCAACTCTTGGTTTCAGCTCAGGTCATGATCTCAGGGCCATGAGATCGAACCCCGAGGTGGGTTCGCGCCGGGCCTGGAGGCTGCTTAAGATTCTCTCTCCCTCTGCCTCTCCCCTCCCTCTCTAAAAAAAAGAATTTTAAGGTAAAGTGCACAACGTGATGATTTGATATGTGTAGACATTGGGAAGTGACTCCCACCATCAAGTTAATTAACATACCCATCACCTTACAGAGTACCTTCTGTGTGTGTGAGAACGTTTAAGATCTACTCTCCTAGCAAATTTATTTTTTTTTAAGATTTTATTTATTTATTTATTTGACAGAGAGAGAGAGACAGCAAGAGAGGGAACACAAGCAGGGGGAGTGGGAGAAGGAGAAGCAGGCTTCCCGCTGAGCAAGGAGCCTAATGCAGGGCTCGATCCCAGGACCCTGGGACCATGACCTGAGCTGAAGACAGATGCTTAAAGACTGAGCCACTCAGGCGCCCTCTCCTAGCAAATTTAAATTCTACAATACGGTATTATCAACTATGGTCACTATCTCTATGCTAGGTCCTCAGAACTTCATCTTAGAACAAAGTTTGTACCCTTTTATCAACCTCTCCCCATTCCCCTCACCGGGTGGCCCCAGCAACCACCATTCTACTCTGTTTCTAGGAGTTCGACTTTTTTTTTTTTTTAGATCCCAAATATAAACGACACCCCACAGTATTTGTCTCTGGCTTATTTCACCAGGCATTACACCCTCCAGATTCATTCATGTTGTAGCAAATGACAGGCTTTCCTTCTTTTTTAAGGCTGAATAACATTCCATTGTATACGTACACAGACCACATTTTCTTTATCCATCCATCCATTGAGGAACATGTAGGATGTTTCCATATCTTGGCCATTGTGAATAATGCTGCAATGAACATGGGAGTACAGATATCTCTTTTTTTATTTTTTAAAGATTTTATTTATTTGACAGAGAGAGACACAGCGAGAGAGGGAACACAGGCCGGGGGAGTGGGAGAGGGAGAAGCAGGCTTCCCGCAGAGCAGGGAGCCCGATGTGGGGCTCGATCCCAGGACCCTGGGATCATGACCTGAGCCGAAGACAGACGCTTAACGACTGAGCCACCCAGGCGCCCCTCCCTTGTTCCTTTTAATGGCTGGACAATATTCCATTGTATGGAACCACAATTTACTCACTCACCCATTGAGGGACATGTAGATTATTCCCACCTCTTGACAATTATGAATAACGTTGCTATGAACATCCGTATACGAGTTTCTGTGTGCACGTGCATTTCATTTCTTTTCAGTATATCCCTAGGAGTGACATTGCCAGGTTGTAAGGTATGTTTGGACTTCATACAAATTAAAATTCGTGCATCAAAGGACATTATCAAGAATATGATCAAGGTCATTGATTATTTCAATTTTTGTGGATTGGGTGAAATAGAGGTCAACTCCATTCTTTTGTATATGGCTACCCAGCTGTCCTAGCACATTTGTTGAGAAGACTATTTCTTCCTCCATTGAATCATTTTGGCACCCTGGTCAAAATCAGTTGACCAGGGGCACCTGGCTGGCTCAGTCAGTGGAGCATGCGACTCTTGATCTCAGGGTCATGAGTTCAAACCCCATGTTGGGTGTGGAGATTACTTTTTATTTTTTATTATTTATTTATTTATTTTTTAAGATTTTATTTATTTGACAGAGAGAGTGAGAGAGAGCACAAGTAGGCAGAACGGCAGGCAGAGGGAGAGAGAGAAGCAAGCTCTCCACTGAGCAGGGAGCCCGACGTGGGGCTCAATCCCAGGACCCTGGGATCATGACTTGAGCCAAAGGCAGACACTTAATTGACTGAGCCACCCAGGCACCCCTGGAGATTACTTTTTAAAAAAGACATATAGGGGCGCCTGGATGGCTTGATGGACATTGGATTGTTTCCAGGTTTTTCGGTCTCACACACAATGCTGCATTAATCATCCAGAGGTATACCTCTTTGTGTATATGTGTGAATATTCCTGTAAGATAAATTTCTAGAGAGAGGAAGTATTTCTAAAGTCAAAGAGTAATGTATGTTGTTATTGTGAAGTTGCCCTCCAAGAGTTACACCAGTGAATGCTCTAACTTGGTGTTTCCCAGATCATGAATTATAACCTCTTAGTGTATGGTCGTATAAATTTGGTGAGTCTCAATCTCTTATTCTCTACGTAGCTGAGAGGCAGAGAATGGTGTTTCATTTTAAATTTGCATTTTGTTAATTATGAGTAAGGTTCGGCCTCTTTTCAAGTTTATTGACTATTTTCTTTTTTTGTGAATTTATATCTCTTGCCCACATTTTTTTTTCTGTTGAGATGTTGATCTTTTGTTACTGATTTATAAGAATTGTTTGTATATTGAGGCTCATACTAAATTAAAATGGCCTCATTACTCGTCTCCTTCATTAGACTGTGCACTCCTTGAAGAAAAGGAAGGTATCCTATTCACTGTTATATACCTGGTAGCATAGGGCATAGGCATAGCATGTAATAGAAGTGTAATAAATATTTGCTGAGGCGCCTGGGTGGCTCAGTTGGTTAAGCGACTGCCTTCAGCTCAGGTCATGATCCTGGAGTCCCAGGATCGAGTCCCGCATCGGGCTCCCTGCTCAGCAGGGCGTCTGCTTCTCCCTCTGACGCTCCCCCCTCTCATGTGCTCTCTCTCTCATTCTCTCTCTCAAAATAAATAAAATCTTAAAAAAAAAAAAAATAAATAAATATTTGCTGAAGCAATGAAAAGATATGCATCTACTATGTGGCAGGCCCTGAGCCAGGTGGTGATGATAAAAAGATGAACAGAGGAGAGTCCTCGTGTGACCGAGCTCACTGTCTGGTGGGAGCAATAGACATTCATTCTCTCACTCAACAAAAGTTTCTGT
Source organism: Mirounga leonina (assembly GCF_011800145.1). NCBI lineage: Eukaryota > Metazoa > Chordata > Mammalia > Carnivora > Phocidae > Mirounga > Mirounga leonina. The sequence goes on from NW_023270433.1 coordinate 6,925,849, forward strand.
AGCAGCTTACTCTCTGACTGGTGCATAATGTCCATTGGAAGAGCCAGCCTGCAGGGATGAGAAAAATGCCAGGACTGTGACTCAGGTGACCATGTCCTGGTGGAATCTGGGCTGGTCATTTCCCCTCCCTGGTCATCAGTATCTCCATCCATAAAATGTGAGTGACTGGACCAAAATCCCTTATTTCCCATTGAGTATCTGCCATTGAGTATCCATTTGTCTGTGCTTCTTCTTTTTTTTTTTTTTTTAAGATTTTATTTATTTGAGACAGAGAGAGAACATGGAGGGGGTGGGGAGGGTCAGAGGGAGAAGAAGAGTGAGAAGCAAGACTCCCCACTGAGCAGGGAGCCTGACATGGGGCTCAGCTGGATCCCAGGACCCTGGGATCATGATCTGAGCTGAAGGCAAACGCTTAACTGACCGAGCCACCCAGGCACCCCACCCCGATCTGTGCTTCTTTCTGGAAGTAGGAATCTGACCCAAGGGGCCATCACGTCACTGCTCAGAGCCTCCCCTTGCCCCACGTGGCAATGAGTATGGGCTTTGAAAAATCAGAGTCATGAGTTTATTTTTTTTAAGATTTTATTTATTAGAGAGAGAGAGCGTGCACGTGCGCACAAGCAGGGCGAGTGGCAGGCAGAGGGAGAGGGAGAGGCAGACTCCCTGCGGAGCAGGGAGCCCAGTGCGGGGCTCTCGATCCCAGGACCCTGGGATCATGACCTGAGCCGAAGGGAGATGCCGGACTGACTGAGGCACCCAGGCGCCTCTCAGAGTCCTGAGTTTATTTATTTATTTTTTTGTGAGTAAAGCGATAGAAGTTTATTAAGTGAAGATACAGAAAAAGCTCTCAAGAGTGAGAGGGGTCCCAACAGGGCTGCCCCAGAGTCCTGAGTTTAAATTCCAGCTCTGCTACTTGCTAACTGTGGCTTTGGGTGTGTGACTTGGCCTCTTGATGGAGCCTTTCTCGTAGGTTTTAAAGTGATAGAACCTGTATGGTGCTGGCAGGCTGCTGGGCACAGAGAAAGTGTGAAGTCATTAAAAGGCCACTGCCATTACCCTTAGGACAGACCTCAAGGCTATAGTGCAGTTGGCCAGGGAAGACCTGCTTCCCAGAAGTTGAGGGAGAGGCAAGGGGAGTTGGAGGTGGGTTTGGCTTGGGAAAGGCAGCCTGCGGAGCCCCCAGGTGTTGTCAGAGAGGTGTCTGTGGAGGTCCCCGGGTCAGCCCAGGCAGTGGGAGGACTCTGGTCTGGAACGCCAGCAGTCCCACCGCACGGTAGGCCCGGACCAGCACCCTCCCCGCTGTGGGCCTCCTCTATGAAATAAAGCCACAGTCCCCTCTTGCCACGCAAGGGTCGCCCTGTGCCCAAATGTGTGGGGTTCCAGGGCCAGCTAGCCGGAAGTCTAGACAGAGCTGGTTCCGCGCGCCCCCTGCTGGCAGCGTCCGGAACAACAAACCCCCAATCCCCTTTCTTCTCGAGCGCTCCACCTTGACACCTGCTGGTGTTCTGGATGAGAGCAACCCGCAGGGCCACCTGTGCCCTTCCTGGCCTCGGCTCGGACCCCCATGGCTTCTTCCTCCCCTTCAGATTTATGGAAACTGTTCCCACTACACCTGCATGCTTATAGACACAGAGATGTGTGCATATGCTCGTGTAACTGCTCATATTTACACGATATCATAACCACACAAAATTTACCTATGTTCAAGGTCACACTATACTTTCATGGGCCCCTTTCTCCATTAAAAAAAAAGTCAAAATTATATATTTGGCGGTGAGGGGCAGAGGGAAAGAGCGAATCTTAAGCAGGCTCCATGCTTAGCGCAGAGCCCAACACCGGGCTAGATCTCACGACCTTGAGATCATGACCTGAGTCAAAATCAAGTCAGACTGAGCCACCCAGGCAGCCCAATAGAAATTACATTTTACAACCATGTGTTATAAAGAATGAATATCATGCAGGCTGGATTCAGTATTATATATTCATCATTATTACATTCCCCCTTTTCCCCCCTTATTTTAAAGTAAATTAAAATTAAAACATTTTCATGGGATCCTCAAAGTATTGTGGGTCCTCAGCACCATGCCTGCGGAGGAGGCCTCATAGAGAAGTCAGCCCTGCCAAACATGAGTGAATTCACACACATCCAGCCCCACGTGTCATATTACAGTGATTCAATAGTATTCATAAAGTGCCCATTCTGTTATGAACATCTATCACTTACTGGGCACCTTTTATGTGCCAGGCACTAAGGGACGTGTTTTCCATAAATTATCTTGGTTTTTTTAAATAGTTTTTTATTTATTTAAGTAATTGCTACATTTCATGTGGGACTCAAAGTCACAACCCCAAGACCGAGAGTTACATGCTCTTCTGACTGAGCCAGCCAGGAGTCCCTGAGTTACCTTATTTGTATTTATTTTATCCTTAGGAAAATTGACATTGAGAGAGGTGAAGTGACTTACCTCGACTCACACAGCCGAGGTCTGAGTGATACCAAGGTCTGTGTTCGAATCCTCTCCCCAGGGGACTATTCAGGGCCCAGTCCTTGCTTGGCAGGCGCAGAGCTTGGCAGGTGCAGAGCTTGGCAGTAGTAAGACAGAGTTGCCCCACAGATGGAACAGTGTGGTGCTCACTTCCATGCCCCAAAGACTCGCCCCGGCGCACACACCAGCCACCCCCTGCCTGGGCAGTCTCCTGCAGTGGAAGCCAGCTCCTGGTTTCCAGCTCCAACCCCAAGGCAGTGAGACTAGTTAAACACAGTCTCATCCAGCATGGGCTCTCTTTGCCCTCTGTGGAGCTGGTTACCCCAAGGCACCACCTCTCCCCAGAGCATGCAGTGCCCAGAGTGGGTGAAGGGCTGAGATTGTGGCGAAGGAAAGGGGAGGGTCATGAGCTGGGATCTTTTCCCTTCTGAGTGTGACCTTCTGCCCTGTGCTGGCCACTGGGTGAGGCAGACCCTCCTCCAACCTCCAGGAGTTCACTATGAGTGTTAGTTGTTATTTTATCATTATTACCAGTATCTTTGCCTGTTAATGAAGGTGAGGAAAGCACCTGCTTTCCGGGCTGTTAAAAGGATTCGATGATATATGGTCCTTAGCGCAGTGCCTGGTACAAAGTAAACACTCAGGAGATTAGAGCTGACCGCTGATTGCATTAATATTATTCCCACCACTGTAATCCAGTGAGATGATAAAGGTGTAATTTAGGGCAGAAGAGGTACAGTCACTTTAGGAGAAAGGACAGAATTCATAGACGTGGAATGATGTGGGTGAGGGTGTCAGAGAGAGGATCAGCCTGCTGGACATCCACAGATTTTGGTCAGGAGACAGAAGAGGGTCCCTCTGGAGGAGTCAGCAGGACATCGGTCCCAGAACAGGGGCAGCCATCCCTGCATGCGGCCAATCCGAGGAGACCAACCATCTCCATTTGCCCAGGATGGGCCCAGTCCCAAGAAACCCCTCAATCCTGGGCAAGCAGGACAGTTGTTCCCCCTAGAACATGCAGCAGGCACAAGGTGCCTCCTGTGACCAGCGCTGGACTCAGACCTGGCCACGGACTGACTTCATGTCCCCTGGCTGAGTGAGGCTGAGGCACACTGACGCCTTCCCCTCGATGTGACACACTGTGGAATGTCCCTCCGTGTAATGTCCTTCCTCAGATAGAAATCACACTACCCTCTGTTGTTCCAGGCTCTGGTTCTTAGCTACAGCCATCAGGGAGTAAGTACTTCCTGCAGGGTTCCCCTGGGAAGTGACTCAGTTCTGAGAAACTAGAGTGTAAACTCTAACCAGACTGACTTTTCAGCTCCTGGCATCTCCCAGCCCTCTTCCACTCCCAGGCCTTTGCACCTTTCTCGCTGCCAGGCGCACTTACCCTGCTTTGGGACTCTGAGCCAATGCCACATCCTCCAGGGAGCCCTCCCAAACTCCCAGGTCCCCAGGCAGGTGCCCAGAGCCCATTGCATTCATTTCCAGGAGCTGTTGGCACAAAGTACCCCAATGTGGGTGGTTTTACACAACAGGAAGTTTTTCTTTCACCATTCTGGAGACTAAACATCCCAAATTAAGGTGTCAGCAGGGTCATGCTTTCTCTGAAGACTCTAGAGGTGAATCTGTCCCGTGCTTTTCTCTTAGCTTGTGGTGTTACCAACCAACAATCCATGGAGCTCCTTGGCTTGTAGATGGCCTACGCCCCCAATCTCTGCCTCTGTCTTCATATGGCCTTTCGCCTGTGTGTCTGTGTCTCTTCTCCCTTCCTCGAAGGACACCAGTCATACTGGATTGAGGTCCACTCTAATCCAATATGACCTCATCCTACATGGATTACATCTACAAAGACCCTAGGTTTCCATTCACAGGTGCTGGGGGTCTTCAACATACACTTTTGGAGGACACAGCTCAAACCATAACACCTGTCTTTGTACTTGTCAGGAAATAGTTGCTGAATGAATGAAGGAGAGAGTGCTTGGGGGCATCTCCTCTCCGCCCCCCACCCCCACCCCTACCCGGGGACCAACAGCTCATGGTCCCTACTGTAGTCTCAGCCCTATGCCAGGGCCTGGCCCCAGAAGATGCTCTGGAGAAGCTGATAATTGAAGAACATAAGGACGAAGTGCCCCACCTTTGGACAGACGGCTGATTGTCAGTGCTCTGAGACGCTTTGGAAGACCCTGGGGGAAGAGGCTGGCTTGCGTCAGGGTTTAGGAGGGACTAGCTGGGTAGCTGCCTTGGTCAGGCTGAACTTACTTCTTATAAGCAGGTGCAAGCAGCTGTCTACTTCCAGAGTCTTCTAGAGTGGGCAAGCCTGACTAATGCATTATAAATTATTCTCTTTAATTTGTCCTTCATAATGAAGTTAGAGCATTCTATTGGTAGTGATAGAATTCCATGAACAGGCAGGTTACATTGGACTTCCGGTTTCCAGTCCTGTGCGTAAGGAGCTTGGAAGTCATCCCTCCATCCTCACAAGCGGAAAGCTGAACAAACCAAAAAATCAACACCTCTTCTTAGACCCATTTGAGAAGGGACGTCATGGGTCAAACCACTGCCCCCAAAATCAGAGAGACAAACCAGCAGATACAGAGAATCATGACTTAGCGGAGCAGAAACCTCCACGGGGACCAGTTCAGGGGGATGAAACCTAAACATAATGGACAAATTGCTGGAGGCTCAGTGTGGACACATCTGAGAATTCAAGAGGCTAGGAGGGCCCACAGTCCGACCCTGGTCTGCCACCAGAGTTTGTCAATATAGCGTTTTGTTGTTGTTATTGTTGAAGGTGGGTTTTGTTTGTTTGTTTGTTTTGTTTTGTTTTTTGAGAGAGAGAGGAAGCACAAACAGGGGGGTAGGACAGAGGGAGAGGGAGAAGCAGACTCCCCCCTGCAATGGTACAGCTGAGGAGCTGTGACAGATGCTGTAGGCCCTGCAAAGCCCACAGTATATACTCTGGCCCCATAAAGAAAAAGTTTGCTGACGCTGCTCTAGAAGGAGAGTGGATATAGGGCCACAAGTAACAGGTAGTCAGGAATGGGGAGTGTGGCTGGGGGGACAGCAAGCGAAAGGGACAGTGGCAGGAAATGACCTGGGACAGGTGGCCTTGCATCTGATTTCACAGGGCCTTCTAGTACATGCTAAAGACTTTGGATTTTATTCTTAGCATGAGGATTTAGGAAGAGAAAAGCAGCCTCTGGAATCCAGGAGCTGGCCTGGCACCCACAGATAGGACCTGTGTTGTGTTGGACATGAACAGTTGCACAGAACATCAATATCAGACAAGGCCACGCTGTGACCATAATAAATCCAGAAGGAAAAAAAAAAAACACCACTCTGCGATCACGTCTGAACACAGATGGACGTGAACATTGTCGAAGCCACAGGAAACCCAGCGCCCCCCTCTCTTGGCACGCATGGTGGCTGCTTTTCCACCAAGTCTAGCTAGCCTCACTTGAGCCTGCCTCCCTATAAATATGATTATTGTGGGGCACCCGGGCGGCTCAGTCGGTTAAGCCTCTGACTCTTGATTTTGGCTCAGGTCACGATCTCAGGGTCCTGAGATTGAGCCCCACCTTTGGGCTCTGTGCTCAGCGGGAAGTCTGCTTGTCCCTCTCCCTCTGCCCCTCCCCCCACTCATGCGCACACGCACTCTCTCAATTAAATGAATTAATAAAACCTTTAAAAAAAAAAGATTAGTGTGATATCCAACCATAAAGTGATCCCTGCTTCTGAAAGCACCAATCTAGCTTCCCTGGACCCTCCCCCAAATCACTCCACCAAAGTCCAAATCCCATAATAAGTTTGAAGAGCCTCTCACTGAGACCCCAGAGCACCCTGGCGTTCACGTTCCCTCACTGCAACTCCGTCATGGCTGTGCTCCTGGTGGTTTGGGGCTGAGGGCATGGACAGGGTTTAGCCGTTAGGCCTAATTTCCTGTTAATGAAAGAGAAACCAAAATAACAGCAGCTTGAACAAGATCCATCCAAGATCCATCCCCTCCTCCCCACTAAGTCCAGAGATAACTAACTGATGGTTCCTCCACCATCAAGGGCCCAGGCTCCTTCCATGTTGTGGCTGTGATTTCCATCTCAGGCATGAGGAACATTCGAAATATATACAAAAGTAGAGCGTAGACTATACTAACCCCCCCCAGTCTCCACCCATGGCCTGGCTTACTTCATCTATTCCCCCATCCGCTTCCTACTTCCACCATCCGGAACGTTTTGGATTATTTTGAAGCAAATCCCAGATATTATGTCATCAATACTTCAAGAGATATCTCTAAAATAGAAGGACTGTTAAAAGGAAAGAAAGAAATCTCCAATACCATTAGCACAGCTAATAAATTACTGATTTCTTCATATCATACAATACGCGATGTTCACATTTGTCCCTCAGACTCACCCCTAACATTTGGGGACCCTCGAAGGAGCCCACACAGTGGATGTCTAGATATTTACAAGTCTAATGCAGCTTTGCTCGGGGGCATTCCCACCCTGGGGCCCACAGCCTGCTCTCCGAGGACCACCGTTGAGACACAGTGGCTAAGGATGCTGTGCTCTACCCAACCTTTCCTGCCTGGCACAGATTCAAACCCGAAATGAGAACTAACAAGTCCTAAGTAGTCAAGCTTGGGGGGGGGGGGTCTCAGGGAGGCTAGAGCACCATTACCTGGGGAACCTGGGGTGCCTAGCTCAAAACCAAGCAGCCTCTTTCTCTCTGGTTCCCCCTGGGGGTAGAGGTGGGTTTTCTTCACATGCAACCTCCAGGGTGTGCATGCTCTCTATCTCTCTCTCTCTATCTCTGGCTCTGAGCCCCACATCCTCGGGTCAAAGAGGTCCGGTTCAGCTCGTTCTTCCCTCTCCTGTAACCCTGCTTGCTCAATCAGTTGCCAAATTTTCCATACTTTCCTAAGAGATTGATAAGGAGTAAGCACTTTCGTGGGTTTTTGTTGAGTGCTTGCCCCTCGGGGCGCCCAGGATGGGAGGGGGGTACCATTTATAGCCGGTTTTTTGGAATCACAATCCCAGATGCCCATGCACTGCATTCAGTTGTCTCCTTTGCCTCTCAGCTTTCTGTTTTGCCAAAGTCAGACCTACAGAAAAGGTGAAAGAACCGTGCAGTGGCCACACGTCTGCCTAGGCCCCAGATTCAGCCCTCGCTCACGTCCACCGCCTTTGCAACGCCTCTCTCTGCCCTGCCCTTGTATATAAATGTCTTTGCTGACTCTTTTGAAAGCAAATTGCAGACATCCTGACTCTTCACTCCCAAATGCTTCACGTGCCTCCTAAGAATGCCATCCCCCCACATAAACACCCCTCGTTATCACCCCCAGAGAAATTGACCAGTGATTCCGTCATGCCCTCTGATGGACAGGCCACATTCAGATTTCTCCCGCTGTGCCACAGATACCCTTTAGGAACTTTCACTGTTCTTGTCACCAATCCAAGGGCTCATATGTTGCATTTGCTTACTGGGTCTCTTTGACAGCACCACCCCCCCAGGCCCCCAAACCCTCACCTCTTTTTCAGTGCTGTGATCTAACCCCCCTGGAGGAGAGAGGGAAGAAAGGAAGGCTGGAAGGAAAAAATCTCAGACGGCAGTGCAGTTCTCAGAAAATTTCAGCAAGGGCGCCTGGGTGGCTCAATCGGTTAAGCGTCTGCCTTCGGCTCAGGTCATGATCCCGGGGTCCTGGGGTCAAGCCCCGCATCGCATCGGGCTCCCTGCTCAGCGCGGAGCCTGCTTCTCCCTCTCCCTCTGCCTCCCTCTCTCTCTCTCTGTCTCTCATGGATAAATAAAGAAAATCTTTTTTAAAAATAAATAAAAATTTTAAAGAAAGAAAATTTCAGCAAAACCAATGGGAGTCCTTGGGAGTGCCCTGTCTCCCAGCAACAGCCTACCTCGCTGTCTTTCAGACACTGGCCGGGCCGCCAGGAAAGCACATGGAAGCATGGTCTTAGTGCTAAGGACCTGGGATGTATTTCTGAGCACAGCTGTCTCCTCAGTCAGTTAGGCTCCTGCCAGTCAGAGAGACACACTACTGAGGCCACCGCAAGGGTACTGCCTTTTTTTTTTTTTTTAACCTCGGTGATTTTTATTTTATTTTACTTTATTTTAATTTTTTTAAGTTATTTATTTAATTAATTAATTTATTATTATTATTTCTTTAAGTAGGCTCCGTGCTGGGCTTGAACTCAAGACCCTGAGATTGAAACCTGAGCTGAGATCAAGAGTCAGACACCTAAAAAAAGGAGAGGGGGCACCCGGGTGGCTCAGATGGTTGGGTGTCTGCCTTCGGCTTGGGTCACGGTCTCCAGGTCCTGGGATCGAGCCCCACGTCGGGCTCCCAGCTCGCCGGGAGTCTGCTTCTCCGTCTCCCTCTGCCTCTCCCCGTTTGTGCTCTCTCTGTCTCTCTTTCTCTCTCAAATGAATAAATAAAATCTTTTAAAAAAAAGAGTCAGACACCTAACCAACTGAGCCACGCAGGTGCCCCTAAAGATTTTTCTATTTTTAAGTAATCTCTACACCCAATGTGGGGCTCAAACTCACGACCTAGGGATCAAGAGTCGCACATTCCACCGACTGAGCCAGCCAGGCGCCCCTAAACCTTGATGGTTTTTAAAAACCATTTTATTGAGGGGCGCCTGGGTGACTCAGTCGTTAAGCGTCTGCCTTCGGCTCAGGTCATGATCCCAGGGTCCTGGGATCGAGCCCCGCCTCGGGCACCTTGTTCCGCGGGAAGCCTGTTTCTCCCTCTTCCACTCCCCCTGCTTGTGTTCCCTCTTTCGCTATCTCTCTCTGTCAAATAAATAAATGAAATCTTAAGAAAAAAAAAACCATTTTATTGAAATATAATGCTACGCACGTACTGTCTAATTCAACCATTCCAAGTGTACTGTTCACTGGTTTTTAGTATGGCCACACCACAATCTAATTTTAGAACATTTTCATTACACCAAAAAGATAGCCAGCAACCGTAGCAGTCAGTCCCCGTTCCTGCCCCCAGACTCCCACCCCTAGCCCAAGGCCATCAGCGATTTACTCTCTATCTCTAGAGCTTTGCCTGTTTTGTATAAATGGAATCGTGTAACGTGTGGTCTTTTGTGATTGGCTTCTTTTACTTAGCACAACGTTGTCAAGCTTCATCCGTTTTGCAGCAGGTGTCAGAACCTCATCCCCTTTTATTGCCAAATGATATTCTATCACGTGGATTTACCACATTTTGTTGATCCAGGGATGTCCCTCCCCACCCATGTTCTAAATAAGCAAATAAATAATATAAATAAATAAATAAATAAAACCTCTAAAAAATGAAAATAAAGAGAATTTGTTTTGCCATGTAAGTTTCTAGCTGATAAACTTTATGTATCCTTGAAACACTTGTAATTATCCCTGATATTTGTTGTAGCCATCCTAGTAGGTGTGAAGTAACATTTGCCCAGTGACTAAGGATGTTGAGCATCTTTTCACGTGCCTATTAGCCATTTATGTATCTGCCTTGGGGAAATTCAGATTTATGATTCACAAATACTTAGCCCATACTTTTATATTTTCACTTTCTTGATGGTGTCCTTTGAGGCACAAAAGTTTTTAATTTTGGTGAAGGCCATTGTATCTGTTTTTTTCTTTTGTTACCTGCACTTTTGGTGTCATACCTAAGAAACTGTCTTCTAGGGGCGCCTGGGTGGCTCAGTCGTTAAGCGTCTGCCTCCGGCTCAGGTCATGATCCCAGGGTCCTGGGATCGAGCCCCGCATCGGGCTCCCTGCTCGGCGGGAAGCCTGCTTCTCCCTCTCCCACTCCCCCTGCTTGTGTTCCCTCTCTCGCTGTGTCTCTCTCTGTCAAATAAATAAATCTTAAAAAAAAAAAAACTGTCTTCTAATTCAAGATCACAAAGACAGACTTCCTGTTTTCTTCCAGGAGTTTTATATTTTTGGCTCTTGTATTTAGGTCCATGATCCACTTTGAGTTAGTTTTGTGTATGTTGTGAGGTAGGGGTACAAATTCATTTTTTTTTTAAGATTTTATTTATTTGACAGAGAGAGACACAGAGAGAGAGGGAACACAAGCAGGGAGAGTGGGAGAGGGAGAAGCAACCTTCCCAAGGAGCAGGGAGCCCGATGTGGGGCTCGATCCCAGGACCCTGGGATCATGACCCGAGCCGAAGGCAGACGCTTAATGACTGAGCCACCCAGGCGCCCCACAAATTCATTCTTCTGCCTGTGAATATCCAGTCGTCTAAGCACCATTTGTTGAAAGAATGTTATTTCCACACTGAATTTTCGTAGCACTCTTGTCAGATGGCAAGTGACCATATGACCATTGACCATGGGAGAGTCTTATTTCTGGACTCTCACTTTGATTTCATTGATTTATATGTCTGTCCTTATGCTAGGGCCATCCTTTTTTGGTTCCTGTAGCTTTTCAGTAAGCTTTGAAATTGTCCATTAAGTCCTCTAACGTTTTTCTTCCTTTTCAAGGCATTCATTTTTTTTTAAAGATTTTATTTATTTGTTTGAAAGAGAGAGACACAGTGAGAGAAGGAACACAAGCAGGGGGAGTGGGAGAGGGAGAAGCAGGCTTCCCACTGAGCAGGGAGGCCGATGCGGGGCTTGATCCCAGGACCCTGGGATCATGACCTGAGCTGAAAGCAGATGCTTAACGACTGAGCCACCCAGGCACCCGCATTCATTTTTTAAATGTATGTCTTTTAATTCTCTTTTAATCTATCATGCCCTGGACCTTTTTTCCCTTTTACTTTATTTGTTGAAGAAACAGGGTCATTTGTGGATCACCTCTCCATGGTGTCATTTAACACATTCTTCTGTCCCTTGTGTTTTGGTAATCCAGCGGCCTGATCTGATTTAGATTTGGTTTTAGCACAGGAATAATTTGCAGGAGGTGGGTGTGTTTCCAGAGTCAGAACATAATGTAGGGTTGACTCTCCCTGTGATGTTAGGGGTCATTCATGATCTTCACCTGGACCTCCCCCCGCCCCCTTAGAGGTAATTTACATTTTGAAAGGGTCACTCTGATTGCCGGGGGTCAGGCGGCTATAGGTGTGAGGGATAATCGTGCAAGAAAGCACTTGTTGCCATGCCTGGCACAGAATGACCAGTCAATAAATATTAGCTCTTATTGTTGCTGTTGTTGTTGTTGTTAGAGCTGTGTGGGGGGGACCCACGCCCTGGCCTCGGAGCCATTTTTTGGCCAGAGCGTTCTCCTCCCTCTCCTCTGCCCTGGAGGAGAAGTCACCAGTGTCCCAAGGCTCTGGGAGGCATGTTCAGGAATGTGACAGCCATCCATTTGCACCTGGCCGGGGTCTTCCAGAGAAAGAAGGCTGGAACTTCTCTCGCTCGGTGCCTGCACCAGACTGTAAGTGCTCTAGCCCCATGTGTTTTGCTGCCCAACCCAGGGCCCCTGGGATCTGGCATGGGCCTGGCTTCAAAGCTGTGCATCACGCTCTTCTTTCAGGTTGCCTTCCCTGACTGTAGCCTGGAGGGGACCCTTGCCTTGCCTTGCCTTTCCTCTAAGGAGAACTTGTAGCTCTGCATCTGAATGGTCTGCATGGTGCTGTGCTGCCTCCCCATCATCCCCTAAGCCCAGCCCAGTGTTCAGTACACAGTAGGTGCTCAGTAGACACTGGCTGAGGAATACATTATACATAAGGCCAAGAGCAGGCCCTGTCTCCTCACGCGATTAGTGTGTGACATACTTGAAGGGGACACCTTTGAGGTCCCCCAAGTTTCTGTGGTCCCATTATATTTACTTCCTTCCTATTCTCATTCACCTCCATTCACCTCCTTTGTTCTCTCTCTCTTTATGCCTCTGTACCCCCTACCCCTTACCCCACCCCAACCTTCTCAAACTTCCCTTGCTCCAACTTGCATCCCCCATCTCCCCGATGTTCATCTTCATTTTTTTAAGATTTTATTTCTTTTTTTTTTTTTTAAGATTTTATTTATTTATTTGAGAGAGAGAATGAGAGAGAGCACAAGAGGGGGGAGGGTCAGAGGGAGAAGCAGACTCCCTGCTGAGCAGGGAGCCCGATGCGGGACTCGATCCTGGGACTCCAGGATCATGACCTGAGCCGAAGGCAGTCGCTTAACCAACTGAGCCACCCAGGCGCCCCTTAAGATTTTATTTTTAAGTCATCTCTACACCCAACATGGGGCTTGAACTCACAACCCCGAGATCAAGAGTCACATGTTCTACTGATTGAGCCAGCCAGGCGCCCCTCTATTTTTTTAAATATGATGCATCCCCAAATCAAAAGTAATTCCTTATAGCATTGAAACCATGATGCCATCAATGTAAGATACACTGTTATTGTATGGACTAGTAAAGCGGGGCAGGAAATGCCAATTAGACATGCTAGAGATTCTGAGAAACATTTGAATTCAGAGAACATGCAAGGCAAAAAAAAAAAAAAATGCACATATCAGAATCAATCCAATATGGTGTGATCTCCATACAAAAAAATTGGAACCATAGAAAAGCATACACATGGGGCACCTGGCTGGCTCAGTTGGAAGAGCATGCAACTCTTGATCTCAGGGTTATGAGTTTGAGCCCTATGTTGGGTGTAAAGATTACTTAAATACATAAACTTAAAAAGAAAGAAGGAAAGAAAAGCACACACATGAAATTAAATCACCTATAATTCCACCACTCAGAGAGAACCTTTGTTAACATTTTGATGTATTTCCCTTCCAAACTTTTTTTTCGCCTACTCATATGTGGTCATAGAAAAATGTACGTGTATACAAATATATAGTAGAGTATATTTTTTTACAAAACAAGCATACTGTACATATTGTTTTGTGGCCCGTTTTATTGATGTCGGCATATCCATTGATAGATATTTTTCTAAAATGTGATTTTCTTGGGTACCTGGCTGGTTCAGTAGGTAGACCATACGACTCTTGATCTCAGGACCGTGAGCTGGAGCCCCATGTGGGGCGTAACGTTTACTTAAAAAAAAATTACTTTTAAAAACGCGATTTTTCTCATCTATAAAATGGGCCCAGCCAGACTGTGCTGAGTTGAGCAAGGCCGTCCTGAAGGGGAGCTGCTGCAGTCCTGTTGGCAAGCTCTTGTCTCCCTCCCTCGGCCCCCCCTCCCCCTCCCCCTTGCCCGTCTTCCTCCTCAGTCCTGCCTAACTGGTCCGAATCTGGTCTGAGTCTACGGATACGTGGAGCCCGGTTCTTCGGGGGGGGGGGGGGGGGCAGGGGCGGCGGCCGGAACGGGGCGGGGCCGGGCCCGGAGGCGGACTGGAGCGGGTCCTGCCCTCGGAGAGTGCGGATCTGCGCCTCTCCCTCAAGGGGGCGGGGGCTGTGGTCAATTAAGGGCCCCATCTCCAGCGCTCTGACCTTCTGCTTGCTTGGTCTCCAGTTCGCCATGGCCAAGCGGCTGCCGGCTCGCAGGCTGGACGGGATTGATCACAACCCATGGTGAGCTCGGCAGGGCTGGGGAAGCTTGCGGGTGTCCCGTCGGGCGTGAGGGCGGGACAGGGCTGCAGGTGCCTGGGTTTGCGGTAACACGGCGGTACCCAGGACGGCCACCGTGCCCCTGACTGTGAGATTTGCAACCATAGGCTGGGAGAGGTGGGACCGGGAGCAGCAGGCCTGGGTTCGAATCTCAGCTTCACGCCGCTTGGCTGTGGCGCCGGGGGGAGGGGGGAGACGCACCTGCTCTTACCCAGGCACCAAGCTCGGCGCTTTCCAAGGATTTTTTTTTTTTTTTTAAAGATTTTATTTATTTATTTGACAGAGAGAGACACAGCAAAGAGGCAACACAAGCAGGGGGAGTGGGAGAGGGACTCGATCCCAGGACTCTGGGATCATGACCTGAGCCGAAGGCAGTCGCTTAACCGACTGAGCCACCCGGGCGCCCCCAAGGATTATTTTATTTCCCACTTAGTACAGAGTAAAATAAACTAAGTAAGATAAGGTAAAATACAGGCAGCTCTGCACTGGAATTTGCTGAGGTTACTTTATTTTCTCTGTTGACTTGTTCTAAATATGAAAGAAGCATGTGCCCATTGTTACTACTAATACAGTGGATGCAGTGGGAAGGTGTGTAAGAGAAATGTAGGGATTTTTCCTGATCCCTCCCCGCCACCTTTGGCCAGCAGCACAGAGGCTCAAACTCAGAAGATAAGTCACATGCTGTACCCACTGAGCCAGCCAGGCGCTCCGACATCCCTGTACTTTCAAAAAAAAGGTGTTGGCTGTTTTTACAAAACATGAGACCATTTTTTTTCTTTTTCCTTTTCTTTTTTAGAGAGAGAGAGAGCAGGTGTGGTCGCACGGGAGGGTTGGGAGATGGGGGGAGGGGCAGAGGGAGCGGGAGAGAGAATCCTAGGCAGGCTTCATTTCCAGCACGGAGCGCGATGCAGGGCTCAATCTCGCAACCGGGAGAGCAGGACCTGAGCCAAAATCAAGAGTCGGACATTCAACCAACTGAGCCACCCAGGTGCACCGCCCCCATTTTTTTTTTCAACCCCCCCTCGTGTACAGCACTTTGTGTTTTGCAAAGATCTTCCACCTGTTGCTCCATGGTGTCTGGGACAGAGGAGCCAGGCCCAAAACTCTAGTGTCCAGCTGCCCCCTGGGTTGTACCATGTTCCATCCTGTCTGAGGGAGGCTGGTCAGCCTCGTGGGCCTTTGCAGTTAAGGTAAGAGTCCAACTCCAAGGGAGGAAATGACAAGGAGGCAGGCTGGGAGAGGTAGCAAGACTTTCCTGACTCACAGACCTGGCAGACTCTTGAACCCAACACCCCCATTATGCAGAAGGGGAGATTGAGGCCAAGAGAGGCCAAGTCTCATGCAAAGGTGGGGCAGGACAGAAGCAGGCCTGTGAAGAATGTACGGGACGGGGTGGGGGGTTGCCGGGGGATGAAGGCCATGGTAGTCAGGACAGAAGGTTGGTTAGGGGCAGAGAAATCAGCCTTGGCTGTGTTGAATTTGCGTAACATTATTGTTCCATCTAAAATCTGTCATTTTCTCCCCAGAGCCCCACAATACCTCTGAAGTTGCTGAGGATCAGAGAGGCTAGTGACCTGCCCAGAGTCACATAGCAGCTGAGGGCAGAGCTGAGATGCAAAATCAGGTGGCGGATGTTCCATGGTGATTGGAACAGGGGAACCAGGCTCAAGTGCCCTACAGAGACCAGCTGCCCCCTAGGTTGGGTCTCTAAGGTCCCGATCCTCAGGCCACCACTCTGGGGTTAGCAAGAACTTGGGGCCCTTCTGTCCTGACTACCATGACCTTCATCCCCCGGCAACCCCCCACCCCGTCCCGTACATTCTTCACAGGCCTGCTTCTGTCCAGGCTAATGGTCTAGAGCATAAACTTTGCTTCCAACCTATGTTGAATCAAAGGCTGGCTGGGCCATGAAATACCTGGGAGTCCTTGGGCAAATCACCGCCAGCTTCAGCTTCTCCATCCCCATTGTGACTCAGGAATAGGACATATGTCATATGTATGGGAAGGTTATTGAGCACACATTTCAAACTGCGGTTCGTGAAATCCACTTAGGAAGTCTCAACAAATATTTCTAAAGAATGGGTAGGATAGGGGCACCTGGGTGACTCAGTCAGTTAAGCGTCTGGCTCCCGATCTCAGCTCAGGACTTGATCTCAGGTTTGTGAGTTCAAGTCCCATGCTGGGCTCCACGTGGGGCATGGAGCCTACTTTAAAAAAGTAGGACACGGGATTGGCACAGTGCTTGGCCCACACAATCCCAAAGCGAGGGCCAGTTTTGACCCTTACACAGCTCTCAGCAGGATCTCAGCTGGAGCAGATGCTGACTGTCCAGTTTTTCTGGAATGAGCCCAGTGCATTGTTCATCCTGCCCTAGAAATAGGTGGAAGTCCAGGTCCGGGTGGGCCGGTGTCAACTCTCCATTTGTTGTTCAGGGTGGAGTTTGGCAAAATGGCCAGTGAATATGATGTCGTGAACTTGGGCCAAGGCTTCCCTGACTTCCCACCCCCAGACTTCGCAGTTCAAGCCTTTCAGAACGCCCTCAGCAGTGACTTCATGCTCAACCAGTACACCAAGGCATTTGTGAGTCTCCCTGCCTCGCCTGGGGTCCTGGGACACAGGCCTCAAGGAGGCCTTGGGGGAGGAAGGGTCAGGCCTTTCTGAGCATCAGGCCCACATGGGTGTTAGGGTTCTGGAGCAGAGCCCAGAGAAGTCAGTGTGACTATAGTTCAGTGTTCACGGAGTGTCTCCTCTGTTCCAGGCCCTGGGACAGCTCATGGTCTGGGGAAAGACAGACAAAAAACCATGAGCTGGGAGCTCAGGGTCTAGTAGGAAAAGCAGACCAAAAAATAAATAAATAAAACAAAGGCAGAAAACAAAGGTATTGATATACTGTGATAGGGGAGGATGGGGTGCTGTGGAAGCAGGAAAAAGGGAATGAAATCTGGGGAGACCAGAGGAGGCTTCCTGGAGGAGGTGACACGTAAGCTGAGTCTGGAAAGACAAGCTGCTGACTGATCTGACTCTAAATCCAAACTCTTTATGTAAAGGTCACAGAGTAAATATTTGCCAGTCCTTGGTTTAGTAAAGCAGTAAATGGTTCTTAAACTTTGGTATGCATCAGAATTACCTGGGGGGAATTTCCTCCAGTTCCACCATCCAGAGAAAACCACGACCAATAGTTTGCTACTTTGCTGAGCGTTTAGACTTTTAAACTTTTTTTTTTTTAAGATTTTATTTATTTATTTGACAGAGAGAGACATAGTGAGAGAGAGAGCACAAGCAGGGGGAGTGGGAGAGGGAGAAGCAGGCTTCCTGCGGAGCAGGGAGCCTGATGCGGGGCTCGATCCCAGGACCCTGGGATCATGACCTGAGCCGAAGGCAGACGCCCAACGACTGAGCCACCCGGGCACCCCAACTTTTAACTTTTTAAAGTGCTTGTATAAACGCACACACACTCACCCCTAACATAATGAGATTTGCGTTTTTTAGCACAAATGGACTTGTACTATAATGCTCTGTAACCTGTTTATTTCACTAAGCAGCATGTCATGGGCAACTTTCCATGTCAGGATAGCCTCATTCTTTTTAAGGGCCACATAGTATTCCCTTGCCGAGCTGTGCCATAATTTACTGAAGCAGCCCTGCACTGATGGGCTGGTTTGGCTATCTCACTATTATAAGCAATGGCACAGTGACTATTTCTGTGTCTGTATCTTTGTACACATGTGTGAGCGTTTCTCTCAGACAAATCCCTGGAAGTAAAACTAGAGAGTCAAAGGGTGCAAGCATTTAAAGATGTGATGGATGTTGTCAAACTGCCTTCCAAAAAGGTTTACTCACATCCCCACCAACACACTGGTCTCATACTCTTGCCAGCCGTGGGCATTATCAATCTTTTTTTTTTTTTTAAATATATTTATTTATTTATTTGACAGAGAGAGAGATAGCGAGAGCAGGAACACAAGCAGGGGGAGTGGGAGAGGGAGAAGCAGGCTTCCCGGGGAGCAGGGAACCCGATGCGGGGCTCCATCCCAGGACCCTGGGATCATGACCTGAGCCGAAGGCAGATGCTTAACGGCTGAGCCACCCAGGCGCCCCTTGCCATACAGAAATTTTTAATTTTTACATGGTCAAGTCTGGTTGAGTGAATTATTTAGTGAAGTTCTAGACCTTGGGGTTTCAGTCCTTTGGCTTAGTCTCGAGTGCTTTGTAAGTGTCCTCAGCAAACAAGTGTACAGATCCAACCTTCCTCTCAAAGTGGGGTGCTTCCATAAAGTCCTATTCCTGCACCTCAACTGTGCATGACCTTGAGCAAGTCATTTCCTGTCTCTGGGTCTCCGTTTTTCTACCTGTCCAGTGGTGGGGATCAAATAATACGTGTCTTGCGAGGTTACTGGGCTGAGCAGATGGTACGGATGTGCTTCTTAAACTGAGAGGGAGGGGGTTAAATCCTGCAGTTGCCACTGCTGTGGGGCTCTGTTGGACGGTACTCCACAAAGTCACGCACTCTGCCCAGTTCTCCACCAAATCCTAGCCCTGGACTTTGGGCCTGCACAGAACAGGTCTGATGGCCAGCGCTGGTGGAGGAAATGAAAGAACTCACCGTACAGGAGCCCATTTGCCTCAGGAAAGCTCTAGAACTGCCTGAATGCGGCTGAGCAGGAGGGTGGGCCCAAGCTGAGCCAGGCGACTGACCGCTGCTGTCCTGGCAGGGTTACCCACCCCTGACAAAGATCCTGGCAAGTTTCTTTGGGAAGCTGCTGGAACAGGAGATAGACCCACTCAAGAACGTGCTGGTGACTGTGGGTGCCTATGGGGCCCTGTTCACAGCCTTCCAGGCCCTGGTGGACGAAGGAGATGAGGTGAGTGAGCGAGGCTCGGGTTGGGTAGGGATGAGGGGCAAGGGGCGATACTGACCCCAGCCAATCTGATCCTTTTGCTAGGTCATCATCATAGAGCCCTTTTTTGACTGTTATGAGCCCATGACATTGATGGCAGGGGGTCGCCCTGTGTTTGTGACCCTGAAGCCGGTGAGGATGCTGGTTGGGGTGTGGGTGGGCAGAGGGTCCAAGGAGTGTGTTGTGTTGGCCCCTGGGAGGTGGGAAGGAAGGAAGGAAGGAAGGAAAGGAGGCCGGTTGCTTCAGGATGGGGAGGCGTATCCAGAGTTCCAGAGGAGAGAGGATGGGGACAGATGCCTATGAAGGAAGGCCAGATCCTTGGAGCTGAATGTCAGGTAGCTTATTAATTGCTGCCCCCTTCCACCTCCTCTTACAGAGCCCTACCCAGGATGGGGAACTGGATTCTGCCAGCAACTGGCAGCTGGACCCTGCAGAGCTGGCCAGCAAGTTTACCTCTCGTACCAAAGCCCTAATCCTCAACACACCCAACAACCCTGTGGGAAAGGTACCTGAGAGACCGCCTTTCAGCGACCCCTCCAGACTGGGTTCAAGTCCCTGCTATGTTACTGATTTGCTGCGTCAGGCCTCAGTTTCTTCATCTGTGTAATGGGAGGGCAACGTGTAATGAGCTCTGAGGACTGAGGCTCCCCAAAGTTCCAGGGACAGGGGCAGGAATCCCCTTGGAAGGTATACGTGCTGGCCGGTGGAGCAGACTGGGTGCTTCCATGACTCCCGAGACCCTGGGAATGGTGACCTCACCTCTCGGAATGTCTTCTCATATGTAAAATGGGAACACGACAGAACTGATATACAGGAAAATCTAGTTGTCCAACTGGGTGTCTCTCCCCTAATATGACCACTGCACTTAAGACACTCTGACTCCAGGTGTGGGGGCCCCACACCCGGCAATTCTGCAACACCAGCTGGGGTAGTATCAGATCCCGTAGGTTAGGGCTAAGTCCCACAAGGCTGCCCGCCCTTCAGATGCCAGCCCAGCTTGTCACCTCTGCTTCTGATCAATGGGGTATAAATCTGAGGTTCCCATCACGCCCTCCTCGGGTTCTATTAATTTGCTGGCACCGCTCACAGAACTCAGGGAAACACTTACTTAGGTTTACTAGTTTATTAAAGGAGTTGAGAAAGGATACAAATGAGAAAGGAGACAATAGCCAGATGAAGAGATACACAGAGCGAGGTCTGGGAGGATCCTGAGGAGCTGCATCACCCTCCCAGTATATGGATGTGTTCACCAATCTAGAAGCACTCCAAACACTGTACTATTGGGATTTTATGGAGGCTTCCTCACATAGGCATCATTATTATAATTTTTTAAAGATTTTATTTGAGAGAGAGAGAGCGTGTGTGCATGAGCCAGGGGAGGGACAGAGAGAGAGGAAGAAGCAGACTTCCCACTGAGCAGGGAAACCGACACTGGGATCATGACCTGAGCTGAAGGCAGATGCTTAACCAACTGAGCCACCCAGGCGTCCCATGATTAATTATTATTAACTCCATTTCCAGCCCCTCTCTTCTCTGTAGGATGCAGGTGGGGCTGAAATTCCAAGCTTGTAATCGTGGCTTGGCCATTCTGGTGACCAGCCCCGATCCTGGAGCTACCCAGGTGCCACCCAGAGTCACCTCGTTAGAACAAAAAACACTTCTAGTGCTCTTTTCATTTAGGAATTTACAAGGGCTTCAGGACCCCTGTGTCAGGCGTCAAAGACTGAATATTAGAACAAGAGATGCTCCCAGCGCCCCTGTGACGGAGACATTTACAAGGGTCTTAGGAGCTCTGTGCCAGGAACCGGGGGGCAGAGACCAACATGTATGTTTTCTGTTAGCTCGCAGCAGACCTCCCAGGGTCAGTGTTGTAAGGGATTCAATAGGACGGGATGGAAAAGCCCTTAGCAGCGAACTCGGCGGTATCCATTCATCTCTCTGAGCAGGCCTCTCTGCTTGGTTGTGGTCCCCACAGGTGTTCTCCAAGGCAGAACTGGAGCTGGTGGCCAGCCTGTGCCAACAGCATGACGTGATCTGCATCAGTGACGAGGTCTACCAGTGGCTGGTCTATGACGGGCACCAGCACGTCAGCGTCGGTGAGCCATGCCGGCCTGGGGGCCTCCAGTCCCCCGGGCACTTGTGGCAGGGCCCTGAGCCCAGTCTGGGAGTCCAAGCAGGCCCCGTAATTAGGGCCCGTGGGTCTGGAGCCACACAGGTCGTGTGGCCTGGGGCAGTGACTTCTCTGCAAGCAGGAGGACACAAGGGCACAGCCTCCCGGGGTGGTCATGAACAGGAGCTGAGATGAGCCCCGAAATAGCTTAGCACACAGCAGGGGCCGGGGTGCCGAGAGCCCGAGTGTGTGCCGGGGGCCCGGCCACCACCCCTCCCCTGCCCCTCGCCCCGGTCTCAGCAGCTCCTCTCTTTGGCCTTGGGCAGCCAGCCTCCCGGGCATGTGGGAACGCACCGTGACCATCGGCAGCGCTGGCAAGAGCTTCAGCGCCACTGGCTGGAAGGTGAGTTGACGAGGGTTGGGGTACCGCCTCCCCCCATGATCCGGGGCAGGTGAGGCTGCACTGGGAATCAAGAAGGCGGGTGGCCGGGCGCCTGGGTGGCTGAGTTGGTTAAGCGACTGCCTTCGGCTCAGGTCATGATCCTGGAGTCCCGGGATCGAGTCCCGCATCGGGCTCCCTGCTCAGCTGGGAGCCTCCTTCTCCCTCTCCCTCTCCCTTTGCTGGCGGCTCCCCGTGCTTGTGCTCTCTGCCCCACCCCCGCCCCATCAAATAAATAAATAAAATCTAAAAATATATATATATGTGATTAAACAATGTATACATAATATATAAATTTTGTTTTTAAAAATAAATGTGTGGGGCGCCTGGGTGGCTCAGTTGGTTAAGCGACTGCCTTCGGCTCAGGTCATGATCCCGGAGTCCCGGGATCGAGTCCCGCATCGGGCTCCCTGCTCAGCAGGGAGTCTGCTTCTCCCTCTGACCCTCCCCCTTCTCATGCTCTCTATCTCATTCTCTCTCTCAAATAAATAAATAAATAATCTTTAAAAAAAAAAAGGGGGGGGGCTGGCCAGGCCCTGAAGGGCCTCACCCCCTCCCCGTGTTCCCGGTCCAGGTGGGCTGGGCCCTGGGCCCGGACAGTCTCATGAAGCACCTGCGCACCGTGCACCAGAACACAGTCTATCACTGTCCCACGCAGGGTCAGGTGAGGAGAGGCAAGGCACCCTGCTGGGGGGGGCGGGGCCACCACAGAGCCGGTCGGATCACCCCCCCCCCCCCCCCCCCCCCCGCCGTGTGCACACCCGCCCTGCCCTCCGCAGGCCGCGGTGGCACAGAGCTTCCAGCACGAGCAACTGCACTTTGGCCAACCCAGCAGCTACTTTGTGCAGCTTCCCCAAGCCATGTGGCGCTACCGGGACCACATGGTTCGCAGCCTGCAGTCTGTGGGCCTGAGGCCCGTGGTCCCCCAGGGCAGCTACTTCCTCATCGCAGACATCTCAGACTTCAGTGAGCAGGACTGGCCAGGCTGGGCGGAGGGGGGCCGGGTGCTGGAGGCGGCTCAGGGCTCAGCGTGGCTTCTGTCCCCCAGAGAGCAAGATGCCCGACTTGCCAGGCGATGTGGACGAGCCCTACGACAGACGCTTCGTCAAGTGGATGATCAGGAACAAGGTGGGCCGGGCTCGGCCTGGGCCCCCGTGGGTGCTTTTAGAGGCCGAGCCCCAATCCAGCCCAGCCTCTGCCATCAGCCCTAGTACTGGGGTGCATCTGTGTCTGGAATTTGCAAAAAGATGCTGTGCGGGCTGGCAGGCATCCCTGGGCTCTCAGGGCCTCGGCCGTCTCATCTGTACAGTGCGGAGTTGGCGCCTTAACCCCGAGCTCATCCGGCTCTGAGCTCTGACCCTAAGGCTGATTTCTTCTCTGGCTCTGCCCTGACCTTCCACGTGGCGCTCCCCCCCCAGGCATCCACCACCTCCCCTCTGTACACAAGGAGGGACTGGGAACGATGCTCTGCCATTCTTTTCCCCTGACCTTGACCCAGCACTGAGAGGTACTGCACCGAAGCTAACTGTCCCTGCCCCAGCCCATCGTGGGAAACTGTCCCCCAGAGCCAGGGCCTGCCATGCTGTGGGGCAGTGTTGAGACGTGGGCTTCCTCCTCCCCAGGGCTTGGCGGCCATCCCGGTCTCCGTCTTCTACAGCAGGCCACATCAGAAGCACTTCGACCACTATGTCCGCTTCTGTTTTGTGAAGGTAAAGGACGGGGTTGGTGGGGAGAGAGGGCCTCCTCAAGCTCCCCATGGCCCACTGGTGGTATGGGGAGAGGGGTAGGACCGATCTGTGTTGGTGCAGGATGAGTCCACGCTCCAGGCCATGGACGAGAAGCTGCGGAAATGGAAGGATGAACTCAGGCCCTGACGCCGACTTCTCATCCCGGCCCCACCTGGTTCCTGCATGTTCTTTGCCAGGGTGTCAGCCCTTCCCAGGCTGGGCGTAGACTGAGCTAGGGGCCCCCTTCTCTGTGACACAGGATATCCCCAGGGAAGAGCCCTCCTTCTTGGTCTTGGTGGATTCAGAAGCGCTTCCCACAGTACCTATATTCCTGTCATAGTGGTGAGGTGCACCTGACCTGGGCCTCTTCCTGCTCCTCCCTGGATTGGGTCATAGAGTCTTGGGTCCCCTCCGTATTCTCCCCCAGACTTGTCTGGGACTCAAGGGACAGAGTCCAGCAGTGTACTGGCCTCGAGTCCCAGCCCTGCTCTGGTCCCAGCCTAGGCTCCCGCATCCCGCCCTTTCTTTCTCTCCTTAGATAACCTCGGGAAGTGGTCTTTAGGCTTGAGTCCTCAAGCCAGTACTTTTCACCCATAATAAAGCTTTAACTTATTTAGACCCTTATTGGCTGCTTCTCTCTGCTTCACACGGTGGTGCTGATCGCTGATGGGGCCTGGGGCGAAACAGAAGACATCTCAGTGAAACTTAGATCCCAGCCCCTCTTTGTACAAACGTGTTTTGTGGAGTAAAATGGAGGCCCAGGGCAGGGCAAGGCCTGGGGACTTGTGTGAACCCGGGGCTCAGAAGAGGTGTGGCTGTGGCACATTGTGCATGTGTAGGAGGTGGGGGCCTCCGTTGAGTGTCTGACAGGGAGACACGAACAGTCTCCTGTCTCACAGGGGTCAGAGTGCAGGCCAGGAGGGCCAGGGAGTTCAGGCAGAAGGGGAAGGAAGTAGCGCATTTAACTGTGCACCCCCCTGTGTCAGGGGCGTAGATGCCCACCATCTCATTAAACAAGCCTCTGAGGACGCCTGGGTGGCTCAGTTGGTTAAGCGACTGCCTTCAGCTCAGGTCATGATCCTGGAGTCCCAGGATCGAGTCCCGCATCAGGCTCCCCGCTCAGTGGGGAGTCTGCTTCTCCCTCTGACCCTCAAGATCTCTATCTCATTCTCTCTCTCAAATAAATAAATAAAATCTTAAATAAATAAATAAATAAGCTACATACTTTGATTCCAACTATATGACATTCTGGAAAAGACAAAACTATAGAGATAGTAAAAAAAGATTAGTGGTTGCCAGGGGCTTGGAAGAGGGTAGGTGGAACACAAGATTTTTAGGGCAGTGGACTTATTTTGTACCATACTGTAATGGTAGATACATGACATTATGTCTTTGCCAAAACCTGTAGAATGTACAACACAGAGTGAACCCTAATGTAAACTATGGACTTTAGTTAATAATACTGTATTAATATCGGTTCATCAACTACAGTAAAGGTACACAGTAAGGCAAGATGTTGAGAGTGGGGGGAAATGAGTGGGGGAGAAGGGTTATATGGGAACTCTACTATGTGCTCAATTTTTGGTAAATCTGCTCTAAAAAATAAAGTCTGTTAGTTAAAAGAGAGAGTAAATGAATGCATCCATAAAAGAACTGGATTAAATTCTAAGATCATTTCCAGCTCTGAATCACACTCCAGCTCTGGGCCTCAAGGTCCCCATGTAGAATAAAACCGAGCTGAGTTTTAAGTGTCGCGCTCCTGCGGAAACGGAGGGCGGCTCTCCTGTCGTCCAAAGATTCAGCACAGCACTGCACAAACTGCCCCTCTGGACCCTCGAGGCCGGCGACAAGTTCTGGCCCCCACGCCCTGCGCGGACCCTGCTCACCCACAACCCACGCGCTCGCAGAGCCGCCAGACGTGTAGGCCACGCCCCCGCGTGCCATTGGCTCTCCGATTGGACGGCTCGGGGGGTGTGACCGGAAGAGGTGAGTCTGATTGGCAGGGCGTGGCCGACGGTGTGCGGGGAATATGGCGGAGCGTGTGAAGAAGCGGCCCTGCGGCCCGGTAAGTGGCGGGGGGTGGAGCCCCGGGGCAGGACAGGGGGTGGGGGCGCTAGAACGAGCCGCGTGGGGGCCCGTGGCGGGGTTGGGCCGCGCCTCCCGCTCCCTGCTTATGGCTGATCCGAGGCCGGAAGCCCCCAGGTGCCGCATGCTCGTGGCCGCGTGCGCCCCTGCGCATGAGAACCGGGGGTGAGTGCCGGGGTCCGAGCCAGGGCCGGGACAGCGTCAGGTAGCGCATTGCTGGAGCCCCTTGCGGCTACTCTGACCCGGGCGTGGATTCAGGAGGTGGCGTATCTTTCGTGGCGTATCTCTTCTGACTCCCAGGGCGACAGGAGGCAGATCCTCTCCCCCCGAGCTTCAGTTCCCTCTTCTGTCGTGTCAGACTCGATTCGACAACTTACTGAGTGCTTGCTATGTGTCAGGCCCGGTCCCAGGCCCTAGAGTGTCGCAGGTCTCCGCTCTCTGACGCTGTCCCAGCAGCAGCGGTGTGGGGGCATTCCGCGGTTTCCTCACCACCCCCACTGATAGGCAGGAAGTGGGACCCCCTCCCAGTTGTGATCCTTAAGCCTCACTCCGGTACCTCTTCCCATTCCTACTCTAGGGTGAACATGGCCAAAGGGTCGAGTGGCGAAAATGGAAGCAGCAGAGTAAGTAAGAGGCTGAAGGGGAGGGGATCTATTCAGCCTTGCCCGAGGCCACTCCAGCAGTGCGCTGCTGAACCTCGGGGGGAGCCTCCAGGTGTGTCCCTCTGGGTCCCCAGCACCCAAAATGGGAAAGACCGGCCACGGAGGCTCCTCTGGCTGCTCAGTAAGCAGCACGGGAGAGGCCAGGCTGACCGTATTGGGAGGGCACCATCTTCTGGACTGCTCCACGTCCCTCTCCCTCCAAGTCCCTTTCCCCTCCACCAATCCACATGTCCTCTTCTCCAGAGAAAGAGGAGAAAAAGAAGTGGAAGGATCTCAAGCTGATGAAAAAACTGGAGCGGCAGCTTGCACAGGAAGAACAGGCAAAGCTCCAGCAGGAAGAAGAAGCAACTGCACAGAGGGAGGACCAGGGTGAGCAGACTGGGTCCTGGGCAGGGAAGAGAATGTCATATCTGAAAGGGACCTTAGAGACCAGTGGGTCCAGACGTCTTGTCCTGAGGGAGAAACTGAGGTCCAGAGAATGGGGAAACCTGAGTCCTAACCTCCTACTTAGGTAGATTTCAATCCTTTGGAGCTTAAGCATTACATATCATAACTTTATACCTCCAGAACTCATCATCATAATGACAGGTTTTTGTTGTTGTTGTTTTTTTTTACTTTTTTATTGAACACTTTCTGTGTGCTTTAATGTAGTTGTTCATTTACTTATTTTTTTTTTTTTAAGATTTTATTTATTTGACAGAGAGAGACATAGCGAGAGAGGGAACACAAGCAGGGGGAGTGGGAGAGGGAGAAGCAGGCTTCCCGCGGAGCAGGGAGCCCGATGCGGGGCTCGATCCCAGGACCCTGGGACCATGACCTGAGCCAAAGGCAGACGCTTAACGATTGAGCAACCCAGGCGCCCGCGTTTACTTATTTTGATTTTATTTTTTTAAGGAAGCTCTACACCCAACGTGGGGCTTGAACTCACAACCCTGAGATCAAGAGTTGAACGCTCTACCAACTAAGCCAGCCAGGCGCCCCTTATTTTGATTATAATAAGAATTTGTCTTTTTTTCTCATTAAATAATACCCGTTCAAAACATCCCCCTCCCCAAAATACAGAAAACTGTAAAGAAGAAAAATCCCATCAAACATTGCAGTGAAAGTTTCTCCAGGTGTTACGTTATATCCACTTATGCATATGTAGAGTATAGAGATACAGTTTTACAAAAATGAAGTCACTTTATCCATTAGCTTCTGGACTTGGTTTTTCTCATTCCACATTGTGCCCTGTGTGTCCTTCCACATTAGTACATCTGGATCTACCCTAACAGATTGTATCTTTTCTCCTCTGTCTAGACTCAAATGTCAGGAGGGTTAGGGTGTCATAACACGCCCTCTAAGCCCGTTGGTTACCAGTGATGATGTTGACAGTGGGGATAGCAATTGAGCATGTCAGTTGTTTCAGACACCAGGGAAGTCCTTCCTAGGTGTTCCCTCATGTGGCTCCCTTTGGGTGACTCTGGGAGGGAAATATGGTGGTCCCTCTGGAACTAGACAGCCTGAACCCGTATCTCAGCTGTCTTGCCTTTTGTGTGACCTTGTGCCACATGTTTGATCTCTCTGGGTGACAGGGTCCCCACTTCTCGATGGGGATCATAGTAGTACTTCTTAGGGTTATGGGGTAAATGCACACAGAAAAGGCCCTAATAATCTTAGCTCTCTTTATTATCCCCATTTGACAGCTGGAGAACTGAGGCAGTGGGGGGTGGAGCCAGCACATGAACGTGGGCCAGTGCCTCTAACCACTCTCCAGTCTTGCCCAGTGGTGTGCCCTGTCCATGGGTGCCTCGGGGACCAGTAGGTCCATTTTCCTCCTGGGTAGATTGAGGCCTCGAAAGGGGAGTTGGATCTATTTTGCTGGCCTCAAAATTCCTCCCAGAGGAAAAGTTTTCTAACTCTGGGCCCTGGGATTAGAGGGAGAGAGGGGAGAGCTCGACCCTAGCCTCTTAGACTGCCCATGAACGCCCCTCCCCTGCCCAGGTCGGCCCTACACCCTGAGTGTGGCCCTGCCAGGCTCCATCCTGGACAATGCCCAGTCACCGGAGCTGCGCACCTACCTGGCTGGCCAGATTGCCAGAGCCTGCACCATCTTCTGTGTGGATGAGATTGTGGTGTTCGACGAAGAAGGCCAAGATGCCAAGTGAGGGGCCATCCAATAGGGCACCGGCGCTCAGTGAGGAGGGAGGGACCGCTAGGACTGACTTTGCTTCATCCTTGTCGCTGCCTACTTGCCTGGGCGGAGAACGCTGCCTACAGTTTCCCCTGGTGAATCTGGTGGGAAGAGTTGCAAAGCAGGGGCACTGCAGGGGTCAGATTGGGTGGAGGAGCTCTCGAAGGGAGCACAGTAGGCTCTGGAAGCCCTATCTTTCTCTCTCCAGGACTGTGGAGGGAGAATTCAGGGGAGTCGGTAAGAAGGGGCAGGCATGCGTGCAGCTGGCCCGGATCCTGCAGTACCTGGAGTGTCCACAGTAAGGGGGTGAAGGGCAGACTTCCCTGAACGTGATGGGGAGGAGGAGGGTGGTCGAGGTGCAGGTCAGGCAGGGGACAGCCTCCCCTGGGAACTTTCTGAGATCCACGGTCTTTACTAGGTACCTACGAAAGGCGTTCTTCCCCAAGCATCAGGATCTCCAGTTTGCAGGTAAGGCCGCAGGGGGTGCTGACCCCATTTCTCATGGATCATCCCCCAGACCCTGAGAAATTGCTGCTCAGTTGAGAAAACAGGCCCAGGCAGGGCAAGGCCTCTGCCTGGTGGCAAACAGCAGGTCTGTGGCAGCCCTGGAACTCGGACCAGGCCTCCAAGGTTCCTGCCGTACCACCATGTGCCTTTGCATCTCCCAACCCACAGGGCTTCTGAACCCCTTGGACAGCCCTCACCACATGCGTCAGGATGAGGAGTCCGAGTTCAGAGAAGGCATCGTGGTGGACCGGCCCACCCGGCCAGGCCACGGGTCCTTTGTCAACTGTGGCATGAAGAAGGTAGGGATTGGGAGAGCGGGTTGGGACAGACATTCCGGACACATCCGGCCATGGAGGGCAGGCAGGGTCCTGTGAGCAGGGAGCCCTGGACCCGGGCATCTGTGTAGATGACCCGGGCCCTACTGATGTAGATTTGGGCCAGAGAAGTGCCCCCAACAGGGGTCAGTAGATAAAGCCAGGAGCAAATACACTGTTTCTTGAAAAGTAAATGAACAGAGGTAGTCCTCACGCTCAGACCCAATCCACCCCAGCCAAAACCCTACAAAAACAAGTTCAGGATCCCTCTGGGGCAGCTCCAGCAGGACGCAGAGCCACGCTGGGATTGGCGCATTCATCTGCTGCCTGCTTACTCTCAGGGCTTCTGGATTCAAAGACAGAAATACTTCAAGGTGGAGGGTCCCCTCCCCTCAAAAAGAGCAGACCAGAAATGACGGGCTAACTGC
Organism: Mirounga leonina; assembly: GCF_011800145.1. Taxonomy (NCBI): domain Eukaryota; kingdom Metazoa; phylum Chordata; class Mammalia; order Carnivora; family Phocidae; genus Mirounga; species Mirounga leonina. Next base: position 6,955,174 of record NW_023270433.1, read on the forward strand.
AGACCAGGATGACCCAGACCCAGACGAAAGGAGAAAACAGGAGAAACCTCAGAAGGGAAAGTGCCCTATCCTGAATTCAGAGTTGGCACAAAACACAGACATCGGTTATCACTCGTCGCAGCTCCCGTTGACCTCACACCGGGCCCTGGGCTGTTGTTTGTGGAGGGTTTGCTGTTCGACAGCGGAGGGAACTGAGGCTCGCAGAGGTTAAGTGGCCTGCTCACACCGCTGTAGCTAGGAAGTGGTGTAGCCACATCTGTTCAGAACGTAGAAGACTGGGATTCCATCTTGCGAAATACTCCTGCCCTGTGCCAGGCCCAGGGCGTTCGTCTTTGCCCAGCGTCTGGTAGTTTTGCAAGAATGGTATCTCTCTCTCTCTCTTTTTTTTTTTTTTAAGATTTATTTATTTGAGAGAGAGAGAACCTGCACATGCTTACATGGGGAGCAGGGAGGGGCAGAGGGAGAAGGAGAGAGTCCTCAAGCGGACTCCCTGCTGGGTGTAGAGCCCATCGTGGGGCTCGATCCCAGGACCCCGGGATCTCGCCCTGAGCCGAAATCCAGAGTCGGCTGCTTAACCGACTGAACCACCCAGTCACCCCACAAATGGTCTCTTGAGAGCAGGTCTGGCCTGGGTGCCAGAGAAAGGGGACAGAGGTTGAGCTGGACCCCTCAGGTACCTTGTGAGCCGCTCAGATCTCCCAGCATCTGGGAGAACAGTGACACCTGCTGGCCGTCTGGGGAACAGCACCCATTTCTCCTGGCTTCTCCCCAGGAGGTGAAGATTGACAAGAACTTGGAGCCTGGACTTCGCGTGACAGTACAGCTGAACCAGAAGCAGCTCCCAGGTATCTGGAAACTTCCCAGCCTGGCCCAGCCGGAGGGCTTGGAACCGCCTCGGCCACCTCCTGTCCCTCACCCCCTCTTCACAGCCTCCCTGCTTCTCTGCAGAAAGCAAGACCTACCGGGGAAAAGTTGTGTCATCGCAGGACCCTCGCACCAAAGCCGGTCTCTACTGGGGCTACACGGTCCGGCTGGCCTCCTGCCTCAGTAAGGACAGAGCTTCCTCCGATGAAGAGCTGGCCCCTCTCTGGGAGGCCGCAGAGAGCCTTGCTTGACCCAAAAGGCACACCAGGGTCCTTGGCCTGCCACCTTACTGGGTGTCCTTAAGCAAATACCTTCCCTTCTCTGGGACTTGGTCTCCCTGACTGCGCTGCTTGGAATACTGTAAAGGACTTCTGAGGAAAAGGATCGCGATTCATTAGTAACGTCTGCCGTGGGGTTGGGAATAGGACAAAAGGACCAGATAGGTCTAGGGTGCACTATGAATTCTCAGAGCTCCTTCCTACCCGCCTTCAGCTTTGCGTCCCCAGTCTCGCATAGGGGTGGTTTCTCCCTGCTGAGTCCCGGACTTCCCAGGAATGGTGGGTGTGTGTAGCTGGGTGTGACTCCCTTACCTGAGTCCCCTTTTCCAGCCCTTCTCCCCCCCGCCCCCATATGCAGACACACATAGCCAAGTGGCTCTGGCATTGGAACGGGACCCCCAGGGAACTGGTCTCTCGCCCAGGTGCTGTGTTTGCTGAGGCCCCCTTCCAGGACGGGTATGACCTGACCATTGGGACATCAGAGAGAGGCTCGGATGTGACCTCCGCCCAGCTGCCCAGCTTCAGGTGGGTACAGCCTGGGGCAGGGGCTGGGGAAGGGGAAATGGAGCCGGAAACCTGTTTGGTGGAGGCAGAGCTATACAGACTGGGCCCCTAACTGTGTCCCGGGAGGGGGGGCTGAGAGCTCTGGGAAGCTGCATTCAGTGTGGCCTTAGTGAGCAGGGACTGAACCCCTCCTGTGGGTGCCAGGCATGCTCTCGTGGTGTTCGGGGGCCTCCAGGGGCTGGAAGCTGGAGTGGATGCTGACCCCAACCTAGAGGTGGCCGAACCCAGTGTCCTCTTCGATCTGTACGTCAATACCTGCCCTAGCCAGGGCAGCCGCACCATCCGCACCGAGGTGAGCCTGCCTGCCTCCCGCCTGCAGCCCCCAGGCTGTTCTCAAGGTTCTACTGCCAGCCAGGGGTCTGTCCAAGTGGGGGTGCAGCTCTGCCCAAGGCTGTCTCAAGCCAGCCTTCACTGGAGATGGTTTCCTAACGGCCTCGGCCTCTCACCACCGTGAATTCCAGCAGGGACAGAGTAGGAGTGAGCTGGGAGTCGAGAATCCTGGGTGCTGGTGCCCATCCAGCTGTTCCCAGGCTGGGTAACTCAGGAGACCCTGGCCATCCCAGCTCTGGGCCTCAGTTTCCCCAGCCGTACGCTCAGTGATCCACTTCCTCCACGTGACCGTGGTGGGCATGGCAGCCCTCCCCACTGGGCTTCAGTGGCACCTCAGTCCTGTGGGGGGCAGTATGCAGCCAGCTCTGGGAGCCTCAGTCCTGTGCACCCATGGGACCGGTGGACCCACTTCTGAGGTCCGCACGCTCGAGGCACTTGGCGTCCAGTAGTCTCAAAGGGTGGTGACTACACAGGTGGGCAGCTCCAGTCTGTCCCTGAGGGCCCTCCAGGGGCCACACCCTCCCAGCAGGAAGCCCTGCACCCACCCTGTCCTGGGAGCTGAGAACACCCCTTAAGGAGCAGAGAGGCAAGGGCATGCAGCCAGCCTGTGGCAGATCGGTAGGATGGGGCTGAGCCTGTTCTTAACATCCTGGGGGCCCTGCGGAGGGCAGCAAGCCCCGGGGCCGGGGGGGGGGTCTGGGCGGTCGAGCCCTGTGAGGCTGGGAGCCGGGCACCCGCCAGCCTCCCAGGCCCCAGCCCACGGCCGCACTTCCCCTCCAGGAGGCCATCCTCATCTCCCTGGCCGCCCTGCAGCCTGGCCTCACCCAGGCGGGTGCCCGGCCCAGCTGAAGGTTCCGGCAGGCCGAAGACCGCGAAGCAGCGGCACGGAAGCCAGAGGCTCCTGAGGGGCCCCTGGGACAGACACAGCCGGGACTTCTGTCTCCAAAGATCACCACCTTTAATGCGACCCAGCCCCCACAGTCCGGCAGGGTACGGCCTTCACTTGGAGCCTGCAGTGATGGCCTTGAGGCTCCCTGCCCGCGCCAGAATATTTGGCACAAAGAGCAGCCCCGAGGCCCGCTCGATGCTCTCGATGGGCACCAGGAAGCGCTCCAGCGGGACCGCCTCGTCCACAGGAGCGTTGGGCATCACGTAGGAGCGGAGTTCGATTTGCCCGCCTGCTGCCTCCAGGATCAGCACCTTGAAGAAGTGGGTGGGCACCGCCACGTGGTTCTTGCCGATGACCTGGTACTTCACATAGGACTTGCCGTCGGCCTCCGTCCTGCGGGCAGACCCGGGCGCACGAGGCCTTTCAGAGCTCCCGAGGGTCTGCTCGGGCCCGAGGCTGCTCCTCCGAGAAGCCTTCCCGGCCTGACTTCCACCTTGTGTCAGCCTGTAGGACCGCCCCCTCAGCGGGAGGCTTCTGTGCCCTTCTTGGCTCCCCCAGGAGGCTGGGGGCTCCCTGCAGGGTAGACGCTCCCTCACCCTGTTTCCCTCAGGCCCAGCACCGGGTCAGGCAGGGTGGGTGGTGGCAATAAATGCGGCTGAGAGAATCCGGCCTTGTGGGCATTCACCTTCATTCGTGCAGACCCGAGACTACCGCCTACCTCCCCCGTGGAGGGTGAGCACCACGTGGGCGAGGGCCTGGGGCCCAGAACACGGGATGGAGGACTTCGGTCTTGCCCTCGGCGGGGCCTACTCCATTCCAGCAGGCCATAGGAGGCACCTGCTAGTCATCCATGCCTCCTCGGCCAGCCCATGCTGAGCGCTTACTACAGTGACCTCCACCACCCGCCTTTCACCCTGAAGCAACCGCGAGGTAGGAAATGGCTATTATCCCCACTTTACAGGAGAGGATATTGAGGTCATTTGCCCATGGCACCCAGAGACCAGGTGATAGGGCCTGGGTTCCCTCTGGGGCCTGTGGACTCCAGAGCCAGTGGCTTCCCCACAACCCTTCACGTCCCCAATCTGTCTTCAGTGGGCCGGAAAATTCACTGAGCATGCCCAGGGGAGCTCAGTCCCTTCTACCTGGGAGGCAGGGCTGCAGAGGGACAAGAGTGAAGGCTCGGGATCGGGGAGATGGAGGCCAAACCCTGGCTCCAGAGGGTGAGGAGGGTTGCTCTAAGCAGAGGAAACTGAAAGCAAGAGCCTGGTGCAAGGCTTTCTATCTGAACAGAAAGGGAGTCGGGGGGTGCCTGGGTGGCTCAGTTGGTTGAGCGACTGCCTTCGGCTCAGGTCATGATCCTGGAGTCCCAGGATCGAGTCCTGCATCGGGCTCCCTGCTCGGCAGGGAGCCTGCTTCTCCCTCTGACCCTCCCCCCTCTCATGTGCTCGCGCTCTCTAGCTCATTCTCTCTCTCAAATAAATAAATAAAATCTTTAAAAAAAAAAAAAGAAAGGGAGTCGGGCACATGGCAAGAGGTGAGGAGAGAAGAACAGAGGCAGGTTTGGGGCCTGATGCCAGGGCAGAAGAGACAGTCTTTGTGGGTACCCCCACAGGCCTCTAGCTATAGAAATGCAGTTAGGGGGTCTGAAGCAGAGAACGGACAGTCTTGTCAAGAAACTAGACGATGTGACTTGGCACTGCGTGTGCACCCAGAGACTGAAGTGGGCCTGGATGGTGAGTGGCAGGAGGGGGCCTCTAGTGAATGGGAGGCCCTGGCATCCCCAGCTGTTCCCCCCCACCCCCACCCCAGTTCTAGCCTTACCTGGGCAGGAAGAGCGGCCCCGTGCATACATAGACATTTTGGTAGGTGCGAGTCAGGCTGCGGCTATACTTCTCCAGGTTGTTCCAGGCGTTCTGGTTGAGATGGGGCACCTGGTTGGAGAGGTGGGGCTCAGACAGACCGTCAGATGGGCAGGAACTGGCACCAAGCCAGGACAGTCCGATGGGGAGTGGGCTGGGCAAGCATGCTGAGGTAACGGGTTCAAGGAAGGAGAGTCACCGTTAGGCCACCTGGCTGTGAGGGTGGAGCCAGACAGAGCTCGGGGGGTGCTAGCCCGCCCCCATCTAGAATGGGAGGACTGACATCCCAGGTCTCAAAACCGCTTCTCAGCTCCAAAGAGATGCACTAAGGAAAGGAGCACTTCTCCCTCTTCAGAGAGAGAAAAACAAGCCCCTCTCCCCCCCATCCCCGGGGCCTCATGGGAAGACCAACTCTCCAGCCCTACCCTCTCCTTCCTGAACCGCGTGCAGAGCCCAGCTGGAAGTCATGTATCTGCTCTTGACTCCCCACTCTTGAGCTCTCCAGTGTCTAGTCAAATGGGCAGGGAACTGAGACGCTGGAAGAGCAAAAGTCAGATGGGAGGTTCAGACCCCCTGGGCTTCACCCAGAGCCCCAGGTCGTCTCCAGGCCCTGCTTGAACAGGGCTTGAAATAGAGCACACAGTGAGTTACTTTCCTCTGACTCCTGGGAGGCAGGCAGGGTAGGGACAATGGCTGAAAGCTCAGGCTCCTCTAGACAGACTGCCTGGGTCACCTGCTGTGTGACAATGGGCCAGTCACTTTGCCTCTCTGTGCCTCAGTTCCCTCATTACAGCTAATATGCGCTGAAGGCATGCCATGGGCCAGGAAGAGTGCTCAGTACCCTCGTGTGCCCTGTCTTCGCTGCGAAGAAACTGAAGCTCAGGGAGGTGCCCAGAGGCCCACAGTTAAGGTCGGACTGCAGAGCGGGTGCTGGGTGGCTCCGTGCTCGGTGCCTCCCGCCAGGGGCGCGCGGGGTGAGCAGCGAGGCGCCTGACCCGCGGCGCGGGCGCTACCTGGGGCGCGACGTTACTCAGGTAGAAGGTGTCCTCCACGGCCTTCTGGCTCCAGCGGTGGTTGGCGGCGGCGGCGAGGTGGCCGCGGTCGAAGCCACTGCCGCGGTAGTCGGCGTTGGTGGCGCGGTGGTACGCGTGCACGGAGTCGTCCTCGCGGAAGTCGCACGAGCGGCGGTCGCCGTCGCCGCGGAGCCGCTCGGGCCGCAGCTGCTCGACCACCCAGAGCGCGCCGCGGGTGCGCGGGTCGTAGCACAGCACGTACGACTCGCGGCTCTTGAGCTGCGCCAGCCCCGGCAGCCCGTACTTGGCCAGCTCGCCGGCGCCCGCCGGGGCCCCAGGCTTCGCGGGCACGGCGGGCAGTTCGGCCGCCGCGGCCACGGGCAACACGGGCAGCCGGCCCAGCAGCCCCGGCGCCACCCGCGCGTCCTCCCGCCGCCGCCGCCAGCTTTCGGCCGCCGCGCCCAGGCCCGCGCCCAGCGCCAGGGTCAGGCTGGCCCGCAGCGCCTGCATGGCGGGGAGCGCGGCCCGAGAGCAGGTGGAGGGCGGCCCGTGGCGCCCCGGGAACACCGCGACCTCCGGCTGCCGACCCGCGAGGCTCTTAAAGGGGCCGCGCCGGTCTGCGGGGCCCACCGCGGGGGAGGAGGCCGGGTAGGGGCGCGGGACGGTGGGCTGCCCGTCGCTTCCACTCGCGGACGCTTCGAAGAACTGGGGAACCCCAACAGAATGGGTCAGGACCGGCGCCGAGGGGACGTGCCGGCGCCCTTTCTTTGCCCTTTTAAGACGTGCACCCGGGAGGGGGCGGGACGTGCCCCTGGTTCGTGACTGGACGCCGCCGCCCGGCTCCGCCCCGCCCCCTCATTGGACTGCACAGGGACGCTCCGCGCCGCGGGTAGGAGCGCCTACTTATTTATGACTTACGAGCGCCGAGAAGTGTCAGGCACTGATCTAACGCGCTTTCACTACTTGACTTAATCTTCAAAAGAGCCCCGAGAGGAAGTTCCTAGTTGGCTGGACAAAGAAACAAGGACAAGATCCCAGGTCTGCCTGACACCAAAATCTACCCTCCTAACCATTACACCTAAGTCGAAAGTTGTAGGACGTTGGTAAATATTTTAACACCGGGCAAGAGGACAGGGATGCAGGCGGCTGATGCTAACGGCTGGATGGGACAGAAACTGGCACGATTCTAGAAGGCAGTTTGGCAGTATGTATAAATGCCTTAAAAAGGTTCATACCTTTCAACCTACTTAGAAGACTGAGCTGGGGAAACGAATCGGGAATGCAAGGATTTTAAACACGAAAGCTTCCCCCCACGGTATTACTTATAACGGAGGCTGAAATAAGCAAACTGTTCCAAGATAGGGGCTGGATTCAGACATTTTTAGCATATGAGAATACTATATAGCCCGTAAATATATTTTTAACATCATACAGCAACTTGCTTACCACCTAACCTGAGGGGGGAGACAGTACACAAAAGTGTATCAAGAAAATGACAATGTAGCAAAGACTAACATATTCTCAGTGATTTTCTCTATAGACTGTGAGTAGTACGGATTTTATTTGAAGTTTTGTCAATCTCAAAAATAACTTGCTGTGTAATCAAGTGGCATAGTACCTCTTTCCCTAGCCCACTGGCCCTTGCCCTCCAGCTGCAAATCGCAGTGGTTGAATGAGAAGACTTGAATAGACTCTTCCAACAAGAATTTCCCAGCCTTTTTCTTTGCCCACTCTGAGTCTCCTGACTCCATCCCTGCTCAGGCTTTTCCTTCTCCAAGATCTCAAAGGTTTCAGCCCATCACAGCACCAATGCCCATTGCAAAAAACACATGATTTATTAAAGACAACTTGTCATCAATCAACAGCACTGATTCAAGGAATAAAACTGATGAAAAGAACAAAAGCAGACTCACATTCTGACCCCGGAGTGAGACCTGCTGAGTTCATATAGCCCAATCTGTAAGTGTCCAAAGTCCTGGGGGCAGCTTCCCAATAGGGAAGCCTCAGGCACTCTGGCTCTCAGGGCACCTCTCTGGAGAGTCTGGGAAGGGGGAATCACCAAGGGCCTGCCCTTTCCCCAGGCAGTATCCCACTGGGGAGTGCAGCCTAATCTGCACAGGGTCCCTGTGCTCGACCCTCATCCCAAAGTCAAGGAGAGAGCACTGGATCTAAACCTGCCACTGAGGCGAATCAGACGCAGTGATTCAAGTAGTATGGCCCCAGGAGGGAAGGCAGGGGGGGCAGGCAAGAGGGAATGCATCAGGTGTCCTGGGCAGAGTCTGCTGGGGCCCAGGCTGGGGCCCAAGCCTCAGGCTGTGAAGGGGTCAAAGTTGGGAATGAACCACCAGCTGACAAGTTCTGGGAAGAGGCCGAGCCAGGCTGCTGGAAGTGTGTCTCTGCGCCATGCTGGGGTCTTATGGTCCAGAGACGATACCAGCCCTCTCAGCAGCAGCCCTCCCCCATCCCTTACCCTCAATTCCAGTACAGAGCTCACAGCCCTCCCAGCCAGGAACTGCTGGAAAATCAGGAAGGTCCCAGAGGCAGGGGGAGAGGATGCAGACTCTGACCTTGCAAAGACAGGAAGACTGTCTCCAACTGCTTTTTACCCTCCTGGCCCCACCCTTCACCTCCAAGTCAAGCATTAGCCAGTCTGCAATAAATAACCAGGGGTCTGAATAAATAGTAGAAAATCTCCCAAAGACTGTGTGTTGGGAGAAGAGGAGGCAAAAAGGCATGTGCATAACATCCCAGCAGCAGCCAAGGTACAGCTGGGATAGGAGCCATTGGCGGGCAGCTCTTCCCGGCCCACAGCCAGGCCTGGGCGGGCAGCACAAAGTCCTGGATGCCTGACTCGGGAAGGCGGTGGGGACAAGAGGGCCACCGCTGGCCAGTCTGAGGAGAGGCTGAGGACCCCCTGCTACATTGCCCAGCCTTCCAGACCCAAACCACCTGCCTCCTCACAAGAGGAGGAAGGGCTTGGTCAAAATAAGCCCACTCCTTGCACAGCCCAGTGGCAAGAGAAGCCAGTTGCTTCGCCCAGAGTGCCCCTGCCCCAAATCCTGGGAAGAGCCCAAGCAGGTGACCAGGGAAGGGCCAGCAGCAACTTCACCCTGCTTGGGGGAGACACGCCTTTTCTGGCACCGACAGGATCCAGGGCTGTTAAACTCAGCTACCCCTCGCCCAGGGAGGCTCCCGCTGGCCCCACCTGCCCTTTATGGGCCTCACCACCCTGGGCCGGAACCTGGAAGCCACGGGAAGGACTACTCTTCTGAAGCACTTGGATCCCAACCCCTGGCACAGTACCACTTTCCTGTCCTTTTCCTTTGGGAAACAAGGGCCTTTAGGGGGAATCTCTGGAAGACTCAGCTCTCCCTCGTCTCCTTCTTCCAACCCTGGGCAGAAAGGAGGGTAAGGAGCCCAAAGCCTTGTAGGCCATCATTTCTCAGCAGCTTTTGTTCCCAAGATTTCTGTCGGGAGCAGATTCAGGGCCCTCTAGGGAGGCACTACGGCCTCCCTCCCAGTCTGTGGGACCCGGGGACCTAGGGCTGAGGATGGGAACAGGCCTCAAAAGTTGACCCCCAGGGACTTCGCCAGACTCCTCATTCTGTCTCTGGGGTTCATGGAATGGAGGGGAGCAGGAGGGGAAAGAGGCTGGGGATAAGGCACCCCAAGAGAGAAGGGCAGAGGGAAATGGAGAGAGGGGCAGACAGAACGAGACAGTCACACACACTCTGAGGGGAAGGGGACAGAGAAGAAAGACCTCAAAGGAGCAAAGATGCCCCCACCCCCCTCACACACACACTGCCCGACACCCACAGAGGAGCAGCAGATACCTAGGGGATGAGGACACACAGACACACCCACCCATGACTACAGACAGAAACACACTCAGTGGGAGAGGGACAGAGGTTGTGACCTGGGCCTGGCAGCTTCTTAGCTCCTTCACAGTGTCACCTTCCCCATGGAGAAGCCTAAGCACCAAGCCCCAGAAGAAGTGGTACTGGCTCATTTGCCAAGCACCTCCTGCAACCAGAGCCCAGAAGACCCGAGCAGGAGAGAGGGAAGGGAGCAGCAGAGGCAGGGAAGGACCCTTGCTGGCCCCCAGTGCCCCCAGTGTGCCCCAGCCCCAAGAAACTACCTCATGAGCTCCAGCCTTGCTCGGCAGCCTGGGCAAAAGGCCTCCGGGTCGAAGAGCAGGGAGGGAGCCAGGGCTGGGTGGTTAGAAAGGAGCATGGCACAGTGTGCCCCCAGCGGGAGCGGCCTAGGGTGAGGGAGCCAGATGAGGTGGCCTAGAGTGGGCCGGTCCTGCAGCTTCCCCTCGGGCTGGCTGGGATCCCAGAGGCTCTTGTGTGTCCCAGAAGCCAGGGCACAGGGGTCAGTGTCTTCTCTCCCAAACTGGGCCTCTTGCCAGCAGGCTACTTTGAGTCTTGGAGTTCCTTGGCTTTCTGTAGGATCTGGCAGACATCTGTGATGGGGTAATCCTAGATTTGGGAAAAGTCAACAATATGCCTTTGAAGTCAGCTCACCCTTCGCCACCTCTGCCACACCCACGCCCTTCCCACTGGGCCCTGTCACCATGCTGGGCCCTGGGCCTCAGGGACAGGGACCACAGGCTACCAGGTGCCCCATTCTGCCCAAACCACTGCAGCCCTAACTGACCCAACCCAACCAGCACCAAAAAGTATCACAGCCCCTTCCTCAGGACCAGGACCACCCTCCCCCCATCTCTCTCCTGCCCTCAAACCCAAGTGCCGTTCATAACGAGCCTGAGAGTGGGCCAGACGTTGCTCATGCACTAGGTTCACTGGGTCACTTCATCAGTCTGAGGAGAAAGAGACTGTGACTAGGCCTCTTTTACAGACCTGGTCAATCCGATTACTGAAAACCAACCCCAGGCCAGGCACTGAAGAAAGCAAGGCCTGGAAAGGTTGTCACTTGGCTTGGGTCACGTGATTAGCACAGTGGCACCCAGAGCCACTTTTGCGCCCACTTCTCAACCATTATGCCCCCCATCCTCCCCCAAGTCCGAGCCCTTGCACCACCAAGCGCTACGACGGACGAGGCGCCGCTATGTCCCAGCTGCGATGAACTCCTGTAGAGCGTCTGGTCCAGAGATACCGAGTCGTTCACTCAAGGCGACACCACACTCAAGTGGCAGAAGTGGGATTCAAACCCAGACCCAAACCAGATGCGCGTCAGGCGTCTGCACGCTTATGTCTCAGGGTCCCTGACCCCAGCTTGTAACAGCAGCTGGCGTGGGTGGCTGCCTGGTAAGTATGTGCCTCATGGCTAAAGACGGGGCTCGCCGCTCCAAACCCCATTACCTGTAGGAGCCGCATGTTTATGGTAAAGTCCCCTTCCAGCAACTGCTCCCGGATCAGTCTGAGGAAAACAAGCAGCGAAGGTGCTGGAACCCCGGGGCCGCAGACTGCAGGCCCAGCGGGCCCCTTCCCGCTCCCTCCTCCCCAGCTGCAGTGGCTCACTCCTCATGAGGGCAGCCCCTGCCCACCCCTCTGCTGGCGGTCACACTCACATGAGCATGGCGCAGCAGACCAGGAGGAGGAAGTCGAAACGGTTGTCGTCGGCGAAGAGGGAATCCCAGATACGGATGACGTCGGGCAGCAAGAACTCCTGGGACAGCAGCAGTGTCAGCCAGCGGAAGGCGAAGAACTGGGGCTTGATGTTCTGCTCTTGCTGGGGAGACAGAGGCGTGGGGTGGGGTGCTCGGCTGCCACGCAGGGCGACGCGGCCTATCACACCGGCCGCATGTGTCCGTGCCAGGCACGCTGAGTGGGCAAGGGCACTGGGGCCGGCCAAGGGGCATCCGCCAGCCAGTGCCGCCAGCTCTTCCAATTTTGCAAGAGAAGCCAGAAATCCAAGCTTTTATGTAAGCTCTCTAGATTTACAAACGATGGCTCTAATTCTTTTAAAATAGGGTACGGATTATAATCTTGGATTTAGAGGCAGACAGACCCATTATCGGGCACTTACTATTAAGCCTGGCCTTGTGCTTAGCATGTGAAATAGATCATTTATTTCCTCCACACCGCAGACTTACAAGGCCGTCATTCCCCAGAGAGATGAGCCCTCTGGTCAGCCCCAGTGAATGTTAACTGAAAAACTGTGACAAAACAGCAAAAACATAATTCTGTATCTGTTTAAAAAGACCTGTTTATAGGTATTTTTTTATTCAAACGATTTTTGTTTATACATACAGTTTCTCTTCACAAAACTGTTTTCTGAAATAAACAGGAATGCCACTCCATTAACTTTGAAGATCATTTTTCATTTTTAAAAATGATGTTCGTACTTTTTTCTCAGAGGACTGCTACCAGGCTCAAGTCATTCAGCGTATGGTAAACACCCTGCGCCGTGCCTGGCACATGACGGGCACCCTACCAACTTCCTCTTCACGCCCAGCCTGCTAAGCTCCCACGTCAACGGCTGCCTCAGTCTCCCAGCCGCACCACAGAGCTTGGGCCAGCACTCCCCAGCGGGAGCGGCCACTTTCCATCCCCAGACTCATGCCAGACCTTGCCCTGGGCCTGGGGTGCTCAGGAGGCCCCCTGCCTGTGCCCCTTCCTGTCTGTCTGCCTTGGCCCAGGGGTCCTGGTGCTCCTCACCAGTTTCAGGTAGAGTTCCATGTCCTTGTCCTTCAAGGTAGAGTACACCTTTTCCATCTTGTAAGTGATACCACATTGTGAGTCATCCAGGCTCTTGATGAAGTTGTCCCGGATCTCAGCCATGAGGTTGGTGAAGCAGAAAAAGGTGTCTGCCTCGGCGTGCTCTGGGCGACAGGGGCAGGGGGAAGGCAGCTGCAAGGGACTGATGCTCGCCCGAGTCCCACCCCATCTCTCACGAACGTGGTAGCTTCCCTCTTTACCTCTGAGCCTCTCTAGGCCACCCACCCTTCTGGTCAGGCTCAGGCCCTCCTCTCTCCTTGACCATGCTCCACCCCCAAACTAAGGACATCGTGTCGTCTCATGTCTTCTGGCAACACTGTACTTTCGCTTAGCAACTATCACATGCTCTTCTGATGACATCTTTCCAATCATTATTTAATTCCTTGTCAATCATTCAGCTTCCTATATGTACATCTCATCTCCTCTACCACAATTTCAGTTACAAATACTGAGATCAGTAAGCTTCCAACATTCTAGAAAGCCTGAGCTGCCAAGGATCTCAGAGACCATCCAGGTCAACTCCTCACATCTGATGGAGGGGAGACGGAGGCCCAGAGAGGGGAAGTGAGTTGCACAGCCTGATAAGGCCCATTATCCTGGCTTTCCTTGGTCCATTTTTCTAGGGAGCCACATGAGGGATGTGGGCAGCCAAGAGCCCTTTTACCTTTCCACTCGCTGTTGGGGTCGGTGGCGAAGGTATAATAGAGGGGCCCCACGATCTCATTCATGCCCTGCACGTAAGCGATGCCAGGGTTGAGCTTGGCGTAGATGAACAGGATGCGCTCCACCACCTCCCAATGGGCCTCACAGCCGTTGGGCAGCACCTCATACTCATTCAGGGATGATGGCGCAGAGTTCTTGTGTGGGGAGCTCATCTGCGGGAGGAGAGGAGCCGGTAAGGTGGGTGGCATGACAGATAATGTGTTCTCACCAGAAATGTTTTGCCATTCAGCCTAGACTCAACTTCCAGCTTATGGGGAATACATAGCAAAGCGGAACATGTCCAATACCATGAGGAGAAATGAGCAGACAAATCCAGAATGTGGGATATTCCACAAGACAGTTGGACTAAAGTCTAATTTATGGTGATAAAGGCTACAACAATGCTTACCTCTGAGGTGAGGGCGTACTGACTGGGAATGGACATTAAGGAACATTCTGGATGATGGAAACGTTCAGTGTCTTGATTGGGTTGGCAGTTACAAGGTATATACGTAAGAAAAAGTTCATCCAGTTGTATACTTAAGATCTGTGCATTTTACTGCATGTAAGTTATACTTTATTTTATTTTTTTAAAATTTTATTTCTTTATTTGAGAGAGAACGAAAGTAACCACAGAGGGAGAGGGATCACAGAGGCAGAGGGAGAAGCAGACTCGCCGCTGAGCAGAGAGCCCGATGCAGGGCTCGATCCTAGGACACTGAGATCATGACCTGAGCCGAAGGCAGACGCTTAACCGACTGAGCCCCCCCCAGGGGCCCCATAATTTACTTTTTTAAAAAACCTTTAAATAGGGGCGCCTGTGGGGCTCAGTTGGTTAACCATACAACTCTGGATTTCGGCTCAGGTCATGATCTCGGGGTCCTGGAGTCAAGCCCCGCATCGGCTGTGGATCAGACTCCTGCTCAGCGGGGAGTCTGCTTGTCTCCTTCTCCTTCTGCCCCTCCCCGACTCGCTCACATGACGTGCTTGTGCTCTCTCTGAAATAAATAAATCAAAAACAAAAACAAAACAAAAAAACCAAGAACAAACCTTTAAATATGTCAAAAACAGACAACTGGCCCAGACTCTTCAAAAAGTCAAATACTATGGTTGGGGGGAGAGTAGAGGCTGCCTCCAGATCAGAAGACTACAGAACATAACGTCCCAATGCAACACATACACCTTGACTGGGTCCTGGTTGGGAAGTCAAACAACAAAAATATTCTCAGCACCACGGAGGACATCTGATCATGGACTGGATATTGGGCGTTAGTATGGAATTATCGTTAATCTTCGTAGATGTGATGGTGGTGAGGAGGATGTCCTCATTCCCAGGAGACGCCTGCTGAAATACCTGGGGGTGAGGCTCAGGGCATGTGCAACTTACTCTATCTATAGAGAATATACCCACAAATCTGGCAAAAAGTTAACAACTGTTGAATTTAGGTGGAAAGTATATAGTTGGGCATTGTACTCTTCTTTCAACTTTTCTGAAAGTTTCAGATTCTCTTTTAAGTTTTATTTATTTACGTCATCTCTACACCCAGTGAGGGGCTCGAATTCACAACCCTGAGATCAAGAGTCACATGCTCTACCAACTAAGCCAGCCAGGCGCCCCTCAGATTTTTCATTAAGAAAAAGTTGAGGGGGGGAGCCTGGGTGGCTCAGTCGGTTAAGCATCCAATTCTTGGTTTCAGCTCAGGTCATGATCTCAGGGTTGTGGGATCCAGCCCCGTATCAGGCTCCGTGCTAAGCAGGGAATCTGCTTGAGATTCTCTTCCTCTTCCTCTGTATCTCCCCTGAATGCATGCACATACTCTCTGTCTCTCACTCTCTGGCTCTCTAATATAAATCTTAAAAAAAAAAAAAAAAAAAAAGTTGGGAGATAAATATAAGAGGATCCCTGCTACAGCGGAGATCTTCATGCACCAGAGCCAAGGTCTCCAACAGGAGTGCCAGCAGAAGCCTCAGGGGCTCTGCAAAGAGTCAGGTGCCTGGGGTTCCCAGTGCGAGAGAGCTACAGGCCAATGGAGACAGGGACAGCGTATGCTACCATCCGGGAACACAGGGTCCTGAAGACAAAGTCCGTCTCCCATCATATACACGTGTGTACACGTGCACTCACACACACATCACCAACATTTACTGAGAGCTTTCTAAGTGCAGGACGGTGCCCTACAAGAATTCCGCCATTAAATCCTGTGTACAGTCTACAATATCTGCTCAACATTATTCTCAGGATGAGGAAACTGAGGCTCAGAAATGTTAGGTCACTCGGGGCACCTGGGTGGCTCAGTCGGTGAAGCATCTGACTTTGGCTCAGGTCATGATCTCAGGGTTCTGAGAGTCTGCTGTTCCCTCTCCCTTTGCCCCTCCCCCTGCTCTGTGCTCTCTTTCTCTCTCACCCTCCCTCTCTCAAATAAATAAGAAAATCTTAAAAAAAAAAAGAATGTTAGGTCACTCATCAAGGCTCACATCACATGGTGGCACTAGGACTCGAACTCAGACTGGCTGACTTCAGAGCCTGAGGCCAAGAAGACCTCAGAGAAGTGCTTTCCAGCCTTCCAAAAATCTGCAGAGTCACGACCTCATTTCATCCTCTTGGCAATTCAAAAGCCAGAAGAAGAGAAATGATTATGCCCAGTTTATAGAAGAGGAGACAGAGGCCCAGAAAGGTGAGCTGGTATTACTGCCCCAAAGTCAGATGGGTGTTCAACTTGAACTGTCCAACCACAGGCCCCGAGGTCCAGGAATGAAGCCTCTGGTCAGGTTCTCTGCCACCAGGACCAGATCGAAACCAAGTGGCTAAGAGCTTGGCTCTCAGACCCCAATTACTACAGTGAAATGAATGAAGTCAGGTCCCCACCTTGCCCTGTAGCCAGGATATCAGCAGTAAAAGAGCTGCCCACAAAACCAAGCGTTCTGCGCCCTCCGGCCCACGCAACTCTGTCCTAGGCACAGGGCACCCTGGGATCAGCTGTAACTGCCTGTCACCCCTGTAGCAGAAAATGGCTGCTCTTCTAGAGACACAGAGACCTGATCACCATTCTACTTGGGGGGACAAAAGCTTCTGCAATATTATCTGTCACTAGCTTGTTGGAGATTACAGAGAAGGGTTTTTCCACTGTTGGAGGACAATGGAAAGTTTTGAGGAACAAGTTGGGAGTTCCACATACCAAAGCATAGGTGTAAATTAAGGAATAAGGTAATATGCTTCATCTGGCTACAGGCAGCTTCTCAGAGTTACGGAATCTGCTAGAATAATGGGATTCAAATGCTCAGCATGACTTGGCCAGCACAGATTCCATCAGTTCTAGCTCCTGAGGCACCTGCCTGGCTCAGTCAGCAGGGCATGGGATTCTTGATCTCAGGGTTGTAAATTTGAGTACCGCACTGGGTGTAGAGATTCCTTAAAAAAATACAATCTTAAAAAAAAAAATTCTAGGGCGCCTGGGTGGCTCAGTTGGTTAAGCAACTGCCTTCGGCTCAGGTCATGATCCTGGAGTCCCAGGATCAAGTCCCGCATCGGGCTCCCTGCTCAGCAGGGAGTCTGCTTCTCCCTCTCCCGCTCCCCTCTCTTGTGCTCTGTCTCTAAAATAAATAAATAAAATCTTTAAAAAAAAAAAAAATTCTAGCTCCTAAGTCCCTCAGCTCTACCCCCACCCCCCATTCTACCCTGGCCTTCACCTGCCTTTGCCTGGACAAGGCAGCTGCCTCCCAACCTCCATTCTACTCCCCGATCAACAGCCCCACAGGGACCACAGCAATTCTTTATGAAGGCAGACTCGAATCATGTTACTGGCCTGCCTAGAATGCTGCAAGGCTCCCAGCCCTCAGGACAAAGGCCCTAGGCAGCCTCACCACCACTGATCTTGCCAGCATCCTCCAGGAGCCCCACCCCTAGCCAGGCTGGACCCCACTATTCCCTGAGCGCACCACGCTCTCTCCTGCCTGAAGCCTCCGCTATACCCTCCTCTCCACCCGGAATGAGCTTTCCTCCTAGTTCTTGGACGCTCGGCTTAAACGTCACCTCCTCAGGGAAGTCTTCCTGGACACCCAGGCCCAATCACCTCCCCACCACCATCACTGCTCCCACCACACTTTCCCATCAATGTGTAATTACTTTTTCAAGAGTCATCTCCTCTGCTGCTCCTTCACCACACAGCAGGGCCCTCCCCCAGCACCCCTTACACCCAGCTTTTGACACCTGACTTGCAGAAAGAGTCCCAGAGGCGGAACTGGCAGAACCATGTTACCCAAAGTTGCTGTGGGTAACTGCCAGGGCAGATGGTCACAGGCCTGACGGCCAGTGGCCAGGGCTCCATGGGAAGCATGGAGGAAAAGGCTGTCGCGGGGAGTCCCTGGGGCCCCCAGGTTGGCTCTCACATTTGTGACCCCACTCCGGTTCCGGGCCACTGTCTGGGATTTCAGTGTTGTCTGTTCCACCCGCTTCCGAAGGGTCTCAAACTCATTCTGGGGGTCCAGGATAAGGAGGCAGGGGTACTCGGTGGCTCTCTGGAAGAAAGATATGTCTGGGCACAACCTCCTGTCAAGAGGGAAGAGGGGAGAGTTCTGTTACTCAGGGTGGAGGTTTGGGAAATTCCATCAGCACCCTACTGCGGAGTGTGCTCCAGTATCCCAAAAGGCATTTTTTCTGTGTTTTTTAAAAAAATAACATTTTATTTTTAGAAGTTTAGTTTTTAAAGAGCAATACACTGGGGCGCCTGGGTGGCTCAGTCATTAAGCGTCTGCCTTTGGCTCAGGTCATGATCCCAGGGTCCTGGGATCGAGCCCCGCGTCGGGCTCCCTGCTCAGCGGGAAGCCTGCTTCTCCCTCTCCCACTCCCCCTGCTTGTGTTCCCGCTCTCGCTGTGTCTCTGTCAAATAAACAAAATCTTTAAAAAAAAAAGGAGCAATACGCTTATTATATATGTATACACACACATGCAAAAATATACCTATATTCTTATGTGTTATCTGCAAATAGATACACACACACATATAAATTTTTTAAGTGTCCTTATGATCTTATAATCCAACTCTTCTCTTAAACCACAAACATCTCTCCACGTCAAAAATATTTATCTAGGGATGCCTCGGTGACTCGGTCAGTTAAGTGTTTGCCTTCAGTTCAGGTCATGATCCCAGGGTCCTGGGATCTAGTCCCACATCAGGCTCCTTGCTAATCGGGGAGCCTGCATCTTCCTCTGCCTGCCACTCCCCCTGCTTGTGCGTGCATGCACCCATGTGCTCTCTAACAAATAAATAAAATCTTTTTTTTTTTAAGATTTTATTTATTTATTTGACAGAGAGAGATAGCGGGAGAGGGAACACAAGCAGGGGGAGTGGGAGAGGGAGAAGCAGGCTTCCCGCCGAGCAGGGAGCCCGATGCGGGGCTCGATCCCAGGACCCTGGGATCATGACCTGAGCCGAAGGCAGTCGCTTAACGACTGAGCCACCCAGGCACCAAATAAATAAAATCTTTAAAAAATTATCTAATATGCACAGGTGTTCAATGTAGTATGGTTTGAAATGGCCACACTGCATATTGTACAACAGGACAGCACATACAGCTGACACAGGAAGATGTCCAAGACAGAAGGAGAGGAAAAATCAAGGTGGGAGACAGTTTCTAGAACGTGACTGAGTTGGTTTGGTTTGGTTTCCGGTCTGAGGTATAACTGAGGTGTAACCAGGGTGAGTTTAAGGCACCAAGCTTTTCTCGTGTACGTACGGCAGCGGAGACATGTTCTCCAGACTTCTTACACAGAGCACATTGCCAACTTGCCCTCCAGAAACACTGGGCAGGGCGCCTGGGTGGCTCAGTTGGTTAAGCGACTGCCTTCGGCTCAGGTCATGATCCTGGAGTCCCGGGATCGAGTCCCGCATCGGGCTCCCTGCTCAGCGGGGGGTCTGCTTCTCCCTCGGACCCTCTTCCCTCTCGTGCTCTCTGTCTCTCATTCTCTCTCTCAAATAAATAAAATCTTAAAAAAAAAAAAAAAAAAAAAAACAAACACTGGGCAATGTGCTGCCATCGCTACCAGCATGAGGCAGAACCTGTTTCTCCAGAACCAGGTTCAAGACATGGTTCTTGACTCCCAACTGTTAAGATGCCTTGTGGACAGAAGCTGCCCCAACAACAGCCTGAGAACGCAGGGGACAAGCCCTTCTGCATCATGGCTGAGCGGCGCTGGGCTGGGTGCCCACGGGGGCCTTCTGAAGATGGGCCTGGGCAAAATGAGCAGAGACGGAGCAGCACCCAGGGTGGCGAGGGCCTGGGGACACAGCTAACACCCGCTGAAGGCGGAACTAAAACCAGGAAAACAGACTGCAGAACCCTGGCTCCAACCACTCAGCCCCACTGCAGACAAGCTCCCTTCTAGCTCCTCACGCGGCCTTGTGGGAGATCCCGCCCGCTGCCAAACCCGCCAACCCCACAGGACAGCACAAGCGTGTTTCCACATTTCTCTGCCAAGTGGAAAAGCATACCCACATACACACCGTAGCTCACAACTTTTCAAAAAACACACATCGGACCCTGTCACTCCTATGCTTAACACCTTTGCACGACTGCGCCATGTCCTTAGGATCAAGTCCAAGGTCCAACCCCTGCCTCCCTGTAGTGTGGCTTTAAGAACACTGGCCTCCACACTGCTCCTCGAACGTGCTTCCGTGGGCTGCCCAGGGCCTTCCTGCAGGCAGCTGCCCCCAACCACGACCTTTCCCTCCCTCTTTCCCCAAGGCCTCCCACTCCTGAGACCTCACCCAAGGCTTCCCCCAAAGTCTTTTTTTTTTTTCTTTTAAGATTTTATTTATTTGACAAAAAGACAGACAGAGAAAGCACAAGTAGGCAGAGCGGCAGGCAGAGGGAGAGGGAGAAGCAGGCTCCCGGCTGAGCAGGGAGTCTGATGCGGGGCTCAATCCCAGGACCCTGGGATCATGACCTGAGCCGAAGGCAGATGCTTAACCAACGGAGCCACCCAGGCGTCCCGGCTTCCCCCAAAGTCTTAAAGCACCCTGAACTCTCCCCTCAGAGCATTTACCACAGATACTAATTACTCGGAAGATCTGTCTTGCTGAACGACTGTCTTCCCGTCCTCCCCACCAGGTTCTAAGCTCCTAAGAGGGATGATGTCTGTCAACTCCATGCTCAACCCGGAGCTTGGCACGGAGCCTGCCGTATAGTAGGGCCTCAGTATCTGCTCCAGGAATGGTCAGATGAACCCATACGCCTGGGGCACCAATGCCACTGAGGCAGGGAGGAAAGAGCGTCAGGCACTCGCCTTGCTTGCCAGCCCCATTCACAGGCCGACATCGCTGGCGCCTGGACCCACCTACTGGATGACCCACCAGTTCCTCAAACACCCACCTGTGGGCGTGGGCCGGAAAGCACAGGACTGGGAAACTCCCCAACAGTCCCATGGACCAGCCCCTGACCCCCAGGGCCCCGCTTACCGGACGTCTTTGTCGATCTGCAGCAGCACCTCGTTGTCCTTGAAGTACGTGTTCCACCGGCTCTCAGGGTTGGGGTTGAGCGGCTGTGGGGAGAGAGTCAGCTGCTCTGTCCCAGGTCCGACTAGGACGTCAGGGGGCAGACCCCAGTCTGGGGGCCTGGGCAGAGGCCCCGCTGAGGCTCTGAGACAACCTGTAAGCTATGAGGGGAGCCTCCCACGTCACGTCCAAACTCCAAGCGGAGCCCTGCAGTCTGCTCTGACGATATCCCTGCTGGCCAGGGAGCGTTCCTTCCATCTGCGGCTACCGCTCTCCCACGCCGCCCATACCAGGTGCTGCTCAACGCTTGCTGAGTGAATGCTCGTTGTATCACTAGGTCTCTTCGAATCTGATTCACCAACGCTCTGAATCGCTGATCCTAATCCTCAGAGCATGGGCCTGGGTCCATCCATCCCCACCTCCTGCCCACGGGGAGGGGCTCGGTATTGGAGGAGAGCATGAGGCTTCCTCCAGGCCACAGGAAGATAGTCTATTCTCACTCCTGCCCTGCTCTGACTTTCTTCAGCTATAAAACCAAAACCTTCCCCGGGGAACGGAGGTGAGGAGGAAAGGAGACAGAGCCCACACGGAGGAGCAGGCTCAGTGCTACGCACACACTCAGAGCCCCAGCTGTGACTTACATTCCTGACTGGGTCCGGGGCCTGGGAAACAGAAGGGAGAGACAACAGCCTTCACGGGCCAAGCAGCCCGACGCAGAAAGGAGGGGACCCAGATTGGCTACACCTGTCCCCTGGGGTTGGGGGGACCTGCCAGCTCCAAAGCCTGCACCCCTCCCTACTCTGCAGCCTCGGTCCCTGCGGCCACCCTTACTCACATGGTCCTCAAAGGTTACATCCTCCCTGGACACACCCATGTTGGCCTTGGCAATGCCAGGCTGGATAATCATTTCCCTCAGGAACTGAGAATATAGCTCCCTGTGGAAGAGAAGAGGAGAGACGGATGATCCCAAAGGTCCCATCCAGGAAGAATGGATCAGAGAAGTAACAACAGGAGGCAAGACCTACTGTCATCCCCCTTTCTCATGGTCTCACCTCTGCTTGGCCAGGATGGAGGTCCATGAGGCTCTTTCCAAGGGGAGGTAGTTCAAGAGAATCTGCACAGAGGGAGAGGAACAAAGCTCTGGCGACTCTCCAGTTCAACCCCAGACAGTAGACGGAGGCTGACCAGCCTCAAGGAAAACGTCTAATAAAGCCCAGAGAAGACCAGATGGGCTGAAACCCACGAATGGAGGCGTGGGCTAGGGGTAGCCTCCCCGTTGCTCTCCACTGCCTCCCTCCTCCTTTATCCCAAACCAGCCCTTTCCACTGCTTTTCTTCACACCGACTCTTCCAAATGATAATAAAACCTGGTGCTCAAAGAGGCTGGAAACCCAGACACTGGGCTTTGGCTCCCACCTCAGCTAAAAGCCATGGATAGAGCATGGCCTTTTTTTTGGTCCCATGAAGCATCACTTCTGCTGCACTGTATGGACCAGGAAGAAGAGGCCTTCACTGGCACTACAAAGCATTCCATCCCCAAGGCGATCCTGGAGGGAACGCCAAGAAGAACAGAAAACCCACAACTTCCCAGAAAAGTTTCCGCGAATAAGCAAGGAAAGGCGCAGAACAAGAAGGGGCCGGGGTGGGGGCAGCCCATGCAGGAACCCAAGGACTCTTGGCAGAGCAGACGCCCCAGCCCAGCACACCCACCTTCCAGCAGAGGCACCGCAGTCCGCCCTCACAGGGGATGCCTGTGGACACAGCAGGCAAGAGTCACGCCCCAGGCCAGAGCCCCCGGACCCCCCAGTCCTCCACCTCAGAGCCAGTTGGCAGGGAATGGAGTGGGCAAGAAGTACTTCTTCAAGGATCATTTTCTGTCAGAAAGATGACTGGACTGGATGCTAATCCTGTGTATTTCTCCCTATGACCCCTGCCTCCAGCCCAGAGCTCCCTGTGTGTGGAATGTTCTTTTAACACCTTCTCATTCCTCAGAGCAGCATTTACCCACCACCACCTCTTCCCAGTCAAAGTCAGATCTCTTGTTACAAACCATAATGGTTCCGTGACTTCTCCTTCATAGTGTCCATCACAGTCGGGACTGTTTAACATAGTCTGTGTATATATTTAACATCTGTAACCTCGACCACTGGGTAAGCCCCAGAAAGGCAAGAGCCATATGTGTCTTATAGTCCCTGTCCCCAGCACGGGGCACAGCACACAGAAGGCTTACCATAGATATTTGTGGAACATAAGTTAAGCTATAAATGGTAAGTGCTTGGTGCCTAATGGCCACTACTTCACTTAATCCTCATTAGAACTCTAGTAAATAGGAAAGATTAGCACTGTTGTCCTCATCTTACAAATAAAGGAACCTATCTGTAATGACAGAGCACTCAAGGAGTCAAACACAGGTCTGTCTTAACTCTACAGCCCAAACTCAACCACTCCCCCGGAATGGCTCCCCCGAGGCCTGGTAGATTCTTCAAATACACATCCCATGACCCCTCAAGGTCTTCGGGGTCTAATACCACTCCTGAACAAAAAAACAAACTCCTCCTGTAATACTGTCAGGAAGCTTGCTAAAGCAGCTGTTGCTCTAGGACCCCGAATACCGCGATCAGGAGCAAATGCCCCCACCTCAGAATCTGTATGGGGAGGAGAAGAGCAACTCAAGAATTCCTTGCTGACAAAGTCACAAGGACCGTGCAGTTAACAAGAACCTGCACACAACACCTTAGGGTGTTTTAAAATACCTTAGGGTATTTTAAAAGATAAGCAAAAATCTCTGTGCAGGAAGGGTAACCAGGCTGGGGAGGGCAAAGTCAAACATTGCTGAAGTTCAGCTCCTAGAGTCAGGGTCTCAAGGCCTTCACAAAAGTTCACAATCGCCTGAGTCAGCTTTGATCTCCAAGCCTGGGAGAGAACCAGGAACTGCTCCGCAGCTAACCAAATTCTACAACACAGGAAGTTTGCTGAGGAGTGAGGAAGACACTGCAGTGGCCCCAGGCTCAAGTCTCCTCCCGCTCCAGCTTCCCGCGTTCAGCCCTCTCCAGTTACTCTCGGCAAGCGGCAAGCAGCAAGCACCACTTAAACGCCAGGAAACATCCAGGGCCCACAGGCATGCCCTTGGTGGTCAGGGTTGTCAAGGGTTGTTTCAGAGTCACAGAATCTGGAGAAGGCCCCAGGAGGCAGCCTGGCCCCCAGAACTGACCAGGTGTGGCCTTGGGTACCTTCCCCTCCATTCTAACCACACACAATGTTGCTCTAGGGAAACCCTGAACCCGGAGAGCTGCCGCTTACCACTTACCACTAAAACTGAGTTCCCGAAGCTTTTCCAAGGCGATGGTGGGCTCCTTCAGGACATCGTGGAAATCTGCAATCCTAGAAGGCGGGATGGGGAGGCAAGTGAAGCACACCCAAACCCCACCGTGACAGACTTTGTGATCACTCCTGAAGCCCAAAGCTCTCATATCACCAGTCTTCAACTTGTTCTCCCCCCATCCCTTCAGGACAGAAAAAGAGCAAAGCTCAGTCAAGGTCCTGGCCAAAGGCATCTTTGTGGGAACGACAGAACTACAGATCACTTGTTCCTCCAAACCCAGAAACATAATATATTCTTGTCTAGAGGTTCTCAAATGAACATCATGAAATTAAACACATTTCTAATATATAGTGAGCTAGCATTTCTTGAGCACTTCCTGCTGGCCAGACCCAGCCCACAGGGCCACTATCTGAACTCAAGGAACCCTAAGAACCAGCAGTAACATGATCCCTAGACAACGGGCCTGTGTAATTGGCACGCAGCTCTCCAGGCTCAGAAATAAAACCATTAGAAGACCTCTGGTCTCACCCGCAGGCAAGGACAAAAGGTTTAAAGAACAAGTCGTGGAGGAAAATTGAAGAGTGAGCAAAATTTGGCCGGTGCTGCGGGATTTGGCCTGGGGGAGGGGAGACTGGAGAATCCAGGTTCTCCAACTTGCCTTGTAAGAAACGGGCCAGGGGGACGGGAAGCATTTGGAGGGGAGGGTACTGGGGCAGAGGATTAACAGGGGAGACAAAAACGGGGGGTGTGGGGGATGGGGAGCTGGGGAACAGGGCATCGAGGCCCTGGATGAGGAAGACCCGAGGGCAAGAGGGAAACCCGGGGTCCAGGATGAGGGAGAGAGGGATGGGGTGACACCGGGAAGCCAAAGAGGTGCCTCCGCTCCGTGCCCTCTGGCCCACAGGCAATGAGGTTGGAAAGTGGGCGCCCGAGACCCTCTACCGGGAGGAGGGGGTCCCCGACTCCTGGCGGCACCTGCGCCCCGCTCCGCAAGGCAGAGGGGGCGGCCTGACGAGGACTGGTGTGGCTGGGTCGGCCCCCGCGGCCCTTACCTGCTCTTGTGCAGACTCGACATGGTGTTGACTTCCGGATCCCCCCGCTGCCTCCGCCGCCTCCACGGTCGCCGCCGCCCCCTAGGGAAGCGGGGCTCTCCGCAAAGACCTCCGACCGGAAACGCAGCCGCCGACGCGCGCGTTCCGTCCCGCCCCGCCCCCTCGGCCGGGCCCCGCCCCACTCGCGTGCCGCCCCTCCCCCACAGCCGCGGTCGAGCCCGGAGGGTGCCGGGAGCACGCCCCTGCCCCTGCCACCGCCCCCACCGGCCCACGGGCCCCGCCTCCCAAGTTAAGGACGAGCAGACCGTGTGCCCGAGGCCTATTCTTTGCGCTTCCCTGGGCCTCAGTTTCCATCTACGCCGTATACCTGTCACCCTGTCCTCTTCCTTACCCGGCCCTCGCCGGCAATAAGCTGTGGCGTCATTGTTTCGGAAATGTGGACCTTCCCTGCTAAACTATACAGGCCTCCAGGCGGGTCTTTTCACTGCTGAGTCCTCGACGCCTAAGACAGTGCCCACACCGAGCAGATGGCTCCATAACTGTGTTTCAGTAACTATCGGATGGACGAGCAGGACTATAGATCAGTGTTTCCTTGGCTTTTGGAGTTGATGAACATGAAATTTACCGTATCAGAACAATAGAAAAAGAAAGCCAAGATTTCAGGATCCTTCCTGAGAAAAGACAGTTGGCAGCCTCACAATGATTTTCTCTACACATATGTGTGCATATGTGCATAATTGTCTTTTTTTTTTTCTTAATTTATCCACTGATGGGTGAAAACCTTGTCCCTGGACTGGGAAACCTCAAACCCACCCTCCAGCTCTCGGGACTTCTCCGCTCCACGAAGCCCGCGCACAGATCTGTCCCTTTATTTGCCAGTCCCACGAATCCTCCTCCCACTTGTGTGCTAGATACTGAGCTAAATGTTTCTGTAGAATACAAAGATTAAGTTCTTGTATGAAATACAAGAAATAAATAAATGTCATAATTGCACAACAGGAAAAAAATATTTTTCCAGATAAAAAGAGTATCAGCCAGGGGCGCCTGGGTGGCTCAGTCCTTAAGCCTCTGCCTTCAGCTGGGGTTATGGTCCCAGGGTCCTGGGATAGAGTCCTGCATGGGGTTCCCTGCTCAGCGAGGAGCCTGCTTCTCCCTCTGCCTCTGCTGCTCCCCCTGCTTGTGTTCACTCTATCTCAAATAAAGAAATAAAATCTTTAAAAAAAAAGAATATCAGCCAGCCCTGTAAAATGTTGGTTAGGAAGACAAGGAAAAACACAAATGGTATGTTAAGAAAATTGCAGGCAGTTGGCTATCATTTAAAAAAAAAAAATAGGGGCGCCTGTGTGGCTCAGTTGGTTAAGCGACTGCCTTCAGCTCAGGTCATGATCCCACGGTCCTGGGATAGAGTCCCGCATCAGGCTCCCTGCTCTGCGGGGAGCCTGCTTCTCCCTCTCCCACTCCCCCTGCTTGTGTTCCCTCTCTCGCTGTGTCTCTCTCTGTCAAATAAATAAATAAAATCTTAAAAAAAAAAATAAAAATAAATTAAAAAAAAATAAAGTCC
This sequence comes from Mirounga leonina, assembly GCF_011800145.1. Taxonomy (NCBI): domain Eukaryota; kingdom Metazoa; phylum Chordata; class Mammalia; order Carnivora; family Phocidae; genus Mirounga; species Mirounga leonina. The sequence goes on from NW_023270433.1 coordinate 6,981,780, forward strand.
TATTTCTATCTCACATCTGACACAAAAATAAATTCTAGATGAATTAGAGCTCTGCAAGGGGAAAATCTATGGGATTAGAAGGAATATATAGAAAAATGTTTAGGGCGCCTGGGTGGCTCAGTCGTTAAGCGTCTGCCTTCACCTCAGGTCATGATCCCAGGGTCCTGGGATCGAGGCCCACATGGGGCTCCCTGCTCGGCAGGAAGCCTGCTTCTCCCTCTCCCACTCCCTCTGCTTGTGTTCCTGCTCTTGCTGTCTCTCTCTCTGTCAAATATATAAAACCTTTAAAAAAAAAAAAGAAAAGAAAAATGTTTATAATCTTAGGGAAGAGAGACATAAGACCCAGAAGCCACGAAAGATAAGACAGATAAATAACTACATAAAATTTAAAATCTCGATGTGGCAAAGTAAAAGAAAAACATCAGTAGGGGAAAACATACACCACCCTTTGTGATAAAATGTGAATCTTCCTAACATATATGGAGTTTGTTTTTTAAAGATTTTTATTTATTTATTTTACAGATAGAGCGAGAGAGCAGAAGCAGGGGGAGCGGCAGGCAGAGGGAGAAGCAGTCTCCCAGCTGAGCAGGGAGCCTGATGCGGGGCTCGATCCCAGGACCCTGAGATCATGACCTGAGCCAAAGGCAGATGCTCAACCGACTGAGCCACCCAGGCATCCCAGGGTATTGGAATTTTAAATAGTGGGGTCCAGAAAGCTGCTCTGAGGTAACATGTAAAGAAACATCTGAAGGAGGTAAGACAGCAAAGCTTATAAGCAGGCACTTCAAAGAAGAAATAATGTTTCACCAAAGCCTGAAATGACTTGGGCTTACGCTGAGATGAGTATGAATTGAACAACCATCTTCTTCCTCTTGGATGGCATTTATCGCACCCACCATCACTGGGCTGTGGAAGAATAGACCTCTCTCGAACAGGTTTAAAGTGAGTTAAACCGATACAGCTTTTTTCCAGAGCAATTTAACAAGTACTAATATGATTTTTTAATTTATTTTTAACTTTCCTTTTTTTTTTTAAGATTTTATTTACTTGTTTGACAGAGAGAGACACAGCGAGAGAAGGAACAAAAGCAGGGGGAGTGGGAGAAGCAGGCTGCCCGCCGAGCAGGGAGTCCGATGTGGGGCTCGATTCCAGAACCCCGGGATCATGACCTGAGCCGAGGGCAGACGCCACCCAGGTGCTCCTGTGTTTAACATTCTTTTTTTTTTTTTTTTTAAAGATTTTTATTTATTTGACAGAGTCACAGTGAGAGAGGGAACACAAGCAGGGGGAGTGGGAGAGGAAGAAGCAGGCTTCCCGCCAAGCAGGGAGCCCAACGTGGGACTTGATCCCAGGACCCTGGGATCATGACCTGAGCCGAAGGCAGACCCTTAATGACTGAGCCACCCAGGCACCCCTATCTTTCTATATTGAAATACTATAGGTTTGGGCGCCTGGGTGGCTCAGTCGGTTAAGCGTCTGCCTTCGGCTCGGGTCATGATCTCAGGGTCCTGGGATCGAGTCCCACGTCGGGCTCCCTGCTCGGCGGGGAGTCTGCTTCTCTCTCCCTCTGCCTCCTCCTCTCTGCTCTGTCTCTCACTCTTTCTGTAAGATAAATAAATAAAATGTTTAATAAAAAAAATACTATAGGTTCACAGGAAGCTCCAAAGATAGTACAGAGAGATCCTTTGTACTCCTCACCCAGTTTCCCCAGTGGTTTCATTTTATTTTATTTTAAAGATTTTATTTATTTGACAGAGAGAGACACAGTGAGAAAGGGAACGCAAGCAGGGGGGAGTGGGAGAGGGAGAAGCAAGCTCCCCGCCGATCAGGGAGCCCAGCCAAGCAGGGAGCCTGACATGGGGCTCGATCCTGGGACTCCGGGACCACGACCCAGACCGAAGGCAGACACTCAACAACTGAGCCACCCAGGCGCCCACCGACCCTCCCCCACTGGTTTCATTTTAATACAGTTTTACCAGCTTCGAGATATATTTGATGTTCCATAAGCTGCCCATATTTAAAGTGTACACTTACATAAGTTTAGGCATATATATACAACTGTGAAACCATCACCACAATAAAAAATAATAAGCATGTCCTTTGCCCTCAAAAGATTCTTCCTGCCCTTCCAATCTTCTGTCTTCTTCCTCCTTTTGTACACTCTCACCTCCCCCCCCATCCAGGCAACCACTCATCTGCTTTCTGTCACTATAGATTAGTTTGCATTTTCTAGAATTGTATATAAAAGGGAACATATGCTGGGTGCTCCTTTTTATCTGGCTTCTGTCACTCAGCATAATTATTTTGAGATTTTGCATTCTGTATCATGTATCAGCACTTCACTACTTTTAATTTTTTTTATTTGTTTATTTTTAAAAGATTTTATTTTTTTCTAAGATTTTGTTTATTTATTTGAGAGAGAGTGAGCAAGAGAGAGAGACAGACAGACAGAAGGATCAGAGGGAGGGGCACAGAGAGAAGGAAAAGCAGACTCCCCACTGAGCATGGAGCCCAATGTGGGGCTCAATCCCAGGACTCCAGGATCATGACCTGAGCCAAAGACAGACTGCTTAACCAACTGAGCTACCCAGGCACCCCTAAAAGGTTTTATTTTTAAATAATCTCTACACCCAACGTGGGGCTTGAACTCACAACCCCGAGATCAAGAGCCGCATGTTCTATCAACTGAGCCAGCCTGGCGCCCTACTTTATTCCTTTTTATTGCTGTGTAGATTCCATTATATGAATACACCAATATTTATCCATTCACCTGTTGATGAGCATTTGGGTTGTTTCCATTTGTTGCTATTACAACAAAAGCTGCTGTGAACATTCATGCACAAGTCTTTATATGGACATATGTTTTCTTTTTTCTTGAGGTGGAATGACTGGATGAATTTTAAATTTTTAAAAAATGCCAAACCATTTTCCAATATGGCTGTATTGTTTTTCACCCACACCAGCAGTGTATGAGAGTCCCTATTGCACCACAACCTCACCAACACTTAGTGTGGTTGGTCTTTTGTTTATTTTTATTCATTTATTTTTTAAAGATTTTATTTATTTGACAGAGAGAGCCAGAGAGCACAAGCAGGGGGAGCGGCAGAGGGAGAGGGAGAAGCAGGCTCCCCTCTGAGCAGGGAGCCCGACGTGGGGCTCAATCCCAGGACCCTGGGATCATGACCTGAGCCAAAGGCAGACACTTAATTGACTGAGCCAACCAGGCACCCCTGGTTGGTCTTTTTAATTTTGATATTCTAGTAGGCAAGTAGTGGTATCATATTATAGTTCTAATGTGCATTTCCTTAAGACTAATGATGTTGAGTATCCTTTCATGTGTTTGCCATTCATGTATGTTCTTTGGAAAAATTATCTGTTAAAATCTATTGCCCATTTTTTATTGAATTGCCTGCTTTCTTACTGAAATCAAGGTTTTTTTAAGAGTTTTTTTTTTTTTTTTAATTTATTTGAGAGAGCCCAAGCAAGGGGGAGAGGCAGAGGGAGAGGAGCCCGATGTGGGGCTTGATCCCAGGGCCCTGGGATCATGACCTGAGCCGAAGGCAGACGCTTAACCATCTGAGCCACCCAGGCACCCCCTGAAATTGAGTTTTGAGAATTCTTTAGATTTTCTGGATACAAGTCTATTTGATTTTTATTTTTAATTGTGGTAAAATAAACATAGCATAGAATTGACCATCTTAACCATTTTTTTTAAATTTTTTTTTTTTATTCATGTGACAGAGAGAGAGAGAGAGGGAATATGAGCAGGGGAGAGAGGCGGAGGGAGAGGGAGAAGCAGACTCCTCGCCGAGCCAGGAGCCTGATATGGGGCTCGATCCCAGGACCCTGAGATCATGCCCTGAGCTGAAGGCGGTGGCTTAACCATCTGAGCCACCCAGGCGCCCCCATCTTAACCATTTTTAAGTGTACAGTTCAGTAGTGTTAAGTACATTCACAAACGTGTGCCAACAAGCTCAGGAACTCTTTTCATCTTGTAAAACTGAAACTCTGTACTCACTAAACAACTCATTCTCTCCTTCTTCCCCATCCCCCTGCCCTTGATGACCCCCATTCTACCCTCTGTCTCTATGAATTTGACCACTCTAGATACACGTAAGTAGAATCATATAGTATTCGTCTTTTTATGACTGCCTTATTTTACTTAGCATGAAGTATTCAAGGTTCATCCACGTTGCAGCATGAGTTAGAATTTTTCCTTTCTAAGGCTGAATAATATTCCATTGTGTGTATGTATATACACACACATACACATTGTATATATCTGTATATACGTACATATACACATATGTATATACACATAACACAGTATATGTATATACATATATTATATACCATGTTTTGTTTATCCATCCATCTGTCGCAACATGGGTTGCTTCCACTTTTTGGCTGTTGTGAATAATGCTACTATGAAGGTGGGTATACAAATATCTCTTCAAGACTCAGTTTTCAGGGGCAGCTGGGTGGTTCAGTCGGTTGAGCATCTGACGCTTGACCTCAGCTCAGATCTTGATCTCAGTGTCGTGAGGGCAAGCCCCACATTGGGCTTCATGCTGGGCATGAAGCCTACTTAAAAAAAAAAAAAAAAAAAAAAAGACTGTTTTCAATACTTTGGGGTATATGCCTAGAAGTTGAGTTGCTGGGCCATGTATGGAATTAACATTCTATTTTTATGATTTTTTTAAAATTTTATTTATTCATTTGAGACACAGAGATACAGACAGAAAGAGAGAGCACGAGCAGGGGGAAAGGCAGAGGGAGAGGCAGACAGAGAGGGAGAAGCAGGCTCCCCGCTGAGCCAGGAGCCCAATGTGGGGCTCAATCCTAGGACCCTGGGATCATGACCTGAGCTGAAGGCAGATGCTTAACCATCTGAGCCACCCAGGCGCCCCAATTATTATTATTATTATTAAATATTTTGGGTTTTTTTTTTTTAGGTAATCTCTACACTTAACATGGGGCTCAAACTTACAACCCAAAGACCAAGGGTCACATGCCCTATGGACTGATCCAGCCAGGCATCCTCATTGTATTTTTTTTTTTTAAGATTTTGTTTATTTATTTGACAGAGACACAGTGAGAGCAGGAACACAAGCAGGGGGAGTGGGAGAGGGAGAAGCAGGCTTCCCGCCGAGCAGGGAGCCCGATGCAGGGCTCGATCCCAGGATCCCAGGATCATGACCTGAGCGGAAGGCAGACGTTTAACGACTGAGCCACCCAGGCGCCCCCCAACATACATTTCTGAATTGTTTGGATTTTTTTTTTTTTTTGCAAGTATGTCTTCTTTTGGTAATTTGAAATCATCAATAGACTTTTCAAAGGATTCAAAATTGTACAAACATAGTTGTATACGGTGGAAGACTAAAAAGAAAAAACACGCGCAAAAGTAGTCACGGCATTAGAATTGGGGGGGCGGGGGTTGTGTCATGAAAGTAGCTTCTAAACTGAGATTGAAGGTGGACGAAAGAGCATGTTGGCTACAGATACAGCAAGAAGTGTGTTGGATGTGAATATAGCAAGAGGAGCGTTCAGTTGGGAAGAAGTTATTTGAGCCTATAGGAGAGAAGGAGGACAAGAGGCTGGAGAGGTGATCCTAGTCGTCTATGTTAAGGGTTGTTAGCAGGGGAGTGCGCTGATCTGCTCCAAGTTCGGGGGGCGGGGGGGCGGAAAAACCCTCTGGGAGGGTTTTTGGAGAGAAGGGGGGGAGGGCGCGTGAGGCGGCTGCCGCCGGGATGCAAGGAGGAGATGCTGGTGGACGGAGCCGGGCACTACTACTGGGGGAGGAGAGGCTGGTCCGCGCGACCGTCAGGACTTGGCGACGGGAAGCGGAGCTGAGGGGAACGCAGGGGCCAAGGCCGACTCCCACTGCCCCACGGGCGGCCCGTTAAGTAGCGGGGAAGCCGGCGCGCGTCGGGCCGCGTGGGAGAGCGCTACCTGCCGAGCACCCGCCGGGGACGTTCAATGGGGCGCCCGGGGTGGGGGGCGGGGGGCGTCCAGAGAGACGTCGGTGTTGACGCCGGAGGTGGAGTCCGTCCCGCCCGTCACCACTGCCCGGGCTCTGCCGGCCCGCAGGCCAGAGCGGGCCCCAAAGCCGGTGTCACACGGCGGGTCCCCCGCAGCCAGGGAGCCCCCGGAACAGCGTGCTCGAGGCCCGGGGGGGCCCACCTGCACTCCGCCGCCCGCAGACCGGGCCCCGCCGGGAGAGGAGCCGCCGCGCGCTCCGGAACCTTCGGCCGCCGCCGCCCGCGTTCGCCGCGGGACCCGTCGGGGGAACCCGTTCGCTGTTGCTAAGGGGCGGTCCCGGAAGTGACGCGCCCCGGGTTTGTTGACAGCGGAGGCGGCGGCGGCTGCAGGCTCCGAGCCTCAGGAGCCGGATCGGGGGAGGGGCCGGGCCCCGGAGCCAGCACCCGGCGGCCCTCAGCCCCGCCCGCAGCCCTAAGGGCAAGGTAACGGCCACGGAGTCCCCCCCCCCCGGCGCGACCCCCTCCCTCGCGGGGCTCCAGTCCCCGGGTCCCAAGCTCCGCCCCGCCGACCCCAGTCTCCCGCAGACCCCGGCCCTAGCCTAGCGAGATCCCCTGTCTCCCTGGCGCTCTGGCCCCAGATTCCCCCGGGTCACATCCCCGGCTTTCCTCGCAGAGGAAGCAAGCATCCCGTCGGCTCCCGGTGCCGAGGGTATTTATCTGCGTCCTCCCCCTTTGCCTTCTGCCTCAGGCGCCTGGGCATCGCCGCTTGCACAGGTCCGTTTCGGCCAGTGGTGGGAGGACTCCTTTCTCTGCCCCTGCTGCCAGGTTTGAGAAACGTGTCTTTAAAACGGAGCTCCCTTCCTCCAGAAAGAAAATGACGCCCTGTCGGATGCCCCTACAAAATGGGGGATCGATATAGGGCTAAAAGGGCCAGCCTCTGCCCCTCCTACCTGTTGGACGAGCTTAAGTTTCTGCAAAGCAATGCTTAAAAGCTCAGGGACGGCTTGGATTATGGAACGGCTCCCAAAAGGGATGACAAGGTGTAAGAAATCTAACAGGATGAGAAAGGGATGGGCTGGGGTTGCAAACCTGAGGGCCAAGGGAGCCTGATAGGTGAGTTGAAAGTGAAACTGTCTGCTGGCCACTATAGTTCTGTGTGTGGAAATTGACTTGGCTGCTCTTAGGACCAGGGAATCCAAGATTTCCAGTCTTTGCCTGTGCTTGTCAAACGCGCTTGGTTTTTAAGGAAGGGAGGGAGGCCTGGTGCCTCCACAGGGAAAGACACCCCCTTTGATCTTTTCCACAGAATGTTTATCTTCAGGCTTCAAAATGGTTAGAATGAGCTTTGAAGACAGCTTTGGAAAGAGTAACAGGAGGCTATGCTTAGAGCAGGAGGTGGTTGCAGATGGTGAGGGGTCTCTGTTTCAGTTCATTGCTTCATTCAGAAAATAAGAAACATATAATATGTAGGGTGTCATGGAGAAAAATAAAGCAGGAAGGGCCATGGCAAGGGCCAGAGGGTGGGGTCACCTTTGTGGAGAAGTTGATCAGAGAAGGTCTCTAATAAGGTGATGTCTGAGCAAAGTCCTGAAGGGAGGGAGGGAGCAAGCCATACATCTGTCTACAGGCAGAGCATTCAACAGCAAGTGCAAAGGTCCTGAGGTAGTATACTTGATGGTTTTAAGGAAGGAGAGGACAATGGGACTGGAGCAGAGTGAAGGAGGGAAAGAGTGGGAACCAGATAATGGTGGGGAGAATGTCAGGGGCTGTCTCTGTGATGCAGGGTCCCAGAGTACCAAAGGAACCCCCTTTCAAATCTGTACAAATGTGGTCAGAGAAAATAGAGATTTGTTTTAGATGACAAATAGCCATTATGCTCTGGCCTGGCATTATAAGTAATCTTTTTCCATCTTTGTGATGACCATTGGTGGAATTAATACAAAAAGGACAGCCATAGAGCACTGTAGTTAAATCAGGTCATGCAGCTGCTTCCTGGTGGTGAGAACTTGGGCGAGGGGCCACCTCAGTGTCCTCATCTGTAAAATAGGGTTGTTGGGCTTAATGAGACATCATGCACTGAAGTGCTTAGTGCACTATTTAGCACGGATTAAGGATTCGGTGTCTAACAGTTGTGATGATAGCAGTGGCCATGATGAGGAACTGTTTGCATGTGTCTACCTCAAAGCCTTTCTTTTTAGCACCAGCTGGTGGTGCCACCAGCTCTGACTGCCTCCTGAGCTGGTAGAATTTTGGAGAGCAGTGGGGGTGGGGGGAGACACAGTGGACACTTACTGTCACCCCTCGGGGGAACAATGTTTGCATATCCTACAGGGAGGATGGTAACTTGGTCTTGGCTTTCTTGACGCCACTAGAAGGTGATGGGGGCTTTTTAAAGAGAGCACAGCAAATCCCCATTCTACCACGTAAAATAGATAAAATGATGGTGTTGGCCTCAGGCATGTGGTTGGGGTGTGTGTGGCTGATCTGCTGATGGAGAGTGTTAATCTGAGAAGTACCCAGCAGAGGCTGAGACTTTGCAGCCTACCTTATAGGGAGCGGAACAATGGTTGATCTCCCTCCTCACCCCTCAAGCCTGGACTATATCATCAGGCCTGGGTCATAAGCTGAACAGGGTGACTGGGCCAGATGATTTAAAAACGAGAAGTCAGAGCGCTTGGATGCTGAGAGCCAGCCTATTTGAGCAGCTCTTGTGGCTGGAACCTAGGACCAGCCACCTGGGGACCTGGGTTTAAGCCCAAGCTCTGCGGCTGGCTCACTATGTGAACTTGGGGGGCAAGTTCCATCCCCTGTCTGGGCCTTGGTTTTCCTATCTGTATACTAACTCTGAAGGCTGTTGGAAGGATGAAATGAAACCCAGGTCGTGAAAGCATTGGGTGCACTCTAAAGCTCTCTACAGAGGCAAAGAACAGTTCTTGGTATGACTACTGCCGTCAGTACCTTAGCTGTTCTTGACTCCTGAAAGGCCACTTCACGGATCCCTGATGGGTCATCTGTTTTGGGACCAACATTCTTTATCTGGCTCAATCACTAAAGCTGATTTTCCACCTTCCAAACGGACAGAAGGCTCTCCCCAGGCATGATTCCTAGGAGATCCCTCCATAATGATTGTTCACCACCTTCTTGGCATCTCCTCAGCAAGCCCACACAATGTGTTCGCAGCACATTGACCGATAAGGACCCTGATGAATCCTCAGGCCGACAAATATTGCTTGGGGATCTCGTGTAGGCGAGGCTCCTTCATCTGCAACCAGCCAGCCGTACACTCACTGTGTCATGGAGATGCCATGGATCACACAAGGTCCCCACCAAGAAGCTTTGAGTCATGTGGCCAAAACGATATATGCTCATAGCACAGTTACCAGCAGTAACAGATCATCTGTGCTCGGTGCCTAAGGATACGCAGAGTTTTAAGGAGTCAGTGAAGCCTCATCTGCAGAAACAAGATCGGGGGTGGGGGTGGGGGGAATAGTTCCTGCCCCTAGCGTCATGGGAAGGAGAGCCAGGCACTTTCTGGGGGACCTTGGGCAGGTCCTCACACATCTTTGAACCACAGTTTGCTCCTCTGGAAAACAAAATATGTCCCTCCTAGGTTATTTGTGCCTTCAGCGAGAACATGCATGGAAAGCTCGGCACTCTGGGTCTGGACCTAACACATACGTGTGTATGTGTTGCAAGGTACAGATAGACCCTTGAACCCATACGTAGTCCATGGCAGATTACTTCGCCACTCCTCAGCTGCCTGTCTGTAAGTTGTAGATTCTAATAACTCCTGCTTCATGTGGTTGCTGAGGGAATTAAATGACCTGACGGATATCGAGTTCTTAGAATATGTTGCTCAGTGTGGATGTGATCATTAAGTGTGCGTGTGAGCTGGGAACGCAGGTATTCCCCCAAGGCCCCTCTGCCTCCAGGTGGCACCAGTGAGCGGGGAGGTGCTTGCCTCCCTCATTACGTTTCTGCATCTTCTTAACATCACCCACTCTGTGGATTATGACCCCGTTGGGATGCTTTCCGCCCCTGGCCTGCACCCTGGCCCCCGGGAGACCCTGGCACTTGCCCTGACTCTCCTCACAGCAGCTTCCCACCCCCAGTATCTGGACTGGGATCTGCTCCCTCCTGGAAAACTTCCAGCTTCTGTAAATAAGGCATTTGTTTGGATTCCCCCCCACCCAGCTCTTGGGTTAATATTTCACGGGGTGGGCGCTGCTCCAAGGCTCAAGCTTCTGGCTCCCCCATCCTCTCTGTCGGCGGGGTGTCAGGGCGCTGGTGGGGTCCCACGCTCCCTCTGGATCACAGTTCCTCTTTCCCCCCACCGCGCTGCGTGGACAGAAGACCCAGTGGTGCGGTGAGATGCACGGGTTTGGTTTGGAATCGCGTCCCCTGTCATCCGTTGTGTGATTTCAGGCAAGCCTCAGTGTCTTCCTTAGCAAATGGGGGGTAACAGTCAATAGTCAATACCTCAGCTGCTATAGTGAGGTCAGGGCAAAGGCAAACCTTTATTCTGACGCGTGCCAGGCACAGACTGGCACAGAGGATCCGGGAGCCTGCAAGCAGACTGGGTTCCCATCCTCCCCAAGCTTGTGAGCTCACAGGCTGTGGGAAGGGTGTTCAGCAATTGTTATACAAATGTCAATTAGCTTCAAGTACCAGATCCTAGGGAATGTGGTTTGTTGGTTAAATAAGGAACTATATGCAGTAAAGCATGAGGGGCTCAGCGCCCCACCTGGAAGCAACCGGGATGGAGACTGTGGTCACTGCTTCTGTGTTCTGCCTTCTCTTGTCTGCTCCCTGCCACTCCCCCCCCGACCCCCCATGTCAGAGCTCAGGGTGGATCCAGTGTGAAGAACCTGCTAGAGAAGGGATGGAGGAAGACATGGGGTTCTTCTTACCGTGTGGTGTGCTCTCAGAACCAGAGTTCCCTCTGTCCCCGGTTGCCAGAATCCCAGATGGCCGGTGCCTGCTGCATGAGTGGGGAGCCCTTGGGGGTGGGGGTGGGGAGGGTAGAAATGGCAATCGCCTGGGGGCACCAGTGGCAGGGCGCCCCTGGCCCCTCGGCCTCCCTGCCAAGATGAGGATGGCCCCTTCCTCCTCCAGCTCACCTCAACCCCAAGCAGCAGGGTCCCACCGCCGAAGGGTGGTTAGCAGATGGTACCATCTGCCTGGTTTGTCTTTGGGTGACCTTAGTGGCTGAAAGGATGGTGTTTCTTCCACCCGGGGAACAGAGTCAGGGCCGGGTGGGTACCTGGGTAACTGGGCTCAGCCCTGCCAAGAAGGCAAAGCCCCAGGCGGTGCTCTGTCGTTCAGAGTGGTGAGGGTTCCTCTGTGGCCACTGGGCCCTCCCACTGTCCTGGCACAGTAGACAGGGAGGATGCAGAGTGTGCCTTGTGCCCCAGGCACCTGCCACGTCTGCCACAACCTGCAAGTCCCTCTCGTCCCTGCCACAGGCCCGTGTTGAAACCCTACAATCTGTCAGGCCCACACAGGGTGTTCAGCACTTCCTTTGTCCAGCAAATTGTTGTGGAATTGGGCCTGTGGCACCAGCGTCCCACACTCTCTGGCCTTTCAGCCCGGGCACATCATTTCCGTCTTCCTGGAATGCCTTTCCCTTCTCTCCCTACCACCAGGGTTCACTGTGACTCCTCGTTTGGGTTGCAGCTGAAATGTCACTTCCAAGAAGCCTGCCCATGGCTCCCCAGTCCAGGGCAGATCCCCTAGCATAGGCACCCAGAGCCCCAGGTACCTCCTTCTCCTCCAGAGCACTGGTCCCCGGGACATGGTGCGAGGTTTGTGTGCTGCTTAGGTGGATGTCTGTCTCCCTCAGTCAGTTTGCTCCATAAGGACGCGGACCTTGTCTGGTCTCGCTCACCACTGAACCTGCAGTGCTCAATAGACAGCTGCTGAGTGGATAAAGAAGTGACCTGGGCTCAGCGCAGGGCGATGCCACACAAGACAGCCTGGTTCCTGTCCTCATGGAGCCGGCCATCTGGCAAGAAAGCCCAATCACGAAACCAGCATCAGTTCAAAGTGTTAGTTGTTCCGGTGGGGCCGTGGGCGCACACGGCGGGAGCACCCTGGCAGGTCAGGGAAGGCTTCCCAGAGGAAGCGATGTTGGTACCAAGGCTGGCGATGTTCAGGGACAGCGTTCAAAGGTGGTGTGGGCTGGCGCGTGTGTGGGCGGGGATGCTTCCTGGAGGAGGGACACTGATGTGTTTTGGGGGTAGGAGTAGTATTTAGAATAGGAAGTGGATAACTCACTGAATTGGGATGCTCCCAGTTGAAAAAAAACAGACTGAGCAAAGGTCTGAAGGTGACCCTGTGCTTAGGGCCTGTTGGCAGTACCACGAAGGAGGCCAGGCCGGCTGCCGTAGGGGCCAGGAGGCCCCGAGTGGGCCAGCAGGCTGGCTGTGGCTCAGGAGGCCTTGAGTGACTGCTTGAAGAGAGGGGACTCGGTTTCCAGCAGGGTGCGCCTCCCTGTCAGCGGTGCTCCCCCGGCTCCTGTTGACCAGGGAAGATCTAGAAGAGAATGAAGGTAAAGGAAGGCTGTGCCCCGTGGCCCAGGCAGCCTGTTTATTGTGCCTTCCCTCAAGGGTGGCACACAGCCAGTGGGAAGCTGGCACCACGGGCCTTGTGGCAAGAGACCCAGACCTGGGGAGCACAGGACTACAACTGGGCAGGAGCAGACCCCGCTCTACTGGGGACCAGGGCAGGTGAGGCAGGAGAAGGGGATGGTGATGGTGACGGTGATAATCGTAATTGTTTTTTTTTTTTTAGATTTTATTTATTTATTTGAGAGAGAGAGAATGAGAGAGAGCGAGTACATGAGAGGGGGGAGGGTCAGAGGGAGAAGCAGACTCCCTGCCGAGCAGGGAGCCCGATGCGGGACTCGATCCCGGGACTCCAGGATCATGACCTGAGCCGAAGGCAGTCGCTTAACCAACTGAGCCACCCAGGCGCCCGATAATCGTAATTGTAATAGTAGCTTCTATTTATGAGCAATTACCACGGGCCAGGTGCCAGGCTAAGCTCTTCTGATATTCCATGTTATCCTCACACAGTGCTCCCTGTTTTAGAGAAGAAACTGAGGCACAGAGCGGTGAAGACACTTGCCCAGGTTCACCTGCTCTTAAGCGGCAGGGCTGGGACTAGAAGCTGGGTGGGCCTGACTCCAGAGCTCTCAGAGCACTGGTACCAGTAAGTAGTGGTGCCAGCACTTAGGCCTTGTGATCCCAGACGGCACAGGGCTCTGGGGCCGCCCACCGGATTTCTAGAGCAGCCCCGAAGGCTCACATATGGACACGGGGGCTCCAGGAAGCCAGGGGCAGTGCTGGGCCCCGAACTCCTTCAGAGCTCTCCAAGGGGTGATATGATGGAGTCCGAGAGACCGGATTCAGATCCCACTTTGGACAGAGTAGCCTCTCTGAGCTTGAGTTTTCTCATCTACAAGATGGGATCATAAGCAACATTTCTTATGTACTCAGTCTCATCAAGCCTGAGACCAAGCATTTTCCCGACATCTCATTTACTCCAGCAGCCCTGTGAAGTGGGGATTATTATCCCCATTTTCCAGATGAGGAAACTGAGGTCCAGAGAGCTTAAGTAATTTACAGTGAATTGTAGAACTGGGTTGAAACATAGATCTATCTGACAACAGAGCCTGCGCTTAAAAAAAAAAAAAAAAAAAAAACTATTGAAGTATAACCTAGCTAGGGAAAGGCCTGGAAAGCGTGAGTGGACAGTTTGATGAATGTGCACCAGCAAACACACCTGTCCCCGAGGCCCCCCTGCCACTTTCTAATCACTGCCTCTCTGCAAAGGGAATTGCTACCCTGACTTCTAACACCATGGATTCCTTTTGCCTATTTTCCCCCCTTTCCGATATAGACTATGGCAGGAAGATGGTTTGGGATTAATTCCTGACTTTCCTTAGTTCTATAAATGGTTGATTGTCTTCTATCTTGTTCATTCAATTCTCTCCGCCACCTCTACCTAAGGAGCTATATTCTCAGAGCATCACTTCACTGAACCCCAGTCCCTTCTAAATGTGGACCCTTTTTGGTGTCCAGGCCATTTTCTTAACTTTTATTGAATTATAATATACATTTTTAAAAATCATACCAGGATATACAGCGCCCAAATATTCACAAAGTGAACACACCTTTATATCCGGCACTCAGATGTGGGACTAGAAGCTTCTCAACACCCAGCCAAATCCCCAAAGTAACCTCAGTGCTGACTTCTGCCACCACAGATCAGATTGTTCTGGCTTTTTTTTTTTTTTTTTAACTTAATGGAGTAAAACATGAATGGATTCATTCAGTATATAATATGATATATGCTCTTTTGTGTCTGACTCCATTCACTAAACTCAGGAGGTTCATCCAAGCTGTTGTGTTAACAATAGTTTGTGCCTGTTCATTGCCCTTAACATTTCATTGGTGAGTATACCGTACTTATTCATTCTAATGTCAGGGACATTCAGATTCTTTTCGGGCTTTGGCTATTCTGAATCATGCTGCTGTGAACATTCTGGTCTGTGTCTTTGGGGGAACATGTATACGTGCATCTCTCTTAGGTGTGTGCCTAGGAGTGGAATTGCTGAACATTGAACATATGTGCATATTCAGCTTTAGTAGACAAGTGTTGCACAGTATTCCATTATACTGTCAATTCGCACCAATTTACACTCCCACTCGCAGCGTGGGTGACATCCCGTTGTTCCATCTTCACCACAGCACAAGCTTGGTAGTGCCTGGATTGTTTCCAGTTGAGCCATTCTGGTGGGTGGGAAATGGTGTCTCATTGTGGTTTTATGGATACTAATGAAGCTGAGCCCTTTTCCGTATGTGTCCATGTGTTCTCTATCCTTTTATGAAAGGATCATTAATCCCATTTATGAAATGCCTGTTCTAGTCTTTTGCCCATTTTTTTAGTTGGATGCTATGTCCTTTTTAAAACAGTTTGGGGGTGTTGCCTGAGTGGTTCAGTCGGTTAAGCGTCCAACTCTTGATTTCAGCTCAGGTTGTGATTTCGGAGTTGGGCGATTAATCCCTATGTGGGGCTCCATGCTCAGTGGGGAATCTGCTGGGGATTCTCCTCTCCCTCTGCCCCTCACCCTGCTCGCTTGTGCATGTGCATACATGCGCGTGCATACTCTCTCTCTCCCTCTCTCTCTCTCAAATAAATAAATCTTTAAAAAAATGATTTGGGAGAGCCTGACTGGCTCAGTCAGTGGAGTGCAGGATTCTTGATCTCGGAGTTGTGAGTTTGAGCCCTGCCCTCGGTATAGAAATTGCTAAAATCTTTTAAAAAATGATTTGTAGGAGGTGTTTATATATTCTGAATATGAGTCATTTGTTGGATATATTATTGGAAATATTTTCTAGTCTGTGGCTTGTCCTTTCTCTTTCTTAATGATATCTTTTGATTAACAGAATTTTACATTTTAAGGCAGTATAATTTTTTCTCTCTATGGTTTCTGGGGTTTTCTTGTGACCTGATTAAGAAATGATTGCCTGCTCGGGACGCCTGGGTGGCTCAGTCAGTTAAGCGGCTGCCTTCAGCCCGGGTCGTGATCCCGGGGTCCTGGGATCGAGTCCCACATCGGACTCCTTGCTCGGCAGGGAGCCTGCTTCTCCCTGTCTCTCCCTCTGCTTGTGCTCTGTCAAATAAATAAAATCTTTAAAAAAAAAAAAAAGAAAGAAAGAAATGATTGCCTACTCTAAAGTCACAAGATAGACTCCTGTATTATCTTCTAGAAACCTTGTTGTTTTACCCTTCACATATAGGTCTGTGGTCCATCTTAGATTAATTTTTGTGTATATATGAACAGAAGTTTCTTCACTTCGGTGCAGATTGGTTTATCATTTTTCCTTATGAGTCTTATTTAAGGGATCTTTACCTAGCTCAAGATCATGAAGACAGTAGAAGACTTTAGGGTTGCTTTTTTTTTAAGTTTGTTTGTTTTGTTTTTTTTTTAGTGATCTGTACTCACGACCCCAAGATCAAGAGTCACATGCTCCTTAGGGGCGCCTGGGTGGCTCAGGCGTTAAGCGTCTGCCTTCGGCTCAGGTCATGATCTCAGGGTCCTGGGATCTAGCCCCACATCGGGCTCCCTGCTCCACGGGAAGCCTACTTCTCCCTCTCCCGCTCCCCCTGCTTGTGTTCCCTCTCTCGCTCTCTCTTTCAAATAAATAAATAAATAAAATCTTTTTTTAAAAAAAAAGAGTCACATGCTCCACCAACTGAGCCAGCCAGGCGCCCCGACTTTATTTATTTATTTATTTATTTATTTATTTATTTATTTATTTATTTATTTATTTAAGTAGGCTCTCCGCCCAAGGTGGGGCTCAAACTCACAACCCCAAGATCAAGTGTCACATGCTCTTCTGACTGAACCAGGGAGGCACCCCCCCAACTTTAGTTCTTTAATAAGTTTTATTGAGCTACAATTCCTATACCATACAGTATACCTATTTAACATAGATAATTCAGTGGTTTTTAGTATATTTGGAGTTGTGTGACTGTCACCATCATCAATTTTAGAACATTTTTATCACCCCAGAAGAAACCCCGTACCTCTTAGCAGTCACTCCCCATTCCTCACAACACCCCAGCCCTAGGCCACCACTAATCTACTTCTGTCTCCACAGGTTTCCTATTCTGGCTAGACATTACATATAATGGAACCATACAATATATGGCCTTTTGTGTCTGGATTCTCTCACTTAGCATAATGTTTTCCATGTTGTAGCGTGTGTCGATACCTCATTCCTTTTATGGCTGAATAATATTCCATTGTATGGACAGACCTGTTTCTGTTTATCCATGCATCAGTTAATGAAAAGTAGTTTCCATTTCCTGACTATTACGAATAATACCACTGTGAACATGAATGTATAATTTTTATGTGGACACATATTTTCATTTCTCTTGGGAGGAGCCTTCACTCTTAATCACATACAATGAGATTCAATAACAACATGTCTATAAAGCCCCGGCATATACTGAATGTTCACACAGTGACAGCTATTTATAGGTTAGGTTACATAGTAAGGGGTGCCCCCATGTAGCTGTTAATGGAAGCCCCCGTTATCCTCACCCCAGCATTGAGTCCCCAGCTTGTCTGCCCACAGACACTGCAAAGGCATAAAAATGCTTGGACAAGGCCCCCTGCTCTTTGCAGGTCAAATCACACCTCGCTAGTGGCATAGCAGAGAGGAGCAGGGAAGGAATCAGGAGCCTTGGGGCATGTCTCTGCTAAGCTGCTAATTTGAATGTGACATCTGGGGCCTCAGTTTCCCTACTCAGAGAGTGGGCGTGGGGTAGCCGGTGGCTGTGGCTCTTATGTGTGGCTCACTTAGCTTCTTCCTGTTCCCCAGGTTGTGGTTCCGCCAATGATCCTGTGAGGGCTGGGGAGTCACCGCTGCCCCTAGGGGCCCCTGTCCTGGATTGGTCCACCTGCCTGCCGCCAGCATGGCGTCCGACACCCCTGAGTCCCTGATGGCCCTCTGCACCGACTTCTGCCTGCGCAACCTGGATGGCACATTGGGCTACCTGCTGGACAAGGAGACTCTGCGGCTGCATCCAGACATCTTCCTGCCCAGCGAGATCTGTGACCGGCTCGTCAATGAGTGAGCAGTGGGGGCGCTGGGGCACGGGCATGGGTCTTAGCATGAGCGCATGTGGAGGCTCTGGGACCATCGTGTGCACCATACGGGGATGTGGCTATGGATACACACGTGTGAGGAGGGTGTGCACACACTTGGGTATCTGTGGGTGCAGGAGAACAAAGTTACATGTGTGCATGTTGGTATGTGTATGGAGGTGTGTGCATGTGAAGGAATGGGTGTATATACACACATGGGCTTCTGCAGCATGGGATATGTTTGAGTGTGTAACCACAAGTGTGCATTACATCTATGAGAGGGTATAAAAACCTGCATATGGAGCACTTGGGTGGTTCAGATGGTTAAGCGTCTACCTTTGGCTCAGGTCAGGGTCCTGGGATCGAGCCCTGTATCGGGCTCCCTGCTCAGTAGCGAGTCTGCTTTGCCCTCTCCCTCTGCCCCTCCCCCACCGCTCAAGCTCTGTCTCTCGCTCTGCTCTCTCTCTCAAATTAGTAAATAAAACCTTTAGGGCGCCTGGGTGGCTCAGTTGGTTAAGCGACTGCCTTCGGCTCAGGTCATGATCCTGGAGTCCCGGGATCGAGTCCCGCATCGGGCTCCCTGCTCGGCAGGGAGTCTGCTTCTCCCTCTGACCCTCCCCCCTCTCATGTGCTCTCTCTCATTCTCTCTCTCTCAAATAAGTAAATAAAATCTTTAAATAAATAAATAAATAAAACCTTTAAAAAAAAGGGAAGAAGAAAAAAGAAACCTCAAAAACTAATGATGTAATGTATGGTGATTAACATAGCATAATAATAAAATAAATAAATAAAAAGAAAGAAAAAAGAAACCTGCATATAAATGAAGGAGTTCTGTGCTGTTCTGTGTGTGTGCATGCATACCTGTGCCTACAAACACATGTCTGTGTGTGCAAATGGCCACAAACATGTTTATGCTCTGGTACACAAATAATGGATCTATGCCCAGGAATCGAATCATTCAGAAAATCTTTATGTGGACCCTCCAGGGGACTCCCCACTATTAGAGGCTCCTAGCAATAGGATATGCATTCACTCACCTCAGGGAGTTCAGTCTAGATGCCCAGAAGGGAAATTGTTAGACCAAACAGTTGCACATAAAAGTGGGAACTTGTGGGGCACCTGGCTGGCTCAGTCAGTGGAGCGTGCGACTCTTGATCTTGGGGTTGTGAGTTTGAACTCCACATTGGGTGTGGAGTTTATTTAAAAATAAAATCTTAAAAAAAATTTTTTTTTAATATTTACTTATTTGAGAAATAGAGGGGCAGGAGGGCAGGAGGGGCAGAGGGAGCGGGAAAAGCAGGCTCCCAGCCAAGCAGGGAGCCCGATGTGGGGCTTGATCCCAGAACCCTGGGATCATGACCTGAGCCAAAGGCAGACGCTTAATGGACTGAGCCACCCAGGTGCCCCAAAATCTTTTTTTAAAAATGTATTTATTTATTTGAGAGAGCACAAGTGGGAGGGGCAGGAGGGAGAGGGAGAGAGAGAATCCCAAGCAGACTCCCCACTGAGCCAAATACAGGGCTCCATCCCAAAACCCTGAGATCATGACCTGAGCCGAAATCAAAAATCTTTAAAGACTAAAATATAATAGGGAGCGCCTGGGTGGCTCAGTCGGTTGAGTGGCTGACTCTTGATTTTGGCTCAGGTCATGATCTCAGGGCCATGAGCTCGAGCCCCACATTGGACTCCACACTCACCAGGGAGTCTGATTCTCTCTCTCCCTCTCCCTCTACCCCTCCCCTGCTTGCTCTCTCTCTGTCTCAAATAAATCTTAAAAACATAAATAAATAAAATAAAATCTGAATAAAAGAAAGGAGAAAGAGTGGGAACTTGTGTGTGACCAGAGGACAGAGCCCGACTTGTAATCATATTCTGAGCATTTAATGTGGGTCAGGTACTCGCTTGGACGCTTTGCAGACCAGAGTTATGTCCATTTTACAGATGAAGAAACTAAAGTCTGGGGAAGTTCCATTACTCGTCTCAAGTTGCCCAAGTAGTGAACAGCCAAGCTAGGATTTAGAGTCCAGAGTGTTTGACTCCCAAGCCTTTTCCATCAGACCAAGATTCTTGTATCAAGTGGCATCTCAAACAGGGTTTGGCCCTGCTTTGGCCCTGCACCCAGCTGGGAATGTTAAACCCCTTGGCTTAATCTTCGTGTTGGAAAGGGTCCTGGGAGGGGCCAGTCAAGGAACAGAAGCTGGGCCGGTCAAGGAACAGAAGCTGGCTTAAAATGAGGAATGTGGACGTGTGTGTTTGTTATAGATGTGTACGGCTTTGGGAGGAAGAGTTTGGGATTTGCTATTGATTACAGGCCCCTTCATCACCTTTGCCCTCCTGGTGCCTGGGGCCACCCTTCATCTTACCTGCAAGGGGGTCAGGATCCAAGCAGGTGCTCTTAGAAAGAGGGGCAGGGGACAGAGGAGATGGAAGCTGCTGATGGGTGGTGAGGGAAGGTTCCAGGGACAGGATGCCTGGAGCTGAGACTTTAGGGAGGACAAGGGTCCCCGGGCCCCTCCCACTAGCCAGGCTTTCCTCCCTCCCAGGTATGTGGAGCTGGTCAACGCCGCCTGCAACTTTGAGCCACACGAGAGCTTCTTCAGCCTTTTCTCAGACCCCCGCAGCACCCGCCTCACCCGGATCCACCTCCGCGAGGACCTGGTGCAGGACCAGGACCTGGAGGCCATCCGCAAGCAGGTGAGACCTGCATCACCAGCCAGGGGGTTGGCCATGGGGAGGCCGGCCAGAGAGGGTCAGTGAGTCAAGGGCCGGGCCGCTCACCTCCAGTACAAGAATCTGGTGTGCCCCCTCCTTATGCCCGCCCCTCCCCAAGCCTGCCTGTGGTCTGGGGTCAGGCCTGGGGGTCGCCGGAGGCGGGGGTTGGTGGGCTGTGGTGATGACGGAGCTGTGCCTGCTACCAGGACCTGGTGGAGCTGTACCTGACCAACTGCGAGAAGCTGTCCGCCAAGAGTCTGCAGACGCTGAGGAGCTTTAGCCACACCCTGGTGTCCTTGAGCCTCTTCGGCTGTGCAAACATTTTCTACGAGGAGGAGAACCCAGGGGGCTGTGAAGACGAGTGCCTCGTCAACCCCACCTGCCAGGTGCTGGTCAAGGACTTCACCTTTGAGGGCTTTAGCCGCCTACGCTTCCTCAACTTGGGTCGCATGATCGACGGGGTCCCTGTGGAATCCCTGCTCCGGCCACTCAACTCCCTGGCTGCCTTGGACCTCTCAGGCATCCAGACGAGCGACGCAGCCTTCCTAACCCAGTGGAAAGACAGCCTGGTGTCCCTTGTGCTCTACAACATGGACCTTTCAGACGATCACATCCGGGTCATCGTCCAGCTGCACAAGCTGCGGTGAGCTGCTGGCCCGGAGCTCACTGGGGTAAGGGTGGGGGGTGGGGGGTGGCAGTCCCAGGAGGTTTGTGAGCCCCTGGCCAGGCAGAAGTGGGTTTGGAAGAGACAGTCCCCTTCCTTGAGCCCAGTGTTGTGGCTGCATCCTGGCTGTTCAGGGCCTTGGGGTGCCAGCAGGCTCTTCCCCAGAATGCCCTGGGGCAGTTGTGGCAGGGATGGGCCCTCCCCTGCCATGGGCTGAAAGAGCAGGGGTCTCCGAGGAAGCCCCAACTCGTGTCCAGCTCCTGACCTTTGGCCCCCACTCCAATCTCCAGACACCTGGACATCTCCCGAGACCGCCTCTCCAGCTACTACAAGTTCAAGCTGACTCGCAAGGTGCTGAGCCTCTTTGTGCAAAAGCTGGGGAACCTGATGTCCCTGGACATCTCTGGCCACATGATCCTGGAGAACTGCAGCATCTCCAAGATGGACGAGGAGGCAGGGCAGACTAGGTGGGGACCCCCCCGCCATGGTTGCCAGCAGGGTGTCACTCAACAAGCATTTACCGAGCCAAGTCCTGTGCTGGGTGCTAGAGATAAAGAAACAAAGCGGGCCCTGCCTTCTTGAGTCTGTACGAGCTAATGGGGACAGAGGAGTCATTAGTAGGACTGTGGTAGGGGAGGCACAGGGCTGTGGGGTTGCCCTGAGGATCAGGAAAGAGGAAGGAAGAATGGCATCCAAGCTGTCCTGAAAGCTCCTTCTGAGTTTGCCAGAGGAAAGGTGTTCCAGCAGAGGGAACAGCATACACAAAGACTGGAAGGTGCAAGCTTGAGGAGTGACCAGGAAATTAGGACACTCAGCCTGGCTAGAGACGGGTGGTGGTAGTAGGATGGGCCAGCAGTGTCCACCATGCATTAGGTATCACAGCAGATAGGTTGCTTCCTGGCTTGGTTGGTTGAGAGATCCGATTCAAACCCATCCAGCTATAATTGGCTCTAAGCCCTATTACCAGCCATACGTTCGTGGGGTTTGGTTGATGAGTATGTCCTTCATGATTGTTGGTAGAACTTTACATAAAGTGGACAAGTCCTCACTAGAAGGGCACATAGTATTTTCTAAAGATGGTTGCACAGTATCTCCCACCCCACATGTTATATAGTTTGACCTTGCCACCTTTCCATCAAGAGGTGGGGGGCCTATGTCCCAAAAGATGAGGCAGGAAGGCCTAGAAGAGGGCCCCAAGTAAATGCCTAGCCACCCTCAGGGAGAAGCCCTCCTGAATGAACCCAGGGCAGCCCCAGTCCATAGGCCACTGACCCGACATCCTCTTCCCCCAGCATTGAGCCTTCCAAGAGCAGCATCATGCCTTTCCGGGCCCTGAAGAGGCCACTGCAGTTCCTTGGGCTCTTCGAGACCTCCCTGTGCCGCCTGACACACATTCCCGCCTACAAAGTGAGAGAGGGAGTCGGGGAGGGGAAGAATACGGAGCCCTGGGACAAGGGAAGGGGGTGGGCTGGGGGCCCCACGGTGTCTGCCGTGGGGCTAGAGATGGAGCTGGGATCTAGGGATCCTACCACTTGGCCTCTTCCGGGTGGTTCTGAGCATGTTTCATTCCCAGGTAAGTGGTGACAAAAATGAGGAGCAGGTGCTGAATGCCATAGAGGCCTACACAGAGCATAGGCCTGAGATCACCTCACGAGCCATCAACCTGCTTTTTGACATCGCACGCATCGAGCGCTGCAACCAGCTTCTTCGGGCCTTGAAGGTCAGCCTCAACCCCGGGGGTCCTCGGTCTCCTGCCCATCCCCAGCTGGCAGGTGCTGGATTTGATTGAGCCAGAGCCCCCGTCCCTCCTCTGCACCTCCTCCTCATCCCCAGGACACCAGCAGTCCTACCCCCAAACCCCAGGCCTAACTTGTCCCAGCACTGGCCTTATCCCAGACCTGTGGCCCTATCCTAGTTTCTGTCCCCAATCCTCACTTCTGCTCTCAGAGAACAGGATTGGGATAAGCTGTAGCCCAGAGGACCTATCCCAGCTCCCTGGCAGAACCCTAGGCCTGGCCTTGCACAGCTTGAACGGAACTTGCCAACCCAGGCCTATCCTGTCTTCCTACAGCTGGTCATCACGGCCCTCAAGTGCCACAAGTATGACAAGAACATTCAAGTCACGGGCAGCGCTGCCCTCTTCTACCTGACCAATTCTGAGTACCGCTCAGAGCAGAGCGTCAAGCTACGCCGACAGGTCATCCAGGTGGTGCTGAATGGCATGGAATCCTACCAGGAGGTGACGGTGAGCCCCCTACCCACGACAGCCCTGCATGCTCAGGCCCAGCCCCTCCTTTTCCTGTGCACCCTGTGTCCCAGCCTCCCCAACCTGGTCCCTCAGGGGCCATCCTTGTTCTCACCTTTTTCCGCCTGGCTCTGTACTGCACCCCCCCTCCCTTATCCACAGCATCCCTCCCAGACTCTGGGACCTGGCATTCAGGACCCTGTATTCCGGCCCCACCTGACCAGTCCATCCCCCATGGCCATCCCCCACCCAGGGACCCTGTTCTGCCCTTGGGCCTCTGCTCATGCTGACTCTTTAGCCCTTCTGCCCAGTAACACTCTGCTGCCGGGGGAGGGGGGATTGTTTTCCAATAGCTGCTTCTATTATAAAAGTCACACAAATTTTGACCTTAGAAAAACTGTAATTACAGATAGAAAGAAAAAAAAAATACACCCATAATCCCACCACACAGAGATAGCCACTGTTGATGTTGGATACGTGTTCTGGATTTCGCCCGTGCATGTTTATTTAGTAGATGGGGTCATTCTGCACTTACTGTTTGCATAATGTGGATTTTTATTTCAACAGTGTCTTATGAATGTGAACATCTCCCAGATCAACAAACATTTTTACAACAGAACTCTTAAAATAATGTTTCTTTTCTGATTATAAAAGTAAGACATCTAATGCTTGAAAACAAACAAATTCAAGCACCATTGACCCTTGAACCACACGGGTTTCAACTGTGCGGGTTCACTTAGATGCAGATTTCTTCTTTAAAGATTTTATTTATTTATTTGAGAGAGAGAGAGAAAGAGTTGGGGGAGGAGCAGAGGAAGAGGGACAAGCCGACTCCATGCTGAGCACAGAGCCACGGAGCCATGGAGCCTGGAGCTCGATGGAGGGCTCGATCCCACGACTCTGAGATCATGACCTGAGCTGAAATCAAGAGTCAGATGCTCAACCTACTGAGCCACCCAGGCACCCATTTTTTTAAAAAACAGATTTATTTAGGGGTGCCTGGGTGGCTCAATCGTTAAGCATCTGCCTTCGGCTCAGGTCATGGTCCCAGGGTCCTGGGATCGAGCCCCGCATCGGGCTCCCTGCTCCGCGGGAAGCCTGCTTCTCCCTCTCCCACTCCCCCTGCTTGTGTTCCCGCTCTTGCTGTGTCTCTCTCTGTCAAATAAATAAATAAAATCTTAAAAAAAAAAACAGATTTATTTATTTATTTGAGAGAGAAAGAGAAATCAAGCAGGAGCAGGGGGGAAGGGCAGAGGGAGAGAGAGAAACTTAGGTAGGCTCCATGCCTAGCACGGAGCCCGACTCGGGGCTCTATCTCACAACCCTGAGACCATGACCTGAGCCAAAATCAAGAGTCTGCACACTTAACTGACTGAGCCACCCAGGCACCCCAGATGCAGATTTTATTTGACAAATAGAGTATACACTGTCAATGTATTTTTCTCTTCCTCATGATTTCCTTACATATTCTTTGCTCTAACTTACTTTATCTTAAGACTACAATATGTACCACATATAACGTGCAAAATGTGTTCATTGACTATTGATGTTATGTAGTCAACGGTAGGGTATTAGTTAGTGGTTAAGTTCTGGGAGGAGTCAGAAGTTATGCGTGGATTTTCAGCTGCATGGCAGTGGGTGGGGAGGAGGTTGGTGCCCCTAAGTCTCAGGTTATCCAAGGGTCGACCATGATATGAAAATGTGTTGGGACGCCTGGGTGACTCAATCAGTTAAGTGTCTGACTTCGGCTCAGGTCATGATCCCAGGGTCCTGGGATCGAGTCCCTTGTTGGGCTCCTTGCTCAGCAGGAAGCCCGCTTCTCCCTCTCCCTCCGCCTGCCACTCCCCCTGCTTGTGCTCTCTCTCTCTGTGTCAAATAAATAAATAAAATCTTAAAAAAAAAAAAAGAAAGACTACAGAGTGAAAGTTGTCCCCAGTCCAGCTCTCCTCCCCCTCGCAGCTGGGCTTAACCGTTGTTTTATAGTTGTTGGTATCAGCACAGTGTTCAGCGTCCTCATCCAGGAAATGCCGCTCTGGAGCGGACTGTGCACTGGAGCTGGGAGGCAGTGGCCAAGCCCCGTCCCCACAGAGTAGCAGGCCGAGCTGACCCACAGGCCCGGGCTACAGTCACTGAGTTAGCCCCTGTGGTTGAACATTTAGGTGACTTTTTTCTTGTGTGCTATTTCAAATAAGGCTTTGCTGACTCTACTCAATCGCTTATCCTTATAATACATGACTAAAAGGGGCATTGCTGGGGCAGTGAATGGGTAGGTGTATTTTTAAAGCATTTAGGACGTACTTTCGAATCATCCTCCAGAAAGTCTCTGTAGGGATGAGAAGGCCCGCTTTCCCACTGCCTGCCAACTCCAGACTTTAGAGCAACTGTTTTCTACATTGAAATTGATCTTATCATCAGGTAAAAGGGCTGTCTTTTTTTTCTTTTTTTTGACGAAAATGCTAATTGAAGACTCCCAAACAAATTAATAAACTCTATCAAAGAAATGGAAATTAAAATGATGAGATACCACATTTCATCTCAAGAGACCGATGATCCCCAACGTTGACAGAGGTCAGGGGAGAGTACTTGCACATTCTTCTCACTGGTGAGGTATGAACTGTACCACCGTTTTGGAGGCCAGCTGGCAGAATTTGCCAAAACTGGAAACGCATTGATTTTTGGGGCCTATGTATTCCATAATTCAAACGTATTTTAGAGGAAAAAGATATACATACATCCACCCTTTTTTTTTTTTAAAGATTTTATTTATTTATTTGACAGAGAAAGACACAGCGAGAGAGGGAACACAAACAGGGAGTGGGAGAGGGAGAAGCAGACTCCCTGCCGAGCAGGGAGCCCGATGCGGGACTCGATCCAGGGACTCCAGGATCATGACCTGAGCCGAAGGCAGCTGCTCAACCAACTGAGCTATCCAGGCGCCCCACCCTTTTTAATTAAAGATAAATTAGAGGAAACCAGAATGTTTTAGCAATAAGGACCTGGAAAAGTAACATACCCCCACAATGGGATATTATGGTAAATCTATACATCCCTAATGTGGAAAGATGTCCACTGCATATTGCTAAGTGAAAAGTTTTGGACCAATATGTATAATATCTTTTTTTGCCTCACCTCTCCCCCAAATATATATTTGTATTTGCGTGACAGAAAAATCTAGAAGGACATGCACCAAACTTTTAATAGCGATTACTTCTGGGGAATAAAGTGGGAGACTTTAACTTTTTGCTCAAATACTACTATTTGAACTTTTTACAGTAAGTATTGGCTCTTATAATTTAAAATAAATTTTTTCTCAAATTAAAAAATGTATGTATAATTTGGGGGGGAAGTTAACTAAGGGGCTACCCTCTAAATTACGTAATTAATGAAGTACAATGATCTCCCAAAATCTAACGAGAAAGGATGGAAGGAAATTAAATTACAGGCAAATGCTCCAAGAATACTTAAAAAAAAAAACCCCACAGACAATGCAAAAAGAAATCAAAGATGTCAAGGAGCATGAGGCCTCCTACTCTGCCAGTAGGACTCCAAACTGGTACAGCCACTTTGGTAAACAGTCTGGTTCACCTGGTCAAGTCGAAGACATGCACGCCGTGTGTGACCCAGAAGAAACCATGTGTGTGGACGCCAAGATGCATGCACGAGCATCGTTTGAAGTGCCAAACACTGAAGCCCCCTCAGATGTCCACCAACAGTGGGATGGGTGAATAAATTCAAGTACTGTAATGCAGTGGACAAATGAATGCTTTTCAGCTGCTTATAACAACATAGCTGATCTTGCAAACCTATGGTAAACAACAATAAGCAAGAAGCTAGAGAATCTTTCGTGTAGACTAGCAGGGACAGTAGTTCTCTCTAGTGTGGAGAGGGGCTGATGACCAGGAAGGGACCTGTGGGGATTTCCGGGTGCTGGCAGTATTCTATTTCCTGACCCAGGCGGTAGTTACATGGTTGCCGAAATGCTTGTTTGCTTCATAAATGCTCATAAAACTATACATTTGTGTTTTATGTCCTCTCTGTATGAAAATTATATTTTACAGTTTTTTTAAACATTAAAAAAAAAATAGCCTTGGAGTCTCCTCTTCCAGAAAGCCTTCCTGGACCACTACAGCTCTGGATGATCTCACGCCTCTAGAGCGCCCCTGGAGTCCAGCTCCCAAGTCCGACCCTGACTGTGCTTCCCTTGTCTCCTGTCCCGGTCCAGGTCCAGCGGAACTGCTGTCTGACCCTCTGTAACTTCAGCATCCCCGAGGAGCTGGAATTCCAGTACCGCCGGGTCAACGAGCTCCTGCTCAGCATCCTCAACCCCACTCGGCAGGACGAGTCGATCCAGCGCATCGCTGTGCACCTGTGCAACGCCCTGGTCTGCCAAGTGGACAATGACCACAAGGAGGCCGTGGGCAAGATGGGCTTCGTTGTGGTGCGTGCCCTCGGGCGGCCCCGCCTCCCCTCCCTCCCTGCCTGCCTTCTCCAGAGCCCCTCTGCCCCCTGAAGGATTTCAGCTCCACCAAAGGAAGAATCTCCTCACCATGAATGTAGCTTATGTCCCCGTAGATTTGCTCCGCCTAAAACATTCTGGCATCTTCTCCCAGCCGCTCCAGCTGCCCACTTGGTCCCACCATCCAAGCCACTCTTGGCTCCTTGGACCAGGTCCCCTATTAGGTCTTTCTCACTGGGGTTAAATAAGTATCTGAGGGACTGTCTGTTTAATGTCGGCCTCCCCACTGGGTTGTGAGTTCTGTAGGGAAAGACGCCACACTTGTTCCTTCTTCCGTCATGACATCCCCAGCACTTTCTAGCATGGGGCCTGGCACACAGTGGGGAGAGTAAGTATTTGCTGAAGAGTGGAAGGAAAGAATGAGGAAGGAGCATCTGGTCTCCTCCTCTTACTTTAGCGCTGGATAGGCTGGAGCCCACAGAGGGGAGGGCCAGGCCCAAAGCTACACAGGGAACCAGGGTTGAGCCAGGACTAGCACCCAGGTCTCCCGATGCTAGGGACCAAGTCTGTGGGTTGCACTTCTTCAAACAGCCCCCCTAGACCAGATAGGCACATTTGGTCTTGTCAGGATGCATTAGCCAGGAGTAGAAGTGCTGACTCTCCTCTCTCCATCTTGGTTCTTGGGGGACACAGTAGCTCTTGAGCCCTGGCCCCCCGCCAAGTTCTCTTCTCTGCCCACAGACCATGCTGAAGCTGATTCAGAAGAAGCTGCTGGATAAGATAGTAAGTTGAGCCTTCATGAAGCCACTCTGCCCCTCCCCTAGCCCAAGAGGGGTTGGTTTATCCCCGGAGGATACCCAGGTTTTGTTAGGGGGCACCCTCACAGGTGTCAGGAGCCTGCAGGGCCCTCCAGGCGAGCTGTGCTGAGCTTACCTCTCCCTTCAGTGTGACCAGGTGATGGAGTTCTCCTGGAGTGCCCTGTGGAACATCACGGACGAGACGCCCGACAACTGCGAGATGTTCCTCAATTTCAATGGCATGAAGCTCTTCCTGGACTGCCTGAAGGTACTGCCCGTGTCCAGCGAGGCGGCCTCTTTGACCACGCACATGGCCACTCTTCTGTCCCCAGGCGTCCCACCACCCAGATCCGTCAGCAACCCCTCTCCCCATGGTTCCCACGGAAGGGCAGTGGGGGCCAACTTACAGGCCCACCCCTCTCTTAGAGCCCTCCCTCCAAGGGAAAACCCAGTCCCATCCTTGTCCACAGCAATTTCTCGGGCTGCCCACAGTCTGGCTGGGGTTCACTGGGATGTCAGCTGGATAGAATTCTGTCCAGGAGGATGGTCTTTTAAAAGTCATCCTTGGGGCACCTGGCTGGCTCAGTTGGTAGAGCATATGACTCTTTTTTTTTTTTTTTTAAAGATTTTATTTATTTATTTGAGAGAGAGACTGAGAGAGAGCACATGAGAGGGGGAAGGGTCAGAGGGAGAAGCAGACTCCCCGCCGAGCAGGGAGCCCGATGCAGGACTCGATCCTGGGACTCCAGGATCATGACCTGAGCCGAAGGCAGTTGCTTAACCAACTGAGCCACCCAGGCACCCGAGCATACGACTCTTGATCTCAGGGTCATGGGTTCAAGCCCCACGTTGGGCATAGAGCTTCCTTTAAATAAATAAATAAATACATACATACATACATAAATACATAAATGGTAGCAATTATAAAAAATAAATAAATATAAAACTCATCTTTTATTTTCTTGCTCTAGTTTCTACAAAGTTTCCCTTCAACTAATATTTGAGTTTTTGGCAAATAGAACCATATTTGTCCTCCTTGGAGTTTTTTAGGTCAGATCTCCACTCAGCCTTTGATTTTGTAGCAAGGAGTCCCCACCATTTGAATCCCGTATGGTATGTACCCAGCACTGTAGTTGGTGCAATAGAAGGTGTGAGGGCAGCATATTGCTCCCCCTCTTTGTCTAGTTGGAGTGGCCAGATACCCATAAAGTTTCTAGGTTAACAGTACCAGACACTTCACAACAAAACAGTACCAGACACTAATTAAGTCCTAATCAATGTGGCCCCAATGGCTCTCATTTTGCCAGGAATTCCCAGAGAAGCAGGAACTGCATCGGAACATGCTAGGACTCTTGGGAAACGTGGCCGAGGTGAAGGAGCTGCGGCCCCAGCTAATGACTTCCCAGTTTATCAGTGTCTTCAGGTTGGTATTTCTTTCCCTTTTTGCCTTGGCTGCCAGGATGCTCAGGGCTATAGTCTGTGTTCAGTTGCAGCAACTGCTCTCTGCCCAGGTTTCCATTAGAAACGTCACCTTCCGTCTACAAGTGGTTTCTCTCAAGCCTCCATAAATGGTCCTCTTGTAGCTGTGTCTTCAGCGACCTCAGATCTTTAGAATAGTCACCTGTGTATGGATAATAGAAGATAAGTCAGCAACACCTCTGGCATCCGGTTTGTAAGCTGGGGCCCAGCAGCTGGTGTCTGAAGACGGACTTGGAGGGATTTTTCTCTCTCCTTCTTGGCAGCAACCTGCTGGAGAGCAAGGCCGACGGGATCGAGGTTTCATACAACGCCTGCGGTGTCCTCTCCCACATCATGTTCGATGGGCCCGAGGTGTGGGGCATCTGCGAACCCCAGCGGGAGGAGGTGGAGGAGCGCATGTGGGCAGCCATCCAGAGCTGGGACATCAACTCTCGGAGAAACATCAATTACAGGTGCGGAGCGGGGATGGCAGGGAGGAATGTGCGAGTGGGGTCCGTGGGCAGACAGGACGCTCGTTCCTAGCAAGGCCTTTCTTCTCGTCTCCTGTCAGCTCTCCCTGAGGGACAGCCCCCACACAGCACACATCTCACCCATAAAGCTGGGTGCATCTTTCATGTACATCAGTGTACCCAAAGTTTGCTGTTTACAAACATTTGAGACGTGTTTAATTGTGGGACGAAGGAAAAAGAGGAAAACAGCGACGCGCACTAGGGAACCAAACAGACACCATTCGTGAGCTCGCTCCCCGAAAGAACCCCTGCCCACAGTCTGGCACCCCCCTCCCAGCACTGTCCCTCTGCACTGAGCTCATTCTTTGCAGTGCAGCTGGTGTCCAGTCTTCCTATCCTGTGGCTGGATTTGTAGCCACAAGATACGGGTCTCCCTCCTCGGTCGTGACTGGGTCACTTTCTGGGTGTGGATGGCCCATCTTGTACTGTGACACTGACATCGAAAACCCATACTGGGGGGGGCGCCTGGGTGGCTCAGTCGTTAAGCGTCTGCCTTCGGCTCAGGTCATGATCCCAGGGTCCTGGGATCGAGCCCCGCATCGGGCTCCCTGCTCGGCGGGAAGCCTGCTTCTTCCTCTCCCGCTCCCCCTGCTTGTGTTCCTGCTCTCGCTGTCTCTCTGTCAAATAAATAAATGAAATCTTTAAAAAAAAAAAAAAAAAAAAACCCATACTGGGGGACACCTGGGTGGCTCAGTCGGTGAGGTGTCTGCCTTCAGCTCAGGTCATGATCCCGGGGTCCTGGGATCGAGCGTCGCATCGGGCTCCCTGCTCAGCGGGGAGTCTGCTTCCCCCTGCTTGATAAATGAACAAAATCTTAAAAAAAAAAAGAAAAGAAAAGAAAAGAAAACCGACATTGGGAGGAGCAGGCTCATGCTTGCGGCTTTGCCCAGGCTCCGGTGACTGCCGTTTCCAAGGAGACATGAGGTGGAGTCACTGGCCCAGGGGGTTTGCATTTTAAGGCTCTGGGGCCATGACTCCAGGTGGCCCGTAGAAGGCCATTATAAGAAGTGCAGTCTCATTTCTGTTTCTCACGGTACTTCACCCTGCCTCCCCAAGACCAGCTCTCTCCTCCTTGCCGGGGTCCCCCGTTTCTGCACCGCCTGATCAACGTCCCTCCTGCCTCCCTTACGTGCCCCTGCTCTTGACGTCTCTGACAAGGAGCTCCCTTCATGGAGCCTGCAGGGCCCGATGCCCCCGCGTCCGCTGCAGCCTACTAGCCTGCTCGTGGGTTGTCTGTAGGACCCTCCAGGAAGGAGCTTTCCAGCAGGAGAAGATGCACTCCCCCAACCCTTGGCATCAGAAGTCACCCTGATCTCTCTCTTTCTGCAGGTCATTTGAGCCAATTCTTCGCCTCCTTCCCCAGGGCATCTCCCCTGTCAGCCAGCACTGGGCCACCTGGGCCCTGTACAACCTAGTGTCTGTCTACCGTGAGTACCCACTTGCCCTTTGTTCAGACACGGGGCTGCTCACCAGGCTGCAAACACACTTGCCCCCAGGGAACTTATAACCCAGGTGCGGAGTACTGAGAGCTGGCATCAGTGTCTGTACCTGGGAACACAGCCCTCCACTTACCAGCATCTGTGGGACGCCCAGCAGAATGGCTGGCCCTGCCCCCATCACCAGAAGCAAGCCTGGGAGGCCCGACGGCCCATCCAGAGTTCCCAGACAGCTTTCTTAATGCCTCCTGCTTCCATAGAAGTGAATAGTCAAAAATCTCCATGCCTTCTGCAGGACAGAGTAAGACCAACCCAAACAAAGAACTAAGCCCCAAGGAAACAGCTTTCCAAGGGAACAGGAGAGAACTTTAACACAATTCTAACTTTATTCCTCAGAGAGCACCCCATCCTCCCATAGAAGAGCCTGAACCGTCCTCTGTTGGGTGGCTTTGGGGGGAGGAGAAGAAGGGATAGCACTAGGAGATCTGGATGACAGGCCAGGATTGACCTTCATTCTCTTTCTTACTGGTTACGTGACCTCATGCAGGTTATTTAACCTCTCTGGGCCTCGGTTTCCTCCTCTGTAGAATGGGGACAGCGATAATGCCTACCTCATAAGATCGATGTGAAAAGAGAACCAGCACGAAGTGCCCAGCCTGGTGCCTGGATCCTGCTCAGTCCTGTTAACTGGCAAAATGGATCAGAGTGCGGGTTCTGGAGGCAGACATCTGGCTTTGAACCCTGGCTCTCCCACTGGCTGTAGCTGTGTTACTTTGAGCAGGTTTCTCAACCTCTCTGCCTCAATTTCCTCATCTTTAAAATGGGATAAAAATAGGATTGCTGTGAAATAAGGCATGTAAAGTGCTTGGAACAGTGCTTGGCCCATACCAACTCTTCAATAAGCATCAGCCTTGTTCATTACTACTTGAGATTAGTCTTACTAAAAAGTAGCACCTGACCTCAGAGAGGCAGTATAGTCCAGAGGGAAGAGCCCTGACCCGGGACTCCCTCGGACAAGCTTCCAGAATGACTTTGGGTGAATTGCTTCCTCCCTCTGAACCTCAGTTCTTTCATCTGTAAAATGGAGATCGTAAAAGTAGCTCTGACTACATAGAGCCACATAGAGGGGGTGGGGGTTGAGGGGTGGGGAGGGTCCACTGAAATGCCCGTGTTCTCCATGGAGCATAAAGCCCTGGATCCTGAGCACTAGAATATTCTTTATTGGCGTGAACCGTGAACCACCCAATAATAGGAAGGAATGCTGCTTCCAACCTGGCTGGCCACCAGAATCACCTGGTAGTATACTGTTAAAAATACACATAAATACAGGTTCCTGGGTCTGTTGACTCAGAATACCCAAGGGCAGGGCTTAGGAATCTGTATTTTTACAAAAACTTCTCTGAGAATAGAAGCCACTGGTTTGGGTGTTATTTCCCATGGGTGAGCTGTGGAAAGAAATGTGGTTGCGTCCCAAAGTAGCCTTTTCCAAGGACTTACCCCTTGCTCCCCCAGTGGACCCCGGAACTCGGGCCTATGGGGCTGGGCAAACAGGCGGCTCCCAGGTGCAGCAGTCCTCACCCAGGCCTGCGTCTCCACTCCCCCCACCCCTCGGGGAGGGCAGCTCTCGCAGCAAGGGTGTGTTCTGGGCCACCGGCTGCTGGAAGACCGACCTGGTCACCTGCTGTCTGCCCCTCCCCGCAGCGGACAAGTACTGCCCCCTGCTGATCAAAGAAGGGGGGCTGCCCCTGCTGAGGGACATGATCAAGATGGCGACCGCTCGACAGGAGACGAAGGAAATGGCCCGGTAAGAGATGGGCAGTGTTTCTGCTTGCAGCCTCGGTGTGGGGGAGCGGGGGACACCATGGGGGGCCCCCTGAGATTCGCGGGGGCAAGTTGGAGTGGAGTGTGGAGGCAGACAGCGTACTGCTCTGCAGCGGGGCCCTCCCTGAGTGTCATTTCGGCCACAGTGTGGCGGGAAACTAGATCATCCAGCTCTGCACAGAGCATCATTGCCCTCCTCTGTAAGCTTCATTTTCTCTCACTCCAATGAATTCCATCCTCTCCTCCCTGGCCCTTACCGAGTCAGGCCAGAATTCGTCATTTTTGGC
Source organism: Mirounga leonina (assembly GCF_011800145.1). Taxonomy (NCBI): domain Eukaryota; kingdom Metazoa; phylum Chordata; class Mammalia; order Carnivora; family Phocidae; genus Mirounga; species Mirounga leonina. The sequence goes on from NW_023270433.1 coordinate 7,015,832, forward strand.
CAAAGACCTTCCAATGAAAGAGGACACCACGTGGCAAAGTACATTCTAGAGAACTGGCGGGCAAGTGCAAATGGGTGTGCACATGTGGAGGTGTGAAGCCGTGCACAGGGCAGAGCTGCCAGTCCCTTTGAACATCTACCCCAGTCCCTTTGCACATCTCTGTAAGACCTGAGATGTGTATCCGAGCCAGCCGGCCTGCCTGAAGCAGGTGTGAGTGGCACCAAGAGGGAGCTCAGAAGTCACTCCACCCATCCCACTCCTGTCCCACTCTGGGCACCCCTTACTTCCTAAGAGGCAGTAGGCACCTCTTTAGCACACGGAGGCTGCAGTGAACACTGCCCCCTGCCCCCGACCAACCCAAAGGCCATCCAAGGTCCCAGGTGACACCTGACTGCAGTGGGGCAGCGGTTCTCAAGCGTCAGTCTGGAGGGGGGCGTAAGACCGGGGCTCTGAGCACCAGTGGTGGGGGTTCCCGAGACCGCTGCACCGGGCCTGGCCGCTGGAGGGTGTCAGGGGCCCTCATACTGGCACGGCTGCCCTGGCCCCACCTGGACCGCCTCGGGCCCGGGATCTCTGGGCGAATCTGACACGCAGGCCGTCTGGGGACCGCTAGTAGGCTGCCCAGGTAGGCAGGGGGAAAGTGAAGAAGGCAGCGGTACTCAAGAAAGGAGCAGGGAGGGTTGTGAAGGTCAGGCCTGAGCCAATTCAGGGGAGCCCCTAACCAGAGAGGCCCTGGGGCTGAGAGGTAGGGAAGGGGGGCCCGGGGAGGAAGGAGGAGGGCACAGGGGGCCTTTCGTATCGGTGGCCACAGGTGCCATGTCCTGGGCACTCGGCATGTGCCAGCCACCCCGCCAGCACCCCTAAACACACCTCCTCCGTCAGCATCAGCATCACTGCTGACATTTGCTAGCAAATCCAGCGGCCTCATGTGCCGGGAGGAGCCAGGCCCACCCGACCCAAGGCCGCCCTCTGATCCTCTCTCTCCCGTGGTCTCCAGCAAGGTGATTGAGCACTGCAGTAACTTTAAAGAGGAGAACATGGACACGTCCAGATAGAGGCCTCCGCCCCCACGGCCGCCACTGCTCTGGACCACAAGGCCTGGAGGAAGCTCTCAAGCAGCCCAGCGGGCGGACCCCCACCCGGGAGCCTCCCGCTGGATGAAGGGACACGGGGACTGTTGCACAACCGATGCTTTTCCTTAACATTAGTGAGATATATATATATTATATATATATATATATATATATATTATTTTTTTTGGTTAGGAAGTGTGAAGTTTTGTGTGTATGATTTCTGTACAAAAACGAAAGAACACTCCTTGAGTCCCCGCAGCTTCCTTGGCCACTCTCAAGCCCCATCTCCAAGCCTTCATTGCTGCCACTCACTCCTACCCCCTTCAGACTCAATGCCTCTAACGTTTTGAGAGTCCGGGCCTTTCCCAGTGACCTCAGACCCTGGCCTCGCTTCCCATTAGGAGAGGCAGCGGGCTTCTAACAGCCCAGTCCTGCACCCCAACCCACCCGCCAAAGCCTGAGAACCCCCCTCCGGGCTCCTGGGTGTGGCTGATGGGGTTTGGGATGAAAACTAGCCCCACTGGGCCTCCCGAATGCCTTGGTGCTCCCAGCCGTGGGCCATCTGGGGCAAGGAAGTGAGTGCCCAGGCCCAGGCCGCCCCAGCCCCCGGGGATCCTCAGGGGCGGGGCTCCCAGTAGCCCCGCCAGTTCTCTGGCCAGGCCTGCCTGAGGCCACGCTGCTATGGAGGCTGCCTCCTGGTCTCCCACCAGGTCCCAGGCTACTGAAGGCCCCAGCCCAGGGCTGGTCAGAACTCAGGCAGATTCCACTGCCCCTTCTGCCAAACATATTCAGCACTCGCCCCAGCCCTGGGAGCCAGCACCGCTGGGGCCAGGGGCTTGCTCCTCACTCCCCAGCCCTTCCCCTGCCCGCAGCACCCATGGTGCCCAGGCACCCCACCAGCAGAACTGAGCCGGCCTCTTTTGCCCCTGCCCCCCCGCCCCGCTGCCCGGAGGACCCCACACGTCTCTCGGTGCAGCAGGAGGTCCCCGCTCCAGCCGGACCCGCAGCAACAGGTAGCTGCCTCCAGACCAGCACTGGGCACAGCCTACGGTGGCCCCGTTGGCCGTTCTGAGCCCCTCCTCCCTGCCCCCAGGCTTTACCTTGGGAACCTCTGTGCTGTGTTTCAGAGAAGTGTGAGCTGCAAATGTATCCTGAAATATCTTGTGGCCCTCCCTTGATGTAACTCCGAATTGCTTCTCTGGAGACAGGCGGCGGCGAGGAGACCCCCCCCCCAGAATAGAGCGCTGGGGGAGCAGGGCCGACTCTGCAGGCATCCCCAAGGGGATGACCTTTCTTCCTTCCTTCTCCCCTGGGCCCGTGTGTGGATTCTGCTAGTATTTCTGCCTGGAGGCAGAATAGGCTGGATGAGCAGCCCAGGGGAGAGGCACCAGGCCTTCTCCCTCTGAAGTCTGTCCCTGCCAGCCCTGGGAAGGGGGCGGCTGCCCTGCGCTTCCCAAGCTTGGCAGACAGGCCACGGCTGCCCCACCCCTCCATGCTCACACGGCCTGAGCCAGACCCTGGGCAGAGCTCACATCGCGCTGCTTTACCACCTGGGGCCTGGGTAAATGTCTGTACTTTGGGATGTCACAGAAATACATTTTTGTGCAAAGTGGAAAGAGCAGAGTGTCTTTTTTTGCAGAAGGGATGGGGTCAGGAGAGCGGCTGGAGTCACTTCGGGCACTGGGCCTTGAATGAGGGTGTGCCCGGGTCGATTCGTGTGCCCAGCCTGGAGGGCCAGTCAACTGCAACCTGGGGACAGGTGGCAGATTGGGCTGAAGTACCTGCCTCCTCTCATTCTCCCCATACCCCCATGCCCAGACATTGGGGTACACCCTGCCTGGAGCGGTCCAGTCTGATGGTAGAGACGACATTCCATGTGAGATTAGGACCCAGTGGGCAGGGAGCACAGAGAGGGTGCCTGCCGTGGGCTGGTAGGAGTGGAGGGGGACCCGCACTTCAGCGAGGGCAGAGCACCCTCAGCGTGGAGGTAAGAGACAACACGGTGTCCCCAAGCAGGCAGGGAGGCTTCTCACGAGAGGAGACGTGTGAGCTGAATCCAGCAAAAGACAAGGCAGCTGGGGGGCGCCTAGGTGGCTCAGTCGGTTAAGCGTCCGACTCTTTTTTTTTTAAGATTTTATTTATTTATTTGAAGAGAGACACAGCGAGAGAGGGAACACAAGCAGGGGGAGAAGGAGAGGGAGAAGCAGGCTTCCCGCAGAGCAGGGAGCCCGATGCAGGGCTCGATCCCAGGACCCTGGGACCATGGCCTGAGCCGAAGGCAGATGCCCAACAACTGACCCACCCAGGCACCTCGAAGCATCCGACTCTTAATTTCAGCTCAGGTCATGATCTCAGGGTCATGGGATCGAACCCCGTGTTGGGCTCCCCATTTGGTGGGTACTGTCCTTGAGATTCTCTCTCTCCCTCTCCCTCTGCCTCTCCCCTCCTCTAAAAAAAAAAAAAAAAAAAAGACAGGGCTGGCAGGCTTGGCCATGGGGGAGCCACGGAAAGAGCATGGAAAGGGCACCGCAGACAGAGGGCCCTGCTAGAGGGGCCTTCCAGGGAGAGCCAGGAAGCTGCCCCCTTAGCTGCAGCAGAGCAAAGGAACAAGGGCATGAGCAGGCGGCCACAGAGAAGCAGCTGAGCGTCCGGCTGTGTCCTGGCGTAACCGCCGACCGTGCCCTCGGTGCTCCTGAGGTACTAGTAAGGCTGCGACCAATCGAGGAGAGCTGTTCCCCAAAGAACAGTCTAGGTGCTGGTGGCCGATCAAAGGGGATCATTCCCCGACAAATGCCAGGCGGGTGTGTGCCCAATGCCCAGAGACAAAGACTCGCTCCTTGACCAAACTCTAGTCAGGCTCCCCTGGGCCCTCTTCTCAACTAGGCCTCAACCTGGGCCTATCAGAGCCCTACTACGGGCTCTCACCACAAGTGATTTTGTCCATCTCCCTCCCCTGCCTTAAAACAACCACTGGGGCGCCTGGGTGGCTCAGTTGTTAAGCGTCTGCCTTGGGCTCAGGGTCCCAGGGTCCTGGGATCGAGCCCCACATTGGGCTCCCTGCTCGGCGGGAAGCCTGCTTCTCCCTCTCCCACTCCCCCTGCTTGTGTTCCCTCTCTCGCTGTGTCTCTCTCTGTCAAATAAACAAAATCTTAAAAAAAAACACTTAACCACTAAGGTGGTTTCTAACAGCTCAAGGTTGCAGCCCTAGGATGACCCCAGTCCCCCTCAAAGGGCCTGCCTGAGAGGGCTCAGGATGCCAAAAGGATTTACTGTTTATTTTAGCCACCACCTGACCAGAGCCCCCCCCCACCACCACCACCCTGTCTTCGAGCATTTACTAAAAAGGGCTTACAGTTGGGACTCTTCCTCTGTCCCTTTCAAATGTATTTGTGTCTTCTACAATTCCGGAGACCTGAGAGCCATTCCTTCAAAGAGCAATGCTCAGGAAGGATCCGGCCTCCATCTAGCAGTCCCCCCGGGGAGGTCAGGCACCTAACTTCAACTGTTACCAGCTAGCACACACAGCTGGCCTACTCAGCATTTACACTGAACAGCCCTTTGTAATTTTTCACTTCCCTGAGTCTGTTCAAGCCACTGCCATTCCCTCTCTCCACTCCCTCCTGCTCCCGTTAAAACACCCAGTCACCTCTGTACAAAGCAGAGTTGCATTCAATTTACACTGCAATAGCATGTTACTGATGAAAATCTGTCCTTACTACTTTAACTAGTGTCTGACTTTGTCTATCTTTCACACCAGCACAGGGCCTGACTCATGGAAGCTTCAGGATGATTTAAGTGTTTCCATTCAGCACACTAAGTCACCCATTGCAGTAACCAAGACTGAGTTGCAAGTGACAGTCACTCAACTCAAATACTTACCCAGGCTAGTCAAAGGTGGGAGGGAATTCATTAAGGGAACCTAGAGGTTAATATCAGCTTCAGGAATAGCTGGATCCAGGGGCCCAGACAACATTGCTAAGACTCTCTCACTCCCTCTTTCAGTGCTGCTTATCTCTATGACTCTGTGAGTTGGCTTCATTCTCTCCTGCTACAGTCTCCCTCCACATAGTGTAAAGACAGCTGCCAGTTACCCTTACATCCTATTCCTTATGCTTGAGTTGGGAAAGAACGTCCCTTTCTCTCTCCGCATTTATACTACTCTTCTAGAATGATTCTGATTGGCTCTGCTGAGTCACATGTCCACCACCTAGGACCAATTACTGGGGGCATTGAGATAGGGAACCAGGTTTGGCCCTCTAGAGTCACATGCCCACATCTTGCCTCCTGCCATCCTGTGGAGTGAGGGACACAGTTCCTCCAGAACCACATGGGATGGGAAAGCGTCAGTTCCCCAACAGAAAAGGGGATGCTGAGCTGACAAAACAGATGCCAGAAGGGGCATCTGGAGGGGCCGGAAGGGCGGATCTGTCGGAGAAAGAAGGTGGATGTTGGTATCCGTGGGAAGTGTGGGTGGAAAGGCAGGACTGAATGGGGAATACCCTGGGGACACAGTTGAAGGAGTGTGAACAGTGAATGATGATGAGATTCCGTCTTACTCTTAGATAGCCCGAAGCCTCGGGCTGGACAAGTCCTTCCGGCAGGGTGAGGTGTTGGTTTATAGCGGGGGAGACGACAGTCGCGTGCTAGACACTGGCTGTACTTGCATTATTGAATCCTCCCGACCACCTGGGCGGGGGGGATGCTATCATCAGTCTTCACTACAGAGACAGAAAACAGAGCTCAGAGTGGTTCAGGAACTTGCCCAAGCTCACACTGGTAGGAAGGGGCAGTGCTGGTACTTCTGACTCTGACCCCACTTGGGCCCCTCCTACCCAGGATCTGCACCACGGACGACCACTTTGCTCTCATCCTGTTTGCAATATCTAAAAATGAATAGCAAGGCAGTAAGGGTGTCACCACGGAGCAACCGAGGCCGAATCCTTACCCTCTAGAGACCTCAGGCATCACACCTTTGAAACCGGCACAACACAAGCTGGAGTCACACCAAACACCTCGAACATGGAAGCGCCCAGGGAACTGTACGCATGCGCAAGGCCGTGGGGTTGGGGAGGGCGGGGTGGGCGCCCGAGGGGGCGGGGTCAAGACTCGCGCCTGCTCCTCGGCTTTCCCCGAAAGTTACCTGGCTGGTGGGGGCTGGGGTTGGGGGAGTTACCAGCTGCGCGCGCGCCGGCCCCGCCCCCAACCTCTTCAGGCACCTGTTGGCTCGAGGGCCACACTCAGCCGCAGCTGTCATCCAATAGGCAGCTTCCCCGACCCAATCAGGCCCCGCCCACCCCCAGATCCACCAATCCGCGCGTGGCCGCTGCCCCTCTCTCCCTTAAAGGGCCCGCCTCTCCAGGCACTTCTTCCGGGTGGGGCCCCAGGCGGAGGAGATGGCGCCGTGGGCGCTCCTCAGCCCTGGGGTCCTGGTGCGGACCGGGCACACTGTGCTGACCTGGGGGATCACGCTGGTGCTCTTCCTGCATGATACCGGTGAGCCGGACCCCGCGCGACCCCGGACCCACCCAATCCCGCGTGGTTCCCCAGACGTTTGGGTCTCATTGGGTCTCCTGCTGAAGCCCCAGAAATCCTGGGATTCACCCCATTTCCGCCAGCTCCTGAGCCTCTTCCCCATCTATCATTCCAAGAGCCACCTGCCTTCTGCCTAATACCCAGTTGATCCCTAATAAATCGCAGCATCTTCCTGATCCCTGCCAGATGCCCTGTGCATCCCAGGACCCATCCGGTGCCCACCAGATCCGACGAGCGACCTGAGCCCCCATCTCCCCTGATCCCGGGACCCACCCGGTCCTTCCCAGGAATTGACTCCCAACCGTCCCTCCGTAAGATTACGAGGATCAAGTAGATCAAGGACTGGCACCCCGCCCATTTCCGTAGCCACTAGCTGCCCAAGTCCAGGCTCCCCACCCTCTGGAGCAAGAAAACACCGAGGGGAGTGGCCTGTCCCGCATTTCCCCATCCTCACTTCTTGCCCTGAGGTCCTCATCCACCCCACTGCCCCGACTCCACTAACATCCTTCCCCCTCTTTACCTGCCAGGCTGCCTCCAACCCAAGTTCTCACCCTCCCTCCCTGCCAACGAGGGTAGCCCCACTCCCCCCATCCTTGCTCCAGCCTCAACCCCTGGACTGGAGGTGTTGTCACTTTCCTCTCAAGACCTTCTCAAGCCTCCTCCACGGTCTTCATTCTTAAGCCTAAAAACCTGCTCAGTCTCCCCATCAAAAAGGAACCCCCAACCCACCTTCCCTTCTCTGCTCCTTTTCACAACCGCAGGGCCCCAGAGCTGTCCACACTTTGTTATCTAACTGTCCCATGCCCCTCACTCCTCGCCCCTACTCCCCCCCCAAATCCTCATTCACCCCCATGAGTTGGACAGTCCCTGGCCAGCCCCTCCTCTGTCTCTATCTCATGGGCATATCAGACCTGGCTGGTCTCCCCATCATGGAGCCGAAGGCAGGGACTCCTCCTCCCTCTCCCACCCATCTAGTCAAGTCTGGCCCCTTCACCCCCTTCCTCCTTATCTATCCATCCCTTTGTCTCCACTCTTCCTGCCTGCCTGTGCCCTTGTCTAGCTACCCTCCTCTCCCTCCCAGATAGGCTCTCTGCCTCCAGGCTTCCTCCTCCTCCCCCTTCCGTCTTTTCTCCAGCAGGAGGGTTTTCAGAAACAGATCTGACCCTGTAAGCTTACATGGTTCCCTATCACCCTTTGCCCTCCAGATAAAATGCAGATGAACTTTTTTTTTTTTTTTTTTTTTGCTGGGCCCAAACTTCTCCCTCCTGTACCCTCTGCAGTGGCCACACCTGCAGACTTGACCACTCATTAAACCCCATCTCCAGGCCTTTGCTCAGCCAGGGACAGACTCGCCACCTTCAGCTACATCCCCCTACACAGAGGGGGGATGTTCTCCTGTTCGCCTCCAGCCCCAGCCTCACTCTCCTTCTCTGGCCTCTCCAGCGCTGCGGCAGTGGGAAGAGCAGGGGGAGCTGCTCCTGCCCCTTACCTTCCTGCTCCTCGTGCTGGCCTCCCTGCTGCTCTACCTGGCCGTGTCGCTCATGGACCCGGGCTATGTGAATGTCCAGCCCCAGCCCCAGGTAACCAGGGGGCCCCTTGCTCCCACCAACAGGACACACAAGGCCCCTGTAACAGTCTCATGCCAGGATCTGGGCGGAGCGCTTTGCGGGGGGTACCTCAGTGAATCCTGAGTGGCTCTTGAACCCCCTCCTACAATGAGGAAGTCGCCAAGGCCCAGCGAGGAGAGACAACGGACAGAGGTCACACAGCTTCGCTTCACTCGGACCAGAGCATTCTGCCATACCCTCCCCCTCCAAGACACAGGGGATGGGCCCCCAACCGTGCAGACCCAGAGCTAAGCTAGCCCCCAAGGGAAATGCCCCCCTGTACCATCTGCCTCCCCAGGGGACCCTATCTTATACCCCATCTCCCACTTTCAGGAAGAGGTCCAGGAGGAGCAGACGGCCATGGTTCCTCAAGCCATCCCCCTTCGGCACTGCAGACACTGCCTGGTGCTGGTGGGTGACCAGGGACCTCCACGGGAGGGCGCGGGCGCGGGCCAGGGGGGCAAGGTGGAGACTCCCTGACCTCCTGCCCCCGTGCCGTGGCCTCCCCCTCCAGGAAGGCCTCCCAGATTGAGGCCCAGCCTCCTGACCTCGTCACTCCCCTCAGGGGAGCCGGCCTTGAGCCCTCCCCCTCCATGCCCACAGCAGCCCCTGCGGGCCCGGCACTGCCGTGACTGTCGCCGCTGCGTGCGTCGCTTCGACCACCACTGCCCCTGGATGGAGAACTGCGTGGGGGAGCGCAACCACCCGCTCTTCGTGGCCTACCTGGCGCTGCAGCTGGTGGTGCTTCTGTGGGGCCTGTACCTGGCATGGTGGGTGCCACTGCCACCGGGGGCCCGGGGGGGGCCGCAGCATGCGCCTGCAAGGCGGAGAGCGCCAGGACTCCCTCTTGGCGGCCTCGGACCCTCTCCCAAATGGCCTGCCCCCCCGAGGGCTCCCTGGGGCACCCCTGCCGTCCCCCCGCCTAGCTCCCCATCTCTGTGCTGCCCTGCAGGTCTGGCCTCCATTTCTCCCAGCCTTGGGGGCTATGGCTGCGGTCCAGCGGGCTGCTCTTTGCCACCTTCCTGCTGCTCTCCCTCTTCTCTTTGGCGACCAGCCTGCTCCTCGCCTCACACCTCTACCTGGTGGCCAGCAACACCACCACCTGGGAGTTCATCTCCTCGCACCGCATTGCCTACCTCCGCCAGCGCCCCAGCAACCCCTTCGACCGCGGCCTGACCCGCAACCTGACCCACTTCTTCTGCGGATGGCCCTCCTGGGAGACCCTCTGGGCCGAGGGAGAGGACGAGGAGGAGGAGGGCAGGAGCCAGGCTGTTTAGGGTCGCTGGAGGCAAGGCCGCCATCTTGTGCCTGAAAACCAGAGAGGATGCGCCCCGCTGGGGTCGGCCCTCAGAGGGCCTGAGGTTCTTCGCTCCTGCCCATTCCTCCCAGGCCTCAGAGCAGAGCTGAATGACAGGACCCCTGCCTCAGTGGGCAGTTCTGCCCTCCAAAGGAAGAAGGGGAGGCAGAGGACCTGTGCAGGGGCTCGGGCACCAGCGACCTGGGCTTTGGAGACCTCCACCCCGCCTCCGACGCCAGGATGCCTCCAGAGGGCACAGTTTTATAAGTTTAATAATCCATAAAGCAAGTCAAGTATTAAAAAACCAAACCAAACTGCTCCTTGCCGTGCCGCCCTTTCTGGTCCAGGTCTCCCAGGGGGTGGGGAGCCCCCCACAGCAGCCCCGCCGCTGCCACTTCAAGGCCCAAGACCCCCGAACAACCCGGCGAGGCCCAGGCCTCCAGGGCAGGGCACGCAGCTGGGCAGACAGGGCGGACGTGCCAGAGAGGCCCTCAGGGCCCCAGGAATCCTTCTGACACAAAGTCGAAGTCTCGGAAGGCGGCCTGCTGGCGGGCGGTCAGGGGGCAGCGCGGGTCGGGCGGGGTCAGGGCCGGCGGCAGCCCCGTGAACTCGCCCTCGAAGTAGCGCAGGTCCGTAGGGCCACAGAGCGTGGGCAGGAAGGGGGGCTGGACGGTGCGGGCAAGCAGGGCCTGCCAGTCGGTGGTCTGGGGGCGAGGACAGAGCTGCCTGAGACGACGAACAGCGGCCCACGCGGCCCGACGCCTCCCACTGTGCCAGGCACCCAGCACCACTCACGCTGAAGAAAGGCTGGGTCTTGATCTCCTCCGCATCCTGCTCACCCGCCCCCAGGCGCTCCTCGGGGCACTTCTGCAGGAGCTGGGCAAGAGGACGGGGGGCTCATGGAGGGCACTCGGCCCCAGGCACTGCCCACCTGCCCAGGTCCCCCAAGTGAGCTGGGCCACAGGGCCCCCGAGAGTGGGTGGTGAGCCACGGCCGCTGTCCAGCCCGGCCCTGCCAGCCCCTGCGCTGATTACCTTCTGAATGAGCTCGAGACCTTGCACCGACAGAAAGCGGGGATAGGGGGCATCCGCGTTGACGATGCAGTCAAATACCTCCTCCTCTGTGTCCCCGGGGAATGGGCACTAGGGGGAAAGGAGGCTCAGCAGGGCGCCTGAGCCACCCCCGCCCCACCCCAACTTAGAGGCCCCGGCAGCCCAGGTCCAGTGCTCACCTCGCCCACCAGCATCTCATAGAGCAACACACCCAACCCCCACCAGTCCACAGCCCGTGTGTAGGCCTCCTGGGTTAGCACTTCCGGGGCCAGGAACTCTGGGGTGCCGCAGAAGGTGCTCGTCCGGTCCCCAAAGCCGATCCCTGCAAACCAGCATCCACACTGGTGCCGGCCCGATGTGTCTCATCCACATAACCTCAGTGGGTGTGAGAGTCAACAGCCAACCCTCATGACCTCGGGTACCGAACCCCGTGCCAAGCCCTGCCCCATACCCTTGGAGGTGGGAGCGTTTTTATGCATCAGACAGGAGGAAGCGGAGCCTCAGCCAAGCTCACATGCCAAGGTCATGAAGAAAAAGAACCCAGTGCCCTCTCCCACCTTGAGTACGGCCTCTCCCTCTGGCTGAGGGCAAGCTGGGGCTCTTTAAGAGCCTCTAGGGCTGGGAAGGAAAAACCAGTGTGTCCAGCTGGTCCCTGGAATGAGGGCTGGGGTGGGGGGGGCGCCCGGACCCTGCTGGCCTGGGCTGGGCGAGCAAGGCTGGAGGACAGGGGATCCTGGGCAGGAGGCACCCACCTTCCTTACACAGCCCAAAGTCTGCAATCTTCAGGAAACCCTGGGCATCCAGCAGAAGGTTATCCAACTTCAGGTCCCTGAGGGTGCGGGGGGGCAGATCAAGGGGGCCCTGGAGCATCGCAGGAGGAGGGCAGTGGATGCTCCTTCACCACCCCACTACCCACCCCCCAGCACCTCCGGGGCAAGTTACCTGTAAATGATCTTTTTCTCATGTAAGAACTGCAACCCGAGGACCACACAGGCCAGGTAGAACCTGTGGGTGGCATGGGGGGAAGTTCAGGCCCAAGACTGTGGGGGGCAGGGCGGGGGGACACCAGGATGGCCCTGGCCCCGGCAGCCCTGGGTGGCCCAGCCAGAGTCAGGTTGGATGAGAGCCTGAGGGGAGCCTCCCGCCACGGGGAGGGCAGGGGAGAGCGGATGCTTCTCCAGACAGTGGCCCCAAGGCTGCTGCCCGCTGACAGCCTACCCTTCTTGGGCTCTGAGATTGTGCCAGGAATGAGGCCACGTGTCCTCACGGCTTACTCTCCCACATCCTCCCAGCCACCCGCAGCTGATACTCATCACATCTGTTTTTCAAAGGAGGATCTAAGACTCCAGGTCAGGGATGCACCTGGGGTCACACAGCTAGTGGCAGACCCAGACTCCAGGGCCTGCACTCTGCTGGGCAAGAAATAACTCCAGGGGCGCCTGGGTGGCTCAGTCAGTTAAGCGTCTGCCTTCGGCTCAGGTCAGGATCCCAGGGTCCTGGGATCGAGTCCCGCATCCAGGCTCCTTGCTCATCGGGGAGCCTGCTTTTCCCTCTGCCTGCCGCTCCCCCCTGCTTGTGCCCTCTCTCTCTCTCTCTTTCTCTCTCTCTGACAAATAAATAAAATCTTTAAGAAAAAAAGAAAAAAGAAATAACTCCAGCTGCTAGTCACTCACTAGTCACAGGTTCCCATACTCCACAATTTATAAACATTGGGTTCATCTACCCAACAAGCCTGTGAAATAGTTCTCATTCGCCCCATTCACAGCTCCGTAAACCGAGGCCCAAGGTCACAGTGCTGAGAGAGCTGAAGAGAGCTGACAACCAGGATTTGAACCAAGGCTTCCCTGACTCCACACCGTTCTGCTGCTGGGCACCCTGGGGGAAGCAGGGTGAAGGGAGTGGGCAGAGGGGACCGGGGAAGGCTTGCTGGAAGAGGCAGACAAGAAGGGTGGGCACCCACCGGGCCTGGGGCTCAGGGAAGACGTCCTCGTGGATCTGCATCATGAGGTCGCCACCGGGTGCAAACTCGGTCACGAAGCAGGCGTGGCTGGAGGTCTGGAAGCAGGCAAGGAGGGAGAGCAGGAAGGGGTGCCCCGTGCGGCCCACGGCCTCCAGGATGCGTTTCTCGCAATACAGGCTGCGATGGGGGAGGGGGGAGAGGGGGCGTTTGGAGGGAAGGAAGACCCCTGTTAGCTGAGCCCTGCCACCCACACAACAGCCCTGGCCCTCTGGGTCTTCAAAGTGCCAGGCGGTAGAATGATGGTTTCTACGTCTCAGGCACAGAGAAGAAGGGACCCGCCCAAGGCCACCCAATTAACCGCTGCAGGTGCTAGAGAGAGAACCCAGGACTGGCTGGCCCCAGAGGGTCACCTCTTCAAAGCCCCAGGAGCACTCAGCTGCCTTCCGGTGCCCCCAGCCCAGGCCCGCCATCCGGGGTTCCCTCCAGCGCCGGGTACCCACGGGCCTGACTACACACCTCTCCATCTCATCCCGGCTCAGCACCTCCTGCTTCTTGAGTGCTTTGATGGCGTAGTATTTCCCCGTCCCCTTGAACTGGACCAGGAGGACCTGGGGACCAGAAAGAGCTCGGGCTCCAGGTGGACAGCACGAGGCATCCTTCGCTCCCCCCACCCATGGCCCCATGGGTCACAGCCTCCTCCCAGCTCAGGGGCCTGCTCACCCACTCCCATGGTACCCTCCTCAGCCCACTACCTTTCCGAAGTGTCCCCGGCCCAGCACGGCCAAGCAGCGGAAGTCCTGAAGCCGGGGGGGGTTCCTGCAAGAGAGAAGGCACGGGAAGCCCCCTGAGACAAGAGCTGGGCCTCCATGAATGCCTGCTCCAAACCGTCCACACCCTGTCCTGGGCTGTCCCGTCCCCACCAATGAGGCTGGAAAGCCTGGGGGCGGGGGTGGGGGTTCCTGGGACAGAGGTCTCCCAGAGTCTAGAATGCAGCTGGAGCTCACTAATGTGGGTTTAGTGAGTAAGAACCTGAGCGCAAGGAGCATCAGATGATGTCTGAATGGACACGCGAACACCCAAAGGAGTAGGTAAATGTCTCAAGCATAAAAGTGAGCCTGACGGCGGTACCTGGTAGCTGAGGTGGGAGGAGGCGGCCCGAGTCGCGTCCTGGGCTCCATGTGGGGGCGTTTGGTGCGCTGCGAGGGCAGAGGGGCTCAGAGCAGAGCCGGGCTTCCTGCCCTCTTTCCCTCCAGCCCCGCCACCCCTAGCCCAGCAGCCCCCGGGGCCACAGCACCCCCTCACCGGGATCTCCTCGGGGGTCGGCTCCCGGGGCAGGTAGAGGCGTGGGGGCTTGGGCGGGGGCCTCGTCTCTTCTCCCAGGGGGCTCTTCTTGGGTGGGAAATTACTACGTGGAGAAAGCAGACACGTGGCAGGGCACAGGCTGATGGAAGAGCCATGGGGACGGACACACAGCAATGCCAGCGACAGACAGAGGGTCACAGGGTGAGCGACACCAATTGCACCCGGAGAGAGGCAGAGGAAGGGGGCAGCCGAGGTGGGGTGGCTCCTCACCTGGGCGAGGCAGGGTCAGTAGCTCCCCGGGGTGTGGCCGGGCTCTGGGGGCACGCTTTCGGGGGGCTGATCGTGCTTGGGGAGCTGCAGGGGGGCAGCAGGCTCATGACTAAGCGTCCCCAGGCCGCCATGCTGAGGTTCATCTGCGAAGCCCTCAGGAAGTCCTGACCTGGGACAAAAGGGGGGCTCAGTCCCAAGGCCCCCAACGGCCCCTTCCCTGCCCCCTAACTGCACAGCCCTCTCCCCGTCCACACCTCTGCGTTTAGAGAAAATGCGTTTCTGCCTCTGCAGCCGGGGCCTCCTCTCAAAGACAGGGTCACAGAAGGTCACCTGCGGGGGCAGAGGGCAGGGCTGGAGACCGGTCCTCTCCCACCCCACCTACCACCAGGGCACCTCGTTGCTCTCCAGGATCCCAGCCTGAGCCTCCAGTGCAATGATGCAAGAGCCAGAGGGGCCCAGAGAGAGGGATTCAATGTCTGCCTTGGTACCAGTGGGGAAACTGAGGCCCAGAGAAGAGAGGCACTTGTCCAGGGTCGCACGTGGGGCTAGGCAGTCAGGACCAAGACGTGGGCCTCTAGACTCCCATGCAGTCCTCAGACAGGGGCTGGGGATCCTTAGATCCTGGAGACCTCCTCCCTGCGGGCCCCAATCTCCACTCCAATGTGCAGATGGGTCACCTAGTCTTGAAGGGCCTTCTAGCTCGGATGGAGCCGGGGCCCGTCCAGGGCAGGGCAGGGCAGGGTAGGGGGCACCTGGGCAAAGAGCAGTCCCTGGGGCACCAGACTGAGGGAGAGCTGGTGACAGGCATTGTCCAGGAAGTCCTCCAGCCGCAGGAAGGCCAGGCCACACAGCTGCCGCCAGTCCCTCCAGCGCACCCCGATCTCCAGCTCCCGGGCCTATGTCGGGGAGGCCAGGCTGAGGAGCGGGGCATGGCACGTGCCCCCACTTGGCCGGCCCTCCGCCCCGCGGCCTGAGGGCACACCTGCCCGCCCCGGGGCTCACCCGCTCCAGGGGGACAATAAAGGTCTGGTCCCAGGACTGCTTGGCCACCGGCCCCCAGCCAGTCTGGCCCACGACACGATTGTCCACCTTCAGCACAGCCAGCACCTCAGCTGCAGGGCCAGACAGGGAGTTAGGGCAGGCGAGGGGTGGGGGTCCTCTGCTGCCCCCAGCTCCCTGCGGCCCCCTACTACTCACTGGCCAGATCCCCTCCACCGCGCTGCGGCTTGGCCCGGCTCCGGAGCCAGCCCTGGGAGGGGCTCCCGGCCAGGGCCGCCGCTGGGGACCGTCCAGGCACGGCCGTCAGCAGCTGCTCACAGCCCAGGAGGTGGACCTCCAGCGTCCCTGCGGGGAACGTGACAGCGTCAGGTACCATTCTCCCACTGCCACACTCAGGTCTCCCAAAGATGGCCGAACCCAGACCCTGCCCACATTAGTTGGGGTGTTTAGCCAGGAGACAGGATATAAAGTGGCCCCAAGTAGCCAGCCGACTTCTAGGCCTTTTAATAAGCCATGCCCTGCCCTGCCTTCCCCAACTTGTCTACTTGGCCAACTCCCAGAAGGCCTTCAAGGCTAAGTGTAGACACCACCTCCTTCAGGATTCCCCAACACCAGGTGAGGGAGCGCATGCAGCCCCTGTCCTTCCCCTTCTCAGCTCTGCTCACAGTAGGATGTGGCCTGTCTAACCCTGAACGAGCTCTGACCGGGGAAGGGGCTGGGCTCTCTGGCTGGCCCTGTGTCCCGGGTAGGAAGTTCAGGGTTTCCAAAGTCAGCACGCTTAGATTATTTGATGATGATAATCCAGCTACAATTCAGACAAATCCAGCTCAGGGGTAAGAAAGGACTTTCCAGTAGTCCAAACTGCCCAGGACTGGGTACCACGGCCTCCAGGGCTGTGAGCTCCCCTAACACGGACGCTTTAACCATCGTCATGGTTACTCGTTTAAATAACAGCTTCGCTGCTTGTGTGCGGACCGTGCTGGCACTGTGCCTAGCGCTTCACACGCGACAACTCACTGAATTCCACAGCAACCCCACGGAAGTAGGTGCTGTCACCATCCCCATTTGACAGAAGCATAAACTAAGGGTCCAGAGAGCAGAAGTCTGTTGCCCCAGCTCACACAGCTAGGGGGCTGCTGGACCAGGGTTGAAACTCTTCTCCAGAGTTCTCCCCCTCTGTTTCAGGGTGCTCGCTGGGAGAAAAGGGGAGCCCGGACGTGGGAGGGACTCCTGGCTACCTGTCATGGCGGTGGGCTTCACAAGCACCCCTGAAGGCTGGGGGTCCCCAGACCCGGCGGTCCGCAGCTCCCGGGCCACTCGGCCGCGCAGAGGATGCGCGGCAGGCAGACCCTCCAGCAGCTGCTCTAAGGCCAGGCGCAGGAGGTCCAGTTTCTGGGAGGACTCCTGCAGCTGGGCCTGAGCCTGTGGAGCAGAAACGGGCAGGGGGCACGGGTCCATGAAGCACGGCGGCCAGGGCCAGTGGCTCGGGCCACCTGCCCGCAGTGAGGCCCCGCACGGCCCGGCCACAGTGCAGAGGCTGGCGTGGGGACAAGCAGACGCTCAGAGAGGAGCAGCAACGGGAGGGCACCCTGGTCTGACCTCGGCCAGCGCCTTCCGGTCTTGCGTTCGCCGGCCACCCAGCAGCTTTACCACGTTCTTGGCACCCTCGGCCACGGCAGCCTCGATGCGGAGCCGATGTCTTAGCTCCTCTGCCAGCAGCTCGGGACCTGGGAGGAGGGGTCAGCCCTCAGGCCCATGCCCTGCCCTGCCCGGCCCGGCCCCGCTTCCCCAAGCCTCACCTGGTTCCGGGGACCCACTGGCTTCCAGGCTGCTGATCTTCATCCGCAGCAGGGCCACCTTCAGCTGGCTGTCCCGCAGCATCTGCTGGGCAGCTGCCAGAAGCTTCCTCTCCTATGGGGGCATGACATATGCCCCCACCGAACCAGGGCCAGCCCTGAGCCTCCCTGGTCAGACCAAGGCTGAAGCCAAGCCTCCTTGGTTAGCCTCGGTCTGGGGCAGAGCCTCCTCCATCAGATGAGACAGGAGCTGGGGTCAAGCTTCTCCCAACCCATCAGGGCCGAGCTCCCCACATCATGCTGGGAGTTGGGGCCGCGGGTGGACCTTCCTTACTAGACTGGGAACATGGCCTGGGGTTTCCCCATTAGACCGAGTTTTGCCCTCTCTGTTAGATTAGGGGTTCAAGCCATGCCTTGCCCACCAAGCTGAGATTTGGGGGCTGTGCCTCCCCCATCAGACTAATGGTTAAGAATGGGTCTCCCTTATAGGGTCACTGGCCCGGTTGCATTCCCTCTCAGAACAGGGGCTGGGGCAGCACGTCCCCTAACAATCTGAGAGCCACATCTCCCCGCTCAGACCCCAGGAGCCTTACCTTGGGTGTGCCATTGGCATACGTGTGTGTCATATTCTCTGCCCCCTGCTTCACCTTCAGCTCCACCTGCAGCTGCCTCTGGAGAGCCTCCAGGTGCCGAGCCCTGGGCTGCGCTGCAGGTGGCTGGGGGCCCGCGGCCACAGATTCTGTGCACAGGGTGGGGCCCATGAAGCCCTGACCCAGAGCCAAGAGCCCCCTGCCCTATGGCCTTGCTCTCTCCTCCCCTCCTGGGCAGGGGTACACCTGAAGGGGCTCTGAGAGGGCTCAGAGCCGAGGTCGAGGAGCTGGGTGGGCCCGGCACCTCCTGTCCCCAGGGGTCCGACCCCTCACTCACCGGCCAGGCCGGGCCCAGGGCCGGGCAGCAGGATGCGTGCATGCAGCGCCCTCAGCTCTCCGTGTAGCTGCTCCAGGCGGCGGTTGGAGGAGCGCAGGAGTTGCTGCACGTGGCCCAGGTGGCGGCGATCTGTGGCTACCCTCCGCAGGTTCTCTACACCCTCCTTGATTTTCAGCTCCTTCTGGATGGCCCGGCGGATCACCTCTTTCTCATCCTCCGGGGGCCGCTGCCGGGCCCCAGGCTGTGGAATAGCAGAGCAGTAATGCCCCCCGCCATCCCAGCCACCAGCGGCCTCGGGTCCCCCCAGACGGAGGGAGAAGGAGGTGTGCCCAGCAGCCAGGATGGACCCCCAGGGCTCGGGAGGCCTGACCTTCCAGCTAGTATCCCCAGGCCAGATGCAAACCCCGAAGCTATGCATTCCACCCATGTTCCTATCCTCTGCCACTAGGGAGGAGGGAGAGGGAAAAATTGGCAATGTTTACAGTCGACTCTTGAACAACACAGGTTTGAACTGCGCAGGTCCACTTATAAGCAAATTGTTTTCAGTAAACACAGTACAGGGCTGTAAATGTATTTTCTCTTCCTTACGATTTTCTTTTTTTTTTTTTAAGATTTTATTTATTTATTTGACACACAGAGAGATAGAGAACACAAGCAGGGGGAGCGGCAGGCAGAGGGAGAGGGAGAAGCAGGCTCCCTGCTGAGCAGGGAGTCGGATGTGGGACTCGATCCCAGGACCCTGGAATCATGACCTGAGCCGAAGGCAGATGCTTAACCAACTGAGCCACCCAGGCGTCCCTCCTTACGATTTTCTTAATAACGTTTCCTTTTTTTCTAGCTTCCTTTATTGTAAGGACACAGTATAGGATACACATAACGTACAGAATAGGTGTTAGTCAACTGTCGATGTTATCGGTAAGGCTTCTGGTCGCCAGTAGGCTATTAGTAGTTAAGTTCTGGGGGAGTCAAAAGTTATACGTGGATTTTCAACTGCCTGGAGGGGAGTCAGTGCCCCAGACCCCTGGGTTGTTCAAGGGACAAAAGTACATGGTGTCAGGGTCTGTTCTGAGCTTTGCATACATTAATTTATCAATCCTCACAACAATCCCATGAGGTAAGTATAGTTATTATCCCCATTTTACAGATGGGGAAGCTGAGACACAGAGAGGTTAAGTAACTTGCCCATGGTCACAACACCGAGAAGGGGATGCCACCCTCTCCTCGCCAACCCATCGGGCTGCCCTCTCCAAGGCTGCGACTCCAGCTGAGATTTGGGGCCAGAAAGGAGGCTAGGGAGCCACCCAAGGTCACACAGAGAGGGCAGCCAGAGGCCTGAGTTGGGGCCAGGGATGCTCCCTCAGGTAGCAGAGCAGAGGCTCAGAGAGGGGCTGAGGAGGTCTCTGGGAGCCATTCCGAGCTCAGCTACTGGGAGGAAGTAGAGGTTTTCTCATACTTCACCCCAGGTGGGAGCAAGGAAGAGGAAAAGCTCCTTCTCAGAAGCCAACATTTCAAACCAACCAGTGCCAAAGCTGACCTCAGCCCAGGGTAACCCATGATGCCCCCCACTCCCCATGGACTCCTCTGGGGCCTCCACCTTACCTCTCGGCTCTCCATCTCCTGAGCCCAGTGTTAGGGGTGCCACCCCAGCCTCAGGGACGCCCCCACCCCAGGCCTGCGCTGGGCTGCTGGCCTGGCTGTCAGAGGGCAGGGGCGGGACTCAGGAAATCCTTTGAGGGCCCTAGGCCAGAGGGCCAGAGCCAAAGGCCTGAGCAAACAAAGATCCCATGGAGCGGGGGGCCCGGCCACCGGGGTCCTGACTCACCCAGCTGCCGCTGCTGGGCGGAGGTTCACAGGAAATCGGAAAATGTGTACAAGCCACTCCTGGAACAGGCGGAGGGACCTCCGGAGGAAGGGGGTGGGAGGGGGCAGAGGCAGCACTTAAGGTTGCCTGAGACGTTGGGTGGGGGCACTCGAGGAGTCCTGCGGAGGACACTTTGCCCTTGGGCATACCCCATGGTCCCGTCTGCTCTGGGTTGGAATTCTGCCAAGTACACACATGTCCGCCTTTCTGCTCTACAGCTGGGACCCCACCCCATTTGCTCTGGGCAGACCTCCACCCCTCCCTCCCCACTAACAAACACACAGCTTTGGCTGCTGTGTCCACCAGCACCTATTGCCAGGGCTGGCAGGAACCCCGCCGCCCTCGCCATTTGGACTAGAACCCTCTGTGTACCCGAAGGTTCCCGCCCAGGTGCTGGGCCAGGCCCCCCCAATTCTGTCCAATTGTGTCCAACTGGATTGTGTCCAATCCCCACATGCCTTTGTGATCTGGGAAGGACCCCCCCACACAAGTGCACAGAGATTGGCCCCCTCCAAGTCCCTCTTCTTCCTGCACACACACACACACACACACACACATTCCTCTCCCCCCAGGACTAGTCCCAATGTGCCCACGGCCCCCCTTTGCTTTCCAGGCAGACTCCTACCGGTCTTACAGTCCCACAGGGAAGAACCGATTTGGGGAAACTTTGGGACCCATCCTGGTGGCCCTGACTGCGGATTCGGACGTGCTCCTGCGCTGGCCTGACTAGAGGCTCTGAGTCACTTGGGGGTGATTTGGGGACGTTTTCAGGGCACATGAACGACTCACCCCCATGCTCAGGTCTGCCCTGCGAGGTGTAGCGAAGCCCGGGGCCGGGGCTGAGAAGGGACCCGGGAGGGGCTGGGGGTCGGGTCTAGGGGACGCGGCCGGAGCTCGGGGCGCCCGCGGCGTGAATGAGACTTCCCGACCCCCTCGGCCCGCGCCCGCAGCCCTGCCTCTCTGGGCGCCGTTCACCTGCCGCGGCGCCCCCTCCTCCATGGCGCCGCTCCGGCCGCTCGGCCCCTCCTCTCGACCACTGCGGTTCCGGAAGCCTCGGCCCCACCGCCAGGACTTTCAAACTTGAAACTTCCCGGGAAGCCGGGCCGCAGCCGCGGGATCGGGCGCCCCCTCCCGAGGTCGGCTGGCCCTCGCGGGACTGGGATCAGCGCCGCCTCTCGGCTGCGAGAGGTCAGCGCCCGGGACCCTACTCCTCCACCCGAGGCCCCCGCGCATCCCCGGCTCCCACGTTCCGCGGGCTTTGGGCCCAGCGCCCCTTTCCTGAGGCCGCAGTTCCGGCTCGGTGTGACGCTGAAGCCGGCCCCGGGACAGAAGGGCAGGAGGGGACATTTCCTGGGCCGGGGTTCTCTAGCTGCCCTGAGGGGTGGCAGGGTGGCGATAGCGCCGCCTGCCGGCCGCGGGACACTGCCGGTGCGGCCGGCCCGCTCCAGCCCGGCTCAGCGCCTTCCCCCGAGCCCCACCACCTGGTTCCCGCCCCGACGTTTCTCGTAGTCTTAGATCCTTGGTGTCAAATGGGCTAATCCCAAACCTGTCTTGGCCCTGTCTGGAGTCACTACTCTAAGAAGGTATACGTCTCAAAAAAGTAAAGCCTCGCCCAAATCATGCCAAATTACAAAGGACAGATGAATAAACCAAACATCTCCGGGCACCTGGGTGGCTCAGGTCATGATCCCAAGGTCCTGGGATTGGGCCCCACGCTGGGCTCCCTGTTCAGCGGGGAGTCGGCTTCTCCCTCTCCCCCTGCTTGCGCCCTCAAATAAATAAATAAAATCTTAAAAAACAAATAAAACCAAGTTATCTCTCAGGCCCCCACCACTCAGAGTGGAGCTTTCTGGGTTAGCCAGAGCCACTATTCTTCCCTTGCCCTAAAGAACCCATCCAAACAGAAGACACGTTTACATCTTAGGAAACAGCCACAACTTCAGGAAAGCCAATCGGTGGGCACTGACTGACCTGGCAGTGGCTTGCCTGGGTAGGAATTCTAGGATCCTGTGCTAACCAGCACTCTGTGCCAGGACTTCACTGGAAGGAGCCTGGTCCAAGGGGCTGGGAGTAGGGGTCAAATATTGAAGGTGGCTGATTTGCTGACTTGGAATAGGCACCCTCCAGTGCTTTTACTGAAGGAAATGTCACTTCCACTTTGCTCTGACCACCTCCCCAACAGAGTGGAGAAGGTGATGCTGACAAGCCATGGACAATCCTGGGTTGTCCTGCAATGGGAAATCAACCAAATGACACCAACATATGTGAAGGCAACTTGGTTCAGTGGGGGGCATGCCTACAGTTCATAATCAAAGGCAAGTCGAGACACTTTTACACATGGGCGCAGAGTTGCTGAGGGCTTAGACAACAGCACATAGTAGGCTCTTTTAAGTGGGTTATCATCAAGATGCGCTGAGCTGAATGTTAACTAAGCATAATTAAGCAAAAGGACTATCAGTTTCTGACTGCAGGTCATAAGATTGAGGGAAAGCACAAACAAGCGAGCAAAGCAGGTATCTCCCATCTTGAGGATCATTTATCTACTCCTACAGCCAAGAAAGCTGAATTATGTGGAAGAACTCAAAATGATTTTCCAACTTTACGGTGTTTCACTGCCTCACTGGTCAGTAAAGGAAAGGAGGTCAAAAGTAGCAGAATCCATAAACCCCAGGCTGGGCAAACCCACAAGGAAACCAAATCCTAGGCTGATGGAGGAGTCTGACCAAATAGCTTCAACTTGTCTGATACTTCATGAAATTGTAATTCTTAAAATTGAAGTTCGGGCGCCTGGGTGGCTCAGTCGGTTAAGCGACTGCCTTCGGCTCAGGTCATGATCCTGGAGTCCCTGGACCGAGTCCCGCATCGGGCTCCCTGCTCGGCGGGGAGTCTGCTTCTCCCTCTGACCCTCCTCCTTCTCGTGCTCTCTGTCTCTCATTCTCTCTTGCAAATAAATAAATAAAATCTTTAAAAAAAAAAAAAGAAAAGAAAGAAAATTGAAGTTCACTTCACATTCAACATCCAGGAAATACTGAATGGTGCACAAACAACTCTCCTGCTAATTGGCTACTAAAACTATACAAACATCAAAAAAAAAAAAAAAAAAAAAAAACCTATATAAACATCAACCCAAAAGAAACTTAAAACTTTCTGGCAGGGTACATTAAAAAAGTTTTACTTTCTTTACTTTTTCCTTCCCAGTATTGCAAACATCAATCCATCTATGTTTAGATTTGCCTCCCTTGGGTAGGAGGAGCATGTAATGTCACCAACTAATCAAGTTGGCACAACCCCCCCACTATTCTTGTTCTAATCACAAAACTGCAGTCCTTTGCCTTGGACCTGAAACTTCTAAGTCTTCATGAACACAGCCTCATGTTCAAAAGGGAATGGTCACTGCCGGGGTTGGGGGGGTCGGGGGGAAGGGACGCACTAGTTTTCCAAAGGCTAAGATGTCCTCTTTAAACAACTGGAATGGCTATTCATCCATCTCCTAAAGAACTTGTCTTGATCTTCAGAAACTCTGGAAGTTTTCATCCTTTGCAACAGAATTCCATTCTTGAAATGGCCAGAAAGACTTCATAGCAAAACCTAACCAAAATGGCAGAAAAACTAAACCTATGTTTTAGGGACCAAGTGAAACCCTGAAACCAGTTGTTATAGAGCAGTAGTGATAAAAATGACCAAATTAGCTCAGAAACACAACTGACTAGGAATCCTCTGAAGCCCAAAAGGCCCCCAAATCCATCAAGTCAAAAATCCATACCTTTTGGCAGCCAGCCAGCTAACACAAGTGAAACAGGCCAGATGTAAAACCAATCACAACCCAAGGAGAAAGGCAGGATTCTGTGGACATTTAAAACTCTACATCCTAGAGCCAGAGCTGCGTCAACCTGCAGGGCCTGTCACAGAGGTCAGGAACAGTTTTAAGTCTTTTAGAAATCAGAACATCCTTGGAGAAACCACCTCAACTGCAGGGATGGTCTAAAAGAACATACTCCTTCAGGTTTCAAATGAAACCTAAGGATACATTACCAGATAGATACATTATCCATACATTATCCTCTGTGCCCCAGTTCATGTAGTTTACTCCCTCATAAGTGGAGTTCAGCACAGCTTTGGCA
Organism: Mirounga leonina; assembly: GCF_011800145.1. Classification (NCBI taxonomy): domain Eukaryota; kingdom Metazoa; phylum Chordata; class Mammalia; order Carnivora; family Phocidae; genus Mirounga; species Mirounga leonina. Next base: position 7,039,629 of record NW_023270433.1, read on the forward strand.
GATGCCCTCTTCCCTGAGAAAGTACCTCAACAGCCGCCACTTGCCCTCCTTTTGAAATGTCCTGTACCGAAGGAGTTTTAAGCCATTCATCTGGCACTTTCCAATACACACTTGCCTAAGGGCCAGCAATTAGGCAAAGTGCACTTGCTACTCTAGCACTTTCCAGGACACTCACACTGCCACTTGCCAGCCTCACAGCCCAGCTCTCCTTCACAGGATTTGCAGGCACGTGGCAATCTCAAAGGTGATCTCAATAGTTGGAAGTTATCTTTAAGGGCTATTTTTTTAAAAATCACCTTCTCAAAAGGAACATTTTAAGATTGGGTTAAACTCATGGTGACGTATTATAACCTGACAGCGCTCTTATCTCACCAGCCCGTAGGAAGTCAGTTTTAGTAAGCTGTTAACTTTTGAGTAACAAAAATTACAGGCCTACTTAATGAGTAATAATTCAAGCTACTAGGGGTATTTTGCTGGCCAAGAGTCCTTTAAACATTGAGACTTCAATGTTTAATTGAAAATATTCAATCCCTTCAGGAACTGACTACATTCCAAAGAAGTTTCTTTTCCATGACCTTTATACCTACCCTTTCATACAGACATGACCTCTGCTATACTGTACAATTTGAAGAGCAGTTCCCCCCCCAGTCACTATGAACACAAACCACACAGAAAAGCTTCCTTATGATCTCAATCCAAAAGCAAGTAACATGTCTCTACAAAACAAGGAGAATGACCCCAGTCAAAAAAAATCTTTACGTTCCTTTATTGGAGCAAGATTCCTGACCAGTATACAGTGATGTATTACTAAACAAGACCTGTGCAGAAATTACATACTATCCATCTAGACAGGTTTTCATTACACTTTGCCTATTGATGGAATAGTTCCATTTATAAAGTTTTATACATCAAAAAGCTTTGAATTTTGACCAGGCTGTCCATTAATTCATCTCTGAAAAAGTTAAGTGGCATTTAATTTTAGCTACTATAATTTACAGCATTAAAAAGCTTATGCATTAGGCAGCTTCCCAAAATGGTATCCTATGCACAATGGCATTTAGCAGAGCAGGGCCCGGCATCTCACCCGGATTCACACAGACAGGCCTCGCTGGAGAGCTATATGCTAAATAGCTAGTACTTTGAGGCAAAAGTACTCCTGAGTTTCTTACCACCAATACGGACTTCTTACTCTGAGAGTCTGTCTTCTCGGCCAAATTTCATAGTACCAACGAAGACATGCCAGTAACTGCCTTGTGTGTAACTTGGCATTAGAGCACCAGGTCTGTCTGATGGTGGTGGCAGGCACTATTATATCCAGGTAAATAAAGGCCCATTTTTAAAAATGCCAATTTGAGACACAAATCAAGGGCACAACATAATCAGAACTGAGTTTTGAGCAATCTGGTATCCCGACTGATGTGAAGATTTCAGAAACTGACAGCAAATTGTACCCACAATGGCTCCTGGCTTTGGAGACATTACTACATTGATTCAGATCCCTTTCTCAGTCCACACAGCCCTGAGGTCACCCTGCAAAGTGCGTATCAAAAAATACGGAGTCAGGGTGACAAAGTTTGACAATACGTTATACAAGTCAAACTTGGAAAATCATATTAAATACACCTGTTCTGAGAGAAAAGCATCAAATCCTTTGTGTACACATTTAGTTTTATTGTAACAAAGCAACTTGTACACTTTTAACGTTTAAAACTGAGCATCATCTTTCCTTTCCAGTGAAACAAAAAGAAAATTTAAAAATAAACAGGAACAAAATTACAATAGAGAATGTCAATTCCAAATAAGATCCTACAGGTTCTGCTGATTCTCCCATCGAGTGGCAGGGCTCAAGTCATCATTAGGAGAGAGTTTTATTTTAAAAGTGTCATCTTAAACTGCAAGGATGTCCGTTAAACATCACAATTAAACATGCCAAAGGAGAAGCCATGTTGTCAAAATGCCCACTTAACCCACCCAAACATCTCAAACCCACCCTTCGCTGTCCTTCTATAACCCCATTTTTTTAAGTTTTTTTTTCTTTTTTTTAAACAAGAGAAAGTAGACAGGTACATGTTGGTAAATGCTAACTGTCCATATTCACATAGAGACACAGTGTAATCTCTGAGCCCAATATACAGAGAAAGGAGGAAAAAAGCTAGAATTCTATGCACTACTACACAGGGGCCTAGCACCCTCCAGCTTCCAGCAGAGCTAAGGGAGCAGAAGGTTTTTCTTTTTTCCCACAGAGCACGGTGGTGTTGATTCCATAAAGTTTTTGTTGAGACAGGAAGGGATAAAAATGAATTTGGAACAGAAAGGGGTAGAGATTCTTTTCCCACTGTATTCTGCTCAAGGTATTTCCCCCCAAAATAAGTTGAGAACCATGGTATAAAGGGAGAGAAAAGAGACTTCAAAAAACAGGGCGAATGAGCACAAGAGGAGAAAAAAAAAAAAAAGACTGCAACTTGCTCCCAGGGACTGAAGAAAATTAAAAAAAGGAAGGTTGGAATCCATCAGTGTTCCATTAGTCATCTTCTCCTTCATCCTCCTGTAAGAAAAAAAGTGGGCAGTCAATCTTCAAAGGTTAATTCTAAAGTCATTCCCCAACATTCAAACACTTACAGACTTCCACAGAACAAACTACCACATTACAGGGACTTGTAATTTTACAAACCTACAAATCCGTCTGTATCAAATCTCAATTGCAAGACCCAGTGATATTGTTTCAGATAAATTAACTTTTCAGCACCCACCAAAATCACTCACCTCTTTCACACCAAATAATACAAACCAAAAACCCATCTATCCCAATCTCACTATAAGAATTTTAATGTTTGTCCAAAACATGCAAATCTGTTACTCAGAGATCTCAGAATTTGACCAGCGGCACTATCCGTATCACCTTCATTAAATACTGGCCAGGGAAGGACAGGATGGAGTACTAACCACAAAGGCAGAACTAGTTACATAGTTAAATCATGGACACAATGACCTTATTAAAATCTTCTTCCATCCTGGACAATAAAATAGCTTGTCTCATCTACAAATCCTCCCACAATCAGTTGGCCAGTTCTATTATACAATATATTTAAACCCACAAAATAACAAGGTAAATCCTTTGAGATGATCTTTTTTTGGACTTAACCAAATTTTCTTTTACCTCTCCTTCCTCCCCCTCATCATCATCTTCATCTTCTTCACCTTCATCCTCATCTCCTTCTTCATCGATATCTTCCAATCCTTCTTCTTCTTCATCATCATCATCATCTTCTTCTCCTTCCCCTTCTTCATCATCCATATCGGGAACCTTAAAAAAACCAAGAGTTACCTGAGGAACTAATTTTCAAACAAAGGAGACAAATACAACCTGAAATAAAAGTACATTCTCAACTCACCAAGTAGTACTGTAATGGATTTGGCCAAATATCATCTTTGATGACCTCTCCTAACTCATCTGCACCTGCATCAGAATGGTCAGTAAACCAGGTGAAGAAGCTCTCTGGTTCCTCATGCTGTCTCTTCCTGCTGGCTTTATTCTGTGTTTGACTTGAACGTTTCGTCAAATCCTTTCCAGATTTCCATTTGATTTCGGTGGACTTTGAAGATGGATCACCACTCTCATTCAGATGAAATTCTTTGGAGAGAACTTTATTTTCGAAGTAAGGGTTTTCATCAAAATACTATAATAAAAGATTGGAGAACTGGAAATCAATACAAACAGGTCTTCCAACCAAAGCTCCAATTCATTTCCACAGTGGCAAACAAGAGGAGTTACTGATACTTACAAAATCTATTCTGTAACCTGATTTAATATCTTCAAATTCTGTCACTTCAACTCTTGTCAAATAATGCAGCGCCTCTTCATCCTCCTCCCCAAGCAGTGCAGACACTTGTGGATGGTTGACAAATGTTGTTACCCAAAAATTGGGGATTTTGGCGATCAATTCCGACCTCTTCTGAAAAAATGGTTGGCGGAGTTTGTTATATTTCTGTTCTACTTTCAAAATCTCCTCACTGGCTTGTTCATTAAGTCTGTCTATTTCATTTTGTACTTCATCAATATGTTCAATTGCTTCTTGCTGTTCTTTTTCTGAGGTCTCGTCGGCCCCGTCGTGGTTGGAGTTGAGCTCCTTTTTACTGACTTTGGCCGCCGGCGCCGACATGGTGCTGCTCCGCGGTCGGGGGGGGAGCGGGGAGGGGGAGAGAAGGGAAGGCGAAGGGGGCGGGCAGCGGCTTCCCCTCACGCCACACGCGCGGGCGCTCGCTCGGTCCGGCCGCCTCCTCCCGGCGCTCGCTCGCTCGCTCGCTCTCCCTCCCCCTGGCTCGCGCGCGCTGCCCTCGCGGCCTGACGACGAGGGAGGGGCTGGGGCGGCGTGCCGGGCCCCGGCCCGGGCTCCTGCTTACGGAGGGGAGGCGGCGGCGGCGGGCGGGCAGGCGGCTCGGCTCCCTCACTCACGCTCCGCGGTCCAGCTCGCTGCTCGCTCTCCCCGAGCCGCCTCCTCCTCCACCTCCTCCTCCACCTCCTCCTCACGGCGAGGGGCGGGCGGCAGGGCGCAGGCGCGCCAGGCCCCGCGCGCACGCCCCGCCCCCGGCCGGAGAGGCTCGCGCCGCCCCGCCATTGGCTGGAGCGCCGGGACGAGGGGGCGGAGCCGCGGCGAGGAGACACAGGGCCTGGCCGAGAGGCGGGAGGAAGGAACGCCGCGACGTACGGGGCCGGCCCCCCGCGCCGCGCTCCCCTCCCCCGCTTTCCCCTTCTCCAGCCCGACCCGGGACATTTGCGCGCTACGGGCGCGCGGCGGCCCGAGGGGCGGGGCCTCGCCGGGCTGCGCGCAGGCCCCCCGGCGGGCGTGTCACGTGGTGGCGGAGCGGCTTCCCTTCTCCGCCGGGTGGCGCGGAGCGGGGTGTTAGAGCACCCCAGAAGTGCAGGCCTTGTTACAGCCTAGCTTCACACCGGGGGCCCAGAAATACACCCACCCCGGGTTAGGCGCCGTGGGACACTGCTGGGGCATCCCTCTTCGTGGGTGAAGGCAGGCGACATCTCCATCCTATTTTCCAGATGGGGAAGCCGCCCTTCGGACTCACTCAGGCTTGTTTGCAAACCCCGAAGCTGTCCAGTCCACTTACAAGGCCTTTTCCTGGCTTCTAGTCCAAGCTCTGCCCAGACGGCCGTGTGCACTTGGGCAGGTCACCTTCCCTCTCTGTACCTATTTCTGAAATTATATAATTCAAAAAAAGGCTGACAAGGGGGAACGTTGTGTGATTGGTGACTTTTAGGCAGGGCCGCGCCAAATTGGAAGTCCTCTGAAGGCAGGGAGATGGCCACGCTTATCTGCGCGTCTTTTTTGCCCAACTCGGTGCCTAACGTTTGCAAGAAACCGTGCTAGGAGCCAGTCCCAGCAATAGGAGTAGATCTCATTGAGGGGCACAACTCCGCCCGAAGGCGTGGGCGGTGTTAAATTCATTTCACCACCTCAGAGATAGGACCTACAAGACCTGCTTTAGCGGCCAAGACTTGAACCACTAAGTAAGGCCAATGCATTTCTGTTTAAATAATGTTTTTCAGGTAATGCAAATGCACCACTGTTCTACTCCCTCTTCCAGAGTCCCAAGAGGTGGACCACCAAAAGCCTGAAATCTCTCCCTGGGCCTTTGTAAGCAGAATTTGGAGTTGGATTATTTGCCTTCTAGCACTCATGTTTTACTATCGGCTCTTAAAACTCAAGCAGTGTCTTTAATGTTCAAGACAGTCCATTGGTAGGTGATCGATAAAGATAAATGTTAAATAAATGGCATACAGTCCATGGGTAGAGAATACAAATGTCTTCTTGGGACTCTCCCCCAAACCCAGAGATTCATCTAATCCTTTCCCTCCTGAGCCCAGCTCAATCCCACACCTGTCTCAGTTGGACAGGCTTTTTAAAGGAAGAATTACTAGCACCAGTGATAAACTGGTAAATGTTTGACAACCATCTCCCAGAAGAGAAAAAAACAAAACAAAACAAAACACCAAAACCCCTGATTTGTAGCATTTGCTGATTTCAGTGGTGTATAAATACTCTCATGGTCAATTTCCTGCCACCACAGTGATGTCACTGAACAGCGCTGAATTAGAACACCAGGCTCTAGTGCACTGCTGAAGAATGCACCCTGGGCCACAGGCTGTGATGAAATACATGTGTTTTCTCATTTAATCCTTACAAAATACAAGGTAGGTATTAACACCCTCATCACAAAGCTAAATCCAACTTTTTTTGATGTGAGTAGCAGAACCACAATTCTAAACCATGCCAGTGGATAACAAGGCCCCTGCCCTAAGATTGTTTTGTTTTTTTTTTTCCATTTTTTGACCTGACATTTGACATCAGGACTCCGTATACACCTAGACCCAAAATAATACTTACCCTTACTAAGTGTGATGTGCCTTTTAATTTTCTACTCTATTTTATTTTCTTTAAATGCAGGTCGCACTCCACTAAATTGATTTTGTGACCCATTAATGGGATAAAACGGTCTGAAAAACACTATGCTGAGGGCTGCTGTTTTCAGACAAAGCCTGCTTACAGGCTGTGAGTAGCAGTGACCCAGAGCATCTCCTAAGTTCCTGATCTACCTGTGTTTCCCACGCATCTGCAGGGGCTCCAAGTCTCCTTTCCAACCATCCCAGCCCGTAAAACCATCCCGCTCCTCTTCCTGACCTTTCCCACAACACTTCTCAAGATGAATGCAGGGAGCACACACTAGGAAGTGGAAGAGAAAGAGAAAGCAAAAGGGCAAGAGTTTCAGTAAACAAGGGAGCGGCATGGACATGCCAAGAGATAATTCACCCATGCTGAATTAGTCACTGTGGTCTCCCCGAATCTAAATCATCCATGAGCTCTGCATTCTCTCCTTGGCCTCTCACCTCCCTCCAGGAATTCCTCCCTCTTCTCCTTTCCTCTCCTCCCCAGCTTCCTTTGATGGAGAGCCCTGCAGCTTAAAGATTGGATGAGATGTGGGCATTCCCTACAACACAGCAGTGTCCCAAGATGACCAGGAAATCTTAGCTAGGATGGCCTTCAAAACCTATCCCCTCCACCTCTCTGAGCCTCCTTTTTCTGATCTGTAAAATGGAATTATTCACAGCTTCTGTTTTGAGAGCTGATGGATAAAGAAGTGCTTAGCACTGTGCCTGGCTGACCAGTGCCCAGGGGGTGGCATAAGCTGTCATTTGGATTTAGATGAACCACCCTGGAGGAGCTATGGTTGTACCTTCTAATCCCTCCCGGTCATGTTAATTCTCCCAAGGAGCTAAACAGAGGGTGACCAGGAGGACTCATCCACATTTTACTGCTCACAAGTAGGAAGAAATTTACCATCCATCAAGAGCACTGATTATGAGCCATTCGATGTCTTGAGTGTTTCATATCTATTTAAGCCACACAGCAAGCCTAACAGATGGGGTTCTGTTGAGCCCATCTTACAGAAGAATAAGGAAGCACAGGTTATGTCACTTGCCCAGCAAGGTCACACAGTCAGCCAGAGCCAGGTTTCGAACCCTGGCTGTCTAGCTTTACCACAGGGGGGCATCAGCTGGGCAGGTCTTTTGCATCTCATTTGGAAGGGGATGGACTGGGACCCATTCAAGTCAACTTGACACATCACCCTTCAGACCCACTGGAGCACCATGATATGGACTCTTCATCCAGTGCTCCTTCCACAAGCGTGGCTGAGTCTCAGCCATGTCAGCAAATTAGGAAGATTTATGGGCTCCTGAGCTGCTCCCCTCTGCACTTAGGCAGCCTGCTGTCACATTTTCCTAGGGCAGCGCTTTCCTGTCTTCTTACTTATAGAGACCCAGCTCCCTCGAAGTTCCCACAATATCCCCACTCCATCGGAGAGGCCCAATCACACAAACCACGTTGTGACTGTTCCAAGCAGTGTGTCTGGAAAACCCAGCCCTCATCTCTAAGTTAACAGTTAATGGGGAGGAAGGGGCAGACGTGAAACAGACAATGACAATGTAATGAGGTAAGGGCCAGGCTGGGGGGGGACTCTGAGCGCTACAAGAGCAGAAGGGGGCTCCTAACACCCAGCAGCTGTGGCTCGGAGAACGCCTGCAAGAAGTGACTTATCAGCAGAAAGCTACAGGAGGAGAGGAGCACAGGTAGGGAGACAAGAGTGATCCAGGCAGAGGAAAAGTGGTCTTCCAGGCCCTGAGGTGAGAGAGAGAAGAGCAGTGAAAGGTGCCGCAGGGAGCAGGAACCTGGAGGGGCGGCCAGGAGCCAGGGGGACGCGGGGAAGTCACTTAGTCGATAGCTCTAGGGCAATGGGGAGGCAAGGGTTTTAAACCAGGGAGTCACGTGATTGGCTTTGCTACAGCTGGATGGGGGGTGGGGGGGTTGGAGGGTTGGAGGAGGAGGAGGAAGCTGGAAGCAAGAGGAGTGGCAGTAATCTGGCCAAAGTTGTGGGCAGGCAGCAGCTGCAGGAAGGAAGTAGATGGATAGGAGAGGTACTGAGGTAGAACCACCAGGACTTGGGGATTTGTCTGGATGTGGAGGGGTGAAAGAGAGGAAAGGGGTCGCTCATCACCCAGCCTCAGGCTGGCTATTGGTGCCACTTACCAAGACAGGGAACCCAGGAGGAGTGAGTTTGGGTGCTGGGAGACAGCCCACCTTAGGTGTTGGGTTGGGGGCAGGGATGAGCTCCCACGTGCTCTAGGTCTCTCAGTTTCGCCCCTTCTAGTTTTTGCTTCACATCACCTAATCCACTCGCCCATCCTGGGCTGAAACCCTTCAGGGTGTTTGGGGTCATATCTCAAAAGGCACTGGGGGAAAAAATCCCTTAAGTCTCCGATTAAGTGTTGTAGGAACATACCTCCCTTAGGCAAGTGCTGAGATGTCGACGTCTCCTGCGGCTTGGGGGCAGGAGGTAGTCTTGGTTTCTTCGTTTGAGGCGGGAGCGAAGACTGGCGTTTGGGGGCCATGCTGTGAGGAAACTCCACGAAACCAGGAGAGAGGAACGGCTGGAAAAAGCCCACTTGCTGGAGCTGCCCCAGGTGGCGGAGGTTTAAATCTACTGGATTGGCAGCCAGGAAGGGATATTTACATGACAGTGGGACACCCACCCCATCCCCTCCCCTAGCCTCATCCCTTCCCTCCCACTCTCCAATCAAGATCGACTTCTTTTAGTTGCTCTCCGCAGTTCCCTACGGGGCATTCTCTGCACTGGGTGGGCAGGAGGAGGTATTTCCTGTGGGAGAAGTTCTTTCCTCTCTAGGACCCTCTTGGTAGTGACTGGAAACACCAGCAGCCTTTCCTAAATCCTCTAGATAGGCAGACCTGCCCCCACTGAGAACTTGTCTTCTTCTTCTTCTTCTTCTCCTTCTTCTTCTTCTTCTTCTTCTTCTTCTTCTTCTTCTTCTTCTTCTTCTTCTTCTTCTTCTTCTT